>NW_022984633.1:2400000-3600000 GCF_003426965.1 Aspergillus tanneri
TGAGCTGGACCTTTCGCACCCTTGGCATCATCGCCTGCGTGGTCAACCTTGTGGGAGCCAATCTGCTGAGAGACCGTAACCAGGACGTCGGAAGTCGTCATCGAGCCTTTCATCTCCCGTTGCTACAACGGCCCGAGTTCGTCCTGTTTCTCGGCTGGGGTATCCTCAGCATGTTGGGCTACGTGGCAGTGTTGTTCAGCGTCGCGAATTTCGCACTGTCTGTCGGTCTGTCCTCGCATCAAGGAAGTATCGTCAGTGCCCTGCTCAACATGGGCCAGGGTCTGGGTCGCCCCTTCGTGGGCATGTTCAGCGATAAACTCGGCCGTATCAATGTCGCTACCTTTCTGTCCTTTCTCTGTGGTTTGTTCTGTCTGGTGATTTGGATCTTCGCCCACAGTATGGGTCTGGTGTGTTTCTTCGCTGTTCTTGTCGGCACCGTCGCCGGGACTTACTGGGCTACTGTCACTCCGGTGTTGGCTGAGATCATGGGCTTGAGAGACCTTCCTAGTGGTCTCAGTATCAACTGGATCGTCTTGGTGGCACCGACTACTGTCTCTGAGGCCATTGCGCTTCTCCTAAGGGATAACGATAACCCCTATCTGAAGGTGCAGATCTTCACTGGCATTATGTACATCGGTGCAGCGGCGTGTCTCTGGATCGTGAGGGGGTGGAAAGTCGGCGAGTTGATTCGGGCTCAACAGGAGAAATCCACTGCACCGATGGTAGTCGACAAGGGAGAAAACTCTCATCCTGTTGCTGCATCGTCAAGCCCGCTGTCTGTGGTGCAGCCCTGGTCTCCGCCTGTTTTGCTGCGTGGAATGGTGGCTTTAAGCAAGGTATGAACATATTATAAGGGCTTTTGATATACGAAACTATAAACATCCACAGACGTAATATCAATATCTTTACAATTACAGGGAATATCCCATCACACGTCTATGTAACAGTGCACATCTAGATGTCAATATCACTAACCTTGTGCTTATTTTCCCAACTTTTTTGCTGCTTTTTCTTTTTCTTCTTTCTTTTTTACGCTTCCCCCAGAATCAAAACCCGTACGCGCCGCTTTCCAGCTCCCCGGCCACTCTCTTCCTTAACAGAGCTGATGTTGACCCGCACTCTCTGGAAGAGCTCAACGGTCATTCCCCGGTCATTCTCCGACTGTCCCTTCTCCGAGACATGCAGCGTGTATTCCTCAATGTCAAACTCACTCTCGCGGCGCACCACCAGCTTCCGTCGCTGTTCAACCGACCGGAGCGCCGAGTCGCCCGGGAGGACAAAGTCTTCGAGACGAACCACTCCCTCGATGCCGAAACGCGGGACGAACACGACGACGCCGTTCTCGAACACCCGCATGACGTATCCTTCCTCATCAATGCCCGCGTCGACTCCGTCGGCGGCCATCTTCTCCCCACGAGACTTGAGCGCCTGTCCAACGTAGTATTCAATGCTGGCGCGACTGGCAAACTGCGCATTGCGATGTCGATAATTGATGTTCCGGCAAATATCCTCCAGACGGTTGCGTGTCATGACTCCCTCGATGGACGCCCGGCCATCTTCACCATCGTACCCGATTGCAGACGCCAGTTGTCGATGGACCAGCAAATCGGCATATCGTCGGATGGGAGAGGTAAAGTGCGTGTAGATGGGCGAGGCCAGGCCGTAGTGACGGAACTCCGATTCCGCATGAGCTCCGGCACAGAAGTATTCTGCAGATGTCATACACCGCGTGGCGAGAATACGGACCAGGGTATTGAAGAAAGGATTCTTCTCGTCTACACAACGGTCCAGCGAATCGGCCAGGGCCCGAGAGCTGGAGACGTCGAGTCTCATGTTCCGTTTCTTGGAGAGTTGATTTATGAGGTCTTCGAAGTTTTGCGGCGGAGGGGTGGCGTGTCGTCGGAGCATGGCCGTTTGGGAGAAAGAATCGTAAATCTTAGTCGCAACTGTGATGTTAGCGTGAAGCATGAACTCTTCTACGAGGCTGTTGGTCGCCAACATGGCTTTGGTCTTGACATCGCTAAGCGGATCGCCGACCTCGTCGTTGTCGGCTTCGATCCGGACTTCTGGCGAGGCAAGATTCAGTGCGCCAGCATCCATTCGCTTTTGCCGGAGGATCTTGGAGAAACGTAGCAAAGTGCGCATGCTCTCTGTCAATTCGTCATTCTGAGAGGTGTCGTCGATGCGCTTCTGGGCTTGCTCATAGCTGAAGGCTTCACGGGACCGGATCACAGACTTGGTGAACTCGGCAGAGACCACCTCGGCGTTCGGGGTCATTTCCCACAGGACTGAGAAGGCATAGCGTTCCACATAGGGCTGTAGCGAGCAAAGATCCGTACCCAGCAAGTGGGGAAGCATATCAATACGCTTATCTACCAAATACACGGTCGTTCCACGCACGCTTGCCTCGAGGTCCATTGCGTTATTGGGCTTGACAAAGTGCGAGACGTCGGCAATATGGACTCCCACTTCAAAGTTGCCATTCGGCAACGGTCGTGCATGTAGGGCGTCATCAATATCCTGGCAGCCCGGGGGGTCAATACTGCAGATGAGAAGATCCCGGAGATCTCTTCGTCCTGTCCAGCCGACATCGTCCTTACTGGCGGGAACTCTCCAATCGTGTCCCTCAGCAGGAAGACAGTCCAGAACCGCCTTGGGGAATGGCTTGTACTGTACGTCATATTCTAGCAGCAGAGCTTCAGTTTCCGCTCCCTTCGTCTCCAGCGCTCCTAACGACCGAATGAAATGACCCGTCGGGTACCGGGAGTCACGGTCCCAGGCATCAATTGTGACGAGAATGCGCTGACCGAGCAACTCAGCGGCTTGCCTAGTGCGGACCTTGATTTTCGGGACTTTTTTATCCATCGGCAAAACAAACAAATTTTGCTGTCGTCGGCCGGAGCTGGTGTGCACGCCTGTGGAGCCTGAGTCGACATGCCCGACATACTGGCGCCAGTTTCGTTTCATAACTCCCACAACTTTAGCTGTCGGCTGCGGCCTACCCTCAGAGTTCTTGCCGTGGGCTTGTTTAACCTCTTCCTGCAGGGCCTTCCGCTCTCGCTCAGTTACCACCGCCTCGTTGTCTTCAGCGTCGGGGTTGTCGTTCTTGGTGACGGCTTCTTCGTCAACAATCTTGGTTGAAGGTGACTTCCATTGATCCTTGGGAAGCACTTCAATTACGACAACATCTCCAGAGATGGCTCGGTTGCTGTTATCACGACCGAGGATGATCAGCGGTTTGTCGAATGCTGCAACGTTGACGGAGCCTTCCAGATAGTTATAGGGCGAGACATTGAATACGCCTTGGTGTAGCGTTCCAGCCCTTATGCCGGTCATAAGCTTAGACATGCTGTAATACTCTGGGTAAAATAGTTCCCCACGTGCAACTTTCGCTTCCCTGGCTTCCTTTGACTCGTTGATCATGTCGAGTAGCCGGTCTGAATCCTCCAAGCCCGCAACATAATCGGGAAGCGATAGGGCAGTCACATTTTCCTCCTTCGCTTTGCGCAAGTTATCTTTATCATCTGTGATGACAACAATGGTGGGTATTGTCTTCCCTTTTCTTCCCTTGTGGGTTGCGACCTGAAGATGTTCCGTGTACCATTTGGCCACAGCCCGCACGGCCCGATCATTGCGATCATTGATCGACTCATTCTGATCTCGGCGAACATGTGTCTCCAGTCGGAATTCGTTGAAGAAAAGGTAGAAGCGCTTCTCGTCGGTCTTGATCAACGAAAGCAAGCGGTTGTAGAGAGGGAGAGACAGGTTCTTCAGTTCCTCGAGCACGGTTTGAAGGATGATCACATCGTAGAACGCTCCCGTATGTTCAAACAAATCCATACCATTCAACAAAGCATTTGTATCAGGGACAAGATAATGGCCTCGTGGGAAAGCGCTTGTACCGGCGGGCTGCTCTGAAAGAACGAAAGGTGAAACTACTGTCGTGTTAGCCACCAACACACAGGGCGAGCCTGAATTTATTGTCCCTTACTATTTCCATTTGCATCGGTTGGAGCGACAGATGGACATATCGAACATAGTTTCGAAGAGCAAGGAATATCCTGTCGTAGATAGAGCTCTCGAACGATCTTTTGCACTTTCCCACTTTTCGTGGATCGAAGGAAGACTTTGCTCGTCACATTTGCGGCATGGGAATCCGAAGAGAAATCCCTTCGCAAACTCTTCATTCTGCCTGAAATCAGCCCGAGTTTTGTCAGGTCGATTTATGTTTGAGAAAAGGTTCACGACAGGCAGATCGTTGCACTCTGACGTTCTCTGCAGTTTCCGCGTGCCGAATTAATTGCAGTCGAGATGTCACGACCGGATCGGGAAAGTCTGCCGACGTAGGTAAACGCCATCGACGCCGAACATGAGAGATGACTCCATCTATGTTTCTAGCTTCAAATCTAGTAGCAAATATTTTTATATTCCATAATGGGCATCGCAGTATGAACCACCACATTCCTGTCCATATAAGCATGATGATGTACTAACTGATAGATAGGCCGTGGGCCAGCTGTGCTCAACAGCGAGTATGGCTACGAATCTGGCTCAATGCCAAACACTGGTGCGCAAAGCAGTTGCAGCTGGCGCTAAAGTACAGCACTTATCATACTCCTCCATAGCCTGGGAGATACTCGCATATTGAAGCTAATCAGTAGATAGGCCCTTTTTCTTCCCGAGGCATCGGACTACATTGGCTCCTCAGCTGCTGAGACCATATCACTTGTTCGCTCTGAGCAGGAGAGTGAGTTTGTGTTGGGACTTCAGAAAGAAGCCCGACAAGCTGGTCTACCCATCAACGTGGGTATTCATGAGCCTGCCTCTGATGGTCGTGTGAAGAACACTCTTATCTGGATCGATGAAAAGGGTGCCATCACGCACCGCTATCAGAAGATCCATCTCTTCGATGTAGATATCGACGGTGGGCCAATCTTGAAAGAAAGCTCGTAAGCACGTCCTTGCTATCTTTTATGGCATACCATTGCTAACCATCTATAAAGAAGTGTTGAAAAGGGCATGGGAATACTGCCCCCGTTTGAGACACCTGTAGGCCGTGTTGGACTATCCATATGTTTTGATGTACGTACTTACGAGACCGGAATATAGCACAATGACAATTTTGATTAACTTATCCGACCCTAGTTACGATTCCCCGAGATAAGTCTCGCTCTGAAACGGCAAAATGCCCAGATCATCACATATCCGTCTGCATTCACTGTTCCCACGGGGCGTGCGCATTGGGAGACATTGTTGCGTGCTAGAGCAATTGAGACCCAGTCCTACGTGATAGCAGCAGCACAGGCTGGTCCGCACAATGAGAAACGAAGAAGCTATGGCCACTCGATGATTGTGAACCCTTGGGGAGAAGTCGTGGCACGACTTGGAGATGAATACCAGGAACCGCAGATTGCGGTTGCTGATATTGACATGGACCTCCTGGCCAAGGTTAGGACAGAAATACCGCTGCTTAGGAGGACAGATGTCTACCCAGAAGTGTAGCGCCTCTGCAGCATGCCTCTTGGAACAATTATAGATACAGTTTGAATAAGCACCTCACTATTATGTAAGAAATAGTTGGTTGTAATAATCATTGATTTTCTCTTCTAAAACAGAAAGAGAGTATCTCGGGATATACGTCGTAACACACATAAAAACCGAGACAAATGAAAAGGAACAAGGTAGCTCGAATATAAAAAGACCTGTCTAAAACCGGACTGGCAAATCGCATCTGCTAGTACCGTACAATCCCATCCCAAGATTTTCATCCACGTCCGACCATTCTATGTACAATGTACAAGGCAAAATCCGGACAGATATAATTTACTTCTTGACCTTGTCGGGATCCTCCAAGATCCCTTCGGCTTCCAGCCTCCGTCGTGCTTCTTCCAAAGCCCAGGTTTGTATCCTACAACTATGTCAGTCCCTGGTATGCGAAAATATATACCGCTCGGTTCAACCAAGCAGCTGGGGGTATAAAAGACGCTCTGATCATCAGACACAGAGGGGTGAAACATACGAAGTGTCTGGCTTGAAAACATATGCGACTCCAGCGGCGAGAAGACTACCGATGAATCCATAATACCACATGGTCTCCCATCCTTCCTTCACATACTTCTGGCCTGGCTTGATACCGAAAAGCCATCCGGTCGGGGGATCGTAATGGTCACCATGACCCGTGCCGCCACGGAGGCTGCTTCGAGTGGAAAAGCCCTGAACGTTCTGGGACTGGCGGAAAAGAGAGCGAGCGCGAAGGCAATGTGATATTGGGCGAGCAGACATAGTGAATGTGTGAATGGCTGTTGCGGCTCGAAGATCTCTGGGCTTCAGGCGTTAAATGATGCAAGACAGGTGGTGTCGGGCTCAGACCCCTGTCGGGTATAAGAAGGCAGTGATTGTTGGGACAGATTGTAAAAATTCAATAACCCCTTCGGCCAGCGACGACACTAGTCAATCCAATTGAGTCACTCCGCACTTGGCTGCTACGTGGGAGTGGTAGGTGGTGATGAGCGGGAGGGTGACAGGTTAGAGACTGTGGTTGATGTTCAAGAAGCGCAAAAGGCCGCACCGGGTCGATGGAGTCATGGAGCTAGTCCCAATCGGGACTATCCATTCTTAGACTTGGTGCCTGGTTCTTCAGGCTATATATCTTAGTGCAATACGCGCGACGCGTCCGAGCGTCTCTTATCGCATCTTCACCTAGACGCATTGTGAGCGTAACATTGCAACTCAACCATTGCTTAGATGGTACATCCACTCCTATTCCCTCTCGAACTTCAATCCTTGCTGAAGTGAAGCAACGTTTACTTATTTCTGATCTCATAACGTCAGAATTGGTATTCTACGCTCCTGGAGAATCCATCTCAAAACTGAAACTTGCCCGGCTAATTAGTTCAATTAAGACTTCTACCGAAATGCGTGTCGCTCTTATAAAGGGCACGAGCAGCATAAATTATGCATCCTATGAATAGAGATCCGCGCTTATATCCAATTTCCTCGAATTCACGCTCGAAGCTCAATGCTTTTCGATACACAGCCGGGGATGAGAATGGTTTTGTACAATCGCCGTCGAAGACGTCAGTAGAAGCAGGACATGCGGACAAAGAAAATCAAACATCATGGTTGAATGGTGTGGTAGAATCAACACGTTCGGAGCCTGGTAATGAGGCGACCTCCCTTGATGCAGCAGAGCCAAAGCCAGCCAAAGAGTGTCCCCAGACCCCTGGAAACAGAATTCCTCTGTCAGACCTCATTAACAATGCCGAAGATGCTATAACTCAAGCTCCAGGGCCAGTTTTTACACCCGAAGACTATGTCACGTGGCAACATGTCCCCCCGAGCTCTAATGCGGACACGATATCGCAAACACCAGCAATGAAAGGCAAGAAGCGCCGCCATAGCTCGTCGCCAACCAGTTCACCTTTGGCCGGAAACTCCAAAAGCGCGCGAAGAGAGTCCTTCGATTTGCAATCTTTCCAAACACTGCTAAAAACCCCACAGAATGACCTCGCGACTGAATTGTGGAATAACTACGTCGGCAAAATGACAGCCAATGGCACTAAAGAGCTTCCTCAACCTCGCTTTCCGAATCTTCTATCATCTTCACCACACACACCCGGATCGGCCAGGGCAGGGCGAGATTCTTCTGGATTGAGGCGGTCTAATAGCTGCACTGTCGAATGGCCTAGTTCAAAAGCGAAACGGAGGAAAGTAGAGGGAGAGAAATTGGGGTCTGGCCGTGGCATCTTTTCCCGAACGAGGAGCAATGTGGTGGATTCAGGTAGCTTCAATCCCTCAAAAATCAACTTCCTCGTCGAAAAGATAGAGAGAAGCCTCCGGCAACGCCAAGCTGGGCAGCCTGATGCCGCAGATTTATCGCCTGTACCAGCTGCCAAAGGTGGGCAAAGAGGCCAGCCAGCATCTCCGGTAGAGAATAGAAGCCCTCTTCGCCATCCGATACAAGAGAGCCGAAAAAAAAGGAACTGTGCAAGTTCTGAGCCTCAGGGGAAAGAAACGGTAGAAAGATCGTCTTCCGATTTTGGGAGTGATGATCTGGATCAGGATTTTCTGGACCTTGCGGAAGCTTCTATGGACCCATTTGTGGACCCTAATCAACAAAGCAATCAGCTAGGAGCTGTTCAAACAGGCTGCGTTACCAACCAGCTTCCAGGAAGTGGGCATTGTTTTCCCGATATGAGGAACAACTCGGCCTCTAGTACAGTGGCATTAGAAGCAGTCACTAACAAAAGCAATGAAGCTGAATATACCCTTGATGCTGATGAGTTTGATGATGATTTTGATGAGTTTTCCGATAACATTGAAGACATTCTGGCCGAATGTGGCGCAACCCCGAGTATCAAGCTAGCAAGACCTGCAGCAAAAAATTACGTGGCTTCAAAACCTTCTCATTCAGGGACTGATATTGCAAATTCTGCATCAATAGCCCAACTACCCGCTGGGGATACGAACATATCAACTGAGACGTTTTCTGGTGACGAGTTTGATGATGGGGACTTTGATATGGAGGCTATTGAACAGTCTATGATACAATCAGGTGCAAAGGAACTGAATCATGTTTGTCACCCTTAGTGGGTAAATCCGTTATATGTTCGCTAAGTATATTACAAATAGAACTTAAACAGTCGACAAGCCATCAAACGGTATTTGATCATTGATGTTGCTGGGTCCACATATGAAACCCAAAGAGGACGCATCCAGCCAGAGCAGGTCTGCCATTACATGCTCCAGGAGGGCTAAGATGATGACTGACATAGTAAGCAGGTGCTGTTAGTGCAAGATGAGAGAGCAAAGCAGAAGAAGGTTGTTATCCTGCGAGAATCGTGGTTTGATAGCCCATGCAGTAAGGATTCGTATATTCACCTAATCGGCGACTTTGATGCCAACGGCCATTGCGTTGTCGACGACTCCAACAACATGATAATCTTGCATCCAGACCATCTAGTTTCGGCGACGGTTGTGGCAGATTCCGTCAGTTGCCAGCGAAGAGCCGTCCTTCAGGATCGGTTGAAAAATACCGGTGACGCCAGCAAAGCCCAGGTTTTCGGAAATATATCCCATGAGGTTTTCCAAGAAGCTATAAAGAATAACCGGTGGGATACTGTTTTTCTGCGGTCTCTAGTCGAAACCACCTCCATCAAACACATCGAAGAATTATATTTGATCCACATGAGCGTTGCAGAGGCCGTTGAGTACATGATGGGCAAGATTCCGGCCATGACGTCTTGGGCAGAGCTATTTCTTATGTCACAGCCAAGTGTGAGTTATTCCTAGTGCAATCCCAGTAAACAGGTGGTGGTTAACATGCCAAATAGCCTAAATCTCTTGTTGAGGATCGGAATAGTTCCAAGCTGCGTCTGAGTATCAACAAATTGCTGGAGGTAGAGGAGCATATTTGGTCTCCCATGTACGGACTTAAGGGCAATATTGATGCTACTGTGCAGGTGGCCTGTCATGAAGGAGGAATCGTTAAGAATCTCGTTGTTCCGCTTGAACTCAAAACGGGCAACAGAGACACAAACCAAGCTCATAGAGCCCAAACGGCTCTCTACACCCTATTGCTTTCTGATCGCTATGGTGAGTGCAGCCGGTTTCCCGACGCTGTTGGCATTTACTGACCTTTTATCCGTGTTGCAAGACGTGGAGGTTACATTTGGGCTACTGTACTATCTTGAAACTTCAAAAATCTTGCGCATTCGTGGGATTCGACACGAACTGCTTCAGATGATTCAGGCACGTAATCGCCTGGCTGGATATATGCGCCAGCGAACGCAACTGCCGCCAATGGTCAAAAGAGCCGGCCTATGCAACAAATGCTTTTCGAAAGCACCCTGTTTCATCTACCACAAACTTGCAGATGATGGAGACGGAGAATCGAGTGGCTTGGGTGATGAGTTTGTTAAAGCCATGGACCATTTGAACCCCCAACATCGGGATTTTTTTCAGAAATGGGACGATCTGCTGACTAAGGAGGAGAAGAACATGATGCGATTCAAACGAGAACTCTGGACTCTCCTTAGCAGCGAACGAGAGGCTCTTGGCCGATGCTTTGGCAATGTTGTGATTGAGCCTGGGTCAGCCCATGAGGACAAAACTGGTGTGAAGATCAATCGATATCGTTACACATTCATCAAGAAACAAACCTCGCCAGGGTTCTCTTTCACTGAGTCTCAGCTCACGATTGGAGAGCCGGTCGTCGTTTCGGATGAGAAGGGCCACTTTGCTCTTGCCAATGGATATGTGGTGCACGTCAGCACTAATCGCATTACTGTTGCCGTCGATAGACGACTACAAAATGCCAGATCCAAGACAAAGGGCTTCGATGCTATCAACAATCAATCGTTCACAGGCATAATAGAAATCCTCAAGAGCGGCGCCTCTCAGTCAGACGCATCCTTTGAGCCTGAGGAAGAAGTCGTCTATCGACTTGACAAGGATGAATTCAGCAACGGCATGGCAATTGTTCGAGCCAATCTTGTTGCTATGATGGAGCGAGATTTGTTTCAAGCCAGGCAACTGAGGAGACTAATTATCGAAGGGCAGCCGCCGATGTTCAAACCCACCCTATCCTCCTATAGGATACGAGAATCTGATGTAGCAAGCCTAAATGTCGATCAGAAAAAGGCCATCGATAAAGTCATGAGTGCCAAGGACTATGCATTGGTGCTTGGGATGCCGGGAACTGGAAAGACAACCACTATTGCTCACATACTCCGCGCTTTGGTGGCGCAAGGGAAGAGTGTGCTTCTAACCTCATACACTCACACGGCAGTCGACAACATTCTGCTGAAAATCCGAGATGACAACATGCGCATTCTGCGAATCGGAGCGGCTGCTAAGGTGCATCCTGATGTTCAGCAATTCGCCGACCTTGCGGCCATTCCTAAGGACACAATGGAGGGGCTGAAAGCAGCGTACGAGGGGTCACAAGTGGTTGCCACAACCTGTCTTGGAGTCAGCCATAACATATTCAGCCAACGTACATTTGACTACTGCATTGTTGACGAAGCATCTCAGATTACACTCCCGGTGTGTCTGGGCCCCATTCGAATGGCGAACATCTTCATCCTTGTCGGCGATCATTATCAACTGCCACCACTGGTACAAAACAAGGAGGCTCAAGAGGGTGGCCTTGATGTTAGTCTCTTTAAACTACTGTCCGATTCCCACCCGCAATCGGTCGTGAATCTAGAACATCAGTACCGAATGTGCGAGGAAATTATGCTTCTCTCCAACACCCTTATTTACTCAGGCCACCTGAAATGTGGCACTCCAGAAGTCGCAGCACGCTCTTTGACCATACCCAATACCGGCGGCCTGAAGCGACACCACATCGAACGACTTTCCCAGTCATCAAGCGAACGACAGATGTGCCTCGGCGCAAGTCATAGCCGATGCTGGTTACGAGACCTGGTTGATCCCAGCGCCAAAACCCGCCTGGTCAACACAGACAAATTAGCCACACCTGCCCGGGATATAACAAATGGATCCCGGATTGTGAACCCCACCGAGGCGACTCTTTGCGCTCAACTTGTTGAAGCATTCGTTTCATGTGGCATACCAGCCCGCAATATTGGAGTCATCACGTTTTATCGCAGCCAACTGTCGCTTCTGAAGCAAAACCTTCGCCACCTCGTGCCGGAGCTGGAAATGCACACCGCCGATAAATTCCAGGGGCGAGACAAGGAGGTCATTATACTAAGTTGCGTACGAAGCAATGCGGACAAACACGTAGGCGACTTGCTCCGTGACTGGAGACGAGTGAACGTCGCCTTCACCCGCGCACGAACTAAGCTCCTAGTTCTCGGAAGCAAGAGCACCCTCCGGGATGGCAACGAGCTGCTAGGGAAATACGTGAAGCTAGTTGAAGGACGAGGATGGGTATACGACTTACCGAAAGACGCTATGGACAACCACCGCTTTGGATTTGATGGCATCTTCCAGACGCAGCCGCATGCCCAGGACCATAGATCCACCCCTAGTCAAAAAATGAGCCCTTCTTCCCACGAAAAGCGCCCGAGTCGCAACCCCTTGAGTCCACTGCAAGGTCGGCAAGCTCTGCAGGGTCTTAAAAGGCCCGTGAAGAAGGGCGTCAAATTGTTGAGCGGGAATAAAGTCGTTGGGAATCGCCCCATACTCCAAGATGTCGTGAACGACCTTGTAGGATGAGGAGATGATCACTGTTTTCAGTTTAGGGTATATCTTACGACGTTATGTCTCGGCTCATATCACTGGAGCTGTATGGATTATTATTGGAGATTGGAGGCGGCAGGAATAAAGTATCTGACGTTTTGGATAATCGGTTTCTAGGGTGTTGGCATAGCATTAAGATAGAACCAATATGACAAGTGTTATTTTAAGTATTTTAGTATCTAGTGTCCGCTAGCCAGATACGTTGCCATACATTACATTAGAAACCTTCATAGTTCAAATACATGTAGCATCATTATACCTCCAAATACCAAAGAACCCCCCCAGATCCTCTGAAAAGACGCAAGTATTCCCTAACAGAGTTCATTTATCCAAGACAGAAGCCGCCACGTATTCCCAACAGACAAACATCCGAGAACCTTTGGATTGAGAATCTGTAGGTTCCTTATCACTTCCTGTCCGCGGCAGGGTCATAATCGTGTACCCGTCTTTCCCTTCCACTGCATCTCTTCCAAGTGCGCTCGATGAAAGAGCAAACCAGGCAGATTCGGTAGGGGCAACGGGGCTAATTTCTCGTCTTTGGATGATAACGTTAGTCGGGTCATGGCATTGGTGCTTAATTATTCCTGGCCATGGAGTTTGGAGGATGAAATAGAGAAAGGGGGGAGTAATATCATACAGCAAAGTTGTGAATAGTTGCATAACCCACTTGGGGTTAGCAAACCCGTGCCATTTCAAACTGACCAAGTCGGAGGGGTTTGAGTTTCCATTTCCGTCCTCAGAATCCGGGACGCTGTAGCGGGATAGATATGGATCGGTATCGTCGGTTGAAGAGACTTGGGAGCTTTGGAGAGATACCATTGCGAGCCACTCGGAGAGCTCGTTGCATGAGCTTCTCAGGTTCTCCGGGGGGTTGGACTCTGTGACGTGGATGGATTTGAAAGATGGGATGAGTACATTGCGATGATATGTCCGGGAGGGCTCACAGTCGATAATGTGCGGATAGTAGCCTTTTAGAGATAAATCGTCTGTTGGCTTGTTAAACGTGGGTTTAACATATACTCAGTAGTGTTTGAGGCGTACCTTGAGAAATACCACCCGATTCAGATCCTAGATCATAGAAAAGCCAGGTTACAGACTGATTAAGCACGTTTTTGCATGCCCAGACGATCCTCTCAAACCCTTTCTTGCCATGGAGCATTGAAGGCAGTCGCAGGTTAATCTCGATCACTTCCAACAAATCAGTCACTAACGCATTGAGTCTGGCAGAGGTAGATAGTGCACGTACGATATCTTTCTTTGGCATGCTTTCTTGCCCCGCTGCGAATAGGCCTCCCGGTGAGTCCGGTCCGCTCATATATCTCTTTTCCGAGCTCTAGCCTCAGAACTCCTAGGCTCTGTTAGCGATTGGCGGCTATTTCGCATATTAATCAGTAGCACGCACCATCTCGGAGGGAGAAGACATTGTCCGAGCCTGGTCGGCCTTCTGATATCATGAGGATGTTCCCTATAGCGGGTCAGATCGCAGACCAACCACATGAATATCAAAGTGGACATCAAAGTGGAAACGAGCCAAGGGCAATAGACAGTGTAAAGTACCCGTTTTGATATAAGTATTGAAAAAGTCGCCCTCCAGCAGAGAGGAGAGAGACATGAACACTCTGGCATATTGTAGATTTTGCAACTTAGAGTTTAATGAACTCTCGATAGCCGTGTACACCCTTTCGGGTAAAATCAGCTCTACCTACATACATAAAATTAGCCAACGGAAAGATTCTTGCTGCCACTATTTGACACCAATATGGACCTTTTAATCCACGAATCACGGGGAGCAAGATACCGTGTGCAGAAATGGATGACCGCAAATGGCCAAAAAGGGCGACCTTTTGGTTGGCGGCTGCTTGGGGTCGATAAAGCGAGGTAGCTCGCCCACAGCCGTGTAGCACTTCTCGCGCCTGGACGCGCCGTCATCAAAGCCGAACATGGTGACGTACAGTTGAATAAAGTGCGGTCCAAAGCTTGTCGTAGTCCGATAATAATAGTGTGCCTGGTTTTCGGCACTCGAATGCGGCTGGACCTAACGACACGGAAGTTTCTCTCGGCCTACGAGGACGGGATGCTCATAGCTGTGACAATATAAACTGTTTCCCCCACCCTTTTTTTCCCTCCTTTTTTGTTTGAAGAATTAACTAGTGCAATGGTTGTGCTGGAGCGATTGGGCGCGCTGGAATTTGATGAGTTTGACGAGTGGCGAGCGAGGACGTTGATTGGGTGATCCAGTTAAGTCGCTTCTGTGAGAATCTGCAGGGTGTCGCAGCAAGAGATAGATTAATTCAGAAATTGTGGATGAACTCTTCCTTGTCCAGAGGTGGAAGTGTATGGAGTACAGCTCAGGTGAATTGATGTATTGACTTTTGTTCTTGATCACCTGCTGTGTGCCTCAGGCAGCCCGGCACTCACCGGCGACATCATCTTCTCGACTCCACCGACCTCCATCTTCCATTAATTAATTGTCTATATGATCGCAATCCGATCTCTCCTCCTTGCTGTGTGAGAGAGTCATTTCTACCTCCGCCAACCACCGCCCCTCGGGGCTTCCCATCTGTGTGGGTTCCTGCTGTCACCATTGCTTCTTAGTCTAGCAGCAGTCACCTGTCCGTGATGGCTCCTCCTCGCCGCAATCTCCTGCCTAAGGATCGATTCGCCTTCGCCTTCGGGGGTCTCAAGACCCAAAGCTACCATGATCCTATTGCACGAACCCCCGGATCACACACGTGTGTTCTCCCCTGTTCCCGACGCATCGCCCTGCAAACTCCGTATATATGAAATCCCGAAATCCCAGGCTGATCTGAGATGAAAAAATCCCCATTCTCGAACCCAGAATCCGAACAATAGCATGGAACCCAACTGGTCAACTCATCGCGACCGGCTCCGCAGACCGTACCCTTCGAATCTGGAACCCCGAACGTGCGCAGGTCAAATACTCCACCGACCTGCGTGGTCATACCGCGGGCATCGAGAAGGTCCTCTTCAATCCTGTGCGAGACTCCGAACTGGCCAGCTGCTCGACGGATGGCACCGTGCGCATCTGGGATGTACGCTCCAAGACGTGCGTGAGCCAGCTCGACGTCGGCGGCGAGGCCTTCACCTTATCCTGGTCCGCAGATGGCAGCGTGATGATGGTCGGAAGGAAGGTGAGTATAAACGAGATGCAGGATAACCCAAACCCTAGTGGAATTATTTTAACCCTTTCCCCTCCTTCCCAATCTTTTAGGATGATACTCTGATCCCCATCTCCGTTGAATCTCTCTCTACCCCGACGATCCTCTCAGACACGACCAAGCCCCCCGAATCTTCTTCAACCATCTACAAGACTCTCGATCCGCATCCCCAGTCCGTCCAAACCAACGCGACCACCTTCTCACACCACATTTCCACCTCCGACTCGCCCGACCTCCACCTCTTCGCCACCACCGGCGAAGGAACAGTCAAGATCTTCTCCTACCCTTCCTTTGATCTCCTACATACCCTGAACGCCCACACATCCGCCTGTCTGGCCATCGCCCTTGCGCCCACCGGTCGCTACCTTGCTGTCGGCGGCAGCGACGCACTTATCTCCCTCTGGGACACGACGGACTGGATCTGCCGTCGCACCGTGTCCAGTAACAACGGCGGCGCGGTGCGCGGCGTCAGCTGGAGCTTCGATGGGAGATTCATATGCGGTGCCTGCGACGAGCTCGGTTGTGGTGGGAATGGTATCGAGATCTTCCATGCCGAGACCGGTGAAACCGTGTATACCGTCCCTACGGGTGGGGGCGTCAATTCGGGGATCCCCGCCGTGGCGTGGCATCCGTCGCGGTATTGGTTGGCATATTCGACCACGGCAGATGGGCCGGGAAGTGGTGGGTTGAAGATTGTTGGTGCTGGAGGTGGAGGTGGTAGCCTGTAAGGTTTAGCTCTTGAGGTTTAATGTGCTGGAAACTATGATCATGTCTGACAAAACGTAGTCCCATCTAGAGATTAGATCCATTGAAAAAAAAAAGAAAGAACAAGGGATTTGTAGCCTGAATTCGAATACACTTTTACTATCCGTGTAAAGCTGTAGCTACAAAATGGTATAAAGGTATAACGAAAAGAAATGAAGCAAGAATCCCAGATGTCCATTCAAAAGAGTCCCAAAGCCCCAAAGGCCGAAACAACCTCACGATCAACATTGATCAACCATTCTTCCTGGAACCGCTGTTCTCCACCACAACCAGCGATCAATGAACGGAGTCGTTCTCGGACAAAGTCTCGGATGTTGATTTTGTGCAGGATATCCGAGTTCTGCCACTCGCGCCGTCGGGTGTTCTCTGGTGGTTCGTTCTCGTCTGCCCTGCCGGTCTCGGCGCTGTTCCAGTAGATCAGGTAATCGCCGTTGTTTTCAGTTCCCTCGGCGAGCTCAGTGATGATGTCGGTCCAGATGTTGAGGTAGGATTGGAGGTGGTTGAGGATGTACGCGGGAGGCTGGGAATCGGGTCCGTTGAGGGTGAGTAGCTGAGTCAGTGCCAAAGCGTGGAGTTTCTTCTGCGTCGCGCTGCCGATGTTGTCGTAGTGGAGGAACCATTCCGTGAGGATCCAGGTGAGAACTTGTTCTTCGGATGTCCCCGTCGCGGCAGAAACGGATGAGGTGAAGATCTTAGGATGTGCGAGGGCTAGGCGGGCCAACACAGAGAGGTAGTCCGTCTCAACCACACCGTAGACCGATGTTTGCTTCCGGTTAGGCCCGGTCGTTTGGCTGGCTTCATGGGCTGAGTAAAGACCCTCCAAAAGCGCAGGCAGGAAGGAACTGTCAATAAGCGTCCGGCTAATGACGTTGTAGGTGTTCTCGCTGCCCCCATCCACAGCTTCGGCGCCGCGGATCATCAGTTCCACTAGTCGTGGTACAATACCCAGACGTTGCTTAGTGGTGGATTTCAAGAGGGCCTCGAAGGAGGCGAGGAGAGGAAGTCGAATACGATCGCTCAGTATCTCCTGCGGCGCAAGGTAGATATAAGATTCGGCAATCTGAAGTGCCTGGGGGGCACTGTCCATTGCTGCCTCGAGTATAGGGAAAAGAGCAGGAATAAGTGCATGAATTTCGGGGGAAGCTGGAGAAGGAGTCTGCGTCAGGATAGCAGACCATAGTTCTAATGCCTCTTCTAGAAGATATATCAGGGTTTCCTGTGCGCCAGTTAGTAAGTCTGCAATACGGGCTACAATGGCCACAACATACAGAGCCTGGCTCAACTGAGTTTCGAATCAAAGGCAATATGAGCGAGTGGTATCTTGTGGACTCTTGTTTGAGGGAATGTATTAATGAAGAAAGTATGGTGAGAATGGCCTGCTTCATCAAATGTTCTTCGCCGGACTCCTCCCACAACGGAGGTAGCAAAGCAATAATCTGGTCCGAGAAGGGGCCAATCTTCAAGAGCATTAGCATATTCGCACATGCCTGCTGCGGGTCAAAGATAGTACGTACATGGTCTTCCATTTTCACTACAGCCGTACGGACGCTATCCAACAGCCCCATCTTAGTCTCAGATAGCTCTACCTCTTGAACTAGAGCCATTAGGTTTTGGAGGATGGATGGCGCGTATGGCATGAACCCGGACGCGGAAAATTCAAACGGATCAAACACGCTTTTCAGCTGCCTGCCAGCGGTGATGCGGACCACCAGGTCGTTTAGCGCATCTTGCCTGTTGAGCAGATGCTGAAAGATCTGATAGGTTGCTTCTTTGTTCAGCTCGCTCGACTTTACAGGGATCCATTGGCCTAGTAAGATCGCAATTCTTCTCCTGAGGAGGTTGTATCCCTGTTCCTGTATTTGTACTTCTGGGACGAGCGTTGTCTCCAGGAAGTTATTGAAGTCTAGATGTTGTTCTAAACTTGCCGCGGCCAACCCAATGGCTGAGTACAAGGAATCCTTCAACAAGATGTCACGCTTTTCGAGACCTAGGCGGAATACGTCGTTAGTGGAGTGAGGCCTAAACACGTGCTGGGTTCGGATACTTACTCGCAAATGAATAAAACACGCTCAGTAGTCGGGGGATGAGTAAATCTTTGAAGTGTATAACTAGCTCAAGGAAGACCTTTTCCGAGCATGACCGGATAGAAAACTCCCAGGCATCCGAGATATCTTCCTCTTTTCTTTCCCATTCCTCCGGGTCTTCCTCCCATTCCTGAAACTCGCTTTTCCTAAGCCGGAAAAACTGCGTGACAAGTAGTTCCATGACGTTGACCACAAAGTCATGCGTAAACAATTGAGATTTGATGAGCTCGATAGACGCCTTTTTCTCCTCCCTATCCTGAGGGGTTTGATACCTAAAGGACTGCGCCGGGTTGAAGGCCATTTTTGAGCAAGCCCTAAGGAGTAGTAGAGCTCTGAGGCCCGTCTTTTCCATCAGGGACTTCCCCTCTGATTCACTACTTGCTCCTAATTGGGCATAATTCTCTCCCAGTTTAATAACTAGGGTCCAATAGGATTGCACGAGTGGAATACTGTCCGGAAGCAAGGCAAAAGACGCGGGTTTATCTTTTGCCATCTCGACATGGAGCTTCGAAAGCTGCAAAAGATGCTTTTCAATTGCTTTGTGGACAGTCTCGGGTATACTGATAGAACCATTGACGAGCCCAAGGAATCTACTGAAATGAGTGTGAGTTAGTACCCAGAAGTCTCGAACTTCATTATCCCGACTAGGATGCTCGAATCCGGCAATTATAAGACGCCTGATAACCTTGAGACAGACAAGGCTTTGCTCTACCGCGTCTATCAACGATCTCTCATCTATACCACCTTGTTCCAAAGACGTAGCCCACGTGTTCACTTTATCCACATATATACTTCCCAGAAGGTGAAATATTTCCGGGGAAACAGATTGAAAATTAGTCCGCACCCTAATAACTTTAGCCGTCGACAGCTCCTTTATTATCTGCAGAATAATTACAAGGGTCCGCGGCAATTGCAAAGGGTTTGCGCCAGCCTGGATGGAAGCACGTAGGGACGCAATAAGCGAGGAAATTCCATCAGGCCTGGAACGAACTGTTAGAGAGAAGACAAAAAAAAGAAAAGAAAAGAAAAGGGCGAAGTCCTTATCCATACCAGTCATGTGGGAATTCGGAACGCATGATTTTAGCTATCATCAACGCATTCTGTAGGGCTAGAAGAGGGGCGGGCTCAACAAGACCCGCTTGAAGAGCCCTAATTTTTATACGATCCTTCTCTTCCTTCTTTATGCCACTTATTTCAGGTCAGTTCACGTTACTCGATGTTCCATACCAAAGGCTTTAAGGCACGCCTACTTTATCGCTGATTTTCGCCAATATTTATCAATGCCATTCTTCAATTGAATGATGGATAGGTATCGAACTTCGGCCGGCACAGAATAATCAAGAAAGACATCCTAAAGTGAGAGATAAGTTGTTAGTCATTTGACAGCGAAGTAGACGACTTGGCGAATAGTTCGAGATACCTGAAGAAATGAATAGTACTTTTCCTGTGTTTCCCAGTTCTGGAGCTGCTTCGTTCCAGTCTGCACCTGTTGCTGCGTCGAGCTAGCAGCCAAGACCAAGGCACTGAGAACATTCTGCAGCGTTAATGGACTGGATTCTCCGGGAAGCTCGACGACCTGAGCCATGTTGATGGGCAGGCAGAAATAGGTACTATCCTAGAACTGAGATTGACACTAAAGCCAATGAGCTCCCAAGACTTTCAAAATCGTGGCATCCGGGTGACTCCAAGTCTCCGAAGCCCTGTCCTGTTTATTGAAAGTAAAGAGATCCTGAAGGGGGCGAGCTCAGCAAGCACAACTCACTGCTACTTTGTAGTTCCTGCCTGTCCCCGCCCTGGCGGGATGTATCGGGACATAGTTATTCCCTTCCCGGGGAACCCTAGGGCAAGACCCTAGAGGCTAGTCTAAATTGGGGAGTATCCTTAGGGCTTCGAGGCTTGTCGGTAAGATACCATGCAGAACAAGTCGCCATGCCATGCGAGGTTCTAATCCACTAATAGTGAATCATTTCTCTATTTTATGAGATCTCTTAGGGAATTCGAGAAGATAGATTACATAGAGTTATCTGATTCAATGTTCCAAAGGGCACTGACTGAGGGGGTATAAACAGATATATATTTCGTAGAAACTACGTAGGGCAATTAGTATAGCGAGTTTCAAATAAACCAATTCATACAGTCATCGTGGGTATTTCCCATATAATCGCCCCCTTTCCATTTATCTTAAAACCCCAGTTATCTGACAAGTTAAAATATACATTAGACAAATGTCCGACAAGCTTCATATAGCCGCCCGCGCCGAGCAAGATCTCAACTCCTATCAGGCCAAAGAGGGTCTTGGTCCCAAGAGTGACTCCAATATGTAGACGCCGTTGTACTGTAGGATATAGATACTAATTGATATTCCCTAGTCGCTAAGACTGGTATCAATGAAATGGTGGACAAGGAGTTCCGGATTCAAAGGGATTCAGAACTGGCAGGGAAGCTGGCGCCACAGGCAGTAACTGCGTGCCCATTCCCGAAGACGACGGTAGCAGTCGGGACTACCGTGGTAGGTACGTGATTAATTCTATTTGTGGTGGCTGTCATAGGTAGTTAAGGTACCCTAGCTGGTTGCTAGTCTAGCACATGCCAGGGAGTATGAAGGAGAAGATGGCCCTGAGTATAAAGTGAAAATTGATTCAGAACGTCGTCCTGGTGATCAGGATACCCTTACACTTCCAGATATGAAGCACGAAGACATCGCTTCTTAATGTCTTTGTTTTAAATGTATTAGAATGGTATCATGTAAGACACGAAGAATAATTATTACGGTTCTACTATAATACAAGAACTCCTATGGAGGCCTATATCCTCGATAACATGTATATGACATTGTTGATTTGCTAGATTCAGACGGTGTCGAGGAAATGGGATGGTAGCTTCTATCATGATGCTGGAAGAACAAGACGATTATCCAGTCATGGACTATGAAAAGCATTTGAACTCAATATCTTGCATATAGCATCGTCTTGGCTTAATAATAGGTGAGATCTCATCCACTATAGTTGACTGTATGAAGTAACAGAGAAAGGAATTAGCTTGACAGCAATTCCACTGCACTGTCCTGCCATCAAGTCCGTAGCCCCAATGATTTGGATATGCTGTCAAGAACTGGTAGCTAGCTAGCTAGCAGTTATCAGGATGAGGTGACATGTTCGAGGATTATCCTTTGCATCACATTTGCTTCGGCAAACAGAAGATATAAGAAGAGAGGGTCCCTTCTCCATCCCTCAAAGTCTGTGTGCATACCAGCCAGAGCTTGTTGTACACTCGTCAATATGGCACATGTCGAAAATCCCCAGTCAATCGAGACTAGACT
This sequence comes from Aspergillus tanneri, assembly GCF_003426965.1. NCBI lineage: Eukaryota > Fungi > Ascomycota > Eurotiomycetes > Eurotiales > Aspergillaceae > Aspergillus > Aspergillus tanneri. The sequence goes on from NW_022984633.1 coordinate 2,421,558, forward strand.
CTTCATCAATAACTAGATAAGAACCACTCCTGTCATCCATTCTCCCTCTGAGTCCTCGTGAATCACACAGTTCCAACCGGCAACCGACGGAAAGGTATTCAGCTTGATTAATCCATATACCTGGGAATCTGGCTCAGAGGGTATTATGACCTGTCTCTGGCATAAATTTCCTAGGGTAGTGGCCGAGGCTGATGCCCTGCAGTCCACGAAGCCAACGAAAAAGTCATAAACAAGGCCGTCGTAGCCACCAAAGTCGCATTCCAAATATGGAGAGATCTATCTCCTGCCGAGAGAGGTGTCTATCTGCAAAAGATAGCGGTATTGATTACAGAGACCCAGTCCGAGTTCGCTCGTCTGGAGCCTCTACCGACAGGAAAGGCTATCTTGAGTTACTTTGACGTAAAATCTGCCGTGGACACGTTCTCCTACTTCTCCCAGGCCAGCTGGGACATGCAAGGATCCTCCAGCTTGAATACTCCCGGTCATCTCAACCTTACAGCTAATCAGCCATATGATATGATTCGTCCATCATCCCGTGGAATGTATCACTTAGGTTTTTGCCCTCGGGATTGTTCCAACATTGGAGGCCTGTAATACCGTGGTGCTGCAGAGTAGTGAAAAAGCACCTCTGACTGGAAGTCCACGCTTATAATGTTATATCCTGCCACTATTCCACAACTAATTCCCTAACTCCCTATATCAAGTCCATCTTGGCAGTCAAACTAGTCGCCGAAGCCGGATTTCCCCTGAGGGCTGTCAATGTCCTCTCTGGCTTCGGCTGCCCCAGCAGCACCCGTGGATCTGACTTGGATATATGTTGTCTCACATTCACCGGGTTTTCCACGACAGGCCACACGACAGGCCACACGACCTAGGCTGCAGCAGCTGCGTCAAACATGAAAGTCGTGCACTTGAAACTCGGCGGTAAACGTTGCGCTATTATATTCGACGACGCTGATCTAGAAAGTGTGGTCTCAGCATACCCAGTTCAGTATTCAACTCATGAATGGACAGTCCTGTTTTGCTAACTTACGTATCTACGCCCAGGAGGCCGTGGCGGAGAAGTTCCTTGCGCTCTTTAAAGGCAACTTTAGCACGGCAGCAGTCCTTGAAAATCCTCCGGAGCCAAGCACGTCCAATGGACCGCGGGTTGATGGTGTTCAATATGAACGAGTCAAACACTATCTCTCTGTTGGCAAGAACGACGGTACCCTAACTATGGGAGGAGACGGTAGAGATGGTTGCTTCATCAAACCAACCGTTTTCGAGAACGTCCCCGAGGATTCGCTAATCTTGAAATAAGAGGTCTTCGGTCCTGAGGTGGTGGTTAACATCAAGTTGGAGACCGAAGTCCTCGAAAAGGCGAACTGCACGGAGATTGGCCTCCGTGCTTTTGTTTTCACCTAGGAAATCGATCGTGCCGTGTGCCCGGCCAAGTCGCTGGAGGCGCGCACGGTGCGTGTAAACTGCATAAGCCCCAGCATTGCACTCGACATGCCATTTGGTGGGTTTAAAATGAGTGGTATAGTTCGAGAAGGGTTTCCATCTTGTTTGGATAACTATCTTGAGACCAAGATTATTTTGACTGAGATACATTCGTGATATACTGGACATATATATGCTTTTGGGGCATATCCGATTTCTGAAAAATTCAGATGCATTCATGGCTCTAGAGTATTCGCATTCATCAAATGCAGTAGTGGTGGGACCTATAGCATAGGACTAGGAGGATGGAATCTACATAATCATCTCATAATTTTGAACAACCAGGCAGACCTTCAATTCTTGGTTGCGTATTGGTCTATCCTAAAAATCTGCTTATACTATGTATAACCTTCGCGGCCACAAGGTTCGTCCTTGCGTTTTCATACGTTACAAGGTATTTACAGGTCTCTTTCATGCCAATTCTTACAAAAGTCCCAACACGAGCGCCATGACAAGACCGGCGATCGTTCCAACAGTGGGCAATTCAAGAGAAGAGCCAGCATTGGTTTTAATGGAAGCGGAAGCGGTAGCAGAAGCTTTCTCACTGAGAGAAGGCTTTCTGGTGGCCGTGACATTTTCGTTATAGCCGCTCTTGGTGTCATAGGGGAAGGGGCTCGTGTAGTTGTATGTAGGCTTGGTGTTCTTATAGGTCTCCTTAACAATATCGAGGATTCCGTGACCCGCAGAGCATTCGCCCTCCGTCAAAGGGATGGGCCACTCAGGCGAGTGCTCAGCATAATCTCCATTGGCCATAGGGCCAGGGTAGGTCTCATTGAGGCGGAGATGGGTAGTGTCAACGTCGTAGTTGATGTACCCAGTTTTATTTGCTACAATCTCAAGGATGTTGGCTCCACAGTCCCAGCGGCCTAAGGATGGCAAGCCCCAGTTTGCGGACACTGTTGCGATGACTGAATAGTGAGTATAAAACGTATCGTCCTTAGTTCCCTTGAGATTATCCGGAATGGCTCCTCCAAGAAGAATGCTAAAGATCCTATTGCTTTTCGAATAAGTGTTGTCCTCGTCAAATGTCAGAAGAACCAATGTATTTTTCATGAAGTAGGAATTCTTGAGCAGGGGCGTGATCCAATTACGTTCCCATTTGGCAGCAAAGGTAATATTGGTATCATGTGCGTCGTTGGTCATATTCGGAGTCACAAAAGCCCACTGGGGTAATTTTTCGTTTGCCAGATCTTCGTCAAAATGAGTAAAGTTCTTGATCTGGCGAAGACGAGTGCTATTCTCGGTAACAGAGTCGTACAGGATCAACGGGTTGTGCTTGCGAACGTAGTCATTGGCCTTGGTTTTCTGGTTGAGGTATTCATACCCCTGAAAACCAGGATAGGGCATATGTTCTTGATATTCTCCCCAAGCAATTTTCTTTGTGTCCAGAAGATCGGCAATCGTCGATACATTTGAAGGGATTTGATTGAAGTCATCGTTATCCATGCCAAAGTTATCACCTCCGGCGGCAGCACCTTTAAATGGTTAATACTCATGACCAACTTGACTGATAGTGTTTTGAGGAAAGTGAAACTTACAATAGTTTGGCTCGGAAGGATGAGTGGTTGCATAAAAATTTGTCCTGTGACGTGTTAAACCTTAATTTCGACAGCGGAGGAAGCACCATACAATGTGATTCCATGCGAGGCCAGCCATTGGACATTTTCATCACTTGCAGCATCATCAAAATCCTGTAAGACATTCATGTCAGGGTCCTGAAGAACACACCGAGTATGTCACACTGCGGTACATACGATATTTTCAAGCCACACTTGGAAGAAACGGTCAAAAGCAAGACCCTTGACACTCGACACCGGGGAGTACGGCTCAGTAGAAGCCACTGCCGCTTCGAATTCTGTCTGCGAAGGTTCTTTCGAAGTAGCAACTTGGGCATGGGCCAGAGAAGCACCTGCAAGTAGAGCGGTAACGTAGGACCTCATTCTGTGAGACTTCTCCTTGTCATGCGATCACCGATACATTTGAGGGATACGAGATGAAGAATGATCAACAGGGAGGAGGCGAGAAGAGCTATTCTTATAGGTAAATGCGAGGGGCAATTTACCGCATGAGACCATGTGCCAATTCCACGAGACAACAACAAGTGGCTAATATCGGCCCAAAGTCGGCCTCTAGGGCAGTACCGGTATCCACTATTGAGAGATATCTTGCACCGTTTGAACTTCGGACGTTGGGATCACGCGGCCTGGAAAGGATATCTCATTCGATGATCGCTGGCTGCCTGCTAAATGAAAGCTTGTCCCGAAGTAAACAAGGATTGTAGGATTCAGGACCAGTTAGATAGCAGTTATTAGTGCATCCTCCCGAGTGCTAAGCGGTGGATAGAGGGCGGATTCAAAGCTTTTCTCATGTTTTATATGGCTTATAATGCTGGTGAACCATACATCCGTAAGAGGAACTACTCCGAAGTAGGCAGTTGGACATGATAGAGAGTGGGGTAGGAACCGGCTAGGCAAAGGCTTAGTAAGGACCTCGCATCGCACGTGTGCTCGAGAATGGACGGGAGAGGAAGAAAGCTGTTGGGTTGAGTGGGGAAGAGCGGTAGGGTACAATTGGAAGTGTAACCCTCCATCTATTACTGCACATGGATTTTTCTAATCGTACACATGTCATTTGACAGTCTTGAGTACCTTGCAGGGGAAAGGCCCTTTGCTCAGGAAATTAGTTTCATGGTTTGCCTTTGCATCCAAATCCTATTCGGTGCTATATAAATCTATGATATGTTCAATATAGCTATGTAGGTAGTAGCGTATATGTTTAGCCTACGGTACTCAGTTAGTAGGTACCCACCCAAGTACTGTACACCAGCCCAAGAAGGTAGGTCTGAACCGTTACTGGAGTTGTAGGTAGAGAAATGAAGGATGGACGCTAAGCATAGGCGAGGTCTGCCCTACTTGTATTCGTTGCTTCAATATTCCCTAGTCTAGCGTTCTGGAGGATCATGATACCTACAAGCACCTGCCTGGATGGTGGTCACCCGACGGTCTATTAGTTGATTTCATCTTTCGCACTATAAGTTGTGCGTATGGCCTGCCATGTGAGTGCCGTGACCTTTATGATGCTATTTATTAGGATCATCATGAGTTTCCCCCGCTGTCACTTTGCTGTTACGCTGCAGTACTCGGCTGAGGGTTCCTGTCTAGGGAGTAGACTCCAATATTGGTTGTACCAGAGCATCAAGTGTTGTAGAGTGTAGAACTGCCCAAGTATTAATAGCAATAACATAACCCCAAAGACTTCATGAAGCGTCATGGTTTCGTGAGGAAGAAATATCCCTCGTTATGTACGGAGTTGAAGGAGTGATGCATGCAATTCCCCCTTTTGTGCGAGGAGCATGTCACGTGCCGTCATTCGACCTCGGCAGCTCCGTCTGGGGAAACGACCGCCGGGGAATTAACTGAACCATAGAATCGACTGCAACTACCGATAATCCCTTCTCGCGTCGACCTACATAGCTTTGCGACCTGATTGAAGCTTTGAGTCGCATGATGGTTTTACAATGAGTTCGACGAACTTTGCCGCTGCCCAGCAACGGGTTCTTGAACGCCGCCGTCTTCGTGAGGCGGAAGCTCGCGCCAGACTTGCGGAACAACGCCAGGCGTCCCCAATTAACCACCCCGCCCTTCAACGACTTCCTTATCCATTATGCAGCCTACCGCAGAGTGGTCTATCGCTATGGAATGCAATCAAGGGTCGCGAGGGTATAAGGCCCGCCTTTCGTGTCGGGCAAGTTGATGCCGAATTGTTGGATGAGGAATTGCTGGGGTTGCTTAAAGGACAGGTCGGGGAAGCCTTGAAATACTTTGGAGTAGGCCGTTCCTTTCCTGCAATGTCACCACTGCAGTCGCGCATGTCTAGATTAAATTCGTTCTATTTGGACTAACATGGCAATTACCAGCCTCAAGCACGGGAAGACTGGTCTCATGAAGTCCAGTTTGCTCTCCGCGCAATTCTATTTAAGCTCTCGATCTGGGATCACGATGCTTCCTACGGTGCAGCGTTGCAAAATTTGCGATACATTGATAGTCGCAGCAAGGGCCCGGTTCACTCCACCCCAACAAAATTGCAAAAGTCTCTGTATGGCTTGCTCACCGTTGGCGGTCGCTACGCTTGGGATAAATGGGAAAGCTGGCTCGTCAACCAAGAAGGTGGTTACGAAGAAGTAAGCATTTAAAGATCCCCGATTATTTATTTCCAATAATACTCATTTCAGCAGCCATCACAGGAAGTGCGTGTTCTGGCACGCGTAACGGACCTTGTTTCCACAACACACTCAATCGCAGCTTTTATCTCCTTCTGTGTATTCCTAGTCAACGGTCGATATCGAACATTAGTAGACCGAATCCTTCGTATTCGTCTTACCCCTCCTTCTGCACAAGCTAGTCGTGAAGTATCATTCGAATACCTGAATCGGCAGCTTGTATGGCACGCCTTCACGGAATTCCTCCTTTTCCTGCTACCACTTGTGGGAATTAATCGGTGGCGACGATGGATTTCCAGAGTTTGGCGAAAAACAATGTCGACCCTGAAATCAAACGGTGATGATGTGGAGCAAACCGAGAAACACGGAGAGCTAGCATTTCTCCCAGAGAGGACCTGTGCAATATGCTATAAAGACAGCAACCCGGCCGCCGCGATGGAAAATGAGGCGATGACTGCATCGGCTTCGTCCGGAGGTATATCAGGATCCGCCCAGACCGATATCACGAACCCCTACGAGACGATCCCGTGCGGGTGTATATACTGTTTTGTGTGTCTCGTCCAGAAGCTGGAAGGGGAAGAAGGCGAAGGCTGGGCTTGCCTCCGTTGTGGAGAACTTGTCAAGAAATGCAAGCCGTGGAACGGTGATGTTCTCGAGGAAACTCGGCCACAGTCGAGCTCTGGAAAAGTGGTCGGGTTCGTCATGCATGATGAGACCGATGCGACCGATGCCAACGACACTGAGTTGGACAAGGGACGCGGAAGTCCTACTGGAAGGTCAAGCCCATTGCAGGAGCTGACCCCTGACGAATCATTGGAGCACTCAAGCCACTGGTCTTCGGCCGAGAAAGAGTCCACCGAGGATGAACCTGAGGAAGCACCCAATGAGACGATATGAGGTATGGCATGGTCTTTTTCTTTGAGGGTTTGTAACGTATACCATCCCCGGGTCGTAAGTCTCTACATGGCTGGACCCTCTATTACTTCATGTCATGCATTATCATTTGTGACAGCGAGTATTATAGAAATCCATCTCTTATTGAAGATACCCAATGAACCGTTGAATCATTGGCTGCCCATGTCCTCTGCATGCATACATGTATAATACCCAGTATATCAAAGCACAGCCAGCACAATCTTATTCATCTAAAGCCACTATTCCCTGATCAAAAGCTTCATTCCAAATAGACAGGGTCCTGTCTTCACGTTATACTACAATTGCTCCACAGACAGACAGCGACCGAGTAATGAATGGATTGACCCACCAAACCGACCGCATCAAATCACATCAGTCAGATTGCAAACGCAATCCCCAGAATATCACCACTAATTAGTCACTGACCCAAATTCCATGAGTAATGAGACAAATCCCATTTACTCAGTCCACCCCCGCAACGGAGTTCTGGCCGATTTTGGAATTTTGGACAGGACGATTAACTCCGAGCTTTCGGCTGCATTGAATGAGGAGCCACCGAGTAAATCGCTGGCTGTGCTTTATCTTCCTACTACTCTTTATGCTTGATTTTTTTTTTTTTTTTTTCCTCGTTGAAGCTGAGTTTCTGGATCGGTTTATTGAGGATTTGAATCTGAAATTTTGGCTTTATTATTACTAGTACTATTATTGTTGTTGTTGTTTTATTGTGGTTGTCCACTGCATTGACGGTGTGAGCTTCCCCGCCATTCTATTCAGTCACCATGGACTCTTCCAACCCAGCAATGGCGTCTACGTTGAGCGAGGCCAAATATATCCAGTTTCCTTGCCTTCCTGATGATGCGAAACATGAAGATGGAACCCCAGCACTGAATAGGTACTCGACTACGATCACCAGAGGACATGAGTTTCCAGGTGCCAAGGTTGGTTTTTATCTACATAGAATAGCATCAGTGATGTCTGGCTTGTCACGCTGGACTAATGACTGGCTTTATTCATTATAGGCAATGCTCTATGCGGCCGGTGTCCCCGACCAGGATGCCATGGCTAAAAGCCCACAGGTTGGAGTTGCGTCGGTATGGTGGGAGGGGAATCCGTGCAATATGCACCTTTTGGACATGGGAAAGACCGTGAAGAAGGCAGTCACAGATCAGGGCATGATCGGGTGGCAATACAATACTGTTGGAGTTTCAGATGCGATAACCATGGGCAGTGAAGGTGTGTATATGTTGTGCCTCCATTCGTTGAAGTGGAACATACCTGACAGAGTATAAGGCATGCGATTTTCTCTTCAAACACGTGAAATCATTGCGGATAGTGTCGAGACTGTTACCTGCGCTCAGTACCATGATGCCTGTATCGCCATTCCTGGATGCGACAAGAACATGCCCGGTGTGGTGATGGGGATGGCCAGACACAACCGGCCATCGATCATGATCTACGGCGGTACTATCCAAATTGGGTACTCCAACCTTCTCCGGAAGCCAATCAATGTATCTTCATGCTTTGAGGCTGCAGGGGCTTATGCATACAATACCCTGCGTCAGCCAGATGATGGTGGAGATACCAGCAAGACTAAGGACGAGATCATGGATGACCTCGAAAAACATGCCTGTCCTAGCGCAGGAGCATGTGGAGGCATGTTCACTGCAAACACTATGGCCACGGCCATCGAGACAATGGGCCTGTCCTTGCCCGGGTCGTCCTCCACACCAGCATCTTCACCATCAAAAATGCGAGAATGCGTCAAGGTGGCCGATGCTATTAAGATTTGCATGGAGAAGAATATCAGACCCCGCGATTTGCTAACTAAGCGGTCCTTTGAAAACGCCTTGGTCATTACGATGGCTTTGGGAGGGAGCACCAATGGCGTTCTCCATTTCCTCGCCATGGCTCGAACAGCGGGTGTTGATCTCACCCTGGATGACATCCAGAGGGTTAGCGACAAGATTCCTTTCATTGCCAACCTTGCTCCCAGTGGGAAATACTATATGGCGGATTTATATGACATCGGGGGCGTCCCGTCGGTCCAAAAGTTACTGATTGCCGCGGGCCTGCTCGACGGTGATATCTTGACTGTCACCGGGAAGACCTTGGCTGAGAATGTGGAGTCCTTCCCATCTTTACCTGACGACCAAGTTATTATCCATCCTCTGGATAATCCCATTAAGTCAACTGGCCATCTGCAGATCCTCCGTGGCAATCTCGCTCCAGGCGGTGCGGTGGCGAAGATCACTGGGAAGGAAGGGACTATATTCACAGGGAAGGCGCGAGTGTTCGATAAGGAGCATCAGCTCAACGAGGCTCTAAACCAGGGACAAATCCCACGGGGCGAAAATTTGGTGATTGTCGTCCGCTACGAGGGCCCCAAGGGTGGACCGGGAATGCCAGAACAACTCAAAGCTAGCGCGGCCTTAATGGGAGCCAAACTTACCAACGTGGCCCTGATCACGGATGGACGATATTCGGGAGCGAGTCACGGATTCATCGTGGGACACATTGTGCCCGAGGCTGCGGTGGGAGGACCGATTGCCGTTGTTCGTGACGGCGATGTGATCACGATTAATGCAGAAACCAACGAGATCAATATGGATGTTTCGCAGGAGGAAATCCAGCAGCGATTGAAGGAATGGCGGCCACCAGTGCCGCAAGTTACACGAGGAGTATTGGCCAAGTATGCACGGCTAGTAGGGGATGCATCGAACGGTGCCATGACTGACTTGTTCTGATGTTCTTTTGGAATCCAAGCCCACAGTTTCAAGAGTATTCCATCGTGGTAGTGTGTATATAAAAAAACACAATATATACACACATTAGGAAACCTCAAACTTCTCAAACTAAATAGGCTCAATTACCTATCCTAAAATAACTATGGCTTTCTCTTTAACTACCGCAAAATACACAGAAGCAACCGTCTTATATTTTATACAACAATAAAATTACGTGATGGCAGACATGTGATAAACAGCTGAGGTGATCCTCGTGTATACAAGAGCTTTTAAGACTCAACCTGTGCCTTACACTCTCGAGGTGCCGTCCAATCATAACACTGCTCTATAAACTTGCATCGAGGCAATCTGCGAGCAATTTTCGTTCTAAAGTAGTACTTATGTAGTATTGTAGCTGCATCACATCTTCCTCAGTTGGAAAGACTGATCGAATAGAGATCGGTCTGGACACTGTATTGTTTTGTATTTTCTAATGTACTGTATATGCAGTGGTATAAAATCATTACAAACGCAGCATACATACAATGTACAGTATGATGTATTTTAATCGTCACAGACATCTTACTGGGGTTTCAATCTAATTTGGAGGTATGTTAATTATTTAATCAGTTTCAGTAATTTTAGTCTTGTGATAATAAGTTAGCCTGGCTTTGCTGAGGGATAGAAGGGAAGTTTTATGCTGTGGGATCCTTGCAGGCCACGTTCTGCATAGCATAAGACCTGTTCTTTCTCTTGATCAACCTAGTCAGCTTCTATTGGCATTCAAGTTACCCGGCGTCACGCTCTCAACTGGTTACACCACGTTCAAGAGATTGAGCCTCTTATCAACGCCCTTCAGCAATTCCTTCCAATCCTCACATCCTTCTCCAGACTGTTGAAAGCCTGCAGTATCATCATGTATCTTGCGCGAAACAGACGCTCCTGTGCCGACGGGATCCAGCCTCGTCGCGGGGGGACCGTGTCCATGATGATGATCCGCGAGGACTTCTTCAGCGCTGGGAAGAGGTTCTTGAGAATGGCCGTCGCTGCGCAGAGACGTCTGCGTCTTGGAACAGCTGCTCTTCGAAGAAATTGTGTGCCTGGAAGAAAGATCCGGGATACGACGCTCGATCGCTGCTCAGAAAGTGCCGCTTTCCGTTCGTGACATTGTCTGGCAGGTCCTGCACGATGAAATTGAGGCCTGGAAACGCATGGGCTAGTGCGATACTGGCGGTACAAGTGGAGCCTCTGACCTTAACAAATAGTTAGCTACCTCGTCGCAGACAGGAGAAAATGAAGCAGGACATAAAAGTCAGAACTAGACAAGCAGAGTACCACTGCGGTCACTTTGTCACAGGGAAATACGAACGGAAATGGAGGTATTGACATCGAGGACCGTTACTTTATCCGAGCCGGCCCAATCATACCCCTGCAGAAAGTGATAAATAGCCGTTCCTTGGCTGTTTTGCACGTTCTTCATACAGCTCACGAACAGCTTCATCCTTTCCAGTGAAGTGGCGAGGTGGCCGAAAAATGGAAGACCAGTCTCAAATGCAACATTTTACACCGTCTGGTTCTTTTCCACACTTCCCCGCCACCTCTCGGAGGCTTCGATCAACTTCGACGCAGTCGGAAGTGATCCCTCGCACATAAACAAAGCCCAGTCGTGGAACCTCGGATTTGTCACCAGTAGGGCAGATTCGCAGTATGCACAATGATATTCGGCTCCGACTCAGAATTGTTCATCAATGCCATCCGCGCCACAGTCTTCAACTGCTTTTCGGAGACATTTGCAGACGCTGCGACCATGCTGTACGAGGCACGACCCGTGAGAGAAGCTAGAGCGAAGATTCCAAAATGGATTAACCATTGCAAATAAGTGATATAATGATACTAAGGTGAGGGACCGTGTTCAACAAGATCAACCCAAAAACAGAAAAGCAACATACTACTTACATTAGCCGCCAGGTGCGGCAGATATTCGTTGCGGCCCGCAGCCAGCTGGAACGTCCTATCAGCGCCTGTCTTGCGGCGTGAATGGAGCCGAGGCTGGCAAGGTGGTAGGAGCGTCCATGCTGAATGAAGGCAAAGAGTGGCCATTGCAACGCAAGAATGCACTTATGAGAGACGCATTCTCCTGGATTTTGTTTAAAAGAGCCTCCATCAAGGACTCCGAAGCTGTCCCATTAGATGGAATGGGGGCTTTTCCTTGGACCTGGCGTGGTTTGCGGTTGGCCGGGGTTCGGCAGCCACGATCATTGTAGCCATTTTACAGAATAAAAACGCTAGAAAGTCAAATATTGTGTTGTAAATCACTTTTCGGCAAGTTCTCGGCATAGTATTGATTCTTCAATTGCACTGAAACCTTTATACTACCGAGCGAGTCTGGGAACACAACAGCTTTGTTCAGCAGAGAATGAGCACAAACTAGAACCTATCATTCGTTCCCAGATATGATATGCTTCAAGTCAGCTGCCTGAATCTGTGACTGTTGACTGTATCTGAGAACGTAACCCCTCAAATGCCGTTTGGAACATTCCCGGACTCTGCACTGGACCCCTGGAGACTGAATTTCGCCCCCTCTAAACCCCTCCAATGCCGATCCGCGGGAGTCTTACCGGGGGAACCGATGTGAGTACTTTTTCGATATTTCGGGGTATTTTGTATCCTAGATCCATATATGGAAAGCTAACTGGCACATGCAGATTTCCATGCAGAGATGACGGAGGTCTTCTACAAGAGCACTGGGGGAAGACTACTCCTATGGCATCCGAGGAGCGATTTGGTGACATGCAGGAGATTGAAGGAACGATTCTCTGCCTATGTCGAATGCGGTGCCGTACTGCAACGGCTCTGTGATGTTACTCACGGATACTTTGGAAATCATCCCAGTGCTTATTGATTTGAGTTTGGTGCTTGGTAGGAGTTAGATCACAAGGTCAAGAAACGAGCATCAGTACAGGCTATATCGTTTAGGAAAAGTAGAATAAAAAGACGGATCGCTATTTCGTTCATTGACGTGGTAGGATGAGAACGGTATTATGAAGATGAGTAACAAGCCGATTGAGAGATTTTTAACCCAAGGTCTACCTACTGTGTAGTATAGTATACAATGTCACCTCAAGCTTACTGCTATACTCCCACTTTCAACTCTAGCATCTATGGGACCCATAAAGCGTTTATAAACGGAGCTGGGCGCTGAAGAATACAAACCAAGTGCTACCCTCACGCATCATAAATTCGACGAGTTCGGCAACAACAGAGGATGCGGATTTCCTAAGAAATCGCTTGGCGCAAATCGCCATACACCGGGATATCGCCAGCCCAAAGTCCATTTGAGCAACTGCCTAGCGAGATTACCCAGAAAAGGGGACGTCGCTTTGCCGTCCAGCTGGAACGTGTTGTCTTCACATGTAAGAGTAAAGGGGATGTCCCTGAACAAAATAAATTAGCATGACTTCCCATCAATGCACAAGTTCCCGCTGTGAACAACACTGTCCGGTAATAGGAACGCTACGTACTTGAAAATGTCGTGGGATTGACCCGTTGAGCTCCTCTTGGCCGTGTCGAACACCCTCTTGAGGGTGCTGCTGTCCACTACATGGAGGTCTAGCAGCGTCGCAATTTCATTATGCAAGTGCTCCTGGAGCAACGGGCCGAGACCTTCGAGATGTGATTTCAGCTGCGTTCCACTGTAGGCCTTCGGGTCCGTGTTAAAAATGTAATCTCGGAATTTCTGCAGCTCCGTCTCGAAGCGCCTGTGCTCCTGAATGTTGACTGCCATCACGTCGGGATTGCCGGTCACTTTTCCGAACGCTGGAAACAGAGACTCTTCTTCCATATTGTGGTGATTTTGCAGCATGGAGTAAAAGCACTGGTTGAAGAGAAGAAAATCCCGCGTCTCGGGTGTGTCCGGGCGTATTGAAAGACACTGGTTATACGAGGCGTTGAGGGCGCGGAGGAGCAGGTTGTGGATGTGGGCCATCCTGCGAGCCAGTTCGTGAGCTTGGTGGTCTCGTGGGATCTCTGGGCGGGCGTCTATGCCGGTGTTCGTGATGAGAGTGAACGGGGAGTTCGCCCACGGTTGTTGTCCTTGTCCGGACAGTATTTGCATGGAGCTGGACATGGAGAGCTGTCGCCATAGAGGGCGTAGTTGCAGGCCAAACGGACTCAAAGACTTAGAGCGGGTTGTCACCAACCGGCGGGTGGTAATAATGCTAGCGACATGAATTGTGTTCGGCGAAAACATCCCAAACAACTGACAGGGAAAAGCACTGGTCGAGTGTAGGAGGGCCGCAGTAGGCATAATACGGTGCATTGGCTTCCTGAGGTTTTCAAAAGCACAATATATATATATATAGTCTGACCCCACGTGACTTGATCTCACTTGTTCACGTGCCTGCGCCTAACCTGATTTGCCGCTACGGAGAATGTCCGTAGTGCGAATACCGAGCTGAGCTTGTATGTATTTTTTAGATCTTCCGGGTGGTGCCGTTATTTTGGTCCTTTCGGGCCCGAAGCAAATGAAGATTCCCGAAGGTCTGAAACCAGCTCTGTGTCGGTGCTCAGGCTCCAGCCACGCATGCGCCGTCTCTTCGATGAAGTCCCACGATAGACTATTGGGATTTCTCCAAAAACTTAATAATGTTTATGAGTGGGAGGGTATTAGCACTACGCTGACACTGTTGTAGACGCGTCTGTCCAGTGCCTGTATATATATTTTGTTTCAGTTTGGGAAGAGCACCACTAGAACAGACTGGACGAAGTAAAAGACAATTTACGAGACCCAGTTTCATTCTCCTGGTGCAGCGCAGGCCGCAGTGTGCGGCTGGACAAGTGTGTGAGTACAGATGAGATTTAGAACTTTATCAACTTTAAACCGTTTCGGTTACATAGGCAATGAGTTAAGTCAACTAGCGACAGACAGGCACACAGTAATTGGAAATTAAATATAAAGTCATATTATGAACACGTTTCGATTCTGGCATCCGTTTGATCCCTTTCTTCCCCTACCCTCTTTGCCCATGAAATATCCCCAAAATTGTATAGAAACAATATTCCCATGTCCTGCAACTTCAAACACCATTACTTGCCCGCAGCTCATTTTCTAGTAACCGAAATTTCCCTTCATTTTCCACGGATCTTAAGACCAACAGTAAACTCAGAGAATAGAGTAGGCCAAGTGATATTGTCAACCAAAGACTTTACGATTCATTCAAGCATCACTTTTTGAACTAGCCTGGAGCTGTGTCTTCGCCTGCCCCCCCTTTTGCTTGACAGATCGCACTCCATACCAAGGGCGGGCAATATTGTCAGGCAGGACACGCCGAGCACGACGATAAACGACCTCTGTAAGCCATTATTATAAACTTCTAACACCTGCGTCAACTTGTTTGCAGGAATAACATTTGACAAATGCGCAGCACCCGTGGCCAGAATTTTCTCCATATCCAGACCAGGAATCCCGGCGAGATGCGCCCTAATGTAGTTGGTGAACAACGCATGGCTAATGCAGTTAAATATCGAGCTACCTAGTAATTACATGAAGAATATGATGGACACACCGGTGGAGATGTTTTTTTACTATAGCACTGTCTAAGAGGCCATACTGGGTTGTTGCATTCCGACACCAAGTCCCAGACCGTAGAGGACCTCGTACCCAATCCACTTAGAGTGACCAGTAGACAGAGTAAATGTGATGATTAAGCCTGATCTAATAGATATTAGCACTGTCGACAAGTACATAAAAGGAACGTAGTATCCCATCCTGGAAATCATGGATCTGGACAAAATGGACCCCACAACGAGTGACAGCACCATTGGAATGGTGTCAATGCCGGCGTGAACTGCTGTGGTTCCTTTGGTGGCCTGAAACTATAATGCCAGCGTGTAGAGCATGGAAATAATGCCTCCTCCATGCATAGCGCAAAAATCGCGCCAAGGAAGACACTTCGTTGGCGGATAATGCGCGGCGGAACTGTCGCATCTTCCTGTTGCCAGACCTGGATAATACAGAACCCGATGGCGAGAACGCCAGCCACCACAAAAAGTGCGATGATGCGGCCATTTTACCAGGGATAGTTATTACCTCCCCACTGGAGAGCGAGGAGGAAACAGACCATTCCCGGCAAGAACACAAGAGTGCCCAAAGGATCGAGTCGAATTAACTGACGAGACAACGTATCGGAGTTCTGGTTTTAAGGAACACGGAGGAAGAGGGTGAGGACAGCGAGGGTAAACCCGCCAATGGGAAGACTTAAAAAGCTTATCTATAGAATACTTGATGGACGAGAGACTGGGGACTGGAAATGCATACTTAATATAAAAACAGTATCTCCAGGTCACTTTATCTGTGAATGCACCTCCCAAGAGAGGCCCAGCGATTAAGGCAATGCCAAAGGTCGAGCCCATGAGACCGATATACATGGGCCGTTTCTAAAAAGGAATAATCTGGGTGATAATAACAGTCGCACCTGAGAAAATACCAGCCGATCCAATCCCTGTAATTGCGCGGCCGATAATAAACACCTTAGAGTTAGGAGCTGCGCCGCAAAGTGCAGAGCCGACCTCGAAGATTATAACTAAGATGATGAAAATGAGCTTGGTGTCCTAGAGAGTATAGATGCGTCCCCACAGCAGCTAAGTGGCAGCGCTGGTATTTAAATAGGCGCCCGCGTACCAGCTAATATTATTTAAGGAGTGAAACTGATTTGCGATTCTAGGAACAGCGGATGCAATAATCGTACGGTCCTAGGTAAAGGTACGTTCAGCAATAATTGCACTAGACTCTAGTAATGGCATTTTGGCAATGGATTGGGGCAATATACCAGTGCAACAAGGAACATGGCCATGAGAATTGCCGTCATGATCAACGCCAGACGAGATGCTGCGGCGTAGCCATCCTTATTTTGTGTGGCTTTCTGTACAGTGGTTTCATGGGACTTCTCGGCGTCGGAGGCCTTTGTAGATAGACATACTTCGGCAACTGGTGGTGTGTCGGTGCTCGAAGTCATCGTGGCGGAGGAAGAAATTCTGAGGAGACAGAATCACAAATATGATTTGCGTGATGAGAAGGTGATCCGAAGGTGATGAATTGAATAAAGTACTCCAAACATTGTCTGGACACACTGTCTGGGAATTATGAATCTATGATAATATACTAAGAAGCCGCCATCTCTGGGAGTTCGGACCTATCACGTTTATCGGGCCCGAGAGCCAAGTTCGGGACCGAAGGGCATCCTCGCTTCGAATACTGTTCAGCCCAAGCAAGGGTCAGAGGAATCACTTAAGTAAGCGAAGACACAGCTCAGTTCAACTAGATAAAGGTTTCATCAGATTGAGAGGATTCAACCTCGCAGATAGTGCCATATCTGTGTTGTTGGGGTTCAAAGAGCAAAGGCCCGAGGTTATACTATTCCAAAACTATTCCCTACAGCATATCGCTGCAAGACCAGCGCTGCTTGCCAAAGGGATACTTCTCATCTAAGTTAACCTTCTACGCCTTGTCGAGTTTGAGCTATAGGATGTTGATTCAATGGCCCGGACACTCCCCGGCCTACGAGTCAATCTCAGACGCGAAGTTCCCGCGTGATGGCATTCAGTCAGGCATATATGCTAAGGAATGATACTGTCGGCCAGCTGAATACGCGTATGAGCTAGTATCACTGATCTATGGATAAGGATCCATCTATATTGAAGGTAAGGTCTCTGACTATATGAATCTATCTGGGAGAACTGAATAAAAATGGTCAACAAAGGAACAAAGTCGGACCGAGTGGATGCTGAATAATCGGTAATATAGACCCATTTTGGTCGACAGATCAGGTTACAGGTCGGGTGGCACCGTTCTAGAGGTGAGACGCCGCGCTAGTCAATCACATGACCTATTTTACGGCTTCCAGCAAATACACTACAGAGTTTTAAATACACGGCAGCTAACCTATACAAAGCCTTAACTATATTTTATTATTTATTTGACGTAATTTTTCCGTCTGTACTATAAGCTCTATCTCTTTCCCTTATTTTGAGGCTCCTTTATCTTTTTATTTTAATCAAAGCTCAATCTCACGGACATCCAGGGCTAGAGTTGCACGGAGGAACCGCAAAAACCGCCGCCGAATCCGCACCGCCCACAGCGGTGCGGATTCGGTCCCTAAAGGGAGAATCCTCATGCGGTTGCGGTTTCTAAAGGCAGGAACCGCAGAATCCGCAAATCTAAAAAATCTAATATATAGTATTACTGTTTAAATAACGCACATTACAATTTTAAAAATTTGTTGTGTTGCAAGACTATTACCTTAAAGGTTATGATATTAATCTAACCATGGTTAGATTAGCCACAAATACATAAATAATAATTTACCATTTGAAAATAAGTATATTTATCTATATAAGGTTTACTTTCTATTATTAAGATGCTAAAAATAACCAGGGGAGTATACTGCTTGTTGTTGTTATAAACAAGAATTATTAGCTGTAGACGATAAAGGTGTTGGGCGTGGTAAGGCTAGAATAATAGGCAATTCTAAAGAATCCTTATCTAAATCTGCATCGGCTACTAAAGGATCCTCTTCCTTACTAATATACCAGTTGTTTGGAAAATTATTCTTATTAGAGTCAATCTTTTTAGTAAATAGCTCACTGGAGAGTTCGTCTAAGAAAATCTAAAATTTATAATTAATTATAAATTGATCAGTATATATCTAAGTAATAATAGCTTTAATTGTTTCGGGAGCTAGTTATCCACAACAATAATAAAAATATCCCAAGCACTACTAAAAAGATTTTCTACGCCAACCCCACTTACAGGTATAGCTAAGAAATCTCTAGTAATATATAATAAGATTAGAAAACAAGAAATATTAGCATACCAAAAGTTAAGAATATTAAAACCTTGATTATTAAGGTGAACAGCTGTAATCTAACTATAATTAGTTTACTATTAAAATTTAGGGTAGGAAACATAGCTTATTAAGATAGGTAAATAATTTATTTTAAAAGGGTTAGTTAAGTAAAGGGAGATAATTAATATTTACAAGAGTAAAAAAAGGCCTTTTCAAGACCATCTAATAAAGTAGATAATAGATCGGAGGGTGTTATTAAAAAATATTTGGTCTAATAATATAAAAAGATTTTTTGTAAAGTGTGCTAATACTCTTGCACCTAATTTTACTCCCCCAGACCATGAACCCTTATTAAATAATAATAATTTATAACAAGGGTTAAGAATAGATGTAATTGCATATATTATACTATAAAAGCTATAAGTCTTTTTATAATATTTGTGTAGCTTTTTATAGGCAGCCTCTAATCCCGAGTAAAGATATCTCTTCCACTGTTAATATTTATTGCGTAATAGTGACATCGAGTCCTTAATATAATTAAATAGCTGGTTATAGACATTAAGAACAAGATAAATAGTAGCTCCTTAATATTCTAATAAACAGGTTGTATATATCCAGAATTCCTAAAAAAAGATAAATAAAATACTTAATATATTGCTATTTATACATTCCAAGAGCTAGTAAAAAATAACTTTTAACAACTTAAGTTAAATAAAGCAATTAATAAAGACTCTTAACTTATAGGCACGATGTAACATAAAAACATTAAATTTTATTAAATATTATAATTAAGAAAAAGTAAAAAAGTCTTACCTGCTCCTACTTTAATTTTTTAAAGCTTGCGAAATTATTTATGTTGTTAAGGGCTTGTATTAATATATCAAGATATCCGCCGAATCTAAGATTAATATAGCTAGATTTTTAATCTAACATGGTTAGATTACTATACCTTCTCTAATTTTTAAGCAAGCCAGATTTATTAATTATAAATTATTATTATCCCAAGAATTAACACTTTGTTATTTTAGGTTAAATCTTAAGCTTCTGCAAAAATGCATGAACTATAATTGGATAATATAAGAAGGCAAGGAAAATAATATTAAGATTTAAAAAGTTAATAGAACTTAGGATTAATAGTATAATCTCGAAAAAATATGTTTGTATTAAGTGTTTTTACTAACTTCTAAGTAAAAAATAAAAATATTGTTTTATTATTACTAGTATTATTAATTATAATCCTAGAATTTAATAGCAGATTATGTTTCTATAAAATATTTAGTATAATAGCTAAAAGATTCACTCCACTATGTTCTCCCGGAATAGGTGGAAACCCAAGAAAAATCTTATAATATTAAAAGTCTGCTAAGATAAAGTAACTAGTAATAGCTATAAAAGGTTTCTAATTAGGACTAGTCTAATAGTCTAAGGCGATTAAGATCTTTCCTTTTAAAGATAGTAAAGATAGTAATTCTTAATATAAATAAAAAAAGAGGATTATTAAATATTTTTTAAGGCTATTTCGATTTGGAAGGGTAATTAAAAATAATCCTAGAATTATTTTTATTATTTGTTTAAACTAAATATGTTTAACAGTGCAAAAAGGGAGTTAGTATATAATAATAAATTAAAGTATTTAATTATAAAATTAGGCAGGGTTACATTTATTAACCTAGAATAATAAATATAATAAGTAATCTAACCATGGTTAGATTATAAAAAAGGCCATTTATACCTTTTCTTTTTTTATAAAATCCTTTATTAAACACTTTACACCTTTTTTACTACTAAGTGCATATCCACATCTTTTACTATTTAGATAATTTTTTATAGTGGTTGTTCCTTTTTTATTAAAGCTTAAATATACTAATAACGTTTTGCAATACTTGCATTAGATTTAAGGTTTTTTATTAAATACTAATATAACCTTATTAAAGCAATCCCACACACTTAACTGCTTATTTCCTGCCTAGTTACCTTGTCCTTAATACCTTTTCTGTCAAGGGGCTAAACCTCTATAACCTAATAACTAGGGTGGATACAAAAGGAATCGTCGAAGAGGAAAGAGAAGAGGAAACAGCGATGAGACGATTGCGAAGTAAGGGGGGGGAAGTCACATGATAGAGTGTACTAATCAATATACTAATCATGTGGCAGGCGAGGAGAAAGGAAACACGAGGGCTGAGGGCCCGAGTAGGCTGAGGGGCTCTAGCCCCTTACACTACTCCCCCTTCCTATATAAGGCCTCCGAAGGAGGCCTAATAGCGAGGCGGGTTGCTGGCGCGGGCTGTAAGCTTTTTCGGAGGTTTCTCGGAAGTATCAGACAAAGTAGAGCGGGCATCGCAGTCTGCGATCCAATGATCATTAGAACCGCAGTAAAGGCATAAATTATTCGCAAGTCGGAAACGGCGGCGGTCAGAGGTGGTGGATTCATGAGAAGAATCAGATAAAACAGGCGAAGCAGCTCGGGCTACTCTCACAGAGCCAACATGAACAGGATTGGGGTTTATTTTAACTGAGTTGACTCGGACCGGATCAGTATCCATTGGGTCTGTATTCGGGGTCAAAGCTGGTTTCGGGGCTGATTTTGGACTAGGACGGGTACGCCGATCGGTACTCTGGACAAGTTCAATATATTCATTATAGGGAAGATCAAAGAGAGAATTATTCGAGTCTTCTAGTATTCGACGGAGATTAGGCCGTAGCCCCGGTGTAGCGTGGTAACACGTGATATATCTGGCCATGAGTTTACATTGGCTTCATATGAAAGTCGTTCAAAACGAGCAAGGTAGGCGATAAGCGATTCGTCATCCCTCTGTTGTATAGAAGTAAAGCGCTGAATAGCCTCCTGCTGTTCCCGTGGGTTATGGCATAGACGCTGAAAAAAGAGAAAATAACTTCAGGATCCCATAGCTGGTTTTCTTCGGCAGATTGGCGGAGGTGCAGGACAGAAGCTTGCTGAGACTGTTCTAGTCGATCCCATACATAGTCAAAAGCATCAGCTCCTACGAGCTGGTCTGATCGAAGTTTTGCTTTAATTGACGGGAGCCATGTGCGAAGCGTGTATGGTTTACCGTTAAAGCGAGGCGGATCTGGCAGGCGGGATCTGGGTGTCTGGACGGAAAGAAGCTGCGTACGAAGCTGGTGGACATCTGTTCGGGAAGCATCAAGGTCCGCACGTAGTTGCTGTATTTCATTACGCTGGTTTTGAATATCAAGGCGCTGGTTTTGGAGCTCTTGCTGGAGCTGCTGCACAAGCAGGAGGAGTGGATTCGGGTCGGACATCGTAAAGATATTCCCATAGACTGGCGGACAGGCAGGCAAGCGGGCGGGCGAGCAGGCAGGCAGGCGAGCGGGCGGACAAGCGGGCAGGCGAGCGGGCAGACAGGCAGACAAGGACGATTCCTAATGTCAAGGGCTAAACCTCTATAACCTAATAACTAGGGTGGATACAAAAGGAATCGTCGAAGAGGAAAGAGAAGAGGAAACAGCGATGAGACGATTGCGAAGTAAGGGGGGAAGTCACATGATAGAGTGTACTAATCAATATACTAATCATGTGGCAGGCGAGGGAGAAAGGAAACACGAGGGCTGAGGGCCCGAGTAGGCTGAGGGGCTCTAGCCCCTTACATTTCCCCCCTTAGTAGAGATCCACTACTTATTAAATATATTACAAAGTAAAGTAAATAAGTAACTAGTAGTTATATTAGTAAAAACAGGTAATTTAACTATTTTTTATTAACCATTGGGGCGAGTGAGGACCTGTAGCTCCAAGGGAATTAAATCCTTGGCAGAGGTTAAATATTAATCTATACTATTCAAGACTAAAAAGAAGAGCGATAAAGAAGTAATTGTCAAGGGCTAAACCTCTATAACCTAATAACTAGGGTGGATACAAAAGGAATCGTCGAAGAGGAAAGAGAAGAGGAAACAGCGATGAGACGATTGCGAAGTAAGGGGGAAGTCACATGATAGAGTGTACTAATCAATATACTAATCATGTGGCAGGCGAGGAGAAAGGAAACACGAGGGCTGAGGGCCCGAGTAGGCTGAGGGGCTCTAGCCCCTTACACCCCCCTTCCTATATAAGGCCTCCGAAGGAGGCCTAATAGCGAGGCGGGTTGCTGGCGCGGGCTGTAAGCTTTTTCGGAGGTTTCTCGGAAGTATCAGACAAAGTAGAGCGGGCATCGCAGTCTGCGATCCAATGATCATTAGAACCGCAGTAAAGGCATAAATTATTCGCAAGTCGGAAACGGCGGCGGTCAGAGGTGGTGGATTCATGAGAAGAATCAGATAAAACAGGCGAAGCAGCTCGGGCTACTCTCACAGAGCCAACATGAACAGGATTGGGGTTTATTTTAACTGAGTTGACTCGGACCGGATCAGTATCCATTGGGTCTGTATTCGGGGTCAAAGCTGGTTTCGGGGCTGATTTTGGACTAGGACGGGTACGCCGATCGGTACTCTGGACAAGTTCAATATATTCATTATAGGGAAGATCAAAGAGAATTATTCGAGTCTTCTAGTATTCGACGGAGATTAGGCCGTAGCCCCCGGTGTAGCGTGGTAACACGTGATATATCTGGCCATGAGTTTACATTGGCTTCATATGAAAGTCGTTCAAAACGAGCAAGGTAGGCGATAAGCGATTCGTCATCCCTCTGTTGTATAGAAGTAAAGCGCTGAATAGCCTCCTGCTGTTCCCGTGGGTTATGGCATAGACGCTGAAAAAAAGAAAATAACTTCAGGATCCCATAGCTGGTTTTCTTCGGCAGATTGGCGGAGGTGCAGGACAGAAGCTTGCTGAGACTGTTCTAGTCGATCCCATACATAGTCAAAAGCATCAGCTCCTACGAGCTGGTCTGATCGAAGTTTTGCTTTAATTGACGGGAGCCATGTGCGAAGCGTGTATGGTTTACCGTTAAAGCGAGGCGGATCTGGCAGGCGGGATCTGGGTGTCTGGACGGAAAGAAGCTGCGTACGAAGCTGGTGGACATCTGTTCGGGAAGCATCAAGGTCCGCACGTAGTTGCTGTATTTCATTACGCTGGTTTTGAATATCAAGGCGCTGGTTTTGGAGCTCTTGCTGGAGCTGCTGCACAAGCAGGAGGAGTGGATTCGGGTCGGACATCGTAAAGATATTCCCATAGACTGGCGGACAGGCAGGCAAGCGGGCGGGCGAGCAGGCAGGCAGGCGAGCGGGCGGACAAGCGGGCAGGCGAGCGGGCAGACAGGCAGACAAGGACGATTCCTAATGTCAAGGGCTAAACCTCTATAACCTAATAACTAGGGTGGATACAAAAGGAATCGTCGAAGAGGAAAGAGAAGAGGAAACAGCGATGAGACGATTGCGAAGTAAGGGGGAAGTCACATGATAGAGTGTACTAATCAATATACTAATCATGTGGCAGGCGAGGAGAAAGGAAACACGAGGGCTGAGGGCCCGAGTAGGCTGAGGGGCTCTAGCCCCTTACAGTAATATTAGTTCTAGAGAATTATTATTATCTAAGCTAATTAGATCTAATAGTAAAATAAAAGACATCGTAGATAAAATTTATTAAAAACCATAATAAACCTTGAATTAGTATGGAAAAAATTCTTAAGTAAAAAAAAAAAAAAAAAAAAGGATTATAAAAAGACTTTGTTAATTCTCTGTAAGTTAGAACTAAAAAAAAAAACTATTACAAAACTACAAATTTAACCATGGCTAGATTTAATAATCTATCTCCACTATTCTCTATTATTCTCGCTATTTTTAGTATTTTCGGCACTGTTTGTTGCACTTTAATTACTATTATCCTGTATTATACCACCCTCTCCAGTATCCTATTAACTATCTATTTCTTTACAAACTTTTTTATCCTTTGAAGTCTTCTCGCTATTATCTTTTTTATATCTTATCCACTAGGGATTAAAGGGACCTGTAACCTGGAATTTGGTAAAAATACCCATATACTTAGTATACTAAGCTTTATTAGGTCGATATTTTCCCTTTTCAAGAATTCTCTAACCCAGTTTTGTAAGCTTGTTCTTGAATTCAGCTATTTAATTAGGAGTAAGAAATGTGCCATCCTTCTGTCGCAATTTATTAGGGATATAAAAGGGTTCGACTATAATATATTAGTTAAATAATCTAACTATAGTTAAAGCAAGACCTACTATTCTTATTAGTAGGCTTATCTCTCTTTTTCTTACGCAGATTGGTAGGCTTGCGCAAGGTATTCTTTGCTATACTTTTAAAAAGGGCTTTAATCTGTGCAAACATCTGATTTTTCTTAGAAATATATAGAGGAGGCTCTGCATTTAAAAATCCAGCTTTATAAAGCTTGTTCTCAGCCACTGGAATATCACATTTTAGTGTAAACTTAGACAAGTCCTTATTCTAGTTATTAATATTAATTAGCTATTTATTATTCTGCAAGACCAATGCATATTTTTTAAGCTGTAGTTTTATTTTATAATAGTCTTGCTATATAGTAGTTAATTTAACCATAGTTAGTTAAATTAAAGTAAAATAAAGACTTACCTTATTATAAATTAAAAAGCGGATCTTTTTCCCACCCTTTTTACCAGGGCCAACATAAAACAGTCCCTATTCTAATATAAGTAATATAATAGACTTTAACTTATAGTACTAAAACAAAGCACTAAAAATACTTACCTTAGTATATAAGTAATCCTTTGTGTTAGTATTTTAAAAGACGGGATATTTATATAAATACTAATTATCTGCAAAGTTTGCATTGCAAGTAATTTTTCCCTATAGAAAATAAAGGGTGTATATTATATACTATAAAAATTATTAGCTTTTTAACTAATCTAACTATAGTTAGATTTAACTAACTAATATCTTAGGATTATTAAATTTTACTATAGCCCCCTTAAAAACTTTACCTACTATATTAGTTAATACAATAATAATACACGCCTAGTGCTGTTTTCTAAATTATTTAAAATATATATTAATATTCTCGTCATACTTATCTTTACCACGGATTAAGTTAAACCTAGTAGCAAGACAGGGAGGGACTTTTAACTAGATAGTATATTAGTTAACTATTTTAATTATTATTATAATTAAAATCTTACTAAGTTTTAAGCAGCCTGATCCTGCTAGAGTAACTTGGTTATTATCTTTTTTTATAATACTTTTAAAAAAACGTCGGTTTTCTTATCCGCTTTTTTTAAATTTATAAAATATTTTATAAACACTTTATCTAACAATATTTTTTTCCAAGAGAAATCTTTAAAAGTATTAGAGGCTTGCGCTGGATACTTTTATTTAGGGTCGACCCACACTATAATATAATATAATAATAATTTAACCTTTAAGCCTATTTTTTTTTCCAAGAGATACTACTTATGCCTACAGATATAGTTAGTATCTTAATCTAACCATGGTTAGATTATAATACTTACCAAGTAGAGATAGGGAGATCCCTATTCTCACAGAGACTTGTATAAACAAAAATATACTTTGTGTTATTTAACTCTTCAAGAAACTCAGGGCGCTAATTTTTAAATATTAATTCCGAATTTTCGCTACTAGCAATCTAAATTAGCTTAAGTAACTTAGGAAGTTCTCTTACCTTTTTATACTCGGGGGGTAATAAATATTGTGTTTTTCGTTTCTTTTTATTAACCCAGTAGTTATTTTACTTAGGGAAGAAAAGAATACGTAGAATAAGATTAGGGCACCTATAAGGCAGGTTAATAATTTTTTTTTAATTATTATAGGAGATATTTATCACAGTATTATTAAAAATACACTGGCAGAACTTAAAAAATCTTTTAAACTCGCCCAACCAAATCTAACCATGGTTAAATTATATGTAAAATAATAGTGTGGTGGAGTATTTACCTAATCCAGCTTTAATATAACTATTTTATTAGCAAGGGATTAAAAGAATATATTTTCTTTATATCTAGTAGAGCAGTACCGAAAAACTATTTTCTAAAAATTATTATAATAAAGAACAGCGTGAATCTATGTAATATATTTAAGCTAAATACTAAAAATATTATTTAACTATTATGCTAAGGCACCCTTCGCTAGAACTTGCTGCTGTTTATCTATGGGTAGTTAATTAAAACTGTGAATAATCTAAAATAAATTAAATCCTTTTAAATTTGTCTTACACACAACACTTTTGTTGGCACACAAACTTTAAAGAAGATCAAGATTCAGAGCCCCTTGCTTATAAATATTAATAGCCTATTAATAATCCTGCATTTTAATTAGCGTAGTAATTTACTAATGGCTAGACTAATTTACTAAATCCTTGGGGGCATAAATTGGCCTATTATTAAGATCCTTCACTCTAAAGGTGGCGTTCTTGGCCTGCTCCTTAAGCAATCCTATAAGGGCCTATACTCGATGTTGCCTGTTTTTTAGAATAATTATATTAACATCCGAGGGCCACTTGCATATCTTAATTAGTTGGTTTTATATAATTGTTAATATTACTTTAATCTAGCTATGGTTGGATTTACTTACCCGCTTATTTCCATAATAATTAAGTTTGTCTATAAAAGCCTTATTATCAAGATTTGTTTTTTCTAAAAAATGCTAAAAGATCGCTTGAAAAGTTTTTTTATCCTTAATAATATTTTTTAGCTGATCCTTATTCGACTATCGACGAATACCAAGCCTAAAGCTATCTTTAAGCTTGTTAATTAGTAATTAATTAATAAATCTATTATAAATCTTCTCTGGCTATTTAAGGTCAAGTTGGCGCATATTAATAATTAATATTATTTAATAGGCTTCCTCCAAATTATTAAAAAGGGTGTTATTATAAATAGTTTCCACTTTTTTTTTACTATTTTTAAAGGGGGTAGGGGGCTTCTTGGGCGCTAGCCTTATAACTTTAGGTGGCATGTTAAAAACATACTCTTAATCTAACCATAGTTAAATTAGATATTAATATTCTTTGCAGTGCTTGATAATAGGGCCCCTAAAAGGGGCAAGAATACAGATATGGGAAAATTTCTTGATAATTATAGGATTTTAAAAAACAAGTCTTTTTTAAAAAACATAAATAAAAAGAAAGGATAGTTTAATCTAGCTATGGTTAGATTAGGGGCACTTTATATAGCCAGGATTTAGCTGGAGAATTCCGCTTAATTCTTGTGCTTCGAATCATACTAAATTATATAGTATTTATTAATAGTGAATACTTCTCCTAGTGAATTAATTATATATAATATTGTTGATATTGTTAAATAGTTAACTACTGTAATTAGCTGGATAGGATTATATAATATTATTTACCTATATTAGTTAATCACCAATTAACACATCTTTTATACCTATTATAATTAACCGAATAGGACAGTACTTTAATTACTATAAAAGATATGTGAATATATCTAGCTTAATCTAATCTAACTATAGCTAGATTAAACAGTTATATAGCTTATTTTTTCTCCTCAAGTGCTTTTTCTTCTTAGATAAGCAATTTCTTACAATGTCCACGAATATTTGGAGCTACCGTCACAGATATATATATATATATAGTGTATTTTTGCCTGTAATACACTAAATTCCTTTTTCTCTCTAACTATATAGAAAATTGCTAATTTTTATAGCTTAGACTATTTATCTAAGGCTCTTATTCTATAGATTTGTTAATTCAAAGTTATTTATTATATAAAATATGATAATTTTTAGCTCAATTTATAATTAGTAAGGATATGGTTCCATGGATTCGGTGCGGTTGGTACAATCCGCACCGAATCTAACCATGGTTGGATTAGTATAATTTGTAAGCTCGCTAAGCTTACCGTATGTAGTAAAGCTGCGGATTCCCCACTATAAACCGCACCGAATCCGCACCAAACCGCAGCGGTTGCGGATTCTGTATACTGGAACCGCAATCCGCAGCGGGCGGTCGCTGACCCCCTCCGGCCGCCCGAATCCGCACCGAATGCAACTCTATCCAGGGCTTCTTGTCGTTGCTTAATATTTAATATATTTTGCAAGGAGATCCGCTAAAGACTTTGTGAGACACTAAGGATGATGATACAAAACTACTTAGGAACCAGTTACTAACTGGTTCGCAACTAGTTCGCAACCGCTTTATACCTACCCTGGATTTTGTGACTGGGATTAAGATCGTTAAGGTTGTAATTCTTTGTGCATCTATAAATAAGCTAAAGATGAGCGACAATACTTCCATGGTTCTAAGTAGTTATTAAGTAGTTAGTAAATAGTACTATAAAATAAATATATATATATACATATCCTTCACTTGCTATATATCGTAAATAATTAACTTTTATATTTGCTGTTTGATATGAATAATA
The DNA here is from genome assembly GCF_003426965.1 of Aspergillus tanneri. Taxonomy (NCBI): domain Eukaryota; kingdom Fungi; phylum Ascomycota; class Eurotiomycetes; order Eurotiales; family Aspergillaceae; genus Aspergillus; species Aspergillus tanneri. The sequence continues at coordinate 2,450,047 of NW_022984633.1, forward strand.
AATACCAAAACGAGTTTAATTATATATTAAAAAACAACTTGTTTATTAAGCTTTGCAGAACTAGAAAAGTATAATTGGCAACTACTTAATAATTGGTTATAAACTGGTTACAAACTAGTTTATAACTAGTTTGTAACTACTTACATTGCTGCCACTAATAATAATCGCTTGCCTGCTGCATTAGACTTGTGAAATTTTACTAAAACTTAACTAAGAATCTTCTACATGCATATTAATTTGGTTTGTATAAGCAGTTAATAACTAATTAGCAAGTAGTTAGAGTAGGCTAAAATGTTCGATGGTAAGAAATATTATGAGGGAGAATTGAAATTGAATTTCGTTGTCTGTAGTATGGTATTTAAAGGGTGAGGTGCCGCGCCGCTTGTGCCAAGACCAGTGGGGCCGGCTGACGGCTTCTAGGAAGCGGCACCTGACCTGTGTACTCTCACTTATAGGTGGAAAGGAAGACCGAAATAATTATTTAAGAAAAGGTGGTCTGCAATCTTTGACCGCTCCAGCGCACAGATCTCCCCTGGTGCGACTAGACTACACCGTTACCTACAGAGCTATCTAGACAGGTTTAAGATATGCATATGGCCGGGGACCAGCCGGTACGGTCCGAGATGAGGCAGACACTGTATTGCCCCTTGCAAGCGCACACGAACGCGGACAGCATAACCTACCACAGTTAAAACATAATCCTATTAAAACTGTCCAAGATATTAGCGATATAAAAACATACAACAGCTTAAGTATGGTGGTGCTCACCAGGCGCTGCGTGGGCGGCTTGCCGCCCTATTCAAGTCTACCTTCAGGGCCATTCAGGCCCCTGTTCACCCACCCGAATACTATACACCCGAGCTAGTAGGAAGTCACATTTGCGCAAATGAGACCAAGACGTAGCAACAACCCCCTTTCCCCGTAAGCGTAAAGATTTTGTTCTCTAGGTAGTCGGTCTTCTCTCTTTAGAATAATATCGCTCTTGAGCTATAACTGCATACTAAGACGTGGACGATATGGCAGGACGAGGCGTGTCAACGTTTAACCAGACAATTAATCTGGATGACCATGACAACTCCGAGTTAACTCGAGCGGTTCTCCCACGCACAGAAGAGAAGTACGATCGGGCTCTTCGCAGATTTGACAAGTTAGTTATAGGCACCCTGCCAGAGCCAGAGACTGGAAACTAACAGGTCGCAGATTCCTTGCTCTGCATCCAACAGCGGTATCTCCGCCTGATATTCGATCCTACAAAGGGTTTCTGGAATTCGTGGCTAAAAACATGAAGGGACGACTTGGGAGCAAGGAAATGCCGACAGTAGAAACTGTTGACAGGTTTTGTAAAGATTTCGAGGCTGGGCTACTTCTACGGCGAGATTAAAATATGCCAGAAAATATCTCTATAACCGTCCGAGAGGCCAGTATATCCTTATACTCGTGGTTATTAAACACAAGTAACTGGTATCATAGTGGATAAAGCAAGGTCTAAAAGAAAAAGTAGGCCTTTGTGAGGAGGAGATAAAGAAAGATAGCCTCTTACTAAATAATCTCACCATTCTTATAACACAACTGTGGTGTTAAGATTTTAAAGAGTACAGGGGAACATGTCCTGATTAAACAAGGGTGTAGCTAAATATAGTGATTTTTTTTTACTATTTTATATTAGCGCGGTCAGGAGAAGTGCATGAGTCGACCGCTCGGCGAGACTTGTCTAGGAAACAGAAATACAAAGGGGAGAATAAGAATATTAGAGTACATGTAATAGCAGCATGCTATAAGGTAAAATATAGTATACTAATTAAATATATTATACTAATAGTTGCGCAGCACTTTGTCCTTATAATTAAATTAGTAAATAGTATAAGAATGCTTGTTCTAATATACTTTTAAGTTTATATAAAGGGATACTGGAATAAAAAAAGGTGGGAGCTTCCGATCTATATATTTTATAAGATCTATTAAAAAAAGCTCCTGCTTTTTTTTAACTTTCTTATATTTTTTATTCCCATGGCTTCTGCTAACATAGCCTTTCGTGACTATAAGTCAGCTTAGGAGATCCTTAATACGGTAGAATCTATAGAGTAAGGGCCTGAAGAAAAGGTGATCATAACTATTAAATTCAAGCCGGAGGTCTTGGATGTTCCAGTCTTCGCCCTAACAACGAACAGGATATTAGACTCTCCACAGGGAGATCTCGGGGAGCAGATACTTTTAGGAAGGAGTTTGCCGAACTAGGCCACAGGAGTGGATATACTTATAATGTTACCAGTCGTGCTTGTCAGTGCTGGGCTTTAATAGAAGCGGGTAGGTCGAATGTTATCTATTAAGTGTTAATATCTACTGACAATACTAGTATAGATAAGAACTATTCCATGACTGCACGCATGAAATATGCAGGCTATATCTATTAAAATATATTTAGCAGATTGTATGCATACTGCTAAGCAAAGTTAATAAACTAGCAACATATCTTAGGGTTTCAACACGATATAAGTATATTTAAAATAGACAAAGCATAGGAATATACCGCCATCCATAGCTATAGCAATCCTTGCCAGCTAAAGCCGAATTCGAGTTCCAAGAGCGGAGCGACATAATTTCTCTTGACAACTCTATGCAACAACTCAGCAAACAACTAGTAAGTTTGCAGAGCCCTTAGGAAAGGCGGCAGATTCAGCTACAGCAACACCGCATCTATAATCAAAAGCAAAGTCTGTACTTGGAAGACCTTTGTCGGATATAAAAAGCTTAACCAAGACAGTCCACAGTCCAACCGGGTATTATCCGCGAGCAGACATTTTTTTATTATGTCAGAAGAGTAATGCCGTAGCGGGACAGGCTTGCGCGAATTCTTCCCCTAAGTGGAACGCTACGGAGCGATACTGGCCGTGAGGCCTTAAGGCTCTAGAAGCCTCTGCACGCGTGAAAGCTCTGTTGTGTACAGGTCTGGGATAAGACCCGTTAATGGAAAATGCGTCTGTGGAATGCTAATGCAAAGGTAAGTAACCATTCACTGTGTTACAGCAAGTGCTTATAGAATCAGACTTCGGCCGCATCGTCAGTGGATGCATCTTTATAAATGCTATAAGCACCGGTTATTTAAAATAGGGGAAAACTGTCATGCGGAATATTACTTCAAGTGTAACCTATAGATTTAAGGTGTCCAGGAATGGTCTTATCACTGTTAGCGTTATCTAGAGAGGCCAGAGGACTTGCTTCGGTGCGATCTAATAATCTTTTAGAATACTCCAGCAAAAGCCGCGTACTGTCCATTCTGCCTGGGCGACAAATCTTTAAAACCACCAAAAAGGATGGAGCAGTTCTTGGATTAGCCAGCGTGGTTTGCGCACCTGGGTTTGCATCTCTCCCCCAAAGCGTTGGACGGTAAATTTCATTGCCGCCATCCCGCTTGTGCTCTGGAACTCGGCAGTCTGGCCGAGTTAGAGTATTATCTGAAAGATGTTCACTGCTACGCCGCACCACGTGGTAAGAAGAGGGGTTGGGCAAAATGTCTTTGAGGGAGAATTTGTATGTCCTTGTTCTATAATAGATAGCTCTGTTGAGCTCACCAGATCTTGCGCGTATCGTTGAATAACCACATACTTGTCTCTATGACCAACTGCCTCTTCGTTCCCGAGCAGATTTATTCCAGGCACATAATATTCGTTGACATAAGTTCTTGCTCCTGGGTCTTCCAGAGGATCATCCATTTTCTCTAGCCATCTCGGGGTAACGACGCGTAGCATACATCCAGGTTAATTACGAAAGAGGATAGAGTGCTGAAACAATCGCAAGAAATAACCTTCCAAAGAAGCCGGTATTGAAAATATCATTAAGGTTATTCGACTTTACATGATAAAGAATCCCAATGTCTCAAAGCTCGACCCCGGCTTTGTTCCCAAACCACATGAAAGTTGTCCCGCAACAGCAGGGGTTTGCCCTTTTGCTTCGTAAGCATAAGAGCCCTGCGGGACCAGCGGTGCTACAAGCCTGATGCCCAAGATACCATAGTTGTCAAAGACTTGCAGTATAGCTCCATCAGAGACGCATGTCCTTGGTTCTGCTGAGAACCTGTACCGGGCCTGGGCGGCATAGACCGGCTTCATAAAACTTGCGTTGAAGAGACGGCCTTTGTCTGAGCTGATGACGCTCGTCTGAGGACTGCCAAACGCGAACTCGTCAAGTCCAGGGAAAACAACAACTCCAAGCCCCATGCCTGCGTTCACTAGGCTGACCAAATCGGGTCTGCCGTTACCGTTTATATCGGCTAGTAGCCATGTGAGATACTGCTCTGGGAAGTCGATTGTTGAGTTTGCTTGATGCCAGCTGAGGGAGTAATCGCGCGTGAACTTATATTGTACGTATGGGTCATTGCTTTCGAGGTGCACTTCTAGCACGTCGAGCTGTACGGATCCTACAAAAAATGGTCAATCTCAATCTATACATCATTGCTCTCGCCAGGGTTGTGGCAGGTACCATTCCTTTCCCCGCAGAACATGCGGATCAAAAACCTGGAACCCGAACTCCCACTAACATTTAGAGGGAGAATCTTCTGTGCAGGACGAACCCGGCCAGATTCTAGGTGTGTCTTGCGTTGTGGGGAGTTCTGATAACCATTTGGCCAGGTTATGAAGTTCCATACGGTAGCGGAATTGCTAATACAAATCGTTACCAGAGTGTCGGAACTTGTCTCATCACCCCTTAATCGAAACATGGAACTGGACTCGATTAGCTTTGACAGGAAGAGGTGAATACTGAACAATGCCTACTATAATTGGCCATCGAGAGCCAATACTGTCGATGGAACCGGCGTTGGACCAGTGTCTCCACTCAGCGGCCGAACTTCTAGTACATGGCGAGATTCTGCGCACCAGTATGTGACCATAGTGGTCTGACCATCAAGGCTGAACTCTCCGTAGCAGGTTAGCATAGGCAGAGCACTCCCCGAACTCTCCATTAGTACATCCCAAAGGAGCCTGGGGGTTCGTGTGCCGTCGGAGTGAATTTCGATTCCCACATGGTGATAGTTGTTGTGGCCCAGTCCAGAGAGGGCATAAACTGTGTCGTCAATCCTCTCTACCGAGGTCCAGTTAGTCTCCAAATTTTTGTTTCTTAGACTGACATTGTGTTGGGATAGCATATTCCACGACTCCACCCTATCTTCCCGATCGGGGGCTTTTGAAAATACCGGTCCGTATTTGGCGATGATGAACTTCCCGAAGTCTCCACAGAAGCGAAGCTGTAGGAGACTGGACGGTGTCATTAGTGGTAATGAAAGCGGTCGCTGGTTTTTGCATGGTCCCGACTCCTCTATTTGATTTAGGATCTGGCGCCAACTGACATTTGCAGTGTTCAAGGTGGTGAATGAAGCTTGGCCCCTAGAATCCAGATCCTTTCGAAACAGAACCTTGGTTTTATCAGCCGGATCAACCTTAAACAAAGGAGCAAAGTTGCTGAATGCATTGGCCTCATCAAGGAACGGTATCTACAGAGGTTAAGGAACTTCTCAAAGCCCTTCCTTGTGGAGGAACGCTGCTCACCATATCAAGAGCTCCAAAACAGTCCTTTGTATCCCTCGTGTCAAAGGCGCTCCAGATCTCGTCCGCCCCTTTCTGCACCGCAGCCAGAGCCCGTTCGTAACCGGTGTTATTTTTGGGAGAAAAGAGCTGACCATCTCCATACGCTGCCCACTGTTCTCCAAGTTTATTGGTGACCCACAGCCCATTTGCGCAGTCCTCGTCATGCATTGCTTGGGCACAGAGATCCGCTGGCCAGGGCTTTGGAAACACAAATCTCTCATGTTCCATGGTGGGTTCTTCGGCCTTGGTACTGCCAGTGTAAGTTTTATGAAGGATGCGCCTGGGAGTTCTCATATGGCCCGCCGAGAACAGATCTGTCAGGAAATGGGCGGCAAAAGCTTCCAAGAAGTATGATTCTGTGAGGGCCTTGATTTTCTTTTTCGTGTCCGACTCTCTCCCTGCTGCTCTTGCTTGTCTCAGAGCGGCTTTGTGGCCTGCCTTGTACGCTTTCACCGCGTCCTGCTGGAGTTAATGACCTGTCTTATTTCTTTCAAAGAAAGTTGAGAGGACACCTTACCTCCCCAAAATGGTCAAAGTTGGAGAGTGCGAGCAGAACATAGTCCCAATTAGTGCACCAGAAATACAGCAGGTCGTACTTGTAGGAGCATTCTGAATATGCCTGTTTTCGTGGAAATTAGCCATATCACCCGCAACGGAATCTGACTCCAGTCAAAATTAACGAACCTGAGCCGGGTCTTTCCCTATTTGCTCTGCAGCGACGACTTCTTGTGTCTGACCTTTCATATGCTCCAGGATGCTCCTCAGATACCCACCAGTGTTAGTTGCAAGCCTCTTCGTGTTGGCAAGGAACAGATCTATAGATCGTTTTTCATCCGCATCCCAGTTGTCGCTGATTTGCTCGGCATCTCCTATGACCTTGCAGTTTCCATAGAAATCTCCCGCAAGGGCACAGATAAGTCCGTAAGACAGCACTGTCTTATCGACTGGATACGCAAATTCTTTACCAGACATAATTTTCTCTTCTGGGTATTTGAGCCAGACATTGTCCCCGATTCGTTCATGCTCGGCGGACTGAAAACGAATATTCCCGAATGTCATTGTGGACGCTTCTTCCCTGGATTGTGGATGTTCAATATAAGAGTTGCGGTCTATATAATAAAATTTACATTGACAGAAATGGGGGAGGAAAAGGGTGGAACTGGGGTTGGGGGATTTCAGTGAAGGAGTAGGGTTCTTGCCATTAAATTGCACGCTGCAGGAATCACGAAATATTAAGGAGATAAGTCAATCATTCGACTTTCACTTTGCATTTATCTTCCAAGACCCTTCACATGCTAGCAGGTGAGTTTGGACCTCGTAGTGTCTCAGTTGCCAATTGTTTATGTATGCACCTACAGTGTTACTGACGCCGCTGAATTATTTGCTATAAACTGAAACATTCTAGAAAACAGCTCAGAGCGAATCGGAAGCGTAGGGTCTCCTGGATAGGACGATATGGCTCACGCAACCAGCTGGAGATGAGGGGTCCTGCGGGGAATGAATATCCTATGCATACGCAATGCAGGAATCAGCACATTCGGAATACGCACAGCTGATGGAGACAGTTCTGACTATCTCCGAGACTTATTATATGAGCGGGCCAAAAAGCGTAGAGTTAGGTTTAGATAGTTAACCGGATCTAGAGTGGAGGTTAATATAGCATGTAATATCTGCCGTGACGTTAGACACTCCTGAAATATAAATACTGAAGATCGATCGTTTCCAGATACAAAAAACGCTTTAAGTCTCATATTTCGGGCGACTGTACAGGTTTTTCTCCGTACCGGGGTACACTTTGGCAGGACCTTAGAGATCAAGTTCTCCCCTGATCATAATCCAAGCAAGAGAAACCCAATTAGGAAACTGCTGAGGGCATTGCTACGGGCCTTTGTTCTCTTATTCATAATATCCTTCATGCATCCTGGCATTGAATCTCACTTAAGACAGAGGAATTTCCATGTCTAGACCCTTCTATGCAAGTGAGATGGAAAGTGTGGGCATTGATATCACTGCATATCTACCCATGAATTAACGTAGAAGATTGGCGATTGGCCCAGGCAAGTTCAGTGCGGATCCATAGGTAGGCCTGGATCGTACTTTAGCCAAGCGAGCAGATGCTCACCCTTTCCATCTCACTTGCATAGAAGGGTCTAGACACGGAAATTCCTCTGTCTTAAGTGAGATTCAATGCCAGGATACATGAAGGATATCATGAATAAGAGAGCAAAGGCCCGTAGCAATGCCCTCAGCAGTTTCCTAATTGGGTTTCTCTTGCTTGGATTATGATCAGGGGAGAACTTGATCGCCTGTAGCTTGCAACTGCGGGGTCACCATGGGCTTAGGCATGGATATATAAATCTAGACGATGACTTTTCATCATCGAAATCTTCTTAACAAAAACACACATTCATACTGGGAATCAGAACAATGGCTCAAAGTTGGGAATCGTATCAAAGTTTCCTGCAGCGACGTGACGTCCGCAATTCAGACAAGGAAGCCGCGAAAGACGCTTTCATGTTGGTAGAACGATTGAAATCCGGAAGACAGGGCCTGTTCCGGCAGCAAATTGATGCTCTCATGCTTCCAGAGAAGTAAGTTCCTCCATATGCAATACGATCATGTTTTAACTATGAGGACAAGGCGCTACCTCCTGGACCAGACAGGTCTCCCATTTCTTTCCACCATAGCTGAAGATTCGATGATATTTCTCAATGCAACAACCGACCAGGACCAGGTGAGGGCGTTCCTTAGAAAGAACCTGCTTCACCTGATCCCAGAGGAAATTTTGGGTTTGATGGCACAAGATCTCTCAGAGCGCCTCAGACGTGTCCGCACAAAAGGAGACGACAAACTTCCCGATGATACCATTACGTACACAGATATCCCTGCCTACTCACTGTGAAGAAGCTGACCTTGTTAGGTACCCCACGCGGATCAGAGGATGGCTAGATCTGTACCGACTTGATCTGAATTTCCTCTCATTCACCCCAGAGGCAACAGCCCTCCATGACGTGACCAAGAGCACCTTTACCCTCTCAGCTGTGCTATCCAGTGTCGATCGCCAAAGCGTCCTTCCAACCCTTGATGCAGTGGTTCAGAAAACGTTTGTCACGCTAGCAGATGATCCCGAGGTGAGAGACACCTTCGTCGACAACATAGTGGGAGCCCTCACGGGTGAAGGTGACGAAGCAGTTCAATATAACCAGTACTACATGTCCAGTGCTGTGGGTAGCAGCACAAGTGCTCACCTTCCCGGTCAGCTCCATCACAAGCCTCTCCTTGCAAACTTTACCTCACCACCAGCGGCGGCACCTGGCGGTGGCTCTGCGCATACGGAGAAGTCTTACTTCCTTCGGGTGCCCATAGGCTCCTCTGCCAAGGCAATCATGCCCATCCAAACCATGTTCTCGGGGTACATTGCCAAGAATCACCCTGATGTGCGGTTCAATGTTTCGTGCGTAGAGGACGATGAAATCGGATCCAGATTGCGTATGACAGTGAGACTGCTCGATCCGCCGGCAAGCAATGATGGAACCTCTCAAACGGGACCGCGCGGCATTGGAAATGGGCAAACTTATCGTGTTTTAACACCTGCCGAGGCTCATAATTTCTGGGACGATGTGCTGGAGGTCGGCAAGACCATTGTTGAGAAGGCAGTAATTCCGATTGTCGTGCATTGGTTTGGTTTCTAATAGGATACTGCGAGGGAATGTGGTCAAAATTGTTACCTAAATGGGCCTGATGATCACACAGACTAGTCTCTGAATGGCATATGTTACTGCAAAATCAACTTGAGCTCTCTCATCTGTCCAAAATTTATAGAGATGATTAGAAATTAGATTGTGTCTGGTGCTAGTTAACCTAGTGAATATAGTTAACGTAATCAACCACCGAGCGGCGGATGTGGTTTCCCATACAAAATAACAGTTTTTAACTTGCTATTCCTCAACCACTCTAGCGTCGATTTAATAATTTACGTTAGAAGATGTGGTTTTGGACCATAAAAAGGCAATATACCAAATTTTAAACACTGATTCGAAACATCAATGTCAAGGGCTAAACCTCTATAACCTAATAACTAGGGTGGATACAAAAGGAGTTGCCTCGTCCGTCTCAGTCGTTTCGGGTGCCTCCGATCGGTCCGGTAGGTCTTCGGTCTCGAATGCCCCGGGTACTGTGCTCGGCCCGGCGGGTTTCTCCGTGATTTCTCGGCTTAGAAATCTTCCTGTTCGGGGATCACGAGCCCTCTGACATCTAATCGTTTCGGCGGTAGGAAGGCGTGGTAATATTACCCAATTCCAACTGGTAGGTAGGATGATCGGCTAGCCACTGTTCTGGATATCGAGGATACACACACTGATAAATAGCTTCACCTGCGTGCTTAGATAGGGGTTGTAAGCCTATATAAGCTCCCGAGGTGCAAAGGCCTGGTTGTTAAGCAGACGCTGCAAACCCGGGCTCATAACCAATGTTGTGGAATTCAGGGGAAACGGGGCGCAGGGAGCTATAGATCAGCTACAGGCCAATCTAGCCATACTAGGAAGTAGATGTCATTCGGTGGAAACACCAGGAATCAACTGTATTCCTATCTAAGGTACTCTACCTCTAGATCGTGGGTGTTCGACACAGTAAAGGATTCAGGGGTACAAGTCGGGCGGATCATAGTGTTTCCGTAACATGTTCATCGGAAGAGTGGCCGGGTGATCCTATTTGCGCCCAATACTGACTATATTGGGCTCACGATTCTTCCAGGATGTCCAGATCAATCTCTGTACACATTTAATGATGCGCCTGATCTTGAGACCTGGATTGAGCAGTCAGTACTAGAGCAGATCTGCTGATAGAGTGGCGTTACTGAATGTTATATCAGTGCCATAGTGCTTGTGGTGTTTAGTATATTGTACCAAGCTATACTTGAGGTTACATTGTGGCTATTATACACAGGACTTATTGTCTGGAGATTTGGCTCAGCTTCATTAGGTGCTATCAATTGTTTGACGAGGTAAGATATGAAAAGGTGGGCTATAAGGTACGTAATATTGATGTGGCTCATGGAGTCGGGTCAGGTTTTGTGACAATATGTAATGATACAATACGATGCATCGGCTATCTGTTGTTCCGAACGTGTCCCAAAGGAGATTGGACCCGTCTTGGCATATGGATTAGGAAAAATATAAATAATTGGATATGAGACCCGGCCGCCAGTTTTGAACTTAAGTGTGGTAACTTGAGAAACCTGGCGGGCTCCTGAAATTTCACCGCAGCACGGCCCTCGTCAGGAGACAATGAGCGGTCATATACAAAATGGTTCACACTATGTGCGGCGGCCTTTGCAAGCGTTCTGTTGAGAGAGACTTATGTTGGAGTAGGACGAGAGGATCGATTTGCTCGTCGTTGAAGACGTGCCCCGAGGCGCTGGTACGGAACATCAAATTCCCGCGCCAACGCGCTAATATTGGGGTTTTGGACGCGTTTAGCGGCTTTAGAGGCCTTTTAAGATACGATCCTCGATTTCAGCATAGTAATTCATGATGGTGGTGGAGAAAGTGTTTGAATAGCTTCAATTTTTATTGTTGAGATGAAAATTATTGTGGGGATGAAGCAAATCAACCCCCCGAAGGTGGGTGGGTCTGCTTACTAGAGACGGCTACCAACGATCCTTGGTCCATCCTTAGCCCCGTACCTTGTGGGCTTCCTCGTGTTCTGTCGTGCAGTCCAAATGGGAGAATTGCATATAAACTCATACAAACATGAGACTCCTTCGCGGCCTCCTAAATTCCCACAAGGTCATTGTCACCTCCGACCTCACATCTCTTGCTGCTGTCACTATCTAACCTCCAGCATTCTCTTCTAATTCACAATCGATCAAATACCTCGTCAGAGCTCCTACAGGCCAGTTCGCAATAAGAGACTGCATTGGTCTACCCTTGAATCAAGATGCTCCTAGCGGAACTCCCGACCGAGATTCTAAGTGTCATATTCAGCTACATTCCCAACGGTGGCTGCTTAGTCCACATTATGCAAGTATGTCGCCTGTTCAGGGGTATGATCGAACCAATTCTGTATCGCTCTATGCATTTACCGCTAGCCCTGACGCCCACATCGCGAGACTCCCACGGAGGCTCCGACAACCTAGGACATCTCGCCGGGCTTATTGGTGCATTGTCTGCTCGACCTCAACACTGCCGTCTTGTGAAAGTACTCGATCTTCAGCTGGATCGCCCGAAAGGTCTTGACCCCAGCTATAAGATCAAAATCTCGAACCTCTTTCCAAGCCTTCAAGGGCTATCTCTCAGCCCACCTTCCCTGCATTTGGATCTCACTGGCATGTTGGACCTTGAGTATCTACGACTCGATTTTGACGACATAGCTGGTGATCCTCAACCGATACAACTTATTTTATATCCCTTCCGAGTTCCAACTCTTCGTGTCCTACAAATTGAATCTCTTGAACTGGATACTCAATGGCTAGATCTAAGTCCATTACAGAGACATCAGAGGTCACCTATTATCGATCTTCACATTCACGTCTTCACTCATGTGGACCAACCTGTTGGCATTTTGACTACTCTCCTAAACTCTGTCAAATCCTTAAAACGATTCACTATTGACGCCGAGCTCGATGCTGTAATATCACATATGGTACATGATTGGTTGTCCTTGGATGAAATTCTTCGCACACTTCGATCCCATGCGGACACACTTGAAGACATACGTATTGCTGCTAGTGATGGTGGTTTCATCCGTCGAACCACACCAACTCACAGTATTATGCTTTTCTCTTCCCTCAGGAAATTGGCAATACCAATTAGCTGTTTAGAGTATTGCGAAGGCTCCCATTGCGATATTGTATTACCACCAAAGCTGGAAGAGCTACAGCTGCAACAGCAGGAATGCTATGATAACATTCTGGTTTTGTATTCCTGTTATGAAGGCCTGAAAACTCTAGCGGAAAGGAAGCGCGATGGCTTTCCAAATCTAAAACTTCTTGTCTGGTGGACTCAAATGTCCGACGCGTGGTTTCAGCTATGCAGCCGACGCCCTGTACCACCAATTGGAACCCTTTTTCATACCTTTAAACAAGTGGACGTCTTGTTCAGATGGGATACATGTCCATTTTTCAAGCAGTCGTCTTTTGGTCAAGCATTCAGGCCTGACCCAGTGGAATGATGTGATGGCCTAGTCATTATAGTGACGGGTATAAGTTTTAAATTGAGGGCTGAGCGTGGCTGAGCGAGACCGTCAGGCTTGGCTTTGTATGTTTTATTTGACCCCCTAATATCCGAGATCTGGCTAGCTCTGGGGTGATCAGGGATCAATCCAAGGTTGCTCCGGGTTAATCCGGGATCGGTCCAGGATTGTTCACGGAGCGCTCAGCACACGCACCACTATGCTCACCCCACGCTCCTGGTTCGCTTAGGGAGCAAAAGCGGCGCTAAGTCGGGCCGAAAACGGAAAGGGGAAGTTCAAAAGTTTCCGCAGAAAAACAGTTCGGTAGTTCTTAACTAGTTTCTAACTAGTTATAAAGTACTTACCTGTACACATTTCGTTTCCGAATGTCCCTTTCAATTAAATTAATATTCTTTCGAATGTTTTGAATTTCCTCCCATGTTGTTTCGTCCAGATAAGTATGATGTAGTGTACGAAGACTTGGCTTTAAATATTTACAGATTACAGCTCCAGAACATTTCCACATCCATTTTTTAACTAGCAGTTTAAAAAGGATGACTTAACACTTAATCTTGCACCGCGGATGCTTGACCTCGAGTATTGTATCTATAAGTAGTTAATAACTGCTTACTAACTACGTAAGAAGCACTTACATCTTGTATTATATGTTCTGCCTCTTGTAATCGGCCACTAATAGATACAATATAAGTGTATCCATTTTAATCAGTTCTAGGGTACTCTGGTAGATTATCTGCATACTTAATAAATAGCATTCGAAGTGGATTTGATTTTATATCTGTTAGTTAAATAAAAGCACTTATTGCTAAGTAATACATAAGCAGTTAGTAAGTACTTAAGAATTAGTTAGATTTCTTACCTCCCCAGTACAATCAGTATTCGATGTGTCTTCAACCTCACTAAAATGTAACGATGAATCTTCTACATCCATATTAATTTGGTTGGTATAAGTAGTTGATAATTGATTAGCAAGTACGGATAATTAGAGTAGGGAAAATATTCGATGGTAAGAAATATTTATGGAGGGAGAGTTGAAATTGAATTTCATCGTCTGTAGTACGGTATTTAAAGGTTGAGGTGCCGCGCCGCTTGTGTCAAGACCAGTGGGGCCGGCTGACGGCTTCTGGGAAGCGGCACCTGACCTGTGTACTCTTCTCCATGGTTTCATCTGGAGCTACATGAGCTGGTTTGGCGCTTTGTCACCTTTATTCAACTCCTCTGCACACTGATTACCACCCACCATGGCGGACTGCCAGCCAGTGGGCCAGGGCTCTACAATAACAACGTCGTCAACACAGGACCCGAAACCACTTAAGACACATTCATGCTCCTCCTGTCAGCGGAGAAAAGTCAAGTGCAACAGACAAGAACCGTGTGCTTGGTGCGCAAAGTATGGAGTGCAGTGTGTCTACCACCCTCCCCAACGGCCTCGCCGGCGGAAGAGGAATCACCCCGAAGCGAATCTGGCGGCGCGTCTAGAACGGTATGAAGAAGTGTTGAGACAAAACAGCATCGATCCAGATGTTTTCTCAACCACGCGTGCGGTGTCTTCGCCGGCCCATGAGGCTGTGATTTCAAAGACGGTGGCTTCTGCCACTGAGCTGACTGATCTAAGCGGCCCTCTGTCGGCTCCTCGTACGAGCAATTCTAGTCATGCAGGGCATACCGAGTTACGGAGGTTTGTTTCGAAAAAAGGAAACTCGGTATATCTTGATAGGTGCGTGTGAAAGTTTTGGATCGGTTATTTTTTGTTTTTTTACCACTTGATGAAATTTTGGATGAGACCAAAGCTGATGGTGCAACTTGCAAGCAACTTATGGACAAGTGTGAGCGACGAGGTGTGATTTCCTCAACGCAAGCCATCCGCATTGTGAATGATATTGACGAAGGGAAACAGTTACAGGAAGCGGAAGATGCCATACGGGAGTCGTCATCTCCTGCCGACTCTGACCAGTCTGGCCAAAACGATAATTCCCCGGTGGTTGATGCTGAATCAGGCTTGATTTTCAGTTCACCGGGACGCACTCCCCTCAGCTCAATGCATCCAAATCCGGTGCATATCTTCAAGCTCTGGCAAACCTTTCTTGAGAACGTCAACCCGCTCATCAAAGTTCTCCATGCACCCGTCGTGCAGCAGCAGATCTTGGAGGCAGCCGGAGACCTGCACGCGGTCAGCAAAGAGATGGAGGCGCTAATGTTCTCCATCTACTGTATTTCGGTGATTTCCCTCGGCGAGGACGAGGTAAAGCGTTCCTTTGGCGAGTCACGCGCCACCCTTATTTCAAGATACAAGCGCAGTGCGGAGACGGCCTTGCGCAACGCCGGGCTATTGAAAACATCAAATATGGTTGTATTGCAGTCCTTCTTGCTATATCTTGTAACGCAACTCTCCCTTCGTACGTTCATGCGTAACCCACATCCACTGACAAATCCGCAGTTTTCCCTGCGCCTGTTGTCCGACCCTCATTCACTGTGGTCCTTCTGCGGCGTAGCCATGCGAATCGCCCAGCGCATCGGCCTTCACAAGGACGGCTCTCATCTCGGGCTGTCCGTCTATGAGACAGAAATGCGGCGGCGCCTCTGGCTTCAACTCATCATCTTCGATGCCACCGCCGGATATTACTCGGGCTGCGGCTCCGCCATTTCACTCCCTCCTACATCCCAAACCACACTCCCTCCTCTCAACGTCAATGACAGCAATCTAGACCCGAACATGACGGAGCCTCCGCAGGAATGCACTGGTCCGACGGAGATGGTGTTCTGCCTCGTCCGGCACGAGTTCGGCGAATGGTTACGCCACCGCGCTGGGACGAAGTCTGGGTTCGATGGACACTGGGGGTTCCTTCGCTCGTCGTCCGTGCCGTTATCGGAAAAGGATGCGGCCATTGACGAGCTGGAGGAGAAATTTGAGACCAAGTTCCTGAAGCACTGTGATGTCTCGATTCCACTTCACTTCATCACCGTCACCATGGCGCGGTCGGTTGTATGCATGATACGCCTCGCTGCACACCACCCGCGACAATACTCCGGTAGTAGTATTGCCGGGGTCGGTGGGGGTGGCGCACACAAACAGGCTCAGTGCAACCTCCATTTATCCGAGGAAGAGCGAGACCGCATCTTCACCACCTGTATCCAGGTCGCTGAGTACTGTGATGCTGTCCAGACCAACCGCGCCACCAAGAAATACCTCTGGCATGTCGACTACAACGTGCAATGGGACGCCCTGATCTACATGCTGTCCGAGCTGCGCGGGCGCCGAGTGGAGGGCGCCGAGGTCGCTCGTGCCTGGGTACTCGTCAACAGCATCTGCGGCAGACACTACCGTCAGATGGGCCCGCGCGTGCGCCGGAGTACCCTGCACATTGCCATCCACAACCTCATCATCAAGGCTTGGAAGGGCCACGTCGATGAGTGTGGGCGGAGGGACATCCCCTCACAGCCGTGTCCAGATCTGGTCGCGACGTGGCTAAAGCTGGGCCTGGGGGCGCCGCAAACCGTAGCGGCTGCTGCTCCGCCACTGTCTGTACCCTTACAACAGCAAGAAGCCCCAAGCAGCAGGATCCCATATTCTGTAGAGGACACACAACAGACGCTCGAAAGCGAAAACTCCTTCGCGGGGAACACCAATACCAACAGTCCACAGCTGCAACCTTCCATAACGCCGTTCCAGCAGCATGGGTCTGCTACTGAGACCGAGATTGGCACTGACAAAAAAGAGATGGACTTCGTGTCAATGGGAGGAGTGCCCGCGCTGGACGTCAATCCCATGGACTGGGAGCGGTGGGACGACCTGCTCCAGCAATTCCAGCAGGAGTGTTGGGATGAGAACACGCTCTTCAGCCAGACATAGTTGGATACGGTAGTAGTGAGAGGTATTTGAATTGGGCGGCAAGTTCGGCGGTCTTGATGGATATGTGAAAAAGCTGATCGAGGCGTCGAGTAAGGCTTTCGTTTAATTCTAGATTAAATAATTGGTTAAAGTATACGAATCGTAGTTAGTCCTGAGTCAGTGCTAAATATGTGTAGTAATAGCATACGGTATATCTAAAGCTCTGGCGTAGGTGATTTTGTATCCTAAAGAGGTTACCATAAATATATTTAGATTAAATAGGTAATTTCTCCATTAACGAAAGCTCTTTGAATCGTGTGCTATTTAAAGGTATTTGATACGTTTCAGGGATTCTTCAAAGAAATCTGCTTTGCGTACTACTAAATTACCCTATTTTGATATAGTTATTTCGAGTACGCTGTAAATGCTATTTAGACCTCAGGAATTCAATCCTTTATCTAAAATAGATATGGTTGTAATTTATCGAATTTAACAAGCTTTTGGTTTGTTGGTATTTGAACCGTCATACTAAATTAGTGTATAAATCTATACAGTAAGGGGTTAACCGTAGATGATATTTGATAGAGAATTATCCGGGATTCGGGATCGGATTACTCCTAGCGCCTTGACGAGCGCTCAGCTTCATCACCCTAAATCGCCTCCATTCCTTCAGAGAGAAATCGGTGATTGAAGATGGTATCATTAACAGTAAAGGATACAGTGCGGGTGACTTCATATATACCTTTTGGTCACGTGTTGAAGCCAGAGGAATAGCGTATTACTGGCACCACGCTCTATAAGCAGTCATTGATGAAGTTAAAGAGAAAAAGAGGGAGACAAATTGTTGTCAGAAATGACATCCACCAGGCATGCCCCACCCCTCACACAGACTTTCTGACCGTGCATTTCAACCGAGCAGGTGTTTTTGGTCTGGCATCATTCTGCTCTTTTCGGTCAGGTTGGGGTGGATGAGCCATAGGATTACCTTGTTCATCACAGAGAGTAAAATCGAATAAGGATATAAAGAGCGCCACCATGATAGTCACCGAAAGTTTTGCATACTATGTATCGAAACATTAATTCTTGTTGAGGCCAGAATCTAGCTCAGGACACTTACTCTCATCCCCACTGCGTCGGTTAGCCATCTAGTATGACCGGAGGTAGAAGGACAGCATCAACTTACAGCATGGATTTCGCCCCGCTCCCCACCCGACGAAACCGAGTGGAACCTTTTTATCCTCCGCTCGATCTGCGAGGTAACGTCCCGGATCCCACTTGTTTGGATCGGGATAGATGGCCGGATTGAAGTGGACATCATCTACCAGGAGAAACTATTGAACCGGTCAAACACAGCACCGACCAGCGCAGACCCCACTTACCGCAAAGGCACCCCTAGGTATGACCTCTCCTGTCTCTCCGATCGGTATGCCCTTATCACCACAGTTTCGACGGTATACAGAGCCAAGGAAGTGGAGCCTGATAGACTCCCGCAGACACAGGTCAATGGAGGGAAACTCGTACTCCCATATCTCGAGGTCAAGTCGGCTAAGAACCAGCTGCGGTGTCTCTTGGCCAGTGGAGTGTCGTACAAGTGAGGAATCCACTTCGGTCCGGACTCGGTCCATCCATTCTGGGTTACTAGCAAGGTGGATCAACAGCCAAGCGGTCATGACGGGCGTGTTAGCCTGACCACCAAATAGTGTCGCTATGATAAACTGAGCAAGATGTATGGGCTTGGTTAGCGGCTTGCAATGAACTGAAGAGGTGCTGTATGGTCTTGGTGGTCTATCGAAACTCAGGCGGTCCGATGTGTTGTATGGACATATCTATAGACCTCGGGGTGGATTGGATAGAGCCAACTCACGATAACGATATTGTAACTGCTTTGGCCTTTGTCCATCAGAGACTGTATGATATCATCTTTCCTACTAAGAGTGCGTTGTCGTTTATGGACCACTGTCCTAAACGCCTTATACAACCGCATTATTGCTGTCACCCGCCTGACAAATGCTGGTGTCGGTAGGAAAGGGAAAATAACATGCAATGGGGAGTCCGATTTCTCTACCTGGTGGAACAGACTCAATGTTTTTCTCGGGAGCTCCTTGGACTCTGTAACCTCGTCAAGGCCAATAAGATGCATTAGACTGTGGTAACCCACGAGATCAAGCTCTTCAAACGGGTCTATAACCCTCACTGGGACTGCGTGATCGATGAGACGGTTGATGGAGGCGGCTGTAGAGCGTAGCATAAATGGGAGACGCTTCTTTAAGTTTTCGGTGCGCATTGCCCTGATTAGGTCCGTCTGAAACCGGTAACTAGGGATGTTGATTGGAAGCTTGGCGGGACCTCGCAACGAGGGGTTAGTGACGAAGAAGAGGTTGTAGCTGTATAAGATGGGGAATCAGTCATCTATCGCAGGCCAGTAGACTGGTAGAAAGTTGGCAGACGGAGGGATTTTACTGACCCCTCCTCCACGTCCATCTCTTTCGCTTCATAAAACGTCCTCCGTCCATCCAAACCAGATAGACCGACAACTTGATGATTGCCAAGGTACTGACTAAAGTTCCCCGAACGCGAGAGTGCTTTGCATTGGAAATAGAACTTATGACGGTCAGAGAAGAACTTCAGGCGCCCGGTAAATAGGGAACCCTCCGTCACTTCCTTGGGGGCGTTCGGAGGGAAAGCTGCGCGCCGGAGCCATTGAGGAAAGAGAAGAACAAAACCAAGGGCGAAAACAACTGTGGCCCCGGCTAGCAGACTTGAAATTTTAGGAATATTGTCAAACATCATTACCATGTTGGGATATGAGTCACAGTTATATATACGGGGTATGCGAGAATCAACCAAAAGGACTGACAATGAGGCATATCAATGAAGAAGATCACCACGAATATGCCTGTTAATGAAACGGATTCTGAGGCCTATCCGGAGAGCCTAGATGTAATTTATGGGAATTTGCAGCCACTAGTCCAGATGAGGGAGATGATTGACCGTATATAAGTGAGATATGTCAACGTCCTGAATGGAGAGGGATTTTGTACCCCTGAGTAAAAGGGTAAATTATACACCGGGAAGATAGAATTGGTTAAGTAATCGGACGCCAAGTGTCCAATTTTTTTGCCGCAGCATCACCTACAATTTCAAATTCTTCTATACTATCTACATTATCAAAGGGAGGATAATTCTTAAGATGATAGAATTCTCCTGGCCCTTAATCGATTCAGGGAGGAGCAGAGCAAAATCGGAGCGATTACATTAACAGTGGTTCTCCTTTCTAGAGGCATCTTGAGTATTTTGAGGACTGAATATCTTTATGAAGGTACCATATGTTCTGTCGCAAGGCGTCTGGGTGGGTGCGAGGGCGTTTAATTTTCTTTTTTATTTTTAAGTCCCTTTTACCACCTTTTCATTAGCGCCCAACATTATTCAAAGATAACCCCACTTTGTATTGGATGGAGAAGGACTGATGGAATACTCCGCATGCGACGGATCTGAATCCTTACAACACTGGGTAAGTTCAATTTGAGGGCGGATTCCTAATTCCATACATACCATGAGAAAGGGACTATGTTTTGAAGTCCTAGAGATGATTTCGATTTCATCCAGATTGTTTAGTTAGACAAATTCATAGTAATCCCCCTCTGCCTAATGTTCACATAACAGCTTTGGTTGTGTAGCGAGGCTATACATTGTGTTGGGACCATTTATTCCGCATTTTGGGGCCCTGCGGAAGTGGCTTAGCCTCAGCTGCCAAGTATTAGAGGAAACAGGTTCAATATTATATTATCAACTATGGTCAAGACACGCATAAATGCACCCAAATAAGTAGGGATGTTGAGTGTAACTGCTTGGAGATATGCACAGTCTCCTACAGGGAAAAGTCAATAGATAGCCAAGGTATACAAGATTAGTGGTCGACATTACCTATGGGATGTTATTTTGCCACGTCAATCAATTAGCTCTAAGGTATGACAGCATATTTAGTGTTTCCTGCAGAGTAAAGCACATATCACATCATTCACTGGACCAGGCTTGTGTCCCAAGTGGTAATCTGGATATTGAATTGAGGGACAGCAAACCGTCTAGAAGGCGCAAGTGTCTATGTAAGGAGGTGTGCTCCAAAAATCATTGGATCGCGCTAGCACTATTGGCACCATTTCTAGTTACATCGGTTAACATATAATTTATATAATATCTCGTGATGCATAACCTACTTAAGACACGTCATATTGACAACTTTCATTTTGAAGCTATGCTAATGCCCATTTTTATTGAATTTAGTGACTCCTTGGTGTTCGCACGCGCGCCTGCCTATCGGCCTACATCCCCCCCTTACCTACGCAATGAAGGGTCAAAATCACCCCGTGGGAGTTCGCATACAAGCGCTTGCTTTACTGAATTCCGGTATCCCGTTACTGAGATTGAAACTATTACTGATATGGGCTGGAAATAATCTATTTCTAGAATATAAAGTAAAGCAATATGGCTTTAATCCCCAGGTTAACTGACGGATCCTGATCGAATACATGGAAGATAATAGGTATACGGGCCGGCCTTCTACACTAGAAAGCACCTAGAAAACTATCATATTTAAAAGGACCAGAGTAGCTGTTAACAATCCTACAATATTCTTATATTTAAAGCTTCGATTTATCCTGTCTCTTTATTATATATTCTTCATTATTTTGGCTTTAATTCAGTTAAACATACGACTAAACTTGGATAATGGATTATTGATGAATAAGAACAGATATTTAGACTTCTGTGTTGCCCATAAAAGGCTGCATCACTAAAGTCTTTAAAACATGATTTTACTAATGAAACACCAGTATACCTGGGCTAATGGTGTAGAAGTTCCGATGTACGGCATGGGCCTGGTAAACGTCAAGATAATATTGTGGTCTGCCGGTGTTTGAGAAGATATTCTGACTTCATAGTATGAGGCTGCTTTTATGATAAAAAGGGGACATTGGCACATTGCACTGAACACAAACCATCACTCGGCCGTGGTGACTGCATCCCTTCTCCTAAACTCTTTGCAACGAATCAGTGAAAGCTATGGGGGGATTTGAGGCCTTCGATGTGCTAGTTTCATCGAAGGGTTTCCAAACACGTCATCACACATTTTCTCTACCGTATGTCTTGGCCGTCCAGTCAGTGCTGGTACCTGTAATTATGAGCACTACTCCTAGAATTGTCACTGCTATGCTCATACGGTGACGTGATTCTGTATTCTTTGAGCGTTACTCTGGTTTGTTGCCAGCCCCATCTATATGAAGAGCCTCGATGATGAATTAGAAATGGGATCCCTTATGACCAGCTATAATATCTAGCTCTACCATCCATTTATTTGCTCTCGGCAGTCTCACGTTCAAGTTGCTCACAATCACCGGTATTCGTGCTTTCCTCCAATCCATACTCCGTATGAAGCTCCTCTCTCAACGGAACATGTTTCGCAACCAGCCCCAGAAGAAACCCCACACAAGATAATGCGATCGCTACCTGCCATACTGTGCCAAGAGCATCCATGTAGACGGCAATTACCTTCTTCCTAGTGGACTGTGGAAGTCCCGCGATGAACCCTCCACTGGCAGAAGTATAAGCGGCGCCGTCAGCAAACTTAGTCCGCACTGTATCGTCCTGGATCTGGCTCCCATGGGTGTCGAACTGACTGTTGAAGACGATCGACGAGATGGTGACGCCCCACACAAAAGCGAACGACCGCAGAAATGAATACACGCCATTGACACAGGCAACGTCGGACTCGGGGAGTGGCGCCATCAGTGCTGACGAAATGGCAGGTATAACAAGGCCTGTCCCAATGGCCACGAGAAATTCATACGCGTATGACCGAGCCTGTGAATATATGCCCCCCAATGTCGATAGCAGACCATAGCCCACAGCCTGTAGTGCAAAGCCGCCCCAAAACAACGGCCTATACCGCCCGCTCCGGGCCACGAATGCCCCTGCGCCTACAGCACTCACTGGTACCATGACTGAGTAGAGCAAGCAGTCAACGCCGGCGCGGACCGGCGATGCGCCTGCCACGGTCATGAAGTAGACTGGTAGGAAATATGACGCGACTTGTGTCAGCATGAAGGCAATGAAGCCCATCCCAAAGGCTACGACAGTTGTCCGATTCTTAAACAGATGATTCGGCACACTGGGCTCTTTGCAGAAAGTCTGATACACGTGGAATGACCCCCATCCGACAAAGCCAATGACCAGAGGAACGATGATGTGGTATGATGACCAGGGATAGTCGACCCCGCCGAGGACGAGCCCCAAGAGGATGGCCAGCACTGACGGGATGAAGATCACACTCCCCAGCAGGTCAACTCGCACCAGGACGCCCCTGATCGAGGCGTCATTTGTTGCGACGGCCCTCGACTTCTCCTTCAACGCGATGAACATCACCACCAAGGATACGCCCGAAGCCGGGACGTTTAAATAGAAAATCCAGCGCCAGTCACGCTCAGCAAATGCACCGCCTACCAGCGGGCCAATGGCGCCCCCGACTGCCGCCGTTAGAAACATGACGCTCACGTACTGGCTGCGCTGACGCAGCGGCACGAGGTCGCTCACGATGATGGCGGAAAGCACGTAGATGCCGCCGGTCCCGAGGCCCTGGACTACACGGCCTACAATAAGCATGGCTGTGTTTGTTGCGCCTCCCGCGATGCCACTGCCCACCGCAAAGAGGGACACCGCAAACAAAACGGGGTTTCGCCGCCCGATCAGGTTGGAGATCTGGGCATACAGCGGCTGTGGCACGGTTGAAGCCAGCGGGTATGAGTTCGCGATCCAAACGTACTGGCGCTCACCCCCGATCGCACGGGTGATTGTGGGAAGGGCCGTGGTGACAATACTGATGTCGACCGAAGCAATGAGACTCAGCAGGCTGAGGGCGGCGAAGACGCTCCAGAACCGCCATTGCGGTGTTGCCTGTCTGGTTGGCATTGTGTCTAGGGTTGCTAAGCATTTCCATTCCCTGGATTCCACTGCCAGCGAGCCAGACGTCTCTCCCCGGTTCAGTGTTCCAAGAAAAGGCGTCAGCAGCGAGTAATTAGTCATGTGATATAAGGGGGGTACCGGCTGTGAATAGTACTGACGCCTCTGCAAACATATTCTAGGGAGTATGACAGGTACGAGGTTCACATTGATTATTGACCAGGGGTCTGTCATGTGTCCATTATGGGTGGACTCCTTTCTATCTTTCTTTCTTCATCTTCTTTTCTTGTCCTGTTTGCTATTTCTCAGCCGTGCCGATCGCCTCGGGATCTCGACTGGGAATCGTAATAATAATGGGTCCGCCAAGCAAGTCAGGAGCGGCCTTTATCGAGATCCAGGACCAAGTGTATCCTCGACTCCTTGATCGATCTGATGTGCAGTGTCCAGAGAGGCAAGAATCGGCGGTGGTCCGGCCTTAAAGCTAACTATGGCTACGCAATTGTAGTCAGCAACCCAAACTTCGTGGTTGATGGATCACAATCTACTTCCAGGGCAGGGCTACGATTCCTTGAGCTCTCTGTCACACAAACTATTCGTCTGGTGGCTGTCATAAATCTCCTCTATTGGTTCCACGTCGCCATGATCGGCGCGACTCAGCTGCTTTATCAATGTCCATGACTGGCGAGAGCCAGGCAACTTCAATGGGATCAAGACAAATATTATGTACCACGTCCTTACCCACCACTGGCATGCTGAAAACAAGCTATGACGGTAGTCAGATAAGAAGGGAGGATCCCAGGCAGAAGGGTCAATTTCATGTCACCCTGGTTCGTGTATCTTTTGCAATTCCTTGCACAGCAAAGTCGCCACCGACGGTATGATCACCAGTTATTCGGCACTGCTATGGCCAGGGTCGACGGTCACAGCGCTGTACATGCTGGTCCTAGTAGCCATCATCCTGGCGCTGGTCGTCAGTCTCTATCGGCTCTTTCTTCACCCACTTCGAGCCGTTCCGGGCCCAAAACTGGCCGCCGTTACAGACTTCTATCGGTTCTATTTCGATGTCTTCGGGGATGGAATGGTCAAAACTATCCCAGAGCTCCACGAGCGCTACCGTACGTGTACCCCATACCTTCTTGGGTAAACGAGGCATTGAGAGATGAGTACGGAGTAGACTCCACGGTGGTACGGATTGGACCCAACTACGTCCATGTTCAAGATCCGCAGGATTACCATAAGTACGCTTTACCACCCACAACTTCAGGGGAATACCCAGCTCAATATCCTGACCAGAATCTTCTCGCGCAACTCTCCCTTTCTGAAATGGGGTGGTTTCTGGCACAACAGAGGCGGGGCGGCCTTGATTCTCTCAGTTACGGATCCGAAAAGACACCGGACCATGCGGGCCGTGATGAACCCATTCTTCTCTAAGGGCGCCGCGGATCGTCTGGCCAAGGGCTTTGTACGCCGGCTGAACAAGGCGTCGGATATCATGATGCAACAGTCCCAGGATGGAGCACCGATTGACCTGCTGAATCTCTATCGCTCACTCACGGTATGTTGGCCTGTCTCTTGATCAAATAGCTGTGCCAACCCGGGATAGTGCAATACGGTGGCCGAGGTCCTTTTGGGCGAATCAGAGTTGGTCCCTACGGGTCATCGATCTGACTTGCTGGGCGTGATGGATGAGATAGGCTCCCGGTCCTTACTCCGTATGTCACTTTCCAATTTGCTTTTGCCGGAAGACGCTGACTGAGGGCCGTCTAGTGTTGAACTTTCCCTTCTTGCAGCTCGTCGGCGCGAAGATTCCGCCGAGCATCGTGGATTCCCTGGCCCCTGGTCTCGGATTCCTTCGAGAGGTACGGGCAGAGCAGGAACCTCTCCTCAGAGGAAGCTAATGAGTGCATAGAAATGCGACGCTCTTATCGAAAAGTCCCACGCGAGGGGCCGCGACACACCATCTGCAGAGAAGCCGTGCTCCATGTGTGAAATGTTGGTCGAGAAGAACCCTGTCGGAGCGCTGTCAACGGACATGCATCGCGATCTAATGCAGCACATGCTCCAGTTCCTGGTTCCGAACACGGATTCCTCAGCGGTAACACTGTCCGCTGCAATATTCCAGGTTAGCCAATCGCCAGCCATGCGCCATCGCCTCCGCAGCGAGCTGGTCAACTACACTCTCGACAGTGATGATTGGAGCAGCCTGATGCAGTTGCCCTACCTCGTGAGATTTGACATCCTCCTAGATCTCGATGCTGTGCCTCCCCAACTAACTACTCTGTAGACAGCTGTTGTCAAGGAGACTCTCCGGATGTATCCCGGCCTGCCTGGCCTCCTGCCCAGAGTAGTTCCGACCGGGGGATACACAGTTGGTGAACAATACCTGCCTGCCGGTGTACATCAACCATTACGCTATCTGTGATCCCTGCTAACCAATTGCAAGACCACCATCGCGGCGAGCATATACGCCCTGCACCAGAACGACAAGGCGTACTCAGAACCGACCAAATTCATCCCCGAACGGTGGCTGGTGGCCAGCAACAACGACCGCGATCGTTGCTTCGCTCCGTTCCAGAAGGGCAATCATGCCTGTATCGGGACCAAGTGCGTTGTCATTCTGTCGGATGACCCCTATCGCTGGCTGACTTTCTGTCTAGTCTTGCATATATGCAGTTGTATCTTGGGATTGCACACATGATCAAGCGATTTGATCTGCACCTGTGCGAGCCTGTCTCTTCAGAGTGGCAATGGATCGATCGCGCTGGCGCAAAGCCAGCGTGGCCTGTGTTCACCCGAGTTGTTAAGGATCATGCAAGCACACAAGCTTCACACAGGTCTGTCACAGGTGTATAATTGTACTTTATGTGTATATATTATTAAGCAGGTAAATAATTGTCAAAATAAGCTAGTCTTGCTTTGGACATCATTTGAACTATACATACATAATAACTCTATAGAAGAGTTGGGCACAACTTCTTTCTGTATACAGTCAATTCAGACCTCCTAATCAGAATACCATAATATCCAGCAATATGATAGCAGACTAGAATATATACAGAAATATAATAGCCCTAAATCTCTACTTATTTTTATGAGTAATTATTATTAGATACTATATATTTACGTCTGAAGCAATATCTTATATGATGTTTTGGTTGTCTCTGCGCAAGTACAGATAAAGCCACTTGACCATATAAAAGGTACAAGTTCGATCAGTCGCATCTAGCGCCCTATATAGTAGCGAAGGCGTAGTCTGAGCACCATACTGGGTTTAACCCATGATATAAAATGTACCTCCAACGGCACACTATTAGCATGCATTTGACTGTGACCTGATAAGTCTCTACTATTTAACATTGTCTGTTAATGCAAGAGTAGCCTTGAACTTTAGCGTGTTTATTGGTCTTTAAACCCTCGAGTTTACAGAAGAGAATTAGAAGAATAATTAATCTTCCTCCGAACAACAGTCACATTTTCCTTTCACTTAGATTGTTTTTTTTTCCCTCTTTTTTTGGTTATCTTAATTATTTCAAATAGTAGCGGAGCTGGTTTCATGTGTATAAGTTCTTATTAGATTTCTTTTATTATAGAATAATAGATTCCGCAATGTAATTTAATTTCTCCTATTCTTATATCCCGGTGTGGTTGCTAGAGAATTTTCCCAGCGCCCGGGACGCTTGCGCCGCAGACTAGCTTCTGTTAAATATTTTTAAGAGTTAGCTAAGGCGTTTGCCTAGGAGACTGCAGCAAGGCAGGGATTATGTAGTAATATTTCTGCAGTCACAAATTACTTCCGTTCCTTATTGTATGGGTCAGTTACAGCCAATTATACTTATGCAAACTGGCCTTAGAAATGTATGTTTCGCCGAACAGTGAACTGCTGCGCAATCGGGAGCGTAATCCTAATTCTCGCAGTGGTGCCTTCTAAAACCAACGCCCTTGGTATCCTATAACTGGATAGGGTATAAGACCGCTATCCTAAAACGGGTATACCGAGCAATTTCACATGATATATTCCCTCTCATCTTGCCTTTGCTTATATAGCAACCCTCAGTGGCTAATTTCCTCAAGAGGAATCTCCCAAAAAGGCTTTCCTCTAAGCCCAGCTTCGCACATTAGTTTACTTTATATGATGGTCTAACCGTGAACATATTATTTTGGATACATATATATGGCGTAACACACAAACTAGTCTACATGTCTCCGATAACAATTTAAGAAACGCTTCTCAATGTCAAGGGTTGAACCCAATGCATTGCTCAGGCATGGCCTTCGCTCCTATATAGGGCGCTAGATGCGACTGACCTCCGATCAGTCGTTTTGTACCTTTTTATATGGTCAAGTGGTTAACTGCTCTAAGAGTTTTCTCTCCGGCCTACATAGCTCACGTTTGTAAGAAACTTTTGAGTTGATGTATTCAAGTTTTTGGGCACTGTCACCTTGTGACATGGCCAAGTCATTTATTAGTTACACGTAATTCGAATAATGTTCTATATGCTAGTAAGGTGCCACGTGTGATGACAAAGTTTGCAACTTAGAGGTGAGCACTTGGCGAAGTGTTGTTCATTGTCCTTTATCTCCCAGGCTGGTACTATAATCCAACTGGTAGTTCTATATAATGCCGGGAGAGATAGTCTCATATCTCAAAAGAACAAAAGTCATAAGTAATATCAAGACGGGAATTTGCAATGCCTAAATATAGATGGGTTGTTTGCCCTGGGAGGGACACACACTTAACTTTTCATCATCGAGCACATAGGGTTCTAAAGCCACTATAATGTAAGACAAATCAAAGTCATATAACTGATATCCTAATATTCAAGAAAGTGGATGCTTCACCGAAGAACCACCCATTGCATAACGCAATTCTATAGTATTGAACAGGCAGTATTTCTAACAGTCACCGATGACGCGAGTTTACAACTGCAGGGTAGATACCAAAGTACTTAAGATCCCAATAACCAACGACGATGCTTGCAGCTGGGCGCTGGCACGTCCCTCAAGCAGACTGATCGAGGGATCTGCAACACACGTGGAAGCCGAACTGGGACTAGTAGTGGCCGATGCAGGATGAGGATGCACTACACTGGAAGCCTTCGGGGGATGAGAGGCCGAACCGATAGTGGTGCCAGTGACATGAATCGACTCGCTCGCGCCCAACGAAGAATCATCCTCCATCTTGATACTCTTCCAGGAGCCGCTCTGATCAGAGTAGTGGTAGGAAGAAGCCGGGTTGAAACTGCGAACCTGATGGAGTTGATATACATCGTGAAGGGTCCAGCGCTGTAATCGGTCTGGCCACCAGCCCATTGAATTGTCTCGGCATCATTTTCAAGATCGCCACCCTCCCAGAGGCCAATTTTGACTGTCATGGGCTGCTGCGGGTAGCGAGTGCCGCCCTTGGCTTCATCAAAGGTGACCGTCCGCACGGCCGTGCCATCAATTGACCAAGTAATTTTCTCGGGAGTGTACTCCACTGCATAAGTATGGAATACGTCCCGAGGACTGGCGAAGGTCTCAAATGATCCGCGATCAAAGAAAGATGTATCGCCCCTTCCAAAGTAGTTGGTCTGAATCCGGGTTTTGTCGCCCCCAAGTGCTTACTATATTGTATATAATCGATGCCCTTAGCGCCTGATGCTTTATAGATGCACAGCCCAGGTCGAGAAACCTACCCAGCCAATCTCGTCCAACACATTCGATTCGAGAACCATGGCACTTACGATGCCAATACCCGGGGCGACCTTCATTTTTACCTCGACTTTGCCGAAGAAGATGTAGAATTTACTTTGGAGAGTGGGCGCATCGCCCTTATCGCGGACGGCGAGCTCTGCTCCCTGGTCGCTGAACTGGAGGGTGCCACCGGTGATCTTCCATTGATCGAGTGACGGGTGGTTCTTGGTAAAGTCGGAGATGAACGGTCCCTGGTTCAGCCCTTTGTTGTCGGGGCACTGCGCTATTGGTTATTAGCAATTCCATGGATCGAAGGGCTAGGCTGAGCATTACTCTGTAGAGGGTTATAGTCCGTAAAGGTCTGCGCGATGGCCAGAGAAGCCATTGTAGCCAGAGCTACAGTTCCATATTTTGAGAACATGATACATCAGTGAGCAGTGACTAAAGCTTGAAATAATAATCGCAAGGGACTTATACTGGAAAAAAGATGTGCAGGGGTGAGGCAAATTTAAGGAGTGTAGTGTATATGACCCCCCCCCCCAAAAAAGGAAAAAGAATAAGAATAGACAGCTAGACTAATAAAGAGGATTAAAAGAACGACGGTCTGGTTGCTAGGATATGAAGATCAACAGTGGAGATAGTATTGATATAGTTAGCGAGGTCATGATAGACAATTTAGCACTTTGAATCTCTAACCAAATCCGTTTGTTACGGCTGAGACTGATGGCATTACCCCGGCTAAAAATAGCCGGCAAGAGATATAGGTAAATTTTGCTTGATCTCATGATCCTAGATTGTAAGATCCCTGGCAAGCATCTAGTTACATAAATAACTCTATGGACTATCATGCGTGTTCATGCATCTATCCACACTCCATTCTCCAGCAACATCACCCTTCCAGTCATGGCATCCGCCACAACCACCACGTCAGGGTCCACCCTACTACCATGACTGTGCCCTGTGGAGTCTTGCTGTCGATCAATCGGTCCAGGACCTCACCCACTGCCTTTATGACGTTGGAGTCGCCTGGGAAGATGTCTGCTGTACGGGCGCTACCAATGCCACTGCACAACGACCACCTACCCTACCCCGACTGGCACTGGCCCTTCAACCCCCTCTTCCGCAACTGAAATGGAATCGAGTACAAACGCCGGTGTCTTTTCTCGGAGGCCAGTACCGACGAAGATTGCAATTGGAGTGTTGGGGCTTGTCATAATCGGGAGGCTTGGTTGGGGATAGGGATAGATAGGAGGAGGCTTTGGACTGAGGCAGACAGTTCGCTATACCAGTATGGCTCTTGTATACTAGACCATCGACCCTTCATAGCCTCGAACTATTCTTTCTAACTCACAATATGATTCCATATACTTTCGCTCATAATCTCTTAGAATCTCACATTACTAAATAGCTAGCCAATAGAGATCTGCTGAACAAAGTAAATGAATACTCCTATCGAGCTGGACTCTAGAAGCTAGGGTCGTTCGAAGCCCGACATGAGGAATGTAGTGTATGGCTCTGTTCACTCTAAAATTCTGGAGCACAGTATACAACGAGAATGGACTCGAAACAATATCATAAACTTTCAATCATGCACTCTCCAAATCCAACTCCTTTTCAAGGGCCTGTATTTCAGGACAGTGTAGTTGCCGGGTTTCCGATGAAGGGGGATCTAGTATGAGGGCGATAAAATATAGACTGGAAACTGAAACTCCAATATCCTCGGCTGCAATGTGCGTCAGCTTCTGTCCTTTATGCAGCCCGATGCTAGCGACTTACGTTATTCCTAACAACCTCAATCCCAAGCCTGACCACGAGATGGTAGCTCCGGCTAAGATTACAAATTTCAAATGTCGGGGTCAGATGCAGGGGCACACAATGCCGACTCCATAGAGTGTCATTGAGCGTCAATATTGATTCAGATGCAGGACTGTCCTCGACCACAAGTGGTTGACGCAGATTTGACATTGTCTGAGTGATCCAAGACCGGCTGTGAACTTGGGTCGATCCGCATGATCGGACCTCCGTATTTTCGATGAGCATGGACTGGAAATCATGCAGCAATGCAGCAACGTTGCTATCATCCAATTTAAAGCCCAATACTTTCACCCTTAGCGAGATCGGATGCCCTAGCAGCAGGAATGGTCCATGCAAGAGCTCGGCCACAATCTCGTAGGTCAGTGGCGAAGAAGAAGAGATGTTAGATCCGTCCGGGCTGCAAATGAGGACCTTTCTGACTGCCAAACTATGCAGTGGGGGACTAAAAACAGAAATTGGATGGAAATATACATCGCGGGCCTGTGGCACCGTATTAGGACTGGCGGCGATTGACCTTCGGAGTGGAATACTCAACGGTTTTGTGGGTCGCACATATGAGACCATTATATTGAACAGTTGCCTCAAGGACATACTTGATCTCCTCAGGCGTGGTCCTATCACCGGTGGAAGGTGGAAGCTTTCGCAGTAGATGTCGTGGCTGCCGGCTTGCTGATCGTTTGCGGGCGATATCTGTAGTGTGCGCCTTGTAGCATTCCGATACCTGAGGAAACTATGTAACGGCCAATGTTATATAAATATTTGCCTTAACACTATGGAAAAGCTCAATCACTCACCCTAATAGAAAATGGAAAAGCGTGCTCACCCGGAGAGACAGTCAGGTCTCCCGATGTGAACCAGCTCGCACAGTGGCTGGGAGGAAATACTTGTTTATTTCTCTTGAAAAGCTGTCTCGGTCAACCCAGACCCTCACCCCCAATTAAAAGAAAGGAGAAGGGGAGCATACCTCATGCAATTCAGTGAGCTTCCCTGAGTCCAGTCTTGATGTCGCTGACCCTGAAAGCTTGATAGTTATTTTGGTGATGTCGACCTCTGCTTCATTGCGCAGGACAACATGACCAGAAACCTCATCTTCATTTGTATAGACAGGCTGCTCTTTTTTGAGTTGTATTCGGAGATCCATCCGAGAAGGTGATTCAAAGAATCGCTCCACTCGGGACAGCATGAAGGAACGCAAAGGATTCGATTAAGCAAGATATGAACTTGCTTGTCAATACAGATAATTCCCAATTATCTCTCTCAAATACGGACCTCTACGTATTCATAAGGAGAAGACATGTGCCATGGCATTAATAAAAACAAAGAAAACTCCATAAATAGCAACAATATTCTCGTTCGGTATATTTGTACATGAGTCGCTTTCCCCGAGACCTTTACTATATCCGTACGTCAGTGTTCCAACTCGTCTCAGCACGAAGGCTTTGCTAACCAACGTCATGTGGATTGAAACCCAATTTTCCTTAGCCAGTATAGCAATGATTATTGACTTCGAACGCTCAAGAAGGCGGAAGTCCCCGACTATTATTAGCCTTGGTCAGGAAGGCAAGCCCATGATTGGCGCGGAATAATAGCGGGTCCTACAGCATCCAATTATACCGGTTATTAAACAAAAGATATGCCTAACATGACATCACAGGACACAGTGATCTTGTTGAAAGCGATTGCTTGTTCTATTGACCGGGTGACCGCTAACGTTACTACTTTACTAACTAGTTAATATTAACTAAGAACTAGTTAGCTTACATAAATGATGATTAATCGATGTCGAACCAAGGGTGGGGGGCCCATGTATGGCGGTATGCTTCAACAGATCTGTTTAACCTGCAGTCTGCAGATAGTCATTCTAACTTTTCATGAATTATCTGATCTGCATATATCTATGCCGAGCTATAATGTTGCAAATTTTTCAGCTGAATGAATAGGGGTGCTGTCATGCGTAAAAATAGCCTGGTTCCCAGATAGAAGGCACCATTTCCTCTAGTAGAGCAATACAAGGCTTTGCAGTATCCTTGCTTTTGGCTTTAAAATCACGCCCTAAACATATGAGATCTCTATTTTTGCCCCAAATAGCTGCCCAGACCACAACTAGACTAGGCTGACCGTTGGGAAGGGAAATTCCCATGGGAAATCGGGATGGGATTCCCGTCCCATAAAAAGGGGACGCTTTTCTAAGATTTTATGGGAATGGGAATGGGAAGGGAATGCCAAAAGATTCCCACTGGGATTCCCCCTTCTTTCTGGATGGGAATTGGGGTAAGAAATTGGATCACACTTACTAATGGGAAGGGAATGGGAATTTGGGAAATTCCCTTGGAATTAGATGGGAACTTCCCATATTAAATCACGTGATTAATAATTACTGTATATACTGTATAGTTACTACTCAAAACTGCTACTTTAAAAATATACTAAACCTAATTAGGAAATAGGACGGGAAATGGGAAGAGTATTTTTATAATTTAGGGATTTCCCTCCCATATTTCTTGGCATGGGATGGGATTATCCCATCCCGAATCCCATCCCATATTACTTAGCACGGGATGGGAATCCCTTCCCATTTTCTTGAGACGGGATTCGGGACCAACCCCAGGATCCTTATGGGAATATGGGACGGGACCAGACCTCCCTCGGGATCCCGAATCCCTCCCAACGGCCAGCCTAGCGCACGACCCTCATTGAGGGAGACCCTCGAACCTGTGGGGTCTATTGTGGGTGGACCCTCCCCGAGCCTCAGCCACCCGTCTTTGCGTAATTAATTTTTTTTTTTTTTTTTTCATATTTCCTCCTTTGGTTGTATAAAAATGATGAATATTCTAATACAGCTGTTCTGGTATCCATTTCTATTTCTGATAGTTATCTCCAACATTAATAATAAATATATTGAAATCTATTGGTATTCTAGTTTATACTATAATTAGTAAACTCGCGTGACTGTGATTCTTGCCATATGCATCCGTCTGCTGCTGTATTACTTGGATGGTTTCAACAGTTTACCACAATTCTAATTCCTCTAATATTGGTGTTGAATATTCAACACTTCGTGCACCACACACATAGTTTATTCTTTCAATTCAAGCAGTAAGCCTCTATTTCTCTCTTCTGGCGACAAAATATAAAGTTTGTCTGATAAGTAGCAAACCTACGGTACATTTTATGCGCAAGAGGTACCAACTTGCTTTGTAGTCCTCTTTCTACTACCCTATTAACACAGCTGGTGTCCCAGGCACTCGCCTCTAGACCTCGGCGCGGGGCCGGCAAATTAATACTTTGTCAACCGGAAAATGACCGCTGTCGCGTTAATGGCCACATAAATAGAGCTTTTTGATCAGCTTAATTAGGAAATCAGATCATTATTTTTGATTCGATATTCGTTGTATTTCAGCACTCCACTGTAGTTGACAACACCCCGTAGTTATTCGTATTCGAATTACGAACAATTGTACGAATATTGTGTGCGTCTTTATTCTCTCGCTTCACTTGATGACCTGTCTATTGCCTCTTTTCACCCTTAATTACAATCTGCTAATACTACCACGCTTCTCGAATGTGCCATAACCACGAAGGTTTGCATGGCCTCTCGCCCGCTCAACCTCTGACTATGATCAAAAGTTTGTGGCCTTATTTACGCTTGACTAACGGACTCATTGGCAGTTTGTCTCAAAGAGAGGGATCAATCTTGGCACAGGGAATTGTTGGGCACTGAGAAAGAGGCTGGCTCCAATTGTCCCATTATGTCAGTTGGTGCTTCCTGACTAAAAGAAGTTTCCATCCAGGAAGGGAGCGGCAAGGATGAAATGTCAGATGCAGTCCCCTGTCTGTGAGAAGAAAGTGGCCACATGATGCTCTTATCTCCAGAGACAGTCGTGTTTTCTGCACTGAAGAAACACCACGATAGAGAAACGAATTCCTGAAATAGTTTCTGCATGATGGCGATAGGCTGGCTCATTGTCCCGCTCTGAGCCAGACAGTCCGCGACAGTCTTGAGGATCTGAAAGTCCTCTAAATGGCATGTTATGATGGCGTTGCAGAACAGTGCAAAGCACGATGTTAAAGGATAATATAAAAGGGTCCTGATGTCAGCATTAGTCCTCACTTAAGAGTCTAATTCTGGCTAGGGACTAACCAATGTAAATGGGCGACGGTTTTCTGTACGTCACTGGACCTGCATATCATTATCAACGCCAGCAGCTCACGTCGCGCAGACCCAAGGTAGTGATCTATGCCGGTTCGGTTATGAGTGACTTGGTACAGGTGTAAGATGCTGGTCATAACCGAATGGTAGGCGAAGTCGAGGGTTGCGATTTCGCTGTCTAAATCTAAGCCAGTCCAGCTTGTGGATGGGAGTCTGATCTACATATCGAATGCTGAGCTATAGTCCATCTTTGTACAATGTATCATAGTCAGGAAGCTTTTTGTACCTACCTGGTCTATCTTCATTTGAATGTTCTCCATCTTTTGCAAAAGGCCTGCCCCTATACTGCGAAAGGACCGAGAGGCAGTTGCCCTGGTGGAGTCATTAAGAAAAGGCATCATTGCATCCTGAACTTCCGCCAGATATAAATATATAAGAATCAATTCCGAGGACACGATGTTCGTGCTTGAGGGGCCCATATCGGTGCTAGGTTCGACGGTCAGCACTTTGGGATTTCCCACTTTCCAAGCATAATTTCTGTCCAGTATGTAGCACCACATGAAACAGTAATACTCTTCCTCGCTGCTAGTAGCAGGGTGCAGGCTGAGATCCATGCATATCCTACATGCAGACTTTGCCAGCTCTCGGCAGGTGTTGGTGTCGCCTGATCCTTGGTGTAAGAAGATCTGTTTGCTTATTAGGCTCATGCATTTCATTCTTGGATGCCAGATTACTCACCCCACATAATATGGCTTGTAGTAAAGAAAGCGAAGGCTTTGTCATGAGTGAAACCTTCTTCATCGCTCTCTTTGCCGTTTCTCTGTAGAGTAGTGCGTGGTACCGGAGTCTCTGAGCTATTTCGTCGTCTCTTTCAGTCTCGACTATAGTATTGAGGAATTTATAGGCCACGGAGCTGACG
Source organism: Aspergillus tanneri (assembly GCF_003426965.1). Classification (NCBI taxonomy): domain Eukaryota; kingdom Fungi; phylum Ascomycota; class Eurotiomycetes; order Eurotiales; family Aspergillaceae; genus Aspergillus; species Aspergillus tanneri. The sequence goes on from NW_022984633.1 coordinate 2,486,151, forward strand.
CAGACTGTGTAAAGAATGGAATCAGAAGGCGTGGCAGTGTTAAAAATGATGGCTAACCCCATATACTTGAGAGTGTCTTTGCCAATGTGTCTGAAAAAGCCCAAAGCGAAGGAGCCAAATTTGTCACTGCCGATATCTGCAAAGGCATATCGAATGAGCATAGTCTTCATCATAAGATGGAAATGTAATAGGTATCTACTTACCATTCAACATCCAATGCAGGAATTCAATGGACGGAATGCTGCACCGTTCTTCACCAGATATTTCCCCAACCGTCTCTGCACATTGATCCAAAATCCCAGGGATCTGGCTTGCAAAAAATAAGGCTGATTCTAAAGCTTGGTGCCTACTCCAAGCAAGGCCCTGCGGAAGTTCCAACTGATGTCGGTTGATCATCTGAGCATCCGTGAGAGGAACAAACGCAATCCAGTTATGAAGCTCATAGTTTATATCGAACCGGTTCAAAATCATAGAGGGTCCATTATCAAGCATGTCCGCCGAGAAGTTTTCGCCCATCCGATGTGAACCTACATCGAAAGTAGAAGAGTCTCCTGCTTGATTAACGCCGTCTTGCAGCGACTGTGGATATGCGGCCCAGGACTGGGAGGCAAGGGGCCCGTCAGGTTGATGGTCGTAGGTCCCTCTTGGGATCTGAGCAAGGTTCCTCTTGGGAAGTCGCTTCATGCCACGGGTCCGAGTGCATGCGGACTTTTGGTCCAGGCAATTTCCACAGGGATCGTTCCTGTCACATCGGATCTGAGTGTGATATTAGTTAACGTAGTATGGAAGGGGAAGTTTGGTATTTTAGAAAGTATGAAATCTGAACGATGAATCTGCGGAGTATACCTTCCTAGCATGGCACGAGTCACACTGAGTTATTATTATTAGAACAAGCTCAATTAATCTTAAAAAGGGACTGCATACCACCTGACGCCACATGATTTCGGCCGACAGCGATTAATACATCCGATCTCGAGCCAAACGCCTTATTCTCTGAATATTCCACAGCTCGGTGCATACAGCGCAACAATATATACTTATAACAATAGTGACTTTTTTAAGGTTTCGTGCAAAAGCTAATGGACTAGTGGATCCATGCCAAGATGTAGACAAAAATAGGAAGACCAAGCCTCTGATTGCGGATCCTTCGCCGCCACGTTTCAAATAAGGCTGGCTAATAAGAGTCTCTTTTAATGGACAGTATGAATATTTCAGGATTAGATCTATTTTTACGTCTATTTTTCGGCCGCGTTTTTTTTTAACTTGGCTTTGAAACTGTTCTGATAATCCAAGGGTTCGGCTTCTCGGACCATGAGTGTCAAACAATAGGGGTTTTGCAACTACGTATGCAGGGCGATGCATTTGATGAAATTGATAAGAACTTGGTAATGTTGGTCAAAGTATCTGACTGCGTGATAGTTGCGGATAGTTTGCATATCTGCAATACTTTAATATTACTCTGCGAGCCGCTCTGATTTTCCTATTACGGATCCCGCCGCTCTTATGACGGCCTTAACGTGAGCGCTCAGCCACCGGAGTGATCCGGGTATGTCACCGACACCTCCAGGACACGCACTAGATGCTCACTGACGGCTCCCAGAGCACTCCAGAGAGGTCAAGCTGGCTCCAGCCCTTTACAGTTAAAGTCTAGAGCGTCAACACAAATCAACACTTTCATACAGAGGTAGTGAAGTGGAGGAATCATTTGTCCATAAGCGGAGGAGGTGTGGTAGAGGTAGAACTCAGTGGACCATCTGACGAGAGCGGTAATCATGGGTAATCATTTACCCCTTTCGTCAGATGGCATTGTTATATTGAAGCCGGATATCTATTTAGCCGCTACCACACCGCCACCTACCCACTATTCTTGCCACATTCACCTAGCTCAATCTGAAAGTAGGATGACCGTTGGGAGGGATTCGGGATCCCGGAAGGGTTCATGTCCCGTCCCATAATCCCGGTCGGAATTAAATTGTGATCCCTTCCCGTGCCAAGCCTTTCGGGAGGGGATTCCTATTATTATATGGGATTCGGGAAGGGATAGAAAGCGTTGTGGGTAGGTGTGCTACGGCTAATCCCATTCCCATATGCCTAAAAATTCTCGTCCTGTTCGTATCGTGTAGTCCCATGGGATGTGAATCCGTTTAGAAGTTAGGAATATGGGGATTTCCCTCCTAAATTTCAATAATCCCATCCCGATTTCCCATGGGAAATTCCCTTCCCAACGGCCAGCAGAGATGAGTGTTGCGAGGGATGTTGGCAGGAGGAAGGATGAGAGTAGGAAAGGACATGGTCGGAATAATAAGGCTTAAAACTGAAAAGAATATAATAGCAAGACTTGTAAAACGGCTTCAGGTGTGGCAGTTTTTGGCCGCCAGCTAACCGTCACAACGTTAAATGGGGTAATTAACGATTCTGATATTCATTATTATTATCAATGATTATTAGTAAGTATACCCCTTCCATTATAAGACTAAATCTGATTTGTCTTACTCTAACAGGCTATATAGACGCTTCATTGAACAATCTTGACGGTTTTGCCTTCCACAGTCATCAGAGCACTACCGCCATGAAGGGAGACACTGGTGCCGATACGCTCGATACGATCATCTGTGTGGCTGTGGTCCCTAGGATCTGCATTTCCGTCTCCTTCCTCCTTATGCTGGATGCTCAAAGTTATCAAGCGGTGAAAGTCTGCGGAGCGCTGGCGGAGACTCGCATACGCATCGACAGCTTGGATCTTTCCATTATACCAGTGCAATTTGATCCCAGCGGTCCTGTATATGTAGCTGATGAGAGTGAGAATACGACCCTTATTTTTTAATAGGCCACAAATAGCGTGCTCAAAGATATGCTCACTAACGTGCGTGTTGATAGCTGACAATGGATTATCCATGAGCACGATATCCGAGCGCGATTACACAGCCCTCGCTAAGTTAACACGCTATTTCTAATCCCCAGAGAGATTCATCCCTCGCTCCCCGATCTCTGTCATGTCACCTGCAGGCAAACTGCGAAAGTCTGCCCAAAGGGCGCACGCATCCACGACCTTATAATACCCATCTGTATCGAACGGTCTCCCAAAGACAATATTATCACGGATAGTGGCATTATGAATCCAGGCATGCTCTGGACAGAAGGCCCCCCAGGCTCCCGGAGTTATTATACTGTTCCTGCGGTGCATCTCCCCGGCCAACGCGCAAGCAGTAAGGTCTTGCCAGCGCCTACGTTGCCCAAGACTTCCAGCAACTCATTACACGGGACCGTGAGGTCTAAGTCATGAAGTTGAAAAACCGACTGTGACGCTAAGGGGGATACAGAGGCCCCGGACTTCTCTTTTGTACCCATACCTTGCTCCCAGGTAAAAATTGCGTTCCGAATTTCCACCGCAGGGAACATATTAAAGTCCCAGGGAGCCTGTTCTTCATGTTCCTCTGCTATTAGAAACTCCTTAATACGTCGGACAGAAGCTAATGCATTAATCACTTGTCCGATGGCTACCGGGAGCCAGTTCAGAGGAGTGCGCAGGGAGTTGAAGAGAGTAAGGAACGAGAAGATGATAGCCGCATCCAACGCGTGGTTCGTAACGGCAAAGGTAATAAATATGAACAGCGTGGCAACAATAGAAAGGGCTATTAAATCTGCCCCAATGGTACTCTGTATAATAAGCAAAATTGGACTGAGCGGATCTCCTGTGCGCGGATCTCCTGTGCGCGGATCTTGTTCAGGCGATCTTAGAAGGCTTTTTTCTACACGAAACACTTGACAAAATGCACCCCTTGGAGGATCTCCTAAGTTAGGCTCACCCGCCGGTCTGCAACGATGTTGATTATATTTCTCCAGCTTGCTAGGAACTTGACCACGCGTGACAAGCTGAACAGGCGGATAACAAGGACTCTAACACCTGGTGGGGCACTAGAGGTCAAGTTAACAATGACAAGGATGACAGCAAGCGATATTGCAATGGGACTGATCCAGACAAGATAAGCAACATTAGAGGCCTGGAAGATGCGTTGTGCGTCGTTAGTTATTAGGCTTATAATACAACTGTCTGTCCAGCCCTCCGATCCTAACCCTGCGGATCTTTGGTCTTCTCCTCCGGTCTTGGCTCTTATAGATAGTCGCAAAGCTTTATCAAAGATAGCGGGGACCAAGACACTGCGCGTCTAGCCGCCCACAACCATTAGTCGGTAGTAAAAGTGAGTGTCACCCAGGCTCTGGAGAATCTGTATCTCCAGGATACCTAGAACGAGCCCGATGCCCTCCATGTATCCTGCTCAAAGGCAATCAGGTAGCGGAGAGTGAAGGGAGTGAAGATCAACAGGATGTCTGATAGCAGACGGCAAATACCACCCATCCAGATCTCGCGCCGAAAGCTGATGTGGATGGCTCTAAGTAGCGGATGCATTTTGTCCTGGGCTACACGTTGAAAGCTCTCTCGGAGTGACTTGAGAGAGACACAACGGCACGGTCTGGGCTCACAAGCCAAATGTCCTCGTACTGCAATGGTCCATGATATCCAGTCTATAACAATCAATCAAGGTTAATTATAAAAAGCCGCAAGTTAAATAAACTCATATGCTTATTTATCTAACAGAACGTTAGCTTACTCCATAACCCAGCGCTGTATTCCTTCACAACCTGACGCTCGTGGGGACAGCCTGGGCGCTGCCCTATCACAGGCGGCTCCAGTGCACTTTCGGGACTGTTTAGTATACTGTTGCGAGCTGCGACCTTTTTGTCGTTGACATTCGATTCCGCCATTGTAGAAGTTCGAACTCCTAGAGCTTGTCAAAAGAATATTTCCGACAGTTCAGGATGAGAATAGGCATGCTGAAAAGGGGGAGGGTTCGAAGAGGAAAACACAGCGCACAACGATGGCAACACTTCTGGCTATGCCACTTGTTCACCGTTTCGCTTGTATCTTGAACGTTAAACAGCAAAAATTACGTATCCTGGCGTGAGAGACAAAGAAACTCCCAGTCTACCCCTTACTGGGTGGGCTTATCATGCCAATGAGTGGCCACAGGTAGCAAGCGACACTCTAGCCGGTCAGGAAGTTGCATCCGGGGCGCAGTAAAACCGTGGGATAATGCAATTCCCAATCGCATACTTTTGTCCGATTGGTCTCTTTAAGGCCAGGATCGTCGGCTGGTGGTTACAAACATGCAGCAGGAGGGATCTAATCTTCTATAAAAAAAAGCGCCACTACGGCACTGGCGGCCGAGGAGTCTGTGCTGTAGTGGTAACAACGTATATTATATTACTCCTATGGCGCATTGGAATCGATGCTGTCTAGCGACAGGTCTGGGTAAGTAGTGGTCTGGCCTGGCTGTGATAACCTCGTGAGAAACTAACCCTCGCAGGCTGATATCAATGCAAGTGGCGCTATTACCAGTCGACTGGCGCTTTTCCACGAGCCTATTTAGATCTAGTCCTGGCGCTTAAGGTCGACGATAAGCAGAATGAGAAGTCCAGCGCGGTAATCGTAGAGGACACGGTGACTTCAGGCCAAACGTTACCCGTCGTGAAACACCTACAAGAACAGTTGACGCTCGACAACCGTCGCACCGACCCAGTCCTCTTGAAACTTGTTCTCCCACACACTTCTGAAGTCGTGGTTAAGTCTGACTTCTGCCGCAGCGAGGCCAGCGAAAGTGACCATCGGTAACCCTTTTACAGGGCGATTTTGCCGGTCCTTCTTACCCGAGCCATATGATACGCTGCTTGATATTTTCAAATTTCCATTTCTTCCTATCAAGTCTTCTTCCTTTCCCCCCAGTTGCATTGGTTAATGCCACCAGAGTGGCCCCTGACAGGTATTCTTGACAATTCAGCACACTAGGGCTTGGTTGCCAGTTGTATGACGTGGTCGCATCTGTCACATCTCCATTAGCCCGAAGTACCGTGCAGCATAACCACGCAATGAGGGGTTTACTTAACGTAGGTATCCCAGCAAACGAGCGGGCCACCTTTGTATTGCATATAAAATGGCATTTCTTGTGGTCTTAATATCTCAACCAATATGCTTAGATATACTGTAAAATTTAGTTCCTACTAAGTAAACATACACTATAGAACATTCTTCTATTTTATTTAAATTCAAACTTCCTTTCTAGCGCGTCAATGCTTTTTAAAATACAGCTGTATTTATTGATCTTTCTCTGTAATATAAAGAACTATAAATATTATAAGTTTCGAGATATGTCATCTGCTTAAGTTGGGTCATACAAGCCTAAAGTATAGATTTTAGGCCCTCCTAATACGTTCTTGTTGAGATATTGAGATCTCAAAAAGTGCCATTTTATGCAATACGGGATGGATGTTCCCCTCTGACCCTCTGTTTCTTTCTGTCCGATATTCTCTTCGACACCTTCTATATCTATCAACCTCGGAACTTTAATCCTTCATAGGCGGATCGACATAACAATTATTTTCTCAAGGCAAGGGTTGGTTGCTTAAGTTCTGTTGTGGGCTTGCTACAGTACGTTCACCCTGCGTTAATATCAGCAGCTGTTAATTAATACTTCAATCATCGAACCTGATAGCCATCATTTACCATGGGTACAGAAACACTGGACTTGCTATGCAAGTGGGATCATCCCTATTATTTATGTGGAGACATTAGGTTTGAATGCGCTCGGACGGCCCAAACCCCTTTTGTTGACATGCATATGCATGTCGGAAGCTTCTTATGCATCCATCCTACACGGGTCGACCAATCAGTCAGCAGCTAAACCTAGTGTTAAGATGATGAATACACTGCTACTTTACTAATACATTAAAATAGATGCCTAAGTTATTAAGTTAGAATGACAAGCCGGGCTTACCGGAATATTTTTAATAGGGTAGAAGGAAATGCACAATGTTGGAGTCTGTTCTAAAGCTGCAAGTGACCAGATATAGAAACTTCTCACATGATGTTTGTAAGTCACCCTGTAAGTTAATACTCAGTCTAAATAGCCTTAGCAACACGTTCCCCGTTATCCTGCTCCTGCCCGATGTCTGAGAGAAATCGTCCTTTCTGAAGAGACATGACTAGAGTCTTTTACATGCTCTCTTCAAATAAGCATAGCACTATAGATAATATAGCCCATAAAACTGTTATACAGGCATATTGTAAGTAAAATATACATTGGTGGAGACAGAAGGACCCTGGTTGACTTAACACCCGCGTGACCTGTTAGATTTGCCTACCTGGATATAATAGGTAGATTGTGTACCCCTCACCGTCTCCTTCAAGCGAAGCACAGCAGATAATATCTTAAAAATACTCCGTAAACTACTACCCAACCCCATGTTATTGGTGGCACTCGGATTCTCTCCTGTGGGCCAATGATGTGGTTTAGTTAACTGGTCACCAGTAGCATTTACATAATCAAACATTAATGGCTACTTAGCTTAATGAAAAGGTATAAAGCTATTCTTGTTTCAGACATTCTTCCCCAGACAAAAGTTTCCCTCTCACAATCCATAGCAGACAGACTGGACGGCAGTGCCTTACTTGTTTAGAAGCTTACACAGTAAGATTTTGATGGCTCCATTCTGCCTTGAATACTTCTAGCATTCTTTAAATTAATCTGACCTTGTGAATCCTAGTTTTCCAAATCCCAATATGCGTGTGTACTTTGGCAACCTGAACTATGACAAATACGCCGACAATGAGCCCGTCACTTTCTGTCTCGACGGAGACGTTAGGGAAGGGAATCGTGCTGTCATGACCTATCAGTTCACTAAAGCCGCAGATGGAGCATCAAAGAAGAAAGAACATTGTTCTGGCCATATTACCAGACTGCAAAACACCAAGAGAGGGGACGAGATTGAGATATTTCGAGACCAGAGTACTTACTACTGGCATGTATAGCTCACCACTTTGGGGACATGTTTAGACTGATGATTAGTTGAATTAGGTTTGAAGGATTGATCGTGGGAACCAACACCCTGCAGCTGACGATGAAGAACAAGGCGGGGGAGGAATGCACCCATCTCGAACTTCAACAAATTTAAGCTCTTCATGCATAAGACGTGCCTTAGTATGGGTTTTTGCCCTGATGTACTTAGGTTTTCCCCATACCATTATTTGCGAATGCAAAGGCGCTTTTTCAAGATAACCCATTTTCCCACTTTGCATAAACTTCTAGAGTTGAATTCGAGGTAGAGAGGTTGGGCTTTCCAAGACCTTGGCAGACCCCGCTGTCATCAAACAGGACAGATATTATAGGCTCCTTAAATAGTGCAGAAGAATAGCAAAGAATACTGAAAACTTACGCGCTTGAAGTTTGAGAGCATGCATGATGTCGAGGGGAGTAACATTTTTTCTATGAACGTATTCAGTATACGTAACAGCACCACGGATTAGTTACTCTCTCAAGAAAAAACTTCAGAACACTCCTTGTTTCTTCGTACACCTCAGCAGATATATCATTGACACCCTCCACGACGGGCGAGGCGACGGATAGCAGGCTTTGTGATACTCTGGATATTGTCCGTAAGATCTTCTGGTGGCGCTTGAACCACTGTGACCAAGCCCCTTCCCACCCTTGCCGCTTGTTCTTAAGGGATATGCCTCGATGTATTTTTGATTAGAAGCGACTTGACGACCAGGCATTTTTAATTCAGAGATTAACAAGAATAGATGGTCGCGATGGCACCTTTTTATGCTACATGTATAAAAGAAGAAAGTCAGTGATCTATTCCGGCAGTATAGAGATAAATTATGCCCCTGCTATTTTAGGAAACTCACGCTATCCATGTGGTGTGTGCCTAATTCATCACCCTTCGGCTAGCACTACGCGTGCTATCTCTACAATGAAATCATCGCGTCAGAAAAGCATGATATAATTTCAAGCAGCCTGAGTAAGGTGTCAAGTAAATTCGAGATATTTATATCGGAGAAGGATTGTAAAATTTAGCTCTGTAGCCCAGCCCAATCCCAAGATCCACGCTGCGCATCAGGCAGATCATCCTTGCTACATACTTCCACTTCTTTGAAAATGGAAACGCCCCAAAATAACGGGCTGCTGTGTCTTTCCTGATGGCTTTGCCTGACGCATCTCTTGGTATCCACCCCCCAACCCGCAAAATGTGTAACGCTGTAGGCAACTTGTACGCGGCAAGCTTGGCGTATAAGTCTGCTCTGAGGGATCGTAGGTTTACTTTGTAAGGCGAGTCTATCGCTTCTTCGGGTTTGGGACGGAGAACCACTCCTACTTGATTACCAGCTTCAGCACCTTGGAGGGAGAGCACCAAAGCTTCCGAAACATAAGGAAGGGCCATGATATGTGACTCAAGTTCCAGAACTGGGACTCTGTATTTACAATACTGTATGACAGTTGACAAGTATCTTTCAGCCCGAGACCTGGGGTTGGGAGGGGGGAAAGGGGGAGGAGATAGAGGAGATACTCATCCCAGAAAGGGGTTCATTACTCACAGTTTGTGTTGATTCTGCCATCAATTACATATTCCGCACCTACTCGACGTACATAGCCGCCTGTCTTATAATACCTCTCGATGTCAAACATGTTTGCCGTCGCAGCTGGGTCGCCTAGGTAACTGGTATTGTCAGTAGACGACCGTAATACATCATGGCAAAAGAAGTGAAGCCTACTGAGAAAATATAAGGAGGCACTTGACAAGCAGCTCCCCATGATTACCTTCCGAGAGTTTCACCGTAACACCAGGTTCCGGCTCCCCAGTCGAACGCTGAGGGACGTCGATTGTTAGCCATCTTGCAGGGAACAAAAAAAAAAGGCACGACTCTCGGGACCTACATCGATACCAGTGTCTGTGTCTCCATTCAGGCTAAGTCCCATGCCTCCCAACTCTGTAGTTGAGAATGTAATTGACAATGGCCGTCCCAGGATCTCTCGCCAGAAGTCTAAAAGAGGTCGAGGTGCAAGTGTACCTGAAATCCGTGCTACTCGAAGGTGCCGTGCACCTGTAATGTATTGTTTAAGTTCCTCTGGAGGCAGGTAATTCAGATGTTCATAAAAATAATTTTGCATTCGCATCCACAGCTGGAACTGACCAGAGTCCCTCGGCCTCCCGGTTTCAGAGCTTCTCCCAGGTTGACCGGCCTAATTTTAGTCTCGCGCTCGATATATTTAACCTTGCCGCGGCCGTGTTCGCAGACCCAACCACCGAGACTGGGCTGGCTGGGGATTGCCCCAAGACAGCTGCAGCCAATGTGCAAATCATGCTGATCGCATGGAACGGGACTTGGTACTGTCCAAGCTCTTCATTGTGCAGATGGCAGATGCGGAACCACTGGTCACGCCCCTGCGGCCCGGGCATCCGTTGTATGTCGCAGGACAGCCACCGAGGATGAGCTGGTCTCGCAATGCCCGGCACTTCCTGTGTGAAGGTTATCGCGGAGGATATCTACCCGTTGTTGAAATTTTACGGGCTCTGCTCGATTTGGGCTGGGAGGGATGGTTATCGTACGAAATATTCTCTCGGACACTGGCCAACCCAGAGCCTGAGACGCTAGTCCATCATGCCTCAAGTGCATCCCTCTCCTGGTCGAAATTATTGACCAGACTGGAGTTGGAGAACTGCTCCACGCAAGAGGACAAAGGTCACGCATTTTGGGAGCGCCCTTACCCCGTAACGCCGGTGCCGTTGTCGTCCTTGTAGCGTGCCATCTTATCTCTCTTCTGCTGTTAAACATGAATCTAAGGGGGCATGTTCATCAGACGTGTCTGACCCTCGTCGCTCAGCTACTTAGTTTGGCCCTGGCGACATGCGCTATGATGATCACCTCTTGGCTCACTCGGGTCATTAGCGGAAGGACAGATCCACTGAGGATGGCTCCTTTAAGGTTCGCTGAGGGTAGTTGGCCTCCTTTATTGTGTGGCCAATCAGTGGTCAAAATGTACCAGTTGTGGTTGCATTCCTTGTCAGTCCTTAGTGAGGAACTGGGGACGTTACTGATCTAAATTAGCCTACCAATGGTTAAAGGACCCTTTAACTTTCAAAATGTGGGGTATGATATTCAAGCTATCTTATTAGTAAATCTTAGCAAGGCACATGTTCTATACGAGCCTCAACCCGCTACATTAGTCCCACCATTGTATTTAGTATGGACTGCCCATTCCTCCTTATAGACCTTTTTTTAGATGAGATTATCCTGGTAGGCCGTGCGTCTTTCTCCATGTATTTAAATCCCTGTATCCTCCATAAGCTCCGCCCTATTCCAAGTCATGTATCCCTGCCATTTGGCCAAAAATACATGTCGGAAACTTTCCCCGCGAGGCCGTATTCTCTCATCAAGGATTTCTTCAACCATATATACTCCGCACCGGCAAGTAACGCAGATCATAATGTTTTCGTAACAATAGTCAATCATCTCCATTAGCTAATCTAGAGACTCGTTGACCAGGAAGCGTGCATTTGTTGCTGTCCGAATGATGTTCTGAGAGGCCATGACTGACCACCAAACTGTATATCAGATTGTAGTGTCAACTGCTGGTGAGCTGATGAGCATTCCTGAATGGTTGCCCCATTTTGAACTCTGGGCCGACAGCTGACCTCAGTTGTTCTTTTGGTCCATTATTGCCACGTGCGCTGCCATCACAATTGATTGATGGAGAAGAAGAAAGAAACTCAGCTCGTTGAGATACTGTGGTTCCCGGTGTTTCCACCGATAACATCTACTTCCTAGTTTGGCCAAGGTTGGCCTGTAGCTGATCTGTAGCTCCCTACGCATCACTTTCCGTGGATTCCACAGCAGTTATGGTATAAGAATTTAAAGCAATAGATTCTTAGATATTTTTATGCATCACAACTGGAATTGCCGTATCCCCAGTTACTCCTTGTGAGTCATCCGTTGCAAGGGCATATTGTTCCGTTCCTGATCCACCATCGCCTTGTATGGCAAGAATTGAGCGAGGAAATTGCCTGAGAGACACTGTTCGATCACCTCGGCTGCTTTTCGTGCTTTATACCAACTCCTTTCTCGTAAGCCCTCCATTTCTCCAGCACAGAGTCCCTCTCTTCCTGGGAAGCAGACTCCGACTCAGCAAGTCCCTGTCGAATCCGTGAGTGTACAATATAATTTTTTCGCTTCGCGCCATAGGAGCGTTCAATGCCTCGATGAATCCCGTTCAACGGGTAGCCAAGCAGTCCCCACATTCCTAAATTTTAAGCGACGGTCAGTGAATTATATCAACCGAGAAAAAAAGTAGGCACGCCTACCAGCTTGAGGTTTGAGAATTATACCCCCTACACCCTTACCTATCCCTTTGGCCATTCCCCCAAACCCCTCGTCCCTCCACCCCTGCATAGGCTGAGTCACGATACCGATGATACCGTCGTAGAAGCTATAGCCAAATTCCTGGGTTCATGAGCACTACCCCCATATTCAAAGACAATAAAAAATCACTAACCTTCCCTGCGGCGACAAATCCAGACCTTACACCATCCACCTCCGGCGTCTCCCTCACCGTCCGATCATGATACCACCTAGGCCCATGGTGAAAGGTTTGAGACAACAGAACCGTAACACCCATAGGTACTTCAATCACCCAGTTCGCAACCCGTCGGCCCGTGTAAGCCGTGTTAGTGGCTATACTCTGCAACGGGCTCCTCCTGATATTCATGGAAGGTGCATCAACCTGGGATTGTGTTGTAAACGCAGACGAAAGGCTGAGTATTGACTTTGTGTCGTCGTTGTTCTGCGTACCTTCTCCCTGTGAAGATATTCTGGGTGATGCCGAGTCCATAACAGTGACGGCCGGTGTGCGTATGGCTGCTGAGCGATCTTCACAGGAATAAAGGTTATAATTTTCAGCGAAGCGGTCTGAGGCGGGCTGGGCGATGTTTTGCACCACGTTCACGGGGAAGTCGACAAGACCGGTGATGAAATTGCTCATGGCTCCTGTGAAGGTATCGGTGGCCGCGCAACCGTGTTCAAGGGTGTAGCGTTTTGTGCGGTATCTGTTTCTTTTTTTAGTAGATGTGTGGGTTTAGCGTTGGGATGGTGGTATGTACAGCTTTACGTCCTTTGGGTCGAGCTTGTTCCCCTGGACCAGAACTGTAGCCGCAAATGTACTTAAGATTATCTTTGTTCGTCGGACACGCCAGACAGCCGGACGGTCAGGACACAATGAGCACTGAATAAGGCGGAGATCCTGCTGGAGGTGGCGGTGGAAACTCTCTAGGCCGGTGCGCGCACCATCCTCTGCTCGGATGTTCTCACTTAGCCTCTGTGCCTTTTCGACCGCAGAAGGCTTTAAACAGAAATGTATGGCATCAGCCAGAAGTTCTGCAGTTAGCTTCTTGATAGGGATTGGCGAGGGCCCTGCGCCGTTAAGCGCCACCAAAGTGCCCCAGAACGGCTGGTCACCAAAGAATGGGACAATGGTAGTTGGTCGTCCGAAAGCAAGACCTGTTGCAGTTGTTCCGGCTCCACCATGGTGAATCACACAGGATACTCGCTGGAATAACCAGTCATGGGGCACACTTCCAAGAAAATACACGTCAGATCGGTTGATCTGGTCGGCCCCGAATCCTCCCCAGCCTTTGGAGATGAGAGCTCGTTGGCCAGTCATTCCGACTGCGTCTAAGATTGTCTGTGTAAGAGCATCTGGATCATCTACCACAATTGAGCCGAATCCAATGTATATTGGTGGAGGCCCGGCTTCGAGAAACTCGACTAGATCTGGGGGAGGCGTGTAACCTTTATTCGCCGAGAGGAAGTTAAAGCCGGCTATGTTAATGTGGTCGTGCCAGTCATCTGGCTTGTGGAGAAAGGATGGTGACCTTTTAAACACACTCGGTCAACAGACATATTTATGTGCTGACGGGGTTAAAGTACATACCAGAGATATGTAAAAGGAATATGTAGCCGGTGGATTAGACTCGGCGCACGCATAACATCTAGTTGCTCCAGGCCCAGCTCAAAGCGGCGGAAATCATTAATCAGATCGCCTACACCTTGCCAAATTACCATTTCTGTTATAGCGTAGGAGGCAAAATTAGCGACAGAGGGCTTTACATTGCGAGGGTGAATATTGGCCAATGGATGCGGGAAGGCTTGAGTAGGAGACCATGGCATTCTATTTCTCTCCGTAAGCATGGACTATAGAGGCCAGGGATACGCAACACTGACGTGAACATTAAATGAAGTGGAATGCCCATCTTCTCCGCGCAGTGAACATGTGCAAAACTTGGTGGATTCGCGATAATAGCGTCTGCCACAAATGCCGGCGCGGTCACAGGCTCATCACTGGTCAAATCAATACCCTCTCCAGCCTCGATACAAGAACGCCAGCATCCCCCGATGATGGTCCGGATCTCTTGCGACGTTTCCCAACCGACCCACCTATGAGGGTTTGCATCTTCGGGATCAGATTGGGGTTCTTAACCATAAACGACATTAGTTCAAACGGGTCGCCGCCGATATTGAAGAATTCCAACCCATTTTCCTTGACGAAGTCCCTAAATACTAGATGTGTCGCCAATCTTACACGGTGGCCATGTTTTTGCAATGCATTACCTAGCGCGATGAACGGTTGGACGTCACCACGCGATCCCACGACATGGATAACCACATTAAGCTTGATAGGGAAATGAGTTACATCTGCTTTCGCGGCTTCTGAAGGGCGACGAGTTGGCTGACGCCTGAGAGCATGCACCAGGTCGGCTACCTGCGGGTCGTCGTCTTTGAGTTCGATCTCTAGGCGTCCATCGTCTACGGTAATATCAGGCGTTAGGATAATCGTTAGGCTAATTCCTCTGGCCAATGGGGTGGATATCATACCGGTGATATGTGCTTGTGATTCTAGGCCATCAGTAGCGGATGCCCGGCGCTGTGGCCGATCTCCTACCTGTGGAGGGAGGGACACTGGAGTATTAGGCGCAGGTGCTACACCGGATGCCATGTTAGAAACGGGTATTTCAAAGAAAAATACACGTTGAATATTGTAGGGAGGCTATTGGGGGACTGTTATAGGTTCCGACTGTTAGGGTTTATACATGACGTCAGAGATTCTTTAAGTAGATGCTTCTAACAATTCAATTGGGATTTAGCTAACCATGCGAGAACTGAGTAGGTAATTAGGGATAGCCGTCATTCCGAAGACAGAATAGTGTGTAATCTAATTATCTTGGGCCATGGTTTACTGTTCGTCTGGACTAAAATGGACCTTTGAAATGGCGACCATTATCCCCACGAGACTACGCTAAGCTCAAGCATTCCAAGAACCAGCGATTCGGATAGTTCAGTTATCCGTGGTTCCGCCAATTGAAGGTGAAATAAGGTTTTCCCAACCAAGAACTATGTATGAACATCCATGGCTAGGCACACTTCTTCAAGGCCTCACAAAACTCTAGCCCTGTTACGTATGCGATAATAACAACATTCCGACCTATCTGCGTAATATAACAAACAGAATGACCAAGTTTAGCAGCCCCTCTCCGAAATCGATATTCTCTTCAAAACATACCTATAACCAAGTCCACAGAAAACACATGCGATAAGTGCGATCAACCCAGACGGTGTATCCAACCTGGAAAACAGTAAGACTGTCGTCCATTGTGATACAATCGTCTCCGGGGGCTGTGTTATTAAGGATGCCCAAGAAGGGGATTCCTTGAGGTCGAAGTTCTGCGGAGTCCTATGTTGTAAGATGCAAGCCGCAGGGCTCATTAACACCGGCCCCCTTCAGTTTAGTGCATCGTCTATGGGATGTGTAAATTTCCCACTTCCTGTCCATGTGAGCCAGTTCCCCATGCCCTGGCGAATCTTCATAATACGGTGATTTTCAGCTGTGCCATGGCGCACGCCGTGAGGGTTTGTGTCGGCACTGGAGTTGTTCGTATATTACATACGACCATCGCGACTATTTCACACCTTCTGCGGGGTCATGTGTAAGTAGCCAGCATAAAGCTTGAACCCAGTATTTATTTATCGTAAATCTTGTGTTTGGTCATGTCGACAAGGGCTTGTAGTCTTTGCTGCTGTGGGTTGGTTAGTGCTTCAAGTGCACTGCGGGTGTCGATGAAGACGATGTAGATCCTGGACGGCGGCATCAAAACCCTGGAAAGCATAGTTTTACGTAGTCTACCGCTTCTTAGATAGCGCAAAGGTGAGTGAAATAGACAAGAAGTTTGTTCATGGAATCAGATATCGAAACACTGTTTGTTTGAAATCATACTGTCTACCAAAACAGGCAAAGAATGAGAAACGATGAGTGTGAATGCACGGCACACCTTTCGCCTCGGAACTTAAAACATAGCAGTTTCTGCTCCTCGCTGGCCCTCCCTTAAATGATTCAATTTCTTGACCTTGTCTTTTCTCAACAACTGTGATCTTTTCTGCAGTACGTGCTTTACAATTGACTCATAACTTCCATCCTTGGCTTCCCCGCCACTCGATGCTCCAAGTGTCGGGTTTCGAATGCTCTTTGCTATTTCGATATTAAACATCCAGTACGTTATCAGAGCTGTCAATTTGACTCACCTTCATCTTCTGGCTTATCATTTCCGTGGCTCGGCAGCACAGAATCTCCATTGACAATACCGCCCAGCGGCCCTTGAAGTTGGTATTCGCGTCCTTGATAAGAAAAGTTAATAGACAAGCGAGGGGGATCATGGCTTCAAAAATGCTTACCCGCAGAACGGTGGCGAAAATAATGTTTACAGGTTCTGAGGCCTTTGTCCAAGGTTTTCATCTTTCTTGCAAGCTGCTGCCGCAAAGCTTGGGATTCAGAAGACGGAGCCGCAATTTTAGATATCAGTTCAGAGTCCATCTGTGCGACATCAATAGGGGAAAAAATTGAGCATAAATCTGCTACTAGGATGCGTTCAATGACTTGAACACAAACGTTGTCAACAAAGGTACTGAGTGCCACCTGTGCTCAATGTTAGCTTTGTTAATATAATTGATAAGGCAAAGCCAACTTTGTAATATGCCTGCATACTGTCTAAGAGCTCCGAGCATGCGAAAGAGTCCATATCGGCTTTTGATTGCTGTGAAAGCGCCCGACTGAGTTTAGCGACGTTGATATAGAATCTATGTTTTCTTGGACGACCACCCAAATGCTGTTGGATCCTTTGCTGAAACTCTCTCATCTGGCGCTGTTCTCGAATATGTTGCAGCGTCTCCGTGTAATACTGATTATAAGTAATAGGATTTCTAGAACGGTCAATCAGGAGATGATCGAGTACTTTATTGGCATCTTCAAAGCGCTGATAGATGATCGGATCAACCCATAATGCCAGCAACTCTTCCGTTGCTTCCTCATCTCCGATGTCGTTTAAAAGCAATTCGATAAATTTCTTACATGCTTCCCATGCCTTCTTGACATGATTGCGCGCAATGATCTCCCAGTTTATGGACTGGTATCGAAATAGCTCTCCCACAAGAATAGGATCGAACAATCCGGGCAATTCCCGGCCACGACTTCTTACCAATAGCTGACGTACCCATTCGATTGCCTCCTCACGTGTCATTGTGATATGTTGTATGTTTTGTATTAGCTCTATGTCGTTGTCACCCGTTGACTCTTGGACATCTTCATCGTAGTGGCCGACGTAACCTTCTTCGTACTCTTTGTCTTCGAATCCTTCATTTTCGGAGTCTTCATCTGTGGAGTCGTCATCTGCGGACTCGTCATCTGCGGAGTCGTCATCCGCGGAGTCGTCATCTGAGGAGTCTTCATCTGAGGAGCCTTCATCATCGTTCTTAATGAATAAATAATAGCCTCTGTTTTGCATACGTTTGGCAAATTCGAGGTTTGAGTTCTGTATTGCAGCTCGTAGCCTTTTAGAATACCCACCATTTGAAGATGGATCAGCGAAAAAGGCGTGCTCATATTTGCCGTCAATGGCTGCTCTACAGAGTGTCTGAAATGATTGACTCAGCCTCAGCAAGAATCGACGTTGATCGTCAATTGTGTCACGGCTATCTCCCAGTTTGTCAAGCTTCGTTTTGCAGCCCACAATACTAGATTGGAGATCGTCGGTAAGCTTCGGTAAGTATCTTTTAATTCGTCCTAAGAGGATTTTGCATAAACGCTTACGAAGCGAGGTAATACCAACGATGCCGTGGGGCATCTGCTTCCAAGCGCTTGTAGCAAAAAATTGCTCTTCGGAGATGCCTCGCTCCACCGTTGTATAATGGCTTTCATCATAGTCTCTGTTCTTAACTATATGCCAGCCAAGTCGAAAAGTGATCTTGTTGTTACTCGCCAGGTCAATAAAATCAGCCTCTGTTCCCGAGCCAGGGCGAAGCTCATCGGGTTTTGTGATAAGGCCCAGCGTTCGCAGCCCATCCGGATCCACCTCTCGCGCCCTTGAAAGAACTATCTGATTTGCATAATCGTTCTTGGCCGAAACTACGGCTAAAATAATGGACCTCGGGTTCTCCATATATGCCCCAACCATGTCTGAAACAAGCTTGACCACAGTGGAGGGTTGTTCATTACTACCGGAATGGATAAAGCCCGGCAAATCGACAACTGTCAATGTGGGCTGATTTGGCCCTGATATTTCGACTCGAAGAATGCTGCTGGAGAAGGCTTTCCCGGTTGTAGAGACGCCCATTTCCGCCTTTGCCCTTTCAACAAGGTCTGTGAACCCATCCAGCCTTTGCAGATTCGCCTTGAAAGCCCGCAACCTGGTAGACCCAGCCTTGGATACATCTGACCCCGGCACTATAGAAACTGAAATTTCAATAGCGGGACTCTTTCGCAAGGCAACTTCGGTTGGAAAACGCGTACAGAGTGTATCGCTGCGGGGGAACGGCACGCCAGACAGCGCTTCGAGCACCGATGATTTCCCGCTTGACTGATCACCACAGACTACAATTTGGGGAAGATCAACAAATTCCCCGACTCCCTGCACGCGGAGACTGTCGATTTTGTCAAGGAGGATCTGTTGTTCTGCTGTTCCGAGCTCCGTCAGGCCTGCCGTATCAAACGAGGAGGAATCCATGGCCTAACTTTGTTTTGGTGGCTGTACTAGACTGTCAAGGTGAGGGAAAAGGTAAAATGGAAACCACTGTGTTGAATGTTAAGAATCGCCAACAGAGTGCTTTTTAAGGCCTACAGTGGTAGCTGTATACGTCAGTCTACTATAGCGAGTAGCGCTGCCATATCCAATCAACTAGCGCGAGATGGCGCCCAGGCTGCAGCTGCGGCACATTGCAAGCCTACATAAACGCACAAATAATTCCTAACAAATGGAACCGGGTTGAAAAACAATAACTGAAACGGTTAGAATGATCTCTGCCACCTGAGCGAGGGATTCACCGCGAGACTGCCCACATCCTGACTCAACTTTAGCGCCTGCGTATTTCCCCCGTCAGCAAGGCTCCATCCCTTTCGTCCCTCCCACTCCAACATAGGCTCTGACGCAGTCTAAAGGTAGGTGGCTCTGCAGCAGCTATATTAGACTGTATGGTCTAAAAAAAGCGCATCAAACTCATTGTTACTCTTTTAGGAGAGGGGAAAATACACTAGACAATTTTCTTCTGTATGAGACCAATTATAATTAGGATCTTCAAATCTTTTTGATCCCTCTAGAGTCTCATCAGGTATTCCAATGAGTAGCTTGAAATGGCTAGGCCTCTCAGACAAGAGTATGCCCGCTATTCAGCTGCTTTTGGTTTTCATCACTAACCAACAAATTAGTACTCTAAGCGGCGGAATAGCACAAATCAAAGTGGGGATCGATCAAACTCCATCTGATGTCCACATAGAGTTGTTATGCGATTGCTCGCAATATTTCAATGCTCTATACAAGGACCTAGCCTTGAAAAACACAGTCGATAATCCCATTTGCTTTCCGGATGATGATCCTGATGTGTTCACCGAACTTATCAGTTGGATGTATCGTGGCAAAATTTCCGCTGACTTGCCTCCTGGTGACACTCTGCTCTTCTTATTCCGACTCTGGATTCTTGCTGAGAAACTAGATATGCGAGAACTATGTAAGCAGGCAATGCTGCTCTGCAAGAATAGGCTATAAAAATCCTGGGGCATTTTTTGGCAATGAAAAGGTTGATTACGTCTACGCTAATACCGTGCCCATGTCTCCACTGCGTCTGTTAGTAGTCGATACGTGGGTGCGAACTGGGAGCAAGGCACGCTTCCTGGCCCATCAGGAAAAATTTCCGCGTCCGTTTCTCGAGGAACTCTGCTGCGCCTTGATTGAGTGGAAAGAGAGTCCACACAATCACACCCATTCGGTAGAACGCTACTTTGTGGATTGCTCTCCAGTGAGAGACCCATCGAGGCACTTCTTTCGCGCGCGCGAGAGGGAAGATACCGTTCAACTTGCAACTCCAGCCCAGATGAGAAACAGAAGAGTGAAGACCCCTTCTTCCCGCCGGGGAAAAACCTCTGTCAATTCCGATATCATGACGCCAATCTCTACTGCAGCAGATAATGGCCCGAAGGGCGACATCAATCATGACATAAAGCACTTGCAAATTTAAGGATCTGGCACGAAGAATTTAGATACTGTGTGTACTTAGTGATTTTCGTGCTTGGTGATTGTGCGAAAAATACATTGAACTCTTACTGAATAGATGATGAAACTAGGAGGTAGTAGAAATAGAAATATCAGAAGTTTAACCACAGAGTCCTTTCAGAATTAAAAGAGAATTAGGGATGAATAGCCACCCCTCCCCGCGTAAGGATAATGTTAGAGAGTATTCGAAATCACTGCAGCGAAGAGATGCGCGGCGTGACCAAGGGCAGTTTGCAGACACCCTACACGTTATTGGATGGTTATTCTGAAGATGAGTTTGAGTCAGTTTGCCGCGCCCTCTGGACCCTGGGGACGTCTTCACCTGAATGTTATTTCTATACACTACTGGACACCCTACTGGATCACTACATGCTCACTCGTGGTGGGGATAGGCGCGCTGCGGAGATCTCAGATCTCTTTATCTTTCAGTTTAAGGACGAAGGCCCTAGTCAGTGCATGCCATTCATCTTTACCACGCGCGCCGGCAACCAAAATCAGTTTGGGCGCCAGGAAAACAACTGCTTCTTTGCGTAACAGGAAGCCTCTTTTCTGTATGCTAATTGGTCTTGCCTTTTTATCTGCTGTCTTTGGGACCTTGGCGACGAGACGCTCCTGATTTCAGCAAGCGATCTTTGAGATATGAGTTACAACTAATCAACAGAGCATCACTGGGGACCCCAAAGCCGCTATATCTTATAACTTACAGCGGGACTTGGTAGCAAAAGCCTTCCAGTATGCTAGCATCTTCTCACAGAAGAGTACCCACGTTGGACGAAGTGCTGGTGCCGGGCTAGCGGAGCTGAAGGGAATCAGCGAAGACCAGGTCCTGCGTTTGGGGAGATGGAGCCAGGAGCAGATGATAGGATGCTATCTTAACTCATTACCACGTAAGTTTATAAGGGTCATGGCCATCCGTCCATCACGTAGGGAATAGTTTTGAAATCAGGAATGCAAATATCAGGCCGCCAGATGAGCAACTGTCCATGATCTGGCCGGTCGTCCGTCGATGAGGAAGATGCATCCGAACAGCAACAGGGCATTGGGTCCATGATCTTACACCATGGAGAGAACCAAACCACCGGAGGCATGTGGATGAAGAAGAGCCAGTACCTAAATTTTACACCTGGAAGGGCCACTTCGGGCCACAGGCCAGCCAGATTAATGACCTTGCTGTCGTGTGGGCTCACAAGCCTCCTCTTCTATCTTCGAGAGGTGATTCTGGAGGATTCCGTGGCCCTGCGCCAGATGTTCCCTGGCAAACACTTCTTGTCAAATGCCATCAACGGAGATCGGTTTCCTACGATATTCCTTGCAGCGGTCCAATAGCAAAGTGCAGTAGAGGCTCTCGCGGCGGATGGGAACATCGAGGACCCTGTCATCCTACGACTGCAGACTGTTACTAGCATGGTATGTGGGTCCCAGGATTATTTTCCCAAAAAATGCTGATCTGCTCTCTGGCTCGAGGATTAATCGTCCATGAAAGGACGCCCGGCAATTGGCTCACGCTGAACTATTCGGGCCTGCAAAATCCTTTAGTTCTGACACTCGCCGGCGCAGATATAACTCCGGAATCGTCCTATCTGCAACAGTGACCATCCGTCAGGCTGTTGCCACACCCAACCCAGTAGCTGTAGCGCAGTTCTTCCATCATACATGCAAGGCCGTCTTTGACGGCCCTCTGGGCACCAAATTTGACGGAGTCGGAATCCTTGGTGGTGTGTTAAAATGTATCGGAGTGGTAGCAACCAACGGCTGAGAGATGTTGCATTTACATACTATGGTATGTGTCCGAGGCAACCTGAGTTTCACCACACTGCAAGATCGGGTCCTCGACGAGTATCTTCGCAGCCCTTATAATCCGGTACCTCGACAGCATTGTGCAAAGCATAAACGAAAGCATTCTAGATAATGACAAATGAAAAAACACATCATATACCCCACCTTCCGCCACTGATGTGGAAGATCCTGATCGCGAATTTCTTGTCCAATGGCAGCAACTGCGTGGCTTCCAGAAAACGTCGAGTCAGACGGGCCCAAATTACAGAGTACGTTGTCGTGCTAACATTTCCATATGATGGATGCAATGCTTTGTCGGACTCCCAACAATGAGTGAATACAAGAAGTAGTCAATTGGAGTAAGAATCGCAATGTTGATGAGGTGGCTGTTCGATACCTGCTTGATCAAATTCTCCAATTCGGTTTAGAGTTGTCGCCTTCACCGAGTAACTATGGCCTCTGCTGCCTTAATCATGTACCATGTCCTTCGGAAACAAAAATTCGAACCAAGCGCAGTTAGGACCAACTGAGTGGAACATCTGAAACAGCCTGATATATATCAATCGACAATGTTGTTAAGTATAGCAACTTGATCTCCTGGTTTTAACGTCCAATCTGGAACTCATTTGCAGTATTATCGGTCGGCCAGATGTATATGTAGGTAGTAATAATTAATGATCGACTATTTTACAAATTCGTAGCTTTGGGACACAGAGACATCCTTATGGATGACGGGGCGTTCCGGATGATTGCTCTCCTGAAGGCTTGTCATTGACCCCTCGCGTTGCTCAGCGCCCTCGACGGTGGAGATAAGGCACGCCTGGTCGGTCTGTGTCGGGGGGAAGGAGGAGCTGTGGTTACCGTTCTTTTTTGAGCTCGAGAGCTTATTCCAGCTATTGAGCTCGTGACTGCGCTGGTAACTACCGTTCGTGGCATTGGTGCTCTTGTTCTTCATAGACACGACATATGAGCTTAATGTGGGCAGACATGCACAGATCAACCCGATGCCCGCTTCAGCGTTGCTAGGAAAATAGTCAGACTCATACCCACGGAGGAAGGACAGCAGGGCTTACGCTGTCAACACGCAATGGATCCAAAACCAGGTAATGTCCGCCGTCTTAGCCTCCTCGACCATGATTACCAACCGCCAGATACTGAATCCGGTGGCGAGTCCGCCGGCTCCCAGAATACCGATGACCCGCAGTTTCTTGACACGCGACATGTGCAGCGACCATAGCATGGGCACCGGAAGAATGAGGATCCAAAGATCGCTGGCAATGCTGATCGCTGAGTCGGCGATGATGACCTTCTGTTGGTCAATACAGGTCCCCCCATTGCTGGTACCTTCCCAGTATGCAGAAATAGGATGGCAAAAGAATATCTTAATGAACAGAGCTGGGATGTAGTAAAGCAGGAGCACGACCACACTGGTGTAGATGATTAAGACCTTGTGGGGGTCGGGAGCGAAGATCCGGAGCATCACGGAGAGCAGGGCTAGCTTGACGATAAACACCATGGGGACGTAAATGAGCGTGATCGCGTAGGAGGCCTTGACTCGGATGGATGTTAGTACTTGGTAGGGTATTTCTAGTGGATAGTCTACCTTTTGAAAATCAAGAAATTCGCTCTTTGGCACATCCCAGGCATGGTATCCACCGCCGTATGCATTAACTGTATCTGTTAGATATAGTCAACCTAACCTGTGGCGATTTTGGCGATACATACGCACAAGCATATTGGCGCAGAACCCAATAAAGAGGACCTGTCAGAAGGCATGGATATAAATTCAGCGCAGTCAATATCCAGGGTCGGAAGAGTAATACCCATCCTGCGATAGTCATATCTATGGCAATAACGGCCGTCAACATCCGTATCATCGATTGTGCATCACGACAGTTTACTCACAGTCTTCCAATTCCAAGCTCTTCCGAAGGCGCAAATTGATGATGATACGCAATATCACAATAATTGTCACAACAACAATGCACAATATTTGCGTTGCTAAGTTTACTGTGTGAAGGGCATCATGTGGATGTGCAAAATTCGACACGACCCCAGGTGGTGGCGGGATCGCTGGATCTTCCAACATCTTGGGGCCTGCGACGCTGTAGATAGAGATCTCTGCGACTGGATGAGTAGAGCATACACAGTCGTGTCGAGATCAATGGGTACGAACGACGTTAAAGTACATACGGAAGGGAAAGGAACGCTCGTGGAGAGACCAAGAAATGGATTGGCAAGTGTATAAGAAAGGAGAAACCGTTAAGGGAATTAGGTTGCCCATCGTTTTCATTCATTGCAAACTTTACCAAGTCATCAGAAGCGGCAAAATCGAACCCACCAGCCTGTGGTTAGTTATCTACATCCAGCCAGATCAGGAGACTGCATGCAGATTTCTAGTCAACACCAGCAACGCGCTAGATCCATCGCCTCCTCGGTTGTTGGCTTGGGTTGTAATCGCGCTGTCATCAAACGTCTAGCGCAGCCAGGAGCGCTAGCCAGAGGACGGATGGCCCGATCCGGATCCTGGAAGACACGGACAAGTATTGATCTGCGCGGAAAGAGCCCGACAGTTAACTAGCGGAAGTATTAGTTGATATTAAGCTGCATGCAACTGGCTGATACCGTGGCAGTGGGTCAAGAAGGATGCAATAACGGACTGCATGGGTGGGTGACCTGCGAATACGGGCGGGCGAGATGCGGATCTGCATTTCCATACAAAATGGCACTTATTAACTTGGGATAACTTAACGATTCTTTATTAATAGAAATTTAATCTGAGGAATCTGTAGGTTCTGAATAGAGTATAATAGTTTTTTAAATGGCCAGCACTATTACTTGCCTTGATATCCTAAATTACCCAATATTTCAAGCCTGGTATATGTGCATGAGACCAAAACAAATGTAAAAAGTATTTACAATGCCTATTTACATACTCATATAGAATGAATTTGTCTAATATAAAGCATAATAATGGAAGAATTGTTGAGATATCCGAGTTAAAAAAAGTGCTGTTTTGCATGGGAATACAGATGTGCAGCTCGCCCATGTTCGCAGCTCACCCATGGAGTAACTAACTACCTACGTTAGTTAGATACCTTGTGAGGGGTTAACTAGGTAATCCAGCTTGATAAGACGTTTAATGAACATCCCTCCACCAAACATTGCCAGTTATAGGTGACCATTAACCCACTCCACAACCAATGAAAATTTTAGTTTTCTACCAACAGAACCACTGTCCTCTGTAAATAATGCTATAGAATGCTAACAATTTTATAATCCATTCTCGTGGTTTGGATACCGTATCATATCCCTTGTACTGACACCGCGCACAACACTAAGGGATATTCTGAATATGTTATCTGTACTTCCGTACTAAAAAAATTTTATGTATCAAATATACATCCTAGCAACAAGGCTTCTAGGATTCTGACTCTGTGTTTTAATGCCGGAAATAAGCTCCAGACCAAGACGCGTAATTAGTTTAGTATACTAAAAGAAAAATGCGACTTCTTACAGGGTTCTCAACAAATCTTACCACTAAGCCGAAACGGCGGCCAGTAGTGGAAACTCAGTTATTTGTAGGTTGACAAAAGTACCTTTTCTACAGCGCACGCAGTTTGTTAGGGAATAGTCATAGTAATAATAAAAGACCGTTCAGTATGCCTTATAAGGATCAACGGTGAAACTCCTGACTGATGTGGAGCAGAATTAAGACGGTTCAAAAGGCCCCCTATATTCTTGTGTCTTTCTCTTCCGCCCCCTGTACCGAACTGTATTCCATACTTCGGCTACTGGGTCACACCATCGTGCTCAGTTAGAAGTAACTCTAACGGGCAGCAAATCGATGGCTCGCCGTTGTCTTATATGCTTCTATTAGACCCCTGGACGCATGTTGAACTAATGTACAATAATCATAACTGACTTTCTCTCCCACGCAAACAAATGAGGGTACATGCTGGCAGAAGAGACAGCCAGATAGGCCCGAGTTAGCAAAGTCGAGCTGCTTTGGCAGACTTCTACACTGCAGGCGAGTGTGAGCCGTTTTCTGGTCCAGTCAGAAAAGAGTCGAACGGTTCAAGACGAATTCGAGTTATCGAGACAACTAAACGCCGATCCTACAAGATGTCCTGTCAGTAGGAGTTCATTGATAGGCAAATCGTGGAACATGTACCAATCGCTCCGGAGCTATATGCATTGATGATCTGAATGATCACGCCGTACGTTGCCCCAACCAGGAAGAAGAGCCCCAGAAGCACCATGCCGCAATGCAGCAGGTAGACAAGCTTCTGAATCAACGTCCCCTTCCTGTAGTGCCCGTGATCGTACAACCAGAACCAACCAGGAAGGCTCATGGCAAGGGGGGCGAAACACACCGATCCCACGAGCGCAATTAGATAATTGAAGATCGGAATCGCTTCCGCTAGAATAAACGCCAGCGCGCCGAGAATGATCGTGCTGGCAAACCAGGTGCCCCAATGGATGACGGTGTTGGTCTGCAGGTGGCGCGATTTCCCCAGGATCCGTACGAAGACGTACTTGGCAGCGACCTATAAGGATACCGTTTGAGCTACGACAGAAAATCGGCTAAAAGTTATCCGGGTACACTTACATGCAGGTAGAGGGCGCCGCTCACGATCAATCCGACCAGTGCAACGCCGTAAGACACCATCTTGATCGTTTGCCCTGCGCTCTGTACGAAAGGATGTTATCTTCTGCTCCAGGGCTTGGACAATGGTTCTGGAAAGGAAAGTAATACACACCCCCAGCGATGGGCTTGCAACCCACTTCCCACACCAGCGATAGACAACCAAGCTAAAGGCGAGGTACGATGCAGTCACCAGGGCCATACAGAAATACAGCGGTTTCTTATAGTCTTTCGGGTTCCGCATCTCCGAGATGACTGGCAGGAAGGCACTGGTGCCGGCCGAGGAGACAAAGATGGTACAGGAGGCCACCATACCGGCGGCAAAACCCGGGTTGTTGACAGCGACGAAGCCCAGCTCGTATGGTCCCTCTTGCGGTGCAGCTGCTGGCCGGTCTCGGGTGGTCACCCCGATCACGACAATGAGCACAGCAGCATAAATGGACAGGAATCCCGCATAGGTCAGCCAGCCGACATGCTCAAGTTTGCGGATGGAGGCAGTCGCGACAATCACAACCGCGGCCAGGAATGACCACCAGACCGTGCAGGCCGCGTGGTGCGAAAGAGCATTCAGTGCCGTTGACACGCCAACTATGCCGCTGCCCGTCACCAGTACATAGGCAATGATGAAGAGCAGACCAGTCAGTTCCTTGGCAACAATGCCCCCGACAACCTGGGCCATGTCGGCAATCGAGTGGCAGTGAGGGTGTTTCATACGGAAGTTGCCCAGAATTACAAAACAGTAAGTGTTGAAGCATCCCCAGGCCACAATACTGATTGATCCTCCCACCGCACCTAACGAGTACAGCGCCGATGGCAGCGAAAGCACCCCTGTTGCAAAAAGAATTTTGATGAAAATCACGCCCGCATTGAACCAACCCACCTCGCGGAAATTGACCCCAGAATCCGTCTTCTTGAAAACCTCCTTCTCCTCAAATGCAACTGCACGAGGACTTGGCTGCTCAGAGACATAAGCCCCATGGGCCTCTGTGTGCTCTTTGACTAACATAAGGATAGGTGAAGGATGACCTTTGACAGGGATCAGATACCTGTGCAATGGGAAGCTGGAAATACGGGATGCTCCACATAGGGCAAAACTCTGAGGTCCCTTCTGTTTTTATGTTTTGTTTTCTTATTTGGGAGCTTGTGGAGAGTACAGAGACTTGTATATAAATTAGAGCAATACTCTGTCCGAGTTGTTCATTTTTTTTTTTTTTTTTTTTTTTTTTTTTTTTTTTTTGACAGCATAGTGGATTAGAGAATTGTCCTTCAACAGCTTGTCCATCCTGACCCGCTCAGCGATACGACGCGGCATGCTAAAATATCCAGGTATTAATTATTCCTAGCTAGAGACCTGGAAGGGTGGTGGGTCGTCTGGGCCGAGTATGTAGTTATTGTGGGTAAGTAATCATATTGGCGAATAAACTCCGAAAGTCAAAGTTGAAGGTTCCTAGCACGAGGCACTAGTCCATAGCCAGTCTGTGGGGACCGACCACACATGCAACATTGAATCCTCCAGAGCCCTAATGCACGATGATGAACTGGGTAATGCCAGCGCTCGGTTCTGGAAGCAGCGAAAAAAGGGGGGAACAAGGAAAATTAGCGAGCGATTATCCTCGGGGATTTTAGCATCCTCTCTAAGCCCGAACCCCGAAGACACTCATCTCGCCTCGTCGCATTCTCCGTGGTGGATGCTTCTTGTGCACAACTACCTTGAGTTAGTGATCATGCTAAAACCAAACCAGCATAATGAACAAAAGAAATGGGCCCTGAATGGCATTGTCCGGTAAAGCACTATGGAGGAAGCACTATCTTGAAGCGCTGCACCAACTAAATCTGTTAGTATATGCATTAGCGTTCAAAACACATGTGCAGCGATTTCGCCCCCAATTTGGGTGACGAAAAATCTTCGTTTAATTGTTTTACTAATTAATATTTCTTTTTTTTTTTTTTGTCTTAGATGGGAGCGGGGTTCTCAAGGTGTCTGAATCCTATTGCATGTTTGATAGGGTTACTCGGATATGATCGCGGAATCAGCTGCTCTTGGAGTTGAACACATATTACTCAGACAAATAAAACAGTTCTGAAGCGGTTTTAACTGCCCCTCCTTCTCTCTTCTTCCATCTGTCTGTGGCAGATTGTACCTTTTTTTTTTTTTTTTTGCCCCTCTCCTTCCGTTCACAATGCCACATAGCGCCAGCCAAGACGAATACCGTCTCGGAGCAGATGTAGGCGGCACCTTTACAGATATCTGCGCCTTCACGCCCGACGGCCAAATCACAAGAGCTAAAGTGCCGACCACTGTTCATAATCAAAGCATTGGCATCAAGAATGGAATTCGGAAGGTGCAACAAAAACTCAAAGCGCGCTATTCCTGGGACGGGAAGTTCCAGTTCATCCATCATGGTACAACCACTGCGACAAACGCTGTTCTCGAAGGCAAAGGAGCACGTACGGGTCTTATTGTGACTTCAGGTCACAAAGACATTCTAGCCGTTCGCCGATCACAGATACCCGGTGGTCTGGGGGCCTGGTTACACTATACTCCTCCGGAACCAATTGTGCCTCTAGAGCGCGTGATACAGTGTCAGGAGCGTATGTCTGTTGATGGGAAGACGGTTATCGCCGTGGATATTAATACTCTCCGTGCTGATTTGAAAGCATGGAATAATGAACGGCCTGAGGCTGTGGCGATCTCATTGCTTAATTCGCATTGCAATAGCGAGCATGAGTTGTTAGTGGCTAATGTAGTGCGTGAGGAGCTCGGATCTGAAGTGACTGTTATCTGCTCTAGCGATGTCCTCAGAGAGGTTGGCGAGTACGAGCGAACAGTCACTACCTGCACCAATGCACTTGTCAAACCCGTTGTTCAGAACTATCTTAGTAATTTGCAGGACTTACTTGCCGAGGATGGAAATATAATTCGCATTCTCAAGTCAGACGGTGGTCTGACTAGCTTGGATATGGCGGGCGAGTTACCCGTCAATATTTTAATGTCTGGTCCCGCGGGGGGCGTTCAAGGTGTTGCGGACGTCGTCGCGCGGAACACCCCGTATAAGAATCTGATTACTTTCGATATGGGCGGAACGTCAACAGATTGCGCCCTAATCCACCAAGGGAAGCCTCAGCTGCGTCGCGAGACGATGGTAGGCCAGCTCACCGTTCGCTCGCCCGCAGTGGACATCCGGACTGTGGGAGCAGGAGGCGGCTCTATTGCTAAATACATGGACATCACTGAAACTATGAGAGTCGGGCCGGAGAGCGCAGGGGCGAGTCCAGGACCCGCATGCTATCGCATGGGAGGGAATGAAGCCACGGTCACCGACGCCAATCTTGTTCTGGGATATCTACCGGAGAATCTCCTGGGAGGCGAATTTACTTTGGACGTGGAGGCTGCAATGGCCGCAGTTGGAGATGTCGCTAAACAGATGAATCTGTCGGTTACCCAAACCGCCGAGGACATTATTAATCTGGTTAACGAGACCATGTACGGAGCGCTACGTCTAGTCTCAGTTGAACAGGGCTATGACCCGAAGGATTTCGCTCTTGTTGCTTTTGGAGGAGCAGGCCCACTGCACGCTAACGCCGTGGGCAAGCTCCTCGACGCTTGGCCAGTTATTGTTCCCCCATCTCCAGGCACTCTGTGCGCCCTGGGTGATGCTACCACTAGGCTGAGTCACTCTCAGTCATCGTCTTTCATCTGCTTACTCTCCTCCACAACGCCGCAGGAGGTAAGAAGCCGATTTAGCACGCTCGAGGAAGCATGCAGGGAAACTATGCAAAACTCAAACGCAAACCAGCCGATGCAGCTAAACATCAGCTATCATGTGGATCTTAGATATCGAGGCCAAGCATTGAACTTAACAATCGATCTGAAGGCACAGGATCTGTTGCTGGAAGATAAGTCTTGGCGAGCGCTCCTGCAAGCAAAATTTGACCATGTGCATGAACAGCAGTTCAAATACTGTCTTCCAAATTTTGAGCTGGAGCTGATGCGCCTCGAGATCGTTGCAGTTGACGCTTCGCCAAGCATTGAGCTTCCTCAGCTCAGCAAGGCCGACTCAAATAAGCCACCTGCCAATGCAATGGTCTCAAAGAAACAGATAGTCATAGAAGGAGAGACGATGGTGGCTACGCTATGGGATCGGGAGAAAATAAGCCACCAGGGTGTACGTGTGGACGGCCCCTGCATCATTACTGAAATGGACAGCAACACCCTGATCCTTCCCGGATACTACGGTGAAATCGATTCTATCGGAAACATTCTTATACGCCCAGCCGATAACATAACGAGAGAGCAACCAAAAGACCAGACTGCTGAGGCGGCTTTGGAGACAGTGCAATCGACACCACTGATTCCCACGCTAGTTGCGTCTGCCTTGGCCTCTATTCGCAGCGAGATGGACACTCTCATGCTCCGTTGTAGCATGTCTCCGGCGATTCGTGAGCAGCAGGATGAATTTAACGTTATTACCACTGCCGATGGCAAAATGCTTGTTGGCCAGTTTGGCAGTTTCATCACCCAATTCCTGGGCGTGTGGAAAGGCACGATCGAGGAAGGGGATGTGTTTATTACCAACGACACTTATATGATTGAAGGAGCTGTGACCCACTTAAACGACGTGATCGTTCTGTTGCCCATCTTCTATGAGCACAGACTGATTGGATGGGCATCGCAGTTCGGGCACTTGACTGATGTCGGAGGAATGGTCCCGGGCAGTATGTCAATTAATGCGTCATCCATTTTTGACGACGGCGTCCAGATCCCGTGTATTAAACTCTATGCTAGAGGTACCATGAACACCGACCTCGTCGATTTGCTCTGTCGTAACTCGCGACAGCCCGACTGGTACAGGTCTGACTTGATGGCTATTATCACTGCTTGCCGAACTGCTGCCAGCCGTATTTGTGAGCTTGTCACGCGGTTCGGATGCGAGGTCTATCTTGCGGCTTGCTCTGAACTGCTACTGCGTAATCGCACAGGAATGGCCAGGATTATTGACACAGATTTTGACGACGAACCATGCACGTTTACTGATTTCGTGGATGATGATGGTCACGGCATTGGCCCTTGGGCCTTGACCTGCACAATGAAGAAGACTGACGGGAGGTTGTTGTTCGACTGGAGTGGAACCTCTCCGCAGAGCGAGCACAGCATCAATTTTTATCTATCGGAGACTATGTTTAAGATGTTTATCGGCTACTATATGATCGCAGCAGCTGCACCAGGCACGGTGATCAACGATGGCTTCCATGACCTAATTGATATCTATATCCCCGAGGGCAGCGTCCTGAAACCTGTCCGACCAGCACCTATTTCCTGCCGTACTCATATGCTCGGCAGAACAATGGACGTAATGCAGGCGCTTATCGGCCAGAAGAGCCCGTTATATGCAGCTGCCGCTGGCTTTAGTGACTCTCCCCATTTCTTCTACTCCGGGTACAAACCAGACGGAGAATGGTATCAGTTGTACCAGATTGGCTTCGGTGGTGTTCCCGCACGGCATGCTGGTGACGGCCTTGACTGCCATTGTCTTTTCCCAGCTATTAAGTCAATTCCAACAGAGAGCATCGAACTGAACTACCCCTTACGCATCGAAGCCAACGAGAGTGTCGCGGACAGTGGCGGACCTGGATACTACCGTGGTGGCAACGCACAACGCACTCTCTACCGATTCCTGTGTCGGGGAGAGTTCAGTCTGCACGATGATCGTTGGTTCATGAAGCCGTGGGGAATCCGCGGCGGAAAGCCAGGCTCGCGTTCGCGGAAGGTCCTCTATAGATACTCTAAGTCCCAAGAAAACCCGCCAGTGGAAGTCCTTCCCTCGAAATGCGACCACATTCGCGTTGACCCAAATGACCTTCTTGAGTGGGTGACATGGGGAGGTGGTGGGCTCGGAGATCCATTGACTCGTCCCGCGGAGAAGGTTGCACTGGAAGTCCGTCGCCGATTAGTGACCATTAAGGGTGCCTACGACAATTACGGCGTAGTTGTCGATCCTAATGATCTTAGCGTGTGTGAAGCCGAGACCGAAGCCTTGAGAAAGGATATGATGGCTGCGCGGGATCCGGCGGAAAAGACTCTAGAGTATGATAGAGGCGGTACTATGGAGGAATTGAGAAAGTCTTGTTTGAAGGAGACCGGGCTTCCTGTACCGAGTCCGCAATGGGAGTTGGAGCCTTATGGGCCACATGTGCAGCTTCCATATGTCAAGGAGTGGTTCTTGCGGATGAAAGAGGCAAAAGGATGGGAGTTGTAGTAGAATTGTCGGTACTCTACAGTGTGTATATATTGCATCAGGCTCTTTTCCAATTGCCAGAGAGAATGCCACTTCACGTGGCTCGGTTAAAGTGAACATAAATATTTAATTTTGGAATTAGGCTCCCTTCAAGCCTCCTAGAGACGGTTATGACTCAATCACCAACCAAAATTCTATTAGCCTGTTAGGGCCTACTTGCTAAAAGACAAGCTATGCAGACGCTTCACCTTTAAGCATCCTATTAAGAATAGCAGCCAGAATATCTGAAGGTCCTTGGGCATCATGGAAAATTAAGCCTTGTAATTTACAGAGTCTGCAAGCGTGAGAATTTGCCGAGCTGAGCATCCTGTTTTTAGATAGAGTAGATCTATATCATGAGATTGATTGGCCCCCCACTTTAAGGATGTGAGACGACAACCATCTTAGAAAATCCTGCCGTTATTGGTATTTCCATTAATTTTGCCCCTAGTTTCTAGCTATGTTCATCGTATATTGCGCAAGCATCACGGAGCTGAGGCAGTATTTGCTTACGATCGGCAGAAATTTGAAGCACAATCTAGTAAGCACACGTCGCTGGAGTGAAAAATACAACTGAGGGCATTTAAAATCTGTGCTGCATGTACGAGGGGAAGCAGTATGTATAAATAGGCTTGCAAACCGCTCTGGGGCATGTATATTCTCAAAGAGATGAATACCACAACCCTTAGTAGCGCCGTGGCCGATGCGGCGGGGAAGGCCCAGAAAAGCCAAGGGCTATCCGCCGAGTCGTTTTTGATGTCACTGGCAGTGTATGAAAGATGGGAGCCCCGCGGCATTGTATGTGCTTGATACGTCAAACGGGCTCCAACGCTAATTACTTCTCTATTAGTCGACCGAGATGCTTGGAAGACGGGGCGTTAGAATTTCAGCCCAGAGTGCGGACCGTTTGGATTAGGCATTTGTCAAACTTCTTCAAGGTGAAAGGTATCTTGCCCAAAGCTGGGCCCGGACAGCTGCTTGGTTCTGCGGCTCCTCGAAACAAGAATTAGGATCTGAACTATTGACCTAACCCAAGATCCTGATGAAAACAGTGCTGATAGCGGTTTCGTTGAACGACGGTCGACCGTAGAGGTTGTGATCTACAACATTTCCTAGCACTAATTCGCAGCAACGCCTGGGTCGGATAATTTCAAATCTTCGCAGATCAGTTTTCTATGTAGCCTTAGCCATGAAATAACATCGAATAATAAATCAATCATGGTTGTGGTTGTTGAGAAGGGTCGTAATTCTGACGATTTTCGGTAAAATCGTATGCATTGGTGGGAGAGTCCCACGTAATGCTAATATATCTACCCAGTCTGGACACTCAAGTAAAAGGGTTATGAAGCAATCCCCAACACTACAGCCCCGTGTTGGATGCACCCATCAGTGAGCAGTAGAAGGTCCCTTAGGAGTGGAGTCTACAGGCGCAATTAGTCTTTGGGAAGCCGACTGGTCCTCCACAAGAGAAGACGTTTGAACCGCTTGAGCCGAGACTTCGTGCATGGGGGGAAGATTTTTGGGATATTTTTTGGCATGCCATACCAACAAAGCTGCATGTTCAGCTTTTCCTATCTGCAGCATGTGTTGCTTGCCGTGGTTATCAAGACTTGAATATCGAATAGGTCAAATATTCAGGCAGAATATTGTTTGTCTTGCATGAATTGTATTTAAGCTATTTATACTACAGCTCATATTTTTGCCGTGATGGGCAGTTTTTGCGTGTTACTTTCTGTTCCCGCCCACCTCCCTATCTTAATTGACCCTTGTGGGGACTGAGAAAAGACACTGACAACATCATACAGCCTCTTTGCCAGCAAGCTTGCACCCGTCGTATCCATAACAGTGGTTGAAGTCAGGACCTGAACTTCCCATCTGTTACCCATCATCAGTGAACGAAAAATCACTTGGTCGGTCAGATCTTTCCGCGCAGACATTGATGAGCTTGAAACGCTTGCACCATTAAGAGAGAGAGTAGAGTCAATAACATTGCCACTCGTCAAATGATTGATCATGCAGCCGATTCGCGTATTTTTAGGCCAGCTCGTACTACTGCTGATAATATCTGGCCAATTAACAAGTGCGTGCCGGTATACCTGAACAAACTGGTCTTGCAGAGAGTGACAGAGCCCTTGAACTGTCATGTGTGGACTCAGTCGAGCCCGAAGCGGGATGATATTAGTGCACTGGCCCATGGTTTCCCAGATGCCAGTCAATGGGATGTCACGGGTATTTATTATCATGCCAAAGAGGATGTCGTCTTTAGTGACCAGTTCGGCCAGAATAAAACACAGTGCCGCGTTTACCAACGTGGGGAACGTGATATTGGGCAGGCTGGGGGGGTGTTTTCCCGCAAATGATGCTCTGACCTCAGCGGGCTTGTCAGTGAGTGCCAAATTGGAAGGAGGCATAGCTGTCACGAATGAGCCCTGAAGGTATCTTCGCCAGAAGTCAAATGCCGACTGTCCAGACACGTTGTTGCAGTAGTAAACATAGTCCGAGAAATATGGTGCAGGCGCCACCGACGAAACATCTTCGTTGTAAGCCAACGACAGGTCTTTGAATAAGATAGGGAGACAATGCCCATCATACTGCGTGTGGGAAAGTCGCACTATCAGGACGTGTTTCCGGGTGTTTTGGGAAACCAAGGTAAGCTTGACAAGGGGTTTCCCTGAGACAGGTGGTTCGTGGATATCCACGTTGGAGATACTTTCACAGACAGTGTCCAAAGACTCAGCGGACTGGATGTGGAGAAAAGGAACATCCACAGACTTGCGTATTACCTGGTAGAATCGTCCTTGATGCTCAATGAACACTGTGCGCAGGATGCTGTGCCTTTGGACGACCCATTTCCAAGCTGCCTTCAGTCGGCCAATGTCCACTTCCCCATTAATAGTGAAGGAACAGCAGAGAAGACTCCGCTGCGTCAGGCTAACGACTTGCGGCCCTGTGACGGGAAGAACATCCTCCACTGCATCTATGTCCAATGAAGACAGAATATCCGACGCGGCCAAGGAAAAAGGCTGATTAGGCAATTTAGATTGTTGAACTGCGATTTTCCCTTCCAGGAAAGTCGCCAAATGGCCCAGGTCTTGTTGCTCAAACATGTCTGCAGCAGAAAGATTCACTCCCTCATCCCGGGCCAGGGCAGCAACCTGCATTGCAGCAATCGAGTTGCCCCCCAGTGAAAAGAAGTTGTCATTTGCGCTGATTTGACTGGGCTCAAACTTAAGTGCCGATGCCCACAGTTTCTGCAGCTTGTATTCCATGGTCGTCGTGGCCATGCGCTTGATGCCGCGACTAGGCTGTAGCTCTGCTAGCTGCTCAAGAGTCAATTGCTCGCCGATATCGTGAAGTCGTCGACGGTTAGTTTTACCCGTCGCTGTCATGGGGATTTGCGATACGGGGATGTAGTAGCTGGGTACCATATACCGAGGCAGCTGGGTATATAGGCTGTCATTCAGCCCCCGTGTCCGTCGTTCGAGGGCTATGCGCACAGCTTCGACCTGTCCATTGGCTTCCTCCCCCATAGCCAGGAACACGACAAGAGTGGAATCACTACTATTTTTCGGCGTGATCACATCAACAATTACAGAAATGCCAGATCCCCGCTCTCCTAGAAGGCGTTGGACTTGGTGTTCGATCTCCCCGATCTCGACACGCTGTCCGCGAATCTTCACCTGGCCGTCTTTTCGCCCCAGAAACATCAGCGTCCCATTGGGATTATATCGCACCAGGTCGCCCGTCCGATACATCCTGTGAGATTGTCCCGAACAATAATCCGAATGCCCTCGTTGTAGCCATCGGGGTGTCACAAACGACTTCTCTGCAATGGATGCTTCCACACCGATATATCCATCAGTGATAATTGGTCCTTCTACCAGGAGCTCACCTACAGCACCGATGGGAAGTAAGACATCAGGGTCGTTTGGATCCACCACCCAACACACACCGCCCCAGGATGATCCAATTGTGCCAGAAGCCCAGTCAGCCTCGCCGATGAAGGATATCGTCGCAGCGGGAGCTTCGGCAGGCCCGTACCAATTAGCCAACACCCGTACCTTCCCTAGCCATCGAGACGCCACTTCAGCGCGCAGATTCTCGCCAGAGAGAGCCAAGGTCTGCAGACTTGGAACTGAGCTTGGTGACAGACCTTCAGCCACAGATGGGGTGAGAAAGACACAATTGACCTGGGATGTTGCCATGGCCTTCGGAAGGTTACCTACACGCTCCTCCTCATCCGGAATGTACAGGCAGCCACCCCTGACCAGAGTTGAATATGTGTCTAGAATACTGACATCAAAGTCATAAGATGCAAACTGGAACATACGAGTTTGCGGACCGAGAGCAAAAGTGGAGGCGATCACATTTACATTGCTCGACAGGGCTTGGTGGCTCCATACAATGCCCTTTGGGGTTCCAGTACTTCCAGAAGTGAAGAGAATGAATGCTGGGAGCTCAGGTGAGGACTGATGAGGGACCTGCCACTTGGATGATACAGACACATTAGGGTCCAAGGGTGGGATTGTGTGAGTTGTTATGCTATCACAAAGCTTGGTTCTCTCAATCGGAGAGGCCAGAGCAAACTTCGAGCTGACTGTGCTGAGGATAGTCTTGATTCGACCGATAGGTACTGTATAAGACAGCTGCAGAGCAGTACCGCCAGCCTTAAGCACCCCCAGTGTCGCCACGGGCATCTGCAGCGACTTTCGGAAATACAAGGGCACAACCGTGCCATTTTGCACTCCAAGTCCAGTCAGGTAATTTGCCAACTGCGTCGACCAGCGATCCAGGTCTCCATAGGTCAATATGCCGTCCCAGGCACTGACGGCTATAGCTTCTGCTTGCTGCAAGGCGCGTGTTGTAATGAGTCGGTCAACACACTTGTCGACGGGTGTAGGCACTGCAGCATTCCATTTCCACAGCTGGTCAAAGTCTTTAGAAGGCAAGCAGTTGATTCTCGCGATTAAATCATCTGGGTTACTTTCCATAATCTGGTTCAAAGTGAAGCCAAGATGGTCCAACATACGATTAACCTCGGGCACGTCGAAGTATTGAGTGCTAAAATTGGCATGAAGACGGACTCTGTCAGGCCCCAGAAAGCACTGTACAGCGAATTGGTACGCTACTGGAGCAAGATCCACTGGCGACGTATGGCATATTCCAATTCTCTCGTCTGGATACCAGGAATTCCCCCAGGCCTGCACAACCAGCAGGTTATGAAATCCGCACGCTTGATGAGCATCCTCACTGACTTGGGCAATATTCTGCATGCCCATCTGCTCGTACGGAACTCTCTGTACGGCCTGCTCATGTGCTTGAGCCAGATATTGCGCCACCGATTCCTCATTGCGGATCTGAAAGCGTATAGGGACCGTGGCAATAGTAGGCCCGGTGATGTGCTGGATCTCTCGGAAATGGGACCTCCGCCCCGAGATCACAGTCCCAAAAACGATGTCCTTGAACTGGTTAAATCGATGGAGGGTCAGGGCCCATGCAGCAGAGACTAAAGTTGATCTCCCGACCTTCCACTTGCGATTCCACACCACGGAATGTTCCCACTCAGTCGTGGCACGTTGATCCAATGTCTGCGCAGCGCCAAGGGGAGATGGGAATACCATCGGCTCACCTCCCTCTAACAAATCCCTCCAATATTTTCTTCCCTGGACCCAATCCTGTTCCCGGATATGTTTGACGAATGTGTTAAACTTGAGCTGCTGATGCACGGGGCGACCATGATAGAGATCGCTGAGCATGGCAGATATCAGCCATCGTGACCCTCCATCGTTCACAGAATGATGGAGAGTCCATATAAACCAATGCCGATTCCTACTCGTGTCACTGACGATCGTATAGCGCGTTAACGGCTGACCCAACTCGACGGGGAGTTCTCCAGCGCCCATCTCCTCTACCCTACCCTCCTTTCGTATCCAGTGGATCTCTTCCCGCAGTGGCATCTGCAGCAAACCGAGTGTTTTGTGATGCACAAATCGGGTCCGTAGAATTGGTGTTGCTTGGACTAGTTGCTTCCAGGCCGAACAAAAATCATCCAATCGAATATTGTCTGCCAGCTCGATCATAATGTTATGAACGTAGCTACCTTTATGCCGAGCACTCAGGGCCAAAAATCCCTCTTGCATGGGGGTGCATGGATAGATGTCCTCGATACTTTTTGGATCGATGTTGTATCTCGTGGCCAGTTCATCAATCAGTGTGGGTATATTTACTTCTTGGCCAAGAAGGGAAAATGGCTTTACGACTCTGGTGATACTGCTCATTGTGAAGGTTGTTATTTTTCACGAACTGGATTGGGCTGGGAAAGGAAAAAGCAAATAATTGCGAAAGGCAGAAAACACTATATAATTTACACCTCAAGGCGGGGTTCTTGTACGTTTATATATCAACGAGAGAAACACTGCACACGTACCCATACCACTTTCAGCGTTGTGGATAGGCCGCACCCCAACACAACTTCGCAGCCCAACGCAACTTTCGAATTTATTTAGCTATCCTATGGATTTTCTCCTGTACTATCTACAAAAAAATAGCATTGTTAATAAGCTGTAGACCTGTAGGATCCTACTCACCCGGTATAAGATTTGCGAAGGGATCTTGTTGTGCGTGAGCTAGCTGCAAAGCTGCGATCTGGTCACGTCGAAAGTGCTGCTCGAGTCGGCGCCTAAGCTAAGCATTAATTTCGCCTTAAAGAAGCTTCCTGGTTTTCTCAACACTATTTTGAGCGCTTCGAGGCGTAAGAACTGGAGATACTGTAAGACTAGAGCTTAATAGAGTTGTACTACGCTCGCTATCAGGCCACCTAAGGTCTTGAAAGTGGCTGGACGACTTTTAATGAGTCCCACGGATAAATGCCTCTATTTGCAAAGGAATGTCTGATTGTACGAGATTTAAACATTTTATCTCGGGCCTCTGCAATATCTCCAAAAAACCACGTTAATTGTTAACTAATCCCCCCCACTGAACAACCTGGTTATTTTTATTTTGAAAATATGTTTTAAACTCGAGAAATAGCATGCTGTTAAGTGGCTAAGTAAGATAAGTAGTATGTGGGACAAAAGTAAAGGGTATAATATTTTTTGCTCGCAAAATTGTAGAAATTTATATGTAAGATGTGATCCATCGCTGTTAAGAAGTAGAAGTCACTCCTCGTTTTTAATAATATTTTTCTTCGTGTGAAGATCAAAAAACCGAAGCCAAGGGCAATCTTATTAGTATAGCCCTTGGCGTGAGCGCGAATCGATAATTATCAGGAATAGTTAGCTGTTCATAGTACCACCTCTCTAGGTGGTGCTCCCTTTTAATAATAAAATATATGGGAAGTACTTCGCCGGCCGCCAAGATATACTTAATAGTAGTAATTGTTTGCCCTGCGTCACCTGTAGCTATCTTTGATGCTTTTTTACAAGATACCGAGCTAGTAACGACGAGTTTCTCAGCTTTTCCTTGACCGATTTGAAGGCCAGTTTCGTCAAAATTATAGATATTTTTTGGTGGTAGTCTCTCAATAAATGGCTGAAGTTTTCAAACCAGATTGAGAGAATTCCAATATCCTTGGCCTCTATTCGCTTACACTTAATTAGCTTTTGCTTAACAAGTGTTAAATCAGGAGGGAGGTGTTGTATAAAGCGATAAGCCCATGTTTTATTAACTGGTGGTGGCGGGAGTTGATTTGGCTTGTGTTCGGGCGATTATCGCATTCGCACGTTGAGTAATTGTGCTTGCAGTGGGAGAAAGATTAACTGAATTAAGCTGCCAAATCCACTGAAGTCATCTTCTTGCGATTGATTTAATCGCTTAGTAGTGATCGTACGAGCTGATCGAGAGTCGCGGCCGTTGAAACCTGCCCGAAGCCGCGTGACTGGCACTTGAAACGCACGCGCAGTAGTTGCGATGTTGGTTTTTTTTTTAAGCATCTGAGTGCTTCGCAGGCCTTAATAATACACTTTTCCACTTCGATATATTGCCGCTGGTGGTAATGAAAAACAGCTGAACAACTTAAAAGTTGCGTTGGTCCGCGAAGTTTCGTTGCGGTGTGTGTAGGTGTGCTACAGATATATTCACTAATCGATTATGCCTATGATGTCCACTAGGCAATTGGATGCCAGAGTTAGGCAGCCTTGCAGGAACAGATAGCCGATTACCCCTCCTTCATCCCACCTTGACAACTTCCCCCGTACATTCTCGAATAGAAATAAAACAATCTTCACATTTGGATAGGTGGATTTCCGACAAGTCTAGGTTTGATTTTCGTCCGTTTCTTATTTTAACAACAGTGGTTTGCCTTAGGACATGAAAAACCAATATAAATATTTCGCAGTTTTCTCTTATACGCTCTGCGATCAGCCGATCTGAAAGTTTTCACGACAATGCCTCTCTTCTCACATCCATAATCCACAGGGTTCTAGGGCAATTTGAGCAGGCTCATGATTGGACAAAATTTGTCTTGTGGTATGTCGGTTCTCTTGATATCACAATACTGTTAGAAACAAGACAGTTTTGCTCCTCAAATTCCCTCTTATCTCTACTGCTGGCATGAAACTGTTTGCACATGAAGCCTACGATAACAAGACCCTTACCAGAATTCTAAGCCAACCTGTTGGTTGGCTAGCCACTGTCCAGCTTTTCGCGAGGCCTTTAGATATTTCTTTTTCCGCAAAGATACCTTTATACCTTTGGAGGCCGCTTGAATGGCCGGTCGGATTCGGATCTCCATCCAGATCTTCAGGCTCCCAGTCATCCGACTGGTTAGAACACTTCAAACCAGCCATCCATCCTTGCTCTTTGGGCAGTACCGCAGCCAATCTTCTTGACAACTCATCTGCAGCCGGACTTTTTAGGAATGTCTCCGGGGCGGGGAACGTGCTTGGTAAATCACCTAAGGGGCTAAGTCGAGCTGATGTCCATATAATTATCTGAGGGCTCGATAGGTTCTCAGCCGTTACTCACATCCTGTATTATGGCGTCTCAGGGAAATTTCAGCGGCGACAACAACTATGGGGTGCAGCTGGGGGTCAACCGTGGATCATTCACCACAAACCACTACCACGTGCCCGGTAAGTCTCATTAACACACAATACTAGTCGTCGTTTTATCAACCGCTACTATTCCATAGCCCCTATTCCCACATCTATGAGATACATTATGCTGACTGTTACCGATAGTTGTCAAGCAGAAAGAAGACTTTAGCTTTCATAAACCCTTTGGAGTTTGCCTCGGCCAGGCGCCTCGTATTGATCCAGAACTCTTCATCGGGCGAAATTCTGAACTAAATGAGATGAAAGAAGTGTTGAAACCAGGTGACAGTTCCCGAGGTCAACGACGGCTAGTCCTTGGTGGTGTCGGTGGTATCGGCAAGACACAGCTTGCCATTATTTACGCGGAACGCCATCATAATATGTACGATTCGATCTTCTGGCTAAATGCATCATCGGAGGCCACACTTAATAACAGTTTTCGATCGATAGCTGAGCTGGTATTTGATGTACAAGGTCCCGATGTTCTGGAGGGTAGGCAAGCTTTGATTCATGTCCACCAATGGTTATCTGACACAAAGAACACACGGTGGTTATTAATCTTCGATAACTTTGACAACCCCAACCTGTTTAAAATTGAAAATTATTATCCTCCTGGCTCCCATGGGGCTCTTGTGATCACCACACGACGGCCAGATCTCGTCGCCGGGATTGATATCCGGATTCAGCCTCTCCAGAACGTTGAAGAGAGCCTTGCGATCCTACAAACCCGGTCCAAACAAGAAAATGCTAAATATGGTATGAGGTTAACAACGATAATAACAGCTATTCACTAATAATCGTTAGACCCTTACGCCAAGAAGCTGGCGACGCGACTGGATGGCCTTCCGCTAGCTTTAGCCACCGCTGGGGCATATGTTCAGCGACGTTCTTTCACTTTTAAAGGTTATCTTCAAGAGTACGAGAAACAATGGAAAATTGACTCACGCCGGCTGCCCCAGCTCCCGGAGTATCAAGATCGCACGCTATACACAACCTGGGATCTCTCCTACGCTGATCTCGAAAAGAATGATCCGGACGCCGCCAGGTTACTAAAATTACTGGCCTATTTCAGTAACCAGAGCCTTTGGTATGAGCTTCTACGAGCTGGACTTACTAGAGACTCTCCAAAATGGCTGCATGAAGTGATGGCAGACGATATTAGCTTCAAGGGAATAATGGGAAAACTGACAGATTACTGCTTTTTAGAAACTCAGTTGGTACAGCAATCATGGAGTATGCATGCCTGCGTGCATGACTGGACACTAGCAATACTTAATAATAATCTCGATTCACAGCACTATTGGTATGCCTTTGAGTGTGTGGCTGAATCTACTATTTGTAATAGCAGGGATTCTTTTGAACACCTCTCTTACTCTCGCTTAGCTGCTCATGCGACATGGCTTGTGCAGCAATCCTTCCAGCAAGATAACCTCCTATATAACATTGCGCCTAATCAACTCGATAAAGCTCTTAGCATTGCAGACCTACTTCGAAAACAGGTCCGACTTATAGCCGCAGAGCAGATGTACCAGCTAGCTCTAGCAGGCAAAGAGAAGGCGCTGGGGCCCGACCACACATCCACCCTGAGCACAGTCACAACCTGGATTCTCTACAAAGACCAGGGCAAGCTGAAGGAGGCAGAGCGGATGTACGAACGGGCTCTGGCAGGCTATGAGAAGGCGCTAGGACCCGACCACCGCAAAACCCAGCAAGTTGCAAAGAGATTAACTGCGTTAAATATTGCAGATAGGACGTAGTTTCCAAGCTTCTCCTGGGAATAGCTATCTCATATCCCAGCATTTGAGGCAGAGGGCTTCGGTAGCTACTGTACAGAAATATCCTGCCAATCCATCTCTTATATTTTCTAATCTCTCTTCAGTAGGAAGGCCTGGGATGACTGGTAAATTTTAATGATCTCATCTTGCCACTGAGGTTCTTCGAGAAACTTCCAGATAATCGCATGCATCACTTCGAAAGTGGCAGAATATGACGTTGTCAAGTCTCCTGTGGCACTTTCTCGACCATGGTGCCTCTATCCCCGCTGGTCAGGAAAGCGATGCCAGCACCGCCGTAAGTGAGATATTTTCGGACAAGGGATATGATAATGATTCTAACAACAACCTGGAACTTAACATTGAGGGCTCGGACTCTGATTGACAACGCTCCAGGGGATAATTTCTTCCACAAGGAGGGTCAACTATCTCCTAAACACAACTTGGCCAGAGCAGAGAGTCTGGATTTTTCTCGGCCTCGACAGAATCGGTATAGTGACAGCACGCAGGGCTAGTGTATTATCAGCGAGAGATATACGACACCTTGGGTTGCATCCGGATCGAAATATTGTTATTGTTGCGAAGAAAAGGGATTTTGGTAGGAGGTCTGGGAAAGAAAAGGTGCGGGAAAGGAGAGTGCAGTCCATCTGGGAAGGAGCAAGAGATCATTTTATCTCCCCGTCATTGTGCCTGAGATGACCAAAGCCCCTTATCCTTCAGTTTAGTACTCCCACCTGATACCAATAGTAGGCTCACGAAGGAAAGACAATTAGATGTGACTCTGCTTCCGCCACTGGCAGAGTCGTCATCATCGCTATGTTGAATGCCAGGCTTCTAAATTTGCACACATGCAGGTGGCTGCGACAGTATAGGAAATGCACGCATGGCGTAGAGAAGCACTTAGCTTCTATTTCTCCCAAAGGTCGTCGCACGCCAGATACCCCATGTCCAAGGCAGAATATCTGTGCTGGAGTGGACTTCAGCTCTATAGACTATTGA
This sequence comes from Aspergillus tanneri, assembly GCF_003426965.1. NCBI lineage: Eukaryota > Fungi > Ascomycota > Eurotiomycetes > Eurotiales > Aspergillaceae > Aspergillus > Aspergillus tanneri. The sequence goes on from NW_022984633.1 coordinate 2,531,128, forward strand.
AACGTTTGGCTCTCGGTGCTTCCGGTGCAGTGCATCATTATAGGTTGGCGTATATCCTACACCCTTTGGTCCACCCTGATTCTCGTGAATCAAAATTACTCTCAAGGTATTATGTTTTTGGTTATTAAGCTCGACTTCGCCATACCATAGATTCCAGCACAGTCACAGACTGGCAATTACTGCTATCCCAAATATCAATGCGATTATCACTACCACTCCCGATTATATCGCTAAAATATTGTACTGCTTATTGTAGCAAAATTAACCAAGAGTGAGGGTTTGCAAATTTAGTATGTACTGTAGATCTGTTTACTCCATGTGATATATTAACTCTCTGAGTTGGCAGGAATAAGCCGTGCCTATGCGGCCCTAGTTCCTAACTACTGAGATCCTTACATTGGACCTTGAAAGTTAGCCTAAGGCAAGAGGTCATGCGGAATTGCGGGTTAGCGGAATAGCTGAAGATTAAGACTAAGAGTAAAATAATATTAAAATACTGCTCGGGCCAAAAGATACCGTGACTCAAGTTACAACTCTTGCACGTGTAAGTTCGGCCACCTACATCCTGATCACCCGGAGATTGCGAACACCGCGTTGCATCCCACTTTTTCAAAACAACCACCTACCACACCACCAAACACGCCTTAATACGGACGATCGCGAGAGAACTATTCAAGCAGCTATCGAAGATTTCAGATCGAAAGAATCTCATCTCTACGGGCCGCTTCAAGGCTATATAACCTACCCCACTCCACTCTGCATGGCCGGATGAGGGGTGTAGTTCACAAGACTATTGCTCATCAAGCTTCGCAGTATTTAACTCCAATTCAAGAGAGCTTTCTTCTGATTGGATTATAAGTCAGGATAAACAAGGATTTCCTCCTAGCATCACCTGTACGCGTGAAATCGCCCTTCGAATCCTCCGCATTAATGGCGACACTGCACCGTTGGGAAAAGACTGGTTCTCTAGCGTTAAAAGACAGAATCCACGCGTTCAAAGCTGTATAGGCGGAAGGATACCATCAAGCCGCGTACAGGGAACCAGACCAGAACCAATCCGTCCTTTTTATATGCTTTTCCAAGAGATAACCACCAAATATTGCATACAGCCGGAATCCATATGGAATATGGATAAGCATGGAATTGGTTTTGGGATTGGTACAAATTCTACAATAATTGCAGAGAGTGGAAAAAAGTATACACTTATTCAAGGGCCGGAAAATAAAGAGTGGGTGTCAATTATTAAGACCATTAATCCACTTGGCCGGTATCTTCGGCCGTTGGTTATTTTTAAAGATTAATCTCTTCAAACAACCTGGTTTCAACCAAACTCGGTACCAGACTGGCTATATGTGACCTTAGAGAATGTAGGCTGACCGTTGGGAAGGGATTTTCCCATGGGAAATCGGTGGGATTCCCTTCCCGTAAAATCTGGACAACTTTTTTGAAATACCTATTGGGGAAAGGGAATATCCCATCTGGAAATCGGAATCCCTTCCCGAAAGTCTTGGCACGGGGTGGGAATCAAAATGCAATTCCCATGGGACTATGAGACGGACTGAAACTCGTCTGGGTCCTGAATCCCGATCTCTGCACGGTACGTATCCTGGCCTGCTCCGCGTGAAGCGACCTCGACACGATCACTATACTTCAGGGGAAAGAGGGTGGAAGAACACTATAACAGCTACGCGCGCGTAGCTAAGGGCTGTGTTTGATAGTATCTATATTGCCTTCAATACTATCTGATGAACGCACTCTCTATCAATGAATAGGGGCAGGTACTCAGTGGAAAATACCTCGCAGGGTGCTGAGGCGCTAGGCGCTCGGGTCTATATCACGGTGAAAATGTGTTGGATATAATGAGATTCGTCTTGCGAGGCCTGAGTTGATTGTATTCAGAAGGAAGTTCTGCCCACCCCCTAGCGTCTACGGGGGTATTTTAGTATATATATTTCACACGATGTGCCAATCAGAACTAGTTTATTCTAGCAAAAGGAAGGCGGCCCCCGAATGGCAATGCGGGGCATCAGACGCAATTGATCCCAGGTCTCCATCCACAAATAGTTAATTGGTACCGCCTAATCTCTCGAGCAATATCATGGCAACTTCTCGTGTGCGCTCAGTCCCCGGTAGCAGTTGTACAAAACCCTTGAGGCGATGGCCACTATGACCAGATGGAGGCGCAGTCCACCGATGTACTTTTCGCCGACATCCTTTACAATCTGGGGAGATTTCTCCATGATTGAATGATGTCAACAGAGAAAATTACCGTATAGTTTGAATTGAGGTCTAGACAGAAGGTTCGACAAATGATAAACCAAAGATAAAGAGGAAAACAAGTGGGATGACAAGACAGAATTCATAGACGGTTGAGTCTGATAATCCTCAAGAAGCAATGGATTAACCCTCCGACTCTAACTATTGGACCGTCCTGGTATTTTCGCCCCTATTTAAGATGTCACTGACAATGTACAGTACGTATATTAATTTAATTCTCTACAAAAGCTCTCCCATCTCCTGCTCTATATAATATCATGATCGTTCTCACTCCTATCCCAGAGACTCAGAACATCCATCCACTTCCACGCCATGGAACAATTGTTGCAACTCCCCGCGGCTGCTACTCCACCTGGAGTGAGGTCCAACTTCGTCGATCCGCCCAAACTGGAGGCGACCGGACGCGCCGTCATTCTGACTTTTTGGATCCTCTGTTCGGTTGTGCTCCTCGTGCGGATGTACACCAAGATCCGGATCATTCGCCAGGTGGATCTGTCAGACTGTAAGTGGCTCTCTTGTCCCAAGGCCGGACTGATGTCGCTAATGCCCTCAGATTCCATCCTCGTCGCCTGGGTATGCCAAATCGAATATCCCCCTCCGTCTCCCCGACTGACCTTGCAGGCTATTTTCATGGGGTATTTCGTCCCTTCCTGGTTGTTGCTGCAAGTGGCGCCTGGAGTGGATCAGTGGAACCTGCGAATGAAGGACTTTTCGTCCATGCTGCTTGTATCTCTCTCTCTCCCCTCGCTCTTTGGTGAAGACCTTTGCTTATTTTTGGGTAGTACTTTCACGTCGGTTCCGTTATGTATGGCTGGAATATCTTCTTCATTAAACTGGCCATTTTGCTGCAGTTTGTCGAGGTGTTCGCGCCGGTGCGCAGCGGCCGGTTCTACTGGACATGCCATTTCCTGATCGCGGTTAACTTTATTTTCTACTTAATTGGCTTCTTTCTTGAGCTGTTCCCCTGCCGACCGCGCGAGAAGTTCTGGAAGCCCTGGTTATCGGGCAGCTGTCTGAATATAATACTGCAGGACGTCGTCGCCGGCTCCATTAACTCGGCCTCGGACATTGTCATTCTCGTGCTGCCACAGTTGCGTATATGGTCGCTCCACATGCCGCTGGGCCGGAAGATCGCCGTGTCGGCTATTTTTCTAGTGGGAGCAATGTACCTCTTTGCTTCATTTTCTTTTTCTTTGTATTATTCTTCTAACTAAGTCAGGGCATGTGCCGCCTCCATCGTCCGTCTTGCCTACACCGTCGTTCTGTACCATACCGACAACGTCTCCTACTACAGCTTCCTAGCAGGTCTGTGGACCATCCCCGAGCTGTCCATGGGCATCATGGTTGCCTGTTTGCCGGTCATGCCCAGGTTCTTCAAGAGTTTCGATCCGGAGCAGCGTCTGACGTGTCTGGGCAGCTCTCTGCAGGACTCGCTCTCCGGGGGCACCCGGCATCGCTCGCAGCACTCCAAAACTGCCTCGAAAACGAGCTATCCGAATGGCGGTCCGGGTAAGGGTGAGTCGGATCGGTATCCGCTTGTCTCCGTGTCGAGTCGCGGCTCGAACCCGTCGGGAGCCATGTCGGATATACACGTTTGATGTAGTTTTCATCAGTTACGGACCTACTATGTGAATTATATCTATGCCATCATATTATATAGTTGGAGTTACCATAGCATCGTTTTATCTTCCTCTCTATACCGTCCTCTTATTCTGTAGCCCTGACCAACGTCCGCTTGATCGCTTGAACTGCCCGCACCACCGCGTCCAGATCGTGCGGCCCGGGGATCTCATGTCCCACATGGACGTAGACCTCTCACAGACGGCGACAACACAGCGCGCTCAGCTGCGGTCTATAGCCATAGCGCTGATTGTTTCGCCCCCAGATATGAACTGTCGGCACGTCGATGACCTTGCCATCCGTGGCCGCCTCCATGATACGTCGATCACCCCGGATCAGAGCGCGGGGGAGGAAGAGCAAGGGGATGGTGATGATCCAAGAGATGGATTGGTCCATGATTTCTGTGGACTTACCAGGGGCCCATGGCTGTTGATATTGACCCGTACACCCACTCGTACCTAAGCTGAGGACCCAGCCAATGTCGTGGTCGCTTGTATGGGATGTAGAATAGATCTTACCTAATTGTCTGAGTTTCCAAGACCTGTCGACGTGTGCTAGTTGGTCTCGAGAGGAGGGGGCTGCAACACTCGAGCCACCTGCGCATTATCCCCCATCCCATGTAAGCACAGAAACCGCATGATGGCTGTGACCTGTGACCCCGTTTAGAGCTGACTCTGGTTGTTATGTCGGGATGGGGAGGGGCATCTTTATAGGCTTGATCAATACTGACGTGTGATTCGCAGGGGTTGCTTGCAGGATGACTGCAGAAATATTCCTGCTGTCTTCTTGGCCAGAGAGGGGATGCCACTGTCGGTTTACTTCCTCTTTCGGAGAGTGTCCAGGATATCTACCTGCATATAATATGAAAAACATGTTTGCTGGGGGCAAAAATGAGATCATGGAGGGCCAAGTGCCGTCACGATTGTTTCTTTGTATGTTGGTGACAGCTTCCACCAGCGTATTGCTTGCAACGTGTCATATCGCACTATGCTGACTTCATGGGGATTTCCTGGACAGTGAGGAGAGTGGTGCTTTAAAGCGCACGGTCGGGATCTCGAGGAAGACCTAGTCGAGAGACTATATACCGTACTCTCTACTCTTTACGATGATTGTCGATTACAAACCCATGCCATTGTTGGTGATATGAAAATGTATGTACCCGAGCCCCGAGAGTCTAGCGCCTGGCCACTTGTCAGATATAGTGGGAGGTCTGAATTGATTGTATTCAGAAGGATATTCTACCCAACCCTTCTTTAAGGGGTATTGTGTATATGTATATTTCATATGATGTCCCAATCAGGACTAGCTCATTCTGACAGCACTCTGCGGGGTTCCCTGAGGAATAACACAGTCCTTAGTAGGCTACGTGCGCGTAGCTGTTATAGTGTTCTTCCACCCCCTTTCCCCTGAATCATAGTGATCGTGTCGAGATCGCCTCAGTTGGCCTTCCGTGCAAGCTGCCTGGAGATGCAGACTCTGCCGAATCATACTGGCGCATGATCCCGAAACGACGCTGTACCATGACGGCGTGCCCCAGAGGATCGATTGAGCCTGGAGGCGTTCGCGCCTCGAGATTCCAAGTTGTATCTTGCCCAGAGCTCGGCGGATCGTATGAAGTAGAGGTCTGACGCAAAGACCTTCGTCGTCGGCGCACATTTTAACGGTGGTAAAAGAAATTTCGGTGGGCGGAGGTACAGCGGCAAGCCTTAGTCGTTTGGAAGGCTGTCTTTCGGATTTCTTTGTTCCATTCGACGGCCCCTTGCGGGATCTAGGCTGGTCGCTGGTGTCAATGTGACTGTGGTGCCGTTGGTCTTCAGGACACATCGCGTCGGTTTCACGACTGTTGTTCATGAGGTGCAAATCGTATCCACAGTAATAAGAGCGGTTGGCTGTATAAGGCGACCTATCCTGGCTGATTGATTCAACGGGAACCAAGTGATGATGATTTGGTTTGTTTTGTAGAATAAGGGGAGATTCAGGATACGGACAATCTGGCTCTTGATAAATGGTCCCAGTGCTATCTCTCTCTCATATGGACACCTTGGTGGATCTGGAAAGCTTTTAACAGGTCCTCATCACTGAGATGATTGGATCGATAGGAATGGCCCTTGGTCTGTCTAGAATTGGCGGTAGCTCTTCCAGGCTTCGCACACTATCTGAAAGAGAAGGACTCTCTACAGTAACCTGGATAGACGGCGGTAATCCAATGGAACCATCCACGATATTTCCAAAGTCAACCAGAGAATCTGCACCTCGAATTGACGAGCTGCTTAGTGTTTGTGCTCGCGAAGCGGCTGCAATATAGGTGGGGTTATCCTCAAGCAAATTTCCGGACACTGACGCTGGTTCTTCATTATGTCGTTGGTAGAAGCTCAGTGAAGTGCCTGGTCGGGCACTGCTGTGCACACACGCCTCAGCTGGTGGCCGTGCAGGAAAAGGGTACTGCTGTATGTCTCGTTCCAATTCCACAGCATATTCAGAGAGGGGCCGGCATGAAGTGCCTTGGAAAGAGAGGACCTTTGACGGTGGAGACAGGGGTTGGTATCGGGGAGGATTTAAGGAGCTGTGCGGCGGGGATGATTTGGTATACGAGGGGTTCCATGGTGTGAAGGCGTTATGTGAAAGTAGCGGAACTCATTTTTCTAGGGACGGCAAGTGGTAGGTAGGAACTGAGGAGGGAATAGAGATATTCTGTGTGCTGTGGATGTGGAATGGATGTTGACGATCCAGGTTATGGCAGTCGTCCCAGCCAGGGTGAGCATATTAGTCTGTCACCTTACAGAAGCCTAGCGGGACGGGACAGGGCACGGTCAGGGGGTTGTGGCTGGCGGCGCCGGTTCCGAACTTGGTGACTGGGACTGTAGAGAAACGCTGGGTTTGTAGCCCTGGAATAGAAGGCATGTTCATGTGGTCAGGGTAGCAGTTGAGGAAGGTTGTGGAAAAGAGATGAAGATAAGACCTAATGTGTCGGGGCTGGAGCCAGCGGGCTTCCTTCGAAAGCATAATTTCGACAGCCTAATCAAAAGCGGGGTAAATTTCGCCCGTTAGCACAAGGCACGTTGGATCGTTGGCGCACATCCAGTCAGCGTCACGAAGCTGTGCAATAAGAATTAGTTAGTCACGCATTAGTTTTCGTCCCTGAGAATTCTGCGAGTGTCCCACACAATACCGCTCGACCTCAGCGGAATAATACCCCTCATATACATACATAGATCTATTCTTTTTCGCCACAATCCCGGCAGGAGAGAAGGAAAGAAAGATGAAAAACCCATCTATAGAGTCATTCGACATCCCCGATTCCCCCTGGGGATATACACCCAGCTTTTGGAATGGTGACGACGATCTCCCCGGCACAAGGCAGCTAGGAAACGACTGGTTCTGTGTACGTGTCTCTTATTTCAGGTCCCTTCTCTACCTATTCTGCTGCGCTTTCTTTAGCCTTCTCTATCGTCTCACCCTACATGAAATCCAGTATACAACCTAGTATCCCTCCAAATATGCATTCCCTTGCTTACAATATTTCGAGGAATAAACTCCAGTGCATCAAAACCTGCAAGGCATACAACAAGTCCAATGTGACAGTCTGCAACCGATGCAGACATTCAAAATGCGCCGAGTGTCAGTGTCCCATCCAAGAGGCTGGAGTACGTAATTATACGTACATGTACATTTGTGTGAGTTTGACCTATTCACCTATGGCCAATACCGTATCTCTTCGTCCCTCTTCGGTCTTGTCTATGTCACCTTCTTGCCTTTTGTTGCATTCCTGTCAGCTGTCTCGTAATACTGCTAGATGCCTACATCTACCTTGCTCGATAGCACTGGATGGGCCGACTGTTCTTAGGATGTTCACTATCTAACACCGACATAGTGCCAATGTAATGATGGCCCGAAAATGTACAATTTTCAACCAACGTGCGTCGTTTGCAATCATACAGCATGCTCGGGGTGTTTTTATACCAAATAATCGGAAGAGAGTAGAAGTTTCAATGATAGGGTAGATCCTTTTCTTGAAGAGACGTCGATATAACATATTTAATCTCATCTGGTATATCCCAGCATGCTGCGAATGTTCGAATTCCTCATCTGATGTACCATGAGATGTAGTCCAACCGCTACAGCCACTGTAGCGCTTGTCAGGCAGAACAGAGAAACCCAGTACTTCCACCAGGCGATGTCATTGCTGACCTGGTTCATGCTGAAGGCACTCTGTATGACTGATGTCAGCCGCATCCTTCTTGAATTTCATTTATTTTCTTTATTTTGTTCTCTTTTCCCACTCGTCAAGGTCTAGTGTCGTAGCACTCACCGTCACAAGTGTCACAGGTAGGTATAGCTAAATCCATTATATTAGAGAGGGTACAAGCAGCTTCTCCCCTTTTTTTTTTTTTTTCTTTTTGAAACTCACGATTGTGATATACGTTAATAGCCGGATATTATCTCCTTGCCGAGTGGCCGTGATGCTCTCCGCCAACGATGAGGCATTTACCAACTGGACGTCACGATCAGTGGACATTCCACAGACATATAGGTAGATGTAAAATAGAATCGGGATGAAGGGGGCATACAACACTGGCCATCTTCTCCATTGTTTCAATCCGCTGTTCCAGGACCATCTGGAGAGTATTGAGCTCTGCTGTAGATTGTCGGACTGAAAAGAAACATTCCCGGAACTTGGCTGCCAGTGCTCCGTCCGAGTCTAAATCAAAGTATACACTATTATTTCGGTCAAACGCTGCCCAGGAGGCGATCAGCCTTGCCAGGGAGTTTCGCAGGCGCCGTAAAGTACACAGGATCCACGTAAATTCTTTGGTTTTCTGCAGGGACGGGTCGTCCTCGAGGAACTCATCCAGGTTATCCTCGTCTATTTCGCCCTGGCGAGCTTTAGCCCAACAAATACACGCCACTATCATGGATGGAGGGCGAAAGATCCGTACATGCCGATCGAGACGTCCTTCTATCGTTTCCACCAACACCCTCCATTCCATTGTTACCTGGCCCATTCGGATAGAAAGAATTGAAAGAAAATAGTATCTTGGATCCCATATGGGAAATTTACACAGCCGCAGGCCAAATGATGGCCCATCGGTTTTATCCTGGAGGTATTCCGAAATCTGGTTGCTATTTCGGAAGTAGGAATCTTCGCTGAAGTATGCCATCCAGAAGAACTCGTCAACACCGATTACTACCAACGAGAGCTGGGCTTCGTAGATACGGTCGTTGGACCCGGATGATGGTGGTAGAAAAGAGCGACTCTTTCGAAGTCCGCGGCCGTCGCGCAACTCGGGTCGATCAGGGCGAAGAACATAGTGCGGCAGGTGGAACTCCAGTGTGAAACCCCTTTGCTGTTGCATTTTTGTTTGTTAGAGGTATTATTCGTCGTACAGACTCGGTCGGGAAGATATCAACCTGGGAGACTCCCATGTAGGCGTCAAATGCCACATATCGTGACAGATATGATCGCACTTGTGGGAGTTGTACATAGGACACATTCGAAACCAAGGCCAGCCCCATCAGTGGTGTCAGGTCCGCCAGATATCTATCAAAATCAATTAATTGTTACAGAGTGTCCAGTGCGCTGGAAATGTATTGGCAGACATACACAATTCGTCGCTCTGCGACGCCTTTTCGCTGGCCACATCTGTCAGTATCATTCTTGCCAACAATGATAAGCATGCTCAGCCTTACGTCCTTATTGAGATGGTAGAACAACATATCCGCATCCCCACCTGCGATCCGAACATGCAGTCCCTCTGGTGGGCGACGCATGTACTCCTCTGACTCCCACTGTCTCACGGGGAGGAAGCCGGTGCTTCCTGGGGTATTCGTAAACTGCGTGAAAGGATCACATCGATCATCGACTATCGCAAGGACTCGCTTATCTCTCGGACCAGACTTGGCGGCTTCAGGAAACGACCGCGCCCCCGCACTGTTAAGGAACCGCTTTAAGAGCTCGTGACGCTGTGGGGGTGACAAGTCCACATTGCAACTGTTGAAAAATTCATCAAGAATCGAGCCATTGGCGGCGATTTTCAGGCGGTTATCCTGGCCATGGTAGCTAGTTGCTTGGCGGGTAGCAAAATCTCTTGCCCAATGAAGCGAGTGAGGAGAAGGACTTTGTCGACGGCTCATGAATGTTTCCATGACTTAAGAACCATGACTTGTCACAACTGGAGCGTTGGATGGAGCTCTGCGCTTATGTGTTTATCTTCGCGTAGCTTGTCCGGCTGAGCCTCGGGGATGTCAGACGACAGCCTCGTGCCATTCGTGGCGCTAACTGGTCAAGTAGAATCTGACAGCTCACCAAGGCGTTTCAAGCTCAATGATCTGTACTTGGCTTGGGCCGCTTGTGAAGCCTTCTGACAGCCTCAGAGCTTCAGTCACTGTTAAGACCACAACTATGCATTGTACTGCCTGGAATAACGAACAAATGAGGCAAAAAAAAAAAAAAAAGGGATCAAACAGTGAGTGAATGGATGAACCAAAAAACGATAAATAAATGAAGCAAAATTAGATAGGAGTGTAATCGTGGAATTCTGGGCAACTCCAAACGATCGCTTACCTCTGAGACCATTGATGGTCCTGCCGTTCCGAATTTACTATGTAAAGTAATATAAAGAAGTCATTTAATTATCACACGATCAAAATAAGGAAATTCCCACTGGATTTTTCCAAGAATCGGGATATTCCTATTCCCTTCCCATCTATAAGTCCGTGGTCCCGTTTCCCGTCCCATTCCCTAAATCCCTAGCTCCCATAAATTTCCTGAAATTGGTCCCGTTCCTGTCCCGGTCCCATTCGGGAGGGAAAATCCCAAAGGAAATCTCCTGCTAACGGCCAACCTACAACCAACCAGCCAAATTCTAAAGTTGAACCTGTAACTTTGCTGCAGTCAAGATCGACAATCTTAGTTTCTCTCACACTCCGAGGCGCTAAATGCAAATGACGAGAGATCTACTATCATACAAGTATGAACCGTATATCGTCGGTGAAACAGCGATGGGTAGCACCAACATGGACGCAAAATAACAACTATAGCAAAGCATAGCAACAAGACAAAAGAGTACTGTAATGCAGCTTTCACATTGCAGTCTGTTAAAGTATTCCAGATATTACCAGCCCAAAGCGCTAAATCATGTTGATCATAATTCTTGTAGCCGTCCCCCTTGAGGTAGGCAGGGTTAACGTGGAGAAGCTAGTGGATTTTCCTTCCAACACCAGGGAGATCTTCAGGATTGTCACGCTCCCTTACAACAACCGAGGTGCAATGTGTAATCTGCGCTACAAAACAGCCGAGCCTAAGAGTGGCTATTCGCAGCCTTAGGCTAAGTGAGGGTGATGTATAGCCTATGCTATAGCCGGCTAAGCATAGAATCCACAACCTGGGAAAAGATGGCTTGCAATACTCTTCTGAGGGATCATATGCCTTGCGAAGGACCATGAGAAGCGGTTCTTATCTGCTTGTTACTACTGAAACCTGAAGATTGCCAAGGAGTATTTACGAAGTGGTTCAAATTCGTCTAGCACTGAGAGGAGTCATATCCAATAAGTGCCCAATATGGTACCGGCTTAGGCCATGGTTATGCTTCGTTGTCTGTCTTGATTAGCTGAGTTCACCACGGTGCCCAAATTAGATTGGTGTACCCACATGCCGCAGTATGGCCCCACTTCGCCGGCTGATATATACTACAATGAAAGGACCCCATGGAAAGGCGTGGCCACAATAGGTAGGCGGAGATATTTCTCAAGAATCTCATGGGGGTGTCATGAGGACAACCATCTATCTGCACCATCATGGGGGGAGTTGTTTGTTTCCATCATGTTTCCTCCGATCTAGCTAGTCCGAGCTAGGGCTTTTTATAAACGATACAGATACCGGCCTTATAGAAGCGAGGTTGAGATGGCCATGACCTGATGATCGCCAATGGTCGACGCAGTATAAGCTAGATATATCAACTTGCCGATTGCCATGCTCCAGGCGAACCTGTGTGGCGCGAGACCCACCCAAGAAGAGGAAGATACTGCAGTTCAGGGTCCACCACTGCTCGATTCCTCGTCCATTATTCCCGGCCAGAACAAATCATGATGTCCTAGAGCGTCGCCGAGGATTATAAATTGACAGCACAACCAGCGGGACTGTGGAATGCGGCAGTCTAAGCATGGTGCTGCAGAGAAGTGGCTCTCTGTGCACACGATGATTAGCTCGTCGACAGTGGGGACGTTGAGACTTCGCTGGGAATTTACTTTGCAGTAATATAAACTGTCCAGGAGAGCTTATGGAATGAACGAGTCGGGAGGATATATGGCTGACAGAGATGATAGATATGAGAGGTATCTCCTCCACAACCTCCCTGACTCGGTTGGATGTGACCCCGCTGTATAATTCACTGGGATCTGCAAATCAGAGTTTATAGACTCAGGCTTCAATGGGGTAAACCAATTTGAATTAAAGGGTCCTTCGATGTGTGGCCAAGACTGCAATATTGAGACTGCTCGACAACAAATAGTACTATCACGACACCCTGAGAGTATGATGTTGATAGGGGGGATAATGTCCATATGAAGAGTGATGGTAGGGCGCTCTGGGTACTTGCCCAAGATTTGTTCCACCGTAGCCAATAGTGTTCTGTATTCTTCTGTATAAGATTCGAGTGCGGCATAGCTTCGCAGAATGCAGGTCTTTACCAATAATAATAAAGCCTGCTGGTACAAGACAATAATATCTGCCACTCTGCTCTCTTTACCACTGAATCCAACATATGAGCGAGAATGGAAATCGTTAAATAATATTGCAAACTGGTTTAGCTGAGAAAGCAGCTGTCCCTGTTTAAAATTTAATGTATAATAATCCTGAACAATCTCCGCATCTGATAGGACATAAGCATGCGAATAGAACCGAAATGCGGCACTTAGAATAATTTCCAGAGCCTGTCGTGCCTCATAAACACTGCTAAAAGCAACAAGGTGATGAGCTTCCAGCCCGTCGTCAATGCAGAAAAGGGGCCCCCCAACACCATATACCGAGGATTGGATATCTAGGTGCGCAAATGCCGAAACAAGGCATTGCTCGACCGGCGAAAATTGGCCTGTAGCCGAGACTAGGAGCTGTCTCTGCGCCTTTAACTCTTTTAAAATCAGCACCCCACTCTGAAGGTGCCTAAATGCATGATTGTAGTGCCCCTGTAGCAATTCCAACAAAACAAAAAGTAGGCAGCAGAGAAGCATAACTTCTCTAAAATATGGATCCTGAGAATTGCGCCGTTTGATTAAAAGACTAAATGACCTCACCGACTGTTGTACTGCAAATCGATACCAGGCTGTATTTATATCCTGTCCAGGTAAAGGAATTCCATAGATCTCTGCGTTCTGATGGGCCGCACTTAGAGAAACTGCAGCATGGTACACCGCTGGCTCCGTATAACTTATTTGCAGGACCAGATTTTGCCATAAGACAAAATTGCTTAGTTCCAGGAGATTGGGGAGGGTGTGGAACTGGAAGTGGGAGAAACACCGGCCCTCGTCCGAAGTTATGGACCATTGGAATCCGTCGGTGAGCTCTGGCAGGGCGAGCTGATTGGGCTGGACGGGCTTCCTTTTATGCGGCAAACGCTGGAGGTCATAGTCACAGCGTCGCCCAGTGGATGTGCACTTCTTGCAGGCACCGGGGGTTTCGTCGCATTTGACATGGCGGGCGCTGCAGAAGTCAGAGAGAGGGAAACATTATCTGTGTACATTATTCACTTACCGGCAGGTGCGACATCCCGTTCGGGATCTGCTTCCGCCGGATCTCTGTACTCGGGATAACATATTGCTAAGGTATTGTTGTTATCACGGTCCTGGGTATGGTCGACTGAGGGGAAAGGAGAAATAAATACACTGTCAGAGACAGGTTGACAGGGATTCCCAAGCCAATCAGTTGGACTCTTTGTAATGATACTTCCGCGGGCGCCAGGATAGTGGGCACACCACAAGCCAATCAAAATCGTTGGCCTCATAACTGAAATACACATTATGTATTCTGCATAGGAGACCCGAATTGGAGTATGATCGTCCCAAAGCTGGCAGCAGTAAGAAACACAAATAGGGCGGTGATCCAGAGTAGGTATACCCAGCAATTATGTAGATACAAAACTAATATTTATTGGCGCTGCTTTTTAGCAATATATCTAGAACTTTTGCTGAACGGACAAGTACGTTGGTCACTATACGAGCTTGATCTTCTAACCACTAAAACCCCAGCAACTTGTAGCGTACCTCGTACTAGTAAATAATTCACTTCCCTGCAGTAAACCCCCAAAGTCGGTTTGCTGATTAATCAGAACTCCGAGGACTTCATCCTTGGCCACAATTTATTAAGATATCTAATATATGCCTACGTACATAATGTATGCAAATACATTTGCATTGCATGCCAGCAGCGCTCATGAACATCAATAGATTCTACACAGTCTGCGGTTTTCTTTTGTAGGAGTGCACTAGCCGTCTCCGGCTCCTGCTTAATCCTTGGACTGGCCGGAGCGCTATGGCACTAAAGCAGAGTTATACGATTTTGTCAACTATGAGATACGACTAGTGAGATTAAGATCTTAGTCAGACCTTAGTTATTTTACCGCCTTGAATTGTGTATCTAGTCATTAGATAAAAGAGTCAGGCCTTCATAGACCAATGGAATTGGGTACTAGTCAATACGTTAAAGCGACGTGGTCGACAAAGTTTAAGCAGTATTACCATTTTACATGGATGATGGGTGGCGAAAGCTTTATCACAATATACGGAGCATGATGCTTAATCCAGTGAAATCAATTTATCAAGCAGAGCATCTTAAGTCGCATCTGTCAGGATTTCAAGCGCCGTCTGCCTACCTGAAAGTAAGTTATTCAGTCGGAGAATATAAGCAAGCGTTGACATGGAATGGTCTCCCAAATCCAAATTATGGCAGTAGAGGTGGGGGTTTATTGAGTCTACAGTAGCGCTCGAAATCGAGTTCGCCAACAATAGTTTTAAATGGCCCATTTTCCGGCTTCGCTGAAAATTTTTGCCTTAAGAACGTAAACTCACATACCTTCAAGAAGTAATGTTGGCTACTCTTACTGCCCTAAGTGCTTCACGGTGGAAGGCGAAAGTAAGCGATGAAAACCGATTTCGAGACTGATAATAACATATTAACTGTGGTCAAGATATAGTCAGACCTGGACGAGCTTACACTTATATTTCCACTGGTTTGTTCTCTTTTGTATTCTGCGATTACTTTGGTGTATCAAGGCCAGAAATCTCCTTCCCTATGCTGTTATACAAATGTAGACTTTGTACAGGATTGGCTTCCTCTATGAAGAACTTATTTACATGAGATTATTCTTATTTGTCGCAGAATTATTTCTTTCTTTAAGGTACAAGTTCCACTGTTAGCTGTACGTCCCTACGGTGCCAGATAGCTTCCTACCACGCAAAGCTGTCTGAACAATAAGTCCCTGGATAAACTGCAACGAATGGGAGCAATGCATTGTGATAATAAAGACAAGGGCTTGGAAGTTCACTTGCCGGCAGGGCCCTGCCGTATACTTGCATAGTGCTGACTTCCAAGACAAGATGAAATGAAAAACCAAACGAATGGATAAATACAACAAAATCTTCACCCCTCCGCGCAAGCTCCCCTTATTCCCAACACAACTTCATTGTAAGACTTCGACTTTGCTATCCATCTCACAGATCGAGAAGAATCACCTCATGGAGATAATTACTTTATCCCTGGTGGCAAGTGCAAACACTAAGCAGGATCTCGTCAGAATAACCATAAGTCTCTAAATAAGAGGGGGATCTCACTTCTCGTCGTTGCAGAATCCGCCGGACTTCCCCAGGCCAACACACTAAGTACAATGAAATCAGCCATAGATTCTTATGAAAGAAGGGATCCTATGAGTACCTTCGCCTGGCAAGCAACGTCGCCACCAATAGAGCAAGTCCAGCCAGCGCGAGCGACCAGCTCCTCGGTGCGGCGCTCCAGCTCCGAAATGCGGCCCTCGAGAGGGTCAGGGTTGGGGGCAGCGATGGCCACAGAGGACAGGGTGAAGAGGAGGGCGGAAGTGAGGACCTTAGTGAAATGCATTTTGGTAGTGTGCTTGGAAGCTAAGATGAATTGATTAATTGATTGTCTTTTTCTTTGTTGCTTGAGGGCTTGATGTTGCTGTTGAAGAAGACGAAAGCAGGAGATTCGAGAGGGTATTTATATCTTCGCAGTCCTGCACGCCTCGATTTCCATCTTAAGTATCTCGTGTTATCGAGATGAGACTCCTCCAATTGATCATTCTCTATATCTGTGATCGTCACCTTGCAGGAGGAAGATACGAACTGATATTCCTGCCTGACTCGAATTCGGGACAGGCTTTGTCGGTCTTTACCAAAAATATTGACCCCTTTCATGCCTCTTGTTGAGGATACGAGGTGCATGGTCGTAAGTGTGCATTTGAAGGCTTCCAAGAACGGCTCAAAACGCAAATCATGAGGCTCATACGAAGCGACGCCCAAGAGAAGTGTCTCCGAGGATGGAAAAACAAAACAATAGGGGCACTACAGGGCCTAAAGGAAAAGCCTGAAGTTGGCATACACGAAGTCATGCACTATAAATAAAATATGAAGATAATAATACCATACCTGATCTATACTTCCTTAAATTTCGAATCTTTAAATATATGTGGAAGCTCGTCACATACTAAGTATAGATCTGTGTTTTATTCGTTTTTCTCTAAAGTATTAGATAACAAACCACTATAAACACTACACTAAATATAAAAACAAAGAAATTCAAATACAGTCTGATGGCCATGAGCCTATTTTTGACTGACTTCATGGTGGCTCGGAAATTTCAGTACTTTTAGCGACCTGCATATCGCCAAGGGAAAAAAGGGAACTAACAACCCAACCAAACGTCTTGGGTCTTTCCCTTGGAGCCTCAGCCCCTGCAGCTCTGGTGATCACATCTCCAGTTGGGTTAAAATACGAAGTTTGTCAAATAATATTGGCCTTAAGCTCGTCGATCATCATGGGGAGAGACACCTTGGAGACAGGTGTGATGACGTTGGCAGTGGAGCACACCCCCATGCGCAGAAGAATCAGAGAACAATTGGCTGAGACTGGGGCAGTGCCGAAGAATGTGGAGGCCAGTTCACATTGAACTAGTGCGGCTGCTTTATGGTGGCCAAATCGCTGTTGGCACAAGGTTTCACCTAGAGTGGCAAAGAAGTTGACGATCGCGGTCTTGAAGCCTTTTTGGGGCTTGAAGCCTATAAATGGCACCCGATTAGGTTGGCCACCGACAAAGCAAGTTTGGATGAGAAAGAAATAGTGCTATATCCAGCTAATAGGCAGGGTCGCTTTCATAACGCTTTGCCAGTAACTTATAGATTTATTTACTGTTGTCATCCTCAGCAGCAAGCCCTTCGAAGTCACTGGTTCTATGGCCTTGGTATTTCCGCGTGGTTTCCCTGTTCCTAGGATTATCCATACCCCTAGATTTATTTGAGCCATTTTCGAAGAGCAACATAAGTAGATTTGAGATGGAGAACTGAAAAATCAGAGGTAAAATGACTTCTGATAAATGCCATAACAATCACACCAAGTACATGTACACCATTCGCTAATAGGGTTTAGTCTGGCCGTAAGGGAAACCTTGTCTGGTGAAACTAGCCTGGTGCATTTTAGGTTATTGAGGCTACCTTACTAAGGCTACTCACCCCTCTGCCTGCTCAGTGATCAGTTCTATTCAGTGAGCAAAAAGTGGCGAGGGGTGAGCACTAAAATGGAAAGAGAAAGACATCAAGTTGTCTAGAAATCAAGTACGTATGCGTATAAGAATATGCACATATCAAGCACTACCCATCATTTACTAAGCCAATTTAGGTAACTATAGACCTGTACGTGTCTCACTGCTTTACTAAAGAGGAAGTATACTAACTACAACTAATTTTAAAAGTACTCTTTGACCGATTCAGCCTCCAGCTCCTTGATTCAACATACACCAGCTAGGCTACTATCTATATAAGAAATTCATCCACCTTAAGCCAAGAAAAAGAGGGCAAGCTCGAGGCAAACATCGCAGGTGTAGTGCTCGCAGTCGGCCTATCCTTGAAATAGATTGAATGATAATGCTCACCGATACATCTGAACCGACCAGTTGTAGACCATTATTCATTAATCATAAAACGGTGTATGACGTAGATCGAATGCCCAAGAGCATCTTTTGACTTAGGGCAAATGTTGAGCGAGGTCAATGGCCCTGAGTTTGTATTTGTCTCGGGCTAATTGACCTGATAACAAGTTCTCAGAAAGCTTGCTTTAGGAGCAGGTTAGCTGGACTTTTTTCCTGGGGCATTATTCATAGATTGGGAGTCCCATATACCGACACCCAAGACTATCCTTAGAGAAATTTTCGGGATTCGGTATCCGATTACTCCTAGCGCCTTGGCGAGCATTCAGCGTCATCTCCCTGAATCACCTCCATTTTCTTATATATTAATTGAGTGAGAGGAGATAGAGCACATCGATGAGCGCGTTGGCCCCCAGTCAATACGGTTGTTATTGTTATCCTCCAGATTCTTAGTAAGCTAACGGCGTGCAACTAGCTGGTATAATGTTCTTCCGGCACCCATTCCCCCTGAGCGAATGATCATAACAATCCTCCAAGACAAAATTATTATAAGGACTGTAACAAGACAAGGTCGGTCCTAATACTAGGTTTTAAGGCTGTAGCAGATACAGGCACACAACAAGTACAGTAGACATAATAGACACAATAGACATAGCAGACACACCCAATATAACGGACACAATGCCGCACTTATCACCACAACTGGACACAAGAGTAACAGACTATGCTCCCTCGAAACCTAAAATAGCAAACATGTATGTCAATCTCTCTCCCCCTTGTCATCAAAGATCTTTGACGGAATTTTTATTTTTATTTGAGAATAATTATTAAATATCCTGGATAAAATAGTAGAGGACTCAGGACACAGCGTGTTCTCACGCGGAGAGTAGCATTATCCAGTATTTTTTGAATCACTTTTCTATAGTCTTCTCTCAGTGGTGAATTCTCAAGGAGATTTCTTGGCTACAATCCTACGTGTGTGTTCGGAAACTGGTTTAAAAATGGATATTGGCGCCAAGGTTGGAGCCTATTCCACCTCACTCCAACGACCAGTATGTGATTTGAGATATCCAGGGTCTACTCAAGCCATGCAATGGCGATCATTTATTGGTGGCCAAATTCAGCCTTGTCCACATCCTGCGTCACTCAACGCCGACTTCGACACTGCTTTTATCATGGCAAAAAGCTTCGAAGTCGAGGTAGGGGCAGGATTGCATCTTTGAAGGCAGCAAGGATCCTGGTGGCTAGTGTACTCTTTTGATATGCCGCATGCCATCTTATTTTGTTTCAGACTTCTGATCAGACAGCATACGTCTATATTATCTCTACTCCCTTGTAGCATAATAGCGCTTCGTACTCTCCAAGAAGCTGACAAGGAACTATATAAGTTCTTGAATATCCTACGTAGATCTTCTAGCTCACCAGACAAAATCGAACAGAAAAAAGAAATAGAAAATCATCCTTTGCACACAATATTTTTCTTCATTTCTATATCGTTGCTCTCCTTTAAAAGTCGCTTGGCGTCTAGCTCTCACTGTTGACCTGCTCGTTCAATTTGTTGAAAATGACTCCACCTATGAAAACTCTGTGAAATCAATGGCTTCTGGGACTCCAAACCACTACTTTACGGCTGCCCATAATTACACAGCCACACCAGAACATAACCGAAACGACAATTTCACCAGTTTCATCATTCCACACTTTTAACGTCGTTTCCCCGACGACCGAGGTGTCATAGATCACACAGTAGCCGAAGCGAAACGTACAAGTGATTCGCTACAGGCACAGTTGGAGTAACTTGAGAATGCTCTTAAGCATATACTGAATTTGGAAGGTGTTGGGCGATAATGATTCTTGGGTTCACTTTCAAATTCTACGAATATCATCGCAACCTAACCGAGCGCGCCCGTCTTGTTGCTTGGGAACCACCCAACCAACAACAGCAGAACTAATCCCATGCGCATGATGGCATGTAGTTGATTGGATGCTGAGCCATATGGCGCAAAATGATACCCTGCTGAAGGAGTGTTGGGGCTTTAACGAATGATTTGAATTTTTTTACTTTGATATAGGATTTGGAAGACAATTTCGTGGACTTTTACATTCCACTTGTACAACATATAGCCACCGATCATGTTCTAACCAGGATCAATCTTCCAAACCATAAACCAATCCAGAAAATGACCAATTTCCAGACCGACACATTCCAACTCTTGCAAAGAATAACACTTAAAACACAAACGCCATTCTTTTCTAAACCACCACGCTTACCACTGCAGGTATAGATGACTTAAAACTCTGCACGATGGCATCCTGGCACCGAAGCACAGTGGCAGTGCTTGGCTGCGAAGGAAGCCTGTGTAAATACTGCAGCATCTTGCGATTCTAATTCATGGAAAATCTTTTGAAGAATCTCGGGTGGCATAGTCTGTTACCACTTTTCCTTACGAGCCTAAGACTTCTTCCAACAGTGTGATGTTAGAGCCCGGGTTAGAACACGGAAGCCAAGCGAGCACTGAGTTGCTGAGCAGTTAGCGAGCAGTACCAGACACTCAGAAGCTAATATAACATCATGAAAAAAAAACTCCACAAAGGTGGCACGACCTGGTGAGATAAGAATTAAGCGGAAGGTATGATGGCAAGGCAGTTGTTAATATATAGTTTGGCTTTCATAAGGGCTCTGTTTATTATGGTCTCGGATTCAATGTCTTCTTGTAACACAATAAGGAAACCATGAAACTAATATATGTGCGCTGTGAGACAATCCAAGGGGGGATCGACGCGAAGGATATTGGCAGCTCAACGTTACAACTAGAAGATAACTCAAAATCTCAGGCTGCAAGATGAGGAAAGCTATACATAGCACCTGAAGACGATAGGGCTGTATCTCCACGTTAAAGGGTCACTGGTATAAAGCGCCATATAAAAATTAAATCGGTAAATAATTGCTCCTGTATCTCGTTCATTTGGGTGGGAGGCCAAAATCCATGTCAAGCGTACCAGAAAATAGCGATTCAATCGGAGTCAGATTGGTCTCACAAATCCTGTCATCAAACATGTATTTAGACTGTTCAAGAGAACGTTCTATAAACAGTTTGGAGGATTCACGCATCCTCGCGAGATCGATACGTACTGCTGTGGGCCTCAATGATCCAAGATGCTCGTTCCAAAGCGAGACTATGTAAGCACCTGCATCTCGATCGACAGTGTATACATAATCTAAATTTAAATGGATTGGGCTCGGAACTAACTCCCACCCTCTAAGGCTGCCAGGATTGTCACGCAGTTGCTTGATTGTTTAAAATGTTGATTCATCGTCAGGAGGACCTACTCGCCCTCGTGGATGATAGTAACAATACCATTTCTCTGGAATTTTATGTCAGCAATTTGGCAAACCACATGGTACCTACTCTACCAATCATTAATTTGTAAGTGCAATTCTATTCTGTCTTAATTTTCTAAGGGTCGTACTCCAGTATACATGGATTGAACGAAGTCTTTTTCCCGATATTAGTCCGAGAATAACCTTATCACCTCTAAACAAGGCCGTTTCTTGTCCCTTTTTAACTTCAGGAGAAGGCTCACCTCTTCAGTTGACCATGGCATGTCCTTCCTGGAGTTTCTTGGGCCTCGCTGCCATTATGCCGAGTTTGCAAGGTCTGATGTAGTTTATCGAGCAACGACTGGTTGACCACATATTTCCATTTTCACATGTTGTAGGCACAGAGTCGGACATACAACGGGCAGTGCACCTTCGAACAGCCAAGAAAGAAACTGCAAATATTTATTAAATAGCGCAGACAAAAAGTAAGAACAAAGGGTGGTAAATGTATTTAACTTATAGGTAATATAGATAGTGTTTGAGACCATTTTAAAGGCCATAGCTCTAATTACTATATTTTTTATATTTTTTACTTGGGGGACTTTGGCTGTTCTCTGCGGTGAAAAGTCTCGCCCTAAGTATAAGAACATAACGAGTCGGATTCAGAGCTGTGATGGAAGTGACACTATTTTTAACCTGGCCATAAGCAATTAATTTTAAGTATTACCATCCTGGCCGCCTGGCCCTTTGGTGAAACCTCGGTGGTTAGGCCGTCCGGTGAAGGTTCAGGATATGGCAAATTATCCCTGGCATAATATAGCTTTTACCTTATAAAATAGGTTAATATAGGTCTTTAGCCTCCCAAGGCCCGTCTTCGGCGAGAATTACTAGGTTAATAGGTATATTATCTTGCACACCTAACACCCCAAAGAACTCTTCCACATTAATATCCAAGCTTGATATGCTGGGCAAAGGTAAACCACCTTCTAGGGTGTCTCCCCGGAAATAGGCAACTCAGTCCAAGCATTAGTAGCATCTTGGAATATCATGGGGTGGAATTGGACCTAATTTTAGTGCAATGTGCTTTCCAAGTATAGAAATAAATAAGCAATGTTGACCGCTTGTGGCTTAGTCACCACCGTCACGGGATGCGGCCTGAGGCCATGATTGGGCAAGTGGGATGACTCATCGATAGTCCACGGTTCAGATCCCGTGGCTGTGAGAGGCGAGAGTATCGCATTTCATTTCATTTGCCTATTCTACGTACAGGCAAGGAGTCGCTGTTCTAGGTGGACAGTTTGCCCCTTACGTTGCACAATCTCCCCGTTTGGGTTCTTCAGGTGAGACGCTGGCGATCAGTTTTACCCACAATTTATATCCCCGACAATTTCTACAAGGTACATGGCCGGGACTTTGCGCTTTCTCATTCCCAGTGTAACCTCTGTCCTTTCCCTAATGCTTTCACTCCTGGCTAACTATCCTTCTAATACCCGTAGCTTAAAATCCTGGCTCTTCCTCTTTATCTGGAAAAAGAAGAAGGCTCTGGCTCCATGTGACCGACCCAAGTATCAATGGAGTCATTTCGTCATCCGAAGCCATCTCCGAAAAATCAATAGTCGCTCTATTCTTGGTCTCAACTGAAATAGTGGGCCTGTCAGATCACCATCGAACCATCCAGACACGGCCGAACGACCACCGTCTTGGATTCCCACCGATCATTGGCCAGATTTTTACCATACGGACGCATTTTCGATATCGTGTTCAGGGTGT
Source organism: Aspergillus tanneri (assembly GCF_003426965.1). NCBI lineage: Eukaryota > Fungi > Ascomycota > Eurotiomycetes > Eurotiales > Aspergillaceae > Aspergillus > Aspergillus tanneri. The sequence goes on from NW_022984633.1 coordinate 2,554,257, forward strand.
TATCTGAGTGGCTCTCGAAACTCGTCTCAGAAGAACCTTCGTGGCTTCCTGGTCGAATAGTATAGACTATAATGGCATGCTGATGTTCTATTGCTTCTATTGACCCGCTTTTTTTGCCTCACTATTGAGCCGAAGACTACCTGCACACCAAAGAGAAGCCGCCGTCCCGTCTCGTGGGGAGTTCCGGCTGACATTCCAGAACATCCCTGTCGTTCCCTCTTGTCAGTTCTCTAGGCTAGCAGGGATTATTGGACGTTAGGGGCTTCCAAAAGTCGGTGACTAGTGAAAGAACGTTTCAAGGGCGTACGTCTGGAACCGGGATTGGCTTTGTACTCCGTACTAAGGAGTCTTATATATTTTGAAGAGCTTACCGCCTGTCGCTATGGGGCCCAATAACGCTGGAGTATCCCTAAACTCGTCTCGACCGGCTTCCCCGGATCTTGGTGTTGCCCTGCGTTTCTGGAATTCTATGTATGCTACATTCTCCAACTCCAATATCTTTCTCTCTGTACCTCGCCTTTCCCAAGCCTTCGAACATAATGGATCAGTGAATTGGGGAAAGATAGTGCTCTTGACTACCTGTTTTCTTACCATGGCGGGCTGTGGCCTGCTGCCTTCCTTTTTACGGCGCAAAGGCCCTAAAAGTCTGTCTGAGAGGAGGCGCTTCCGCCGCCCTGCGTATAGAGACCATCCTAAAGGCTCTGCAGCTACGATAACGTCGTCGGAAGAGGAGGATTACGATAGTAACGGGTCTCTGCGCCATGCTACACGCTCGATACATGAAGAGAAAGCGACGCCTCAGCGCCGTGAACAGCCCGAGGATGGTCCGTGTATATATCATTTCCATTGATTGCCAATCTCTACTGACAATTTCAATAGCGCACAGTACAGATCCAGGTCTTTTGAAGAAGCATTCATCATACCTTCCCTATACAACTTCTATCGCGATTTATCCGTCAATAAGAACATTTTATCGCCCTCATCCCCAAATGGACAAATTACCTAGCCAGCCATCACCGGTTCCATTGTTGGTCTTTGTGCACGGGCTAGGAGGCTCGTTGGCGCAGTTCAATCACCTATTGACAAGCTTATCCAATGTCGGCCCGTGCTTTGGAATTGATCTACCAGGTTGTGGATTATCAACTTTTGCGCCCACGTCCTGGGACGCTTATACGGTGGAGGCGCTTGCGGAACTCCTTGCTGTTGCCGTCGACCAACATCGCGACAAAGAAGCTGGCCAAGGAGTTGTACTGATCGCTCACAGTTTGGGCTGCTCTCTGTCGGCACTATTAGCATCCACGGCTTCATCGATAGGAACCCAGGTGAAGAAGCATATTCTCGGCCTCATTACCGTTTGCCCCCGCTCTTCACCTCCGTCGCCTCATGAAGTTACCGCGCTCCGCCGTCTTCTTCATATCCCAGGCCCTATTTTTGACCTCTGGCGTTACTGGGATCGGCGCGGTGGCTTGAGTAGTGCGAGTGTCACCAGACTGGTTGGGGTAGATGCCGATTCTGATACGAGGGGACTCCAAGTGCGGTATAATAAACAAAGCAAAACCCCTGTGTGGAGACGGATGGCATGGGGAACGCTACCTACCTACAATAACGATGGTACAAATCCTGTTGGGGGACTTCCAGGAAAGGATATCTGGGCGGGAGTGCCGACGCCCATATTGCTTGTGGCCGGCGAGTCCGATACAGTGACGAAGCCGGAGGAGTTGAAGAAGATCCTTCAATTCTTCGAGGGTACCGAGTCGATTCAGGGCGGGAATTACAATAGCAGTACCACCACTGATGCCTCCGGAGTCGCTGAAGAGAAAAAACCCTATAACCGTCTGGTGCAGGAGGAAGGGCATGGCGTTCAGCCTCAAACTGAAGAGAAAGAACTGAAGGCTCAATCCAAATCAAACCAAACCAAACGTTCCATTAAAACTGTTGTTCTCCCAGCCCCGGCCTCTCATGCACTTATATACGATCGTGCTACTTACCGCACCTTAGCGGGAGTGATCCAAGATTTTCTCCGTGAACATGTTGACCACCGACTCAACCTTGGGTGGCAGCTGCAGTACTTGAACACGTCGGGCAAGTGGGACGTCAAGAATCTGGCCAAGTGGCAAAAAGTGACACCTGTCTCGGACCGTATTGCCAATACATTTGTAGCCCTCAAAATGTTGCGCGAGGTCGATGACGAGCACAACCCAGTTTTGTTCTCCCAGAAATATCACGAGAGGATCTATGCCGTGATCGATATCAGTTACGAGAATCCGGTGTACAACCCGGCCTCAATGGAGAAGGGTGGGATTCATTACCACAAGCATCCAACGGTATCCAAAATTCCTCCCTCGCCCGACGAGACCAGGGATTTTATTGCTCTCGTGGATCGACTTATGAATGAGATCACCGAGAGGCGGCAGAAACCTGACAGCGACCAGCGTCCGCGTCCAGCCATCGGAGTTCATTGCCATTATGGATTCAACCGGACTGGATTTCTGATCGTCTGCTACCTTATTGAGCGATGCGGGTTTAGCGTTCAGGGCGCGATTGACGAGTTCGAAAGACGGCGACCACCGGGGATTCGCCATGCGCATTTCATTGATGCACTTTTTGTCCGATACTGTATTGGTTTACAGAGGGCTCCCACGCTTTAAATATCTTTTTTTTTTTTTTTTTTGGCCCTTCTCTTCGGGAATATTTTGTCTTTCTACGGTCGGATAGACGCTGAGCGTCTTGGGTTTTGTTGGGATGGATATGGTGCCCTGGTTGATTGGGATATTGCAATTAATGAGATATGAGAATTAATACGATAGACTGTATATTATTCAGAGAATATGAATTTGACGTGCATCGCCAATCTGCTTCAAGCTTGAGTACCTACACACAGATAGAGGACCTGGACATGTAGTTCAACTTTTACTAACTAGTTAAATCAATTAGGGCATGCACCAAATCGGATAAGGTCCGAGCGGGGCAGAGAATTTTCTGCCTCAGGCTATGAGCTATAGTTAGGGTAAGGCTAATCCCAAATGGGATAAGCGCTAAGCGAAGCGTCCACACAGCGCAACCGAGAACACGTCTTTGTGAGAAATTTCGACTGACCGACCGATTCTCCAACGACGACAACGACGACCCATCCTCACACCTCGTCCCCCTCTTCAGCTCCCCCGTACACCTTCGATTCCCGTTCGAGGTCACAAGTCGCAAAAATGGGTGGCGTCACCGTTCGCGATGTGGACGTAAGTTGTTCACCCGCCCTATCATCTTTTCCCCAGACGGTGGACCTACAATATGGATATGGCAATGGAATGGCAATACCAGATGGCAAAGGCACATGATGTCTGGAAAGCGAGACCACAGGAGGAGCGAGGAATGATTCTGGCAATCCGAGAGTTAGAGCGACAACTGTACTCTGCTGGGAATTTCGATGTTGGGATATGCCTATCGAAACGGACTAAAGGTCGGATTAGCGGCGCATGGGATATGCAGCAACACGAAAAACGCACAAGAGGATTCAGCTACCCACCGACGACGAGAATGCCGGAAAATATTGCCAAAAGAGGAGGGATGAAGGGGAATACACACACCATACACGTCAGACAGTATTGATTGGGATGAGAATGTGCTGACGAGTTCTTGATTATAGGCGCAGAAGTTCATTGCTGCTTACTCTGCGTTCTTGAAACGTCAGGGCAAGCTCCCCATCCCAGGTTCGTGAATCTTTTTCATCCCTTGTGAACGAAAATCGACAAGATATATGAAACTAACATCGATCAGGATGGGTTGACACTGTCAAGACCTCCGCCTCTAATGAGCTCCCTCCCCAGGACGCGGACTGGTACTACGTCCGTGCCGCCGCCGTCGCCCGTCACATCTACATGCGCAAGACCGTCGGTGTTGGCCGCCTTCGCAAGGCCCATGGCTCAACCAAGAACCGTGGCTCTCGCCCCGCCCACCACGTCGATGCCTCCGGCTCCGTTGACCGCAAGGTCATGCAGTCCCTTGAGAAGATCGGTGTCCTCGAGATCGATGAGGACAAGGGTGGCCGTCGCATTACCCAGAGCGGACAGCGGGATCTTGACCGTATCGCCAAGACTACCGTTGACGAGGAGGAGGAGGACGAGGAGTAAATTTAGTCTCCGATTAAAATAATGAAAAGTCCTGATGTTCTCTCTACTACCTTTTTTGTCCCAATCTGGCCGCTTTTGGTTTGATTCTTTTTATACCCCAAAAAGAATCCTAACGAGCCTTTTCCGGAGAGGAGAATTTGGGCGAAAGAACGGTCTAGTAACAAATCGGAATGGATGAGTTCAGAATGGACGGTGTATGGGCAGATGGATGGGTGGATTGATTGTGATGATAGGGATATCAGCCAGGGAGAGGAATGAAATTTCTTTTTATTGTTTCATGTCACATTGACTGATTGACTGCTGGGACGAATATTTCTACAGATCCCAGGACGAATAGATCGCTCACGCTGATCATCAATGATTAATTGATGCGATGGAATATAGACCGTAAGATGAGTCTTCAAGAGGGTAGACAGTAATCCGTATAGTATGTCTTCATCTAATTATATACAACACCAATAACCCTGAGGGACACGGAGAGAGAGAGAAATCATTTCCTCCCCGACTGCACCGTCGGATCCTAACTAAATCAGCAAGCGCATCTCCTAAATCATAAAAGAGATAAAAATAAGACATACAAAATAAACCTGATAAAACCTCATCTTTAACACTTTCTCGTCAAACACGACTCTCCCCGCCCAGGGAACCTCCACCTCTGCGCTGGGATCCGCCTTAAGCACGTACTTGACCGTCCCATGGAGCATGAGTTCATTCGGTCCGCCGAAGTAGATGCGCGAGAGGAAGTGTTTGCGTGACGCCACGTGGGTCCAGAGACTTTGACGGAGGGTGAGGATCTCTATTTATTAATATTATTAATAATAATGTTAAATTATGAAGCTTGGTAAATTGGTATCCATATTTCCATATATCCATTTGCGCATTTATCTATTCGAGATGTAGGATGTAGTCATATAGGGGATATTTTATATTGGACTGTTCTATGTTATAACAGGATGATGTATACATACCACTCGATCCATTCGCCACCTTGGATCCCATGATTAGAGTCCCATCCGGGGTGAAACTATCCACATAGACATCGTGTTTGGACTCAGTGTCGCTGGTGGCGTAGAATGACTCCATGAAGGAAATCATGGCGGCCGTGTTCGGTGGCGCGAGTGACGGGTCGTAGGTGATTTGGTATGACATTTTGGACTTCTCGTTTCTTCTTGTTTCTTATAAACTGGTTGGTGTGTTATAACTACTAGTTTGATGTAGTTGGACAGTGATGTTAACTTCGGGCCGATGAGGTGATCACATCCGATCACATCCGATGACTGTGGATCACGTATTCAATAGTTCACTCTGTATGGAGTACTATACGGAGTAATTATTATCTAGGAATACATAACCATCCATAAATTTGTGTTATATGTATGTATGTGCCAATGTCCTAAATATCATTCAACAGTGTTCGTCACTTCTTGTAATCCTCCTCCCTCTTAAAGTCCGTCCAATTCGGCCTATCGTACCCATTGGGTCGACTAGCCCGGACGAACTGGTTGTCCACGCCGTCGATCTCACAGACTGGTCGAACCACTTCAATGTCTGCATTGTATGCTTTGGAGTACCATTTCTCCGTCAAGGCATCCTCTCCCGCCTCAGCGCCAGCCGCGTAGAGGTGAGGAAAGTGAGTCCGCATGATCTTCAGGGCGGTCGAGGAAATGCGGTCTACGCTATCGCAGTGGCGCAGTTTGAAGAATTCGGGAGGCAGCGCCGCACGCATCTTCTCCTGGACTGCCTCGCTGTACTTCCCCGCAGCGAAGAGTAGTAGGTCGTAGTGCATCAAGGAAGCTTTGCCGTGGTAGGAGCCGCCATTCTTTGCCCGAAGATAAAGTCCGGTTAAGGCTGCAATCGCGCCCATACAACCTGTGCCGTAATCAGATATGGGGAAAGGGGGCACCATAGGCGTTGAACGGCCCATGAACTGTCCCTGGGCCCATGCTACACCAGTGACCTAGACAAGGTTGGTCAGCAACCCTTTCTCCCTATTAAGACCCAACTACTTACACAATCTGCAATTTGCTGCCAGCCTGGGCGGCCAGCCCATTCCCCTTCATACCCGAAGCAATTCTCACTCACATACACAATCCCTTTCCCCCGTTTCTCGGCCAGCGCTGAAAGCACATCGGGGCCGTAGCCTAGATTTTCAAGTGCCCCAGGACGATATCCGTCCACAAGAACGTCTACATCGGCTAGCAATTCTTCAAATTGGCGACGACCGTCTTCGGTCTTTAGATCAAGATCAGCAGCATGCTTGCCCATATTTCCATCCAACTGGAAGAATGGCACGTCGGGGAGGTTCGGGCTGGTGATCTTCAGAACGTCGGCTCCGTACTCCGTCAAGATGCGAGCAATAGTAGGGCCAGCGATGATGCGACAGAGATCGAGGACTTTTACGCCTTCTAGGATCTTCTGGCTGCCGTCACGGACGGAAGGGAAGGGTGTGGGAGGACAATCACCACTGAGACTGGACACTTTCCATGGCGGCTGTTGCACGTTGAGTTTTCCCTAGACGGAGTATAAGCATTAGGTCCATCAGACACGGAAGAAAACATAAAGAATGATAAATTATACACACATGTGGTGTCTTGATAAAGTCTTCATATGTAAACGCCGTCACGCCGGCTTGTCTCCTCTCGGCATTCATCACCTCTAACTCCGCAGCACTGTACTTCTGCACGCGGCTCTCGATAACCTTGATGATATCCTCGTAATCCGTCAGATCTGGTCGATGGCCATCCAAGCCGATCATATTCAGCGTGGTCGTGGCCTCGAGGGAACCGTGGATATGGAAGAACTCCCCTTCGTTCTTGGTCTTGTACAGATTCGCAGACATCCGACGGTAGCCATTCGATTGCGCCGCAAACAAATCAGTATCTGTACCTGTCAACTTTCAAATCATATACAGACGGAGAGCCGGTCTCTCCCACCTTTCAGTTTCTTCTTAACTTCCGGATCCAACTTCGACAACCCGTCCACTCTAGCCATATACGCCTGGGAACCAAATGCCATGGCCCGCTCCAAACTGACCCTGACTTTTCGAGATTGGGGGGAGGGTCCGTAACGCAAATCCGCAATAGCAGCGGCCACAGATCCCTCGACACCCTTCAAGGCCGCTAAGGTCTCTGTCTCCTTAAAGGGGATTGGATAATAGATTTCGTCGTAGGAAGAGTAGAAAGACACGGCATCTTTCTTCTCTACAACCTCAACGGGCAGATTGAGTCGTTCTGCTTGACCACATAGCAAGGAAAAGATTCGACCTGCCTCCTGAACCGGCGAGTACACGCTATTCGTGTCAGACATGGTCGCCATTGTGTCAACTGAGAGCGATAGTCGAGTTCGGAACCTTTGAGCCGCACGACTAATTCGAAGATAACGACCGAACAGATAGTAGGGAAATGCTTTTTATCCAGCTGACCAACTAACCGTTCCAAAGCGAACTAAATCTGACAGGAAAAGGTATAAATACGACTAAATTGTCGGCACCGTTGGAAGCGGATAACCATTGCATGTGCTCTTCATATCAATTCCGAGCAACTGCCCGTCGGATGGGCGCAGGCGTAGCGACCAATCGACAGCGACAAACAATGTGAACGGTCACCTGGCCGAGGCAGAGACAAATCGGGGACCAAGACATTGTGCCAAAGCCATCAACTCCACAGAGCTGATAATATCCGAACAATGGGGTTGAAGGAAAGTAAGCTTCCTTTCGGATACGAAACGGATCAAGATCGGAAGGGAATCATGTCGGCTGAGGTCAGCAGATGAGATTATGTCATCAGTCACATGATTAGGGCACGGCCGGTGGGATAACTTAACTACTCTATAGTTATCATCTGGCAAGTCACTCACTCACTCACTCCGTCAGTCAGACCGGACGCAGTGAGAGAGGGCTGGATGGGCTGGATTTCCTGCATGGGATCTTCTGTCAGCTATCAAGGTTGCCCAGTGGCACATCAGCCCACTAGGCCGCTTCGAGTAATGCAGCGCCAACAGAAAGCCTATACTGACCTGCATTATCCGCTCGCTACTGTCACAAGCGCTTCGACGTGCATCACATTCCCGAGCTAGAGGGGCCATTTGCGCGGATTAAGCGAGCAGCACGGGATGGGATCGAGCAAATTCCTCCTCGAGAGGCCTCCATTGGTGGATCCAGGCTTCGCCCAAGCGCTACAGTCCTACATGGGCACATGGTAACGATGAATATCGCGCCCCAGCGTCAATTGGCCGCCATATCCATGTCTTGATCTAACTACTCCGGTCGTAGTAGGACCTCTCTGATGCTTAAAAAAGACCCCATGGGCGGGCAGGCCAACTTCTATCTGATCTCTCCTCCCCCCTCTCTCTTCCCTTCTCGAGAGCTGAACCATCAACACAACTCTCAAGTCTAACCTCATCACTCAGAGTATGTCTGCCTTAGTACAGACACAGCTTGCATCCTCTTCGCAAAATACTCTCTGCATTGTGCGGCCACCTGGGGATGCCTCCTGTCTTCATGGTTCTATCTCGGGACTGCCGAATGAACTCCTAGCCTACATCTTCTGGAATATGGACGATTACCAACCACCAGTTAAGCGACACCCACCCCTGCAGTGGTTCATTCTGGCCAGTGTTTGTCGACGGTGGCGGGACATCATCGATACTTTTTTGTACCGCAGTCTGACCTTGAAGGATCGAGACGAGTATCGACTTTCGCATGTCCTCGAGGTTCTGAGAGAGCGGCCGCATGTTTCCAATTATCCGCGTACATTGAGCCTGACCATCGAGAGCGGCGTCTATTCGAGAGATTTACCTGACATCTTGAGAAGGTTGAAGCTCGTTCGGGAGGTATCCGTGCAAGCCGATTTTGACGAACCACATCTCCCTGTCCTGAAGATTCTCACAAATATGGAACCCGAGAAGCTCTCTTTGCGTGGCTTCGCCTGTGGTCCGTCCGTGAATATGCTCTTCGACATCTTCCACGACGTGCCCAGCCTACGCGAACTTCATCTCACCCGGTGGGGATGGAGTCGCGAGAACCGACTGCACACCGGGTGGAGTCAGAATGATAACGTCATGGTCAGAGCGGAGGACTTACTCCAGGCTCTCCCCTTCCATAGACAGCGAACGGCCAACTTCACCGTGCTAAGCCTTCAGGAACCGAATACCTCGTTTATGGTAACCGAATGCTTCCTTCACTGGCCCGTACGGTTGGAAGAGCTCAGTCTGAAGTCTCTCTGTCACTCCCACTACGCAGACAACTACCAGACCGCGAACCTCCAGAAACTCCTCGATGTACACCGACAAACGCTGAGAAAGATCACTATTGGCGTCATCCCGCAGCAAGACGGAGGCATCCCCGACTTTTCGGACTTTCCCTGTCTAGAAGAACTGCATCTATCCGCGTACTCGATCTACCACGACCTCGACGAGACACCGTGGACCGCCTACAACAAGCTTGCAATCCCTTCCCTTCGGTACCTGGTGATCGATTTCAGCACCGAGGATCAACACAGCGAGTCCTGGACGGATTTCTATGAGGACCAACTGGACTGGACCGAGGACTTCCTGGAGCTCATTGCCCCGGGGCTCAACACATCGCCGCCCGAGTCTCGACTGCGGAACATCCACATCATCTTCAACCCCAAACTTCCCTGGCGGCCGATGGAGCTCATCTGGCCATGGCATTGGCTGGGAGAAGCGGCGCGAGTGGCGAACACATATGAGATCTCGCTGACGTATAGCACGCCGGGATGGACGATGGCGGATTATGAACAGACGCAGGAGAGAATGAGACGGTTTAATATGATGAGGGGGTCTTAATCTTTCTTTTTTCTTTCTTTCTTCTTTTTTAATTTTATTATGTGTTCGAGACTGTTTGCGCTTTCTATAAATAGGTCCTAGGCTTACAGATATGAAGATTCTCCAACCGACCATATTTCCAGATTCAAAGTTAGTTCTACAAGATCTTTCAGGAAACCATAAGTCAGGGTCCCAGCACGCATGAAACATGGAGGAGCGTAGCTCATTCCCGGAAATTCGGGAATGCAGTTAGTTATACAGGCATCCATGGCTCATGTTGACTAATCTACATCGCATAAGACATGCTGATCAACATATTCTGTCAGATCCTAAGCATATCAGATATATTGACGGACCTGATCTTACATGTAGAAATAATCTCATTAGATAATGTCCTGTAACTCTCACCCAATCATCCTCTCATTCATTCAGACAGTCAGGCAATCAGTTCAGGCAAAGTGACGCAAACTCCTCGTATTCGCATGATCTCCCCATTGACAGTGAATAGAATGAAAAATCAGCCTCCAATCCGTCCCTGTTTCTGTCCTTCTAGCGTTCGGAGAGACATGGCTGATTTCAAACCACATTGGCTTTGATCGACGGGTTCCGGATCTTGACTCCTCGGATGAGGGATTGTGAAAATAGTTTCACTACTATGCAGCTACCTGGTTCCCGTGCTAGACAGAGAACTGGCTTTCAGTTGAACACAGTGGACAAAGTGGATCTGCGTGGCTACGGGGCTGTTTGTCCTATACTACTCTATTCAGAATTAGCGGGACAGTAAGACAGCAAGACAGCAAGAGTGAGAAAAAGAACGACAGAAAACACCCCCTATCAAGCCTCATTCTTGACGCCCGAATCAGAGATTGCAGAACCCAGAGTCTCATCAGTCTGATCCTAGCTCTGATGCACATTCCTGGCCTCATCTTCAGCCACGACTAATGCCCGACCGAGCCAACGCACCTTGTCATCGGGCTCTCTCATAGATAATTTCACAAATGGCGAATGCTCGCAGGAGATCCCCGGCCGAATAGCAAGCAGAATACGTCAGCCAGCCAGAGTGGCCATTTCGTCAGGTTCGCGCACCGATTCGTAATAGGCTTTGCGGCCATAAATGGTCATCTTATCGTCAAGACGATGCAGTGTGGCATTCTGGCCGTATTCGGTTTTTTTATTCTCCAATTCTGGAAGACGATGAAACGTTAAGTTCCCGTCACCCTCGACCTCGAAGTTATCTACTATCTTGGCACAATACAAAAACTCAGCAACATACTTCGGTCGAAGCTCCAGTGCCAAGTCGGTATCGAGATGTTTGAGGAGCCACAGAAAAAGCTTACTCTTTAACAGCTTGAGAGCAGGTTTGCCAAACGGGCCTACGCCTCTGGGCTAGAGAAAACCTCTGTAGGGCGGTGTTAGTTGATACTTGTTCAGGCATTTTCGTTGATGAGAGTGAAAACAAGTGTCTTGAAGTAAGCCGCACCCTCCGGGTTCCTCTACAAAGAGGGGGAAAGCACGATTAGAGCAAGCACTGGAATCACAAAAAGAGCCGGTGATAAGCACATACCGGCTCGAATCTGCTGATACATCAGATTCAACTTCACTGGGATCATCACTGTCATCTGCCCGCTCGTCCTCCTTGGCCTGCGATTCATAGTCACAATGCAGGTTAAGTGGCCGATGCCCAAATGGATCTGGGTCCTTGCTGTCTGCGTTCATGTCCAAACACTTGAATAGATTTTCAGACAGCGTCGAAAAGATAAAAACTCGCAACAACCTCATCATTCTCGGTCAACATTCCTTCCCCCCGTGATGGAACCACACGGGACAAATATATCAGAGCTGGCATTGATTTCGGAACGACAAGACCTGTAAGGATATTCTTCCTCCCGTCCCATATCATTAATTGACTGGTACCACTTCTCACTAACCCATCCATGTATGTATTGGATCCAGGTGTTTCCTATTCGATCCCCAATCAGTACACCTATGGTCGTCGTATCTGCTCCTGGGGTCCCGGTGATGGTGCAGGAGGGATGATGACCGTCATCCCCTCAAGGATTTCTTACTTCTGAGGGAGGATTCACTAGGCTGATGAAATCGAAGAGGGTGTGGACACGTACGTCTGGACGAAACTGCTCATAGAAATAGATCATGAACATGGATGACTCTCCGACCACGAGGCCAATGTAAGTTCAATTTCGACTGTCAATCTCTGGGAAGGCGTGGACGAAGGGGTCGTACGGACCCCACCGGATTGAACACCCACCCAAATGGCCTCCGACTTTTTGCGCAGGATATATATCAGCTAGATTAACACGTTATCCTCGGAACTTAATTAGGGTATCCCGTCGATGAAATTTTGATTCTCTGTACCAGCAGCCTGGTGCGAAGCCACCCAGGTGAATATGATGGATGCCATCGAGTGGGCTGGTTATCTTTCCAGGCCCTGGGACAAAGCCCAGTTTATGTCCGAAGTTGAGGCTGTAGCTTGGTATTCCTTACATTTCTGATAGTACAACGATCATTAAATGTGGGTTGAACTCCGTCGTCAACCCAATCCAACCCGTCTAACCAGCTAACCACCCTTGGGCAGCACAGGACATGGACGTGTTCTGGTTGTGTGACTGTAGAGGTGGAGCCACTGTGAGTTGCATCGAACGAAACATGGCAGGCGCAAGACTGACTATCTATCAGGACATTGCCACTTTCCTGGTGCACAGCATGGACCCGAGTTTAAGTTGCCAACAACTGAAGTCCAAAGGTATATCTGACTCTGAGCCATGAAACATGATCTCACTGACCTGTCTTAGGGATCCGATGTGGTGTGGCTGCTATCGATCACAACTTATATCAGTTTATGTGCCGCAGCTTAGGAAGAGAATAGACGAGCTGGAACAAAGGCTCCGGAGTCCTAACAGAACGCTCATGCAAAGGATCGCTGAAAGCGCAGAAGAAATCCCATACCGGCTGGTTACAGTCCCGCCGGCAACCGTTGCCCCCAATGCAAAACCTGAAGCTTATAATCAGAAGACGCGCCGGTTTACATTCACCCCAGAGGTCCAGCTGGAGTTCCAAAATGTTTTAAGTGACATATGGGAGAAGATAACTCATCAGATCAACGATACATGTGACGCAAAGCAGCATCGAGTCAATGCTCGTCCCATCCTCTTCGGAACCCGGGCTATGTATCGGATTAACCAAGCTAGCTCTACAGAGGATTCTTTTGACGGGTGGACTCAGCAAGTCCTCCTATGTGCAAGAACAGATGCGTCATTTTGCTTCAATAAAGGGTGTGGACTTTTACACTGTCCCCAGACGTAAGTCTCGGCCTTTTTGTGTCATGCGATCAACAGTCAGTGCCTAACAGCCCGGTGTTCTGAAGGGATTCGGTCGCTCGTGGTTCAGTATGCCGAGCCATACTGGGAGCCTCATTATTGTTTTGAGTCCCAAGCATTATGGTGTGGTCATGAAAGAACTACCGCCGTGGCCTTCCTCCCAGCAAGCTTGATGCTTCATCGCCCGACCTGGTTTCTCCGAAAGGTTTGACACCCACCCTCCGAAGATATTTTTCTATGCTGACTGTACCCTTGTACCCAAAGGAAGAAAGGTTCAGTGCCCTTCACCAGGGCGTTGCGTGGATAAGGATATGCCACAAACCGACGGATGGTCATATTGTACGGATCCCCATCCGCGAAAGTGACTCGCAAGGTGATCCTCCAGCACAAGTGGACAATAGACGTAAGCGTCATCTGGCTCTCCTATCCTGCTTGATTTTCTCTCCCTAATGCAGAGACTATGTGTAGATGTCCATTTTTCTATCCCCTGTAGCTTCAGGCTGTGGACTTGACCCGGGTTTGGTCCGGGAGGTGGGAAATATAACTTATTTCGACCTTCCGATCCGGGTCATATGGACGACAACCACGTCTGAGGAAACAATAATCAGCCTGAGGGCCTTTTCCCATGACGAGGAGGTTGGACACGCCAGTATATCCATGTATAACCGGTCGTGACTGTACACGGCGCATTCTATACTTGGTTGACTGATATATCGTCTTTCTTGTGTTTTCCGCTTATCCAGTCCTGATTATTGCACTGCACCATTTGTTTGTCTTTTCCATGTCGCTACCATAGATTGTTATTAGTTGAGGAAACTCATTGCTTTCTAAAACAGAAGGGAAGAAAGAAGTCACAAAATCGAGACCCTCATCAGGGCAGAAACCCTAGCCGGCGTTCCTCAGGCGATCATCTTACTAAGGGTAAGATGATCTTGGCCAGTCAGTGGCGGGGAACCCCCACGTGCGATCTTGACTTTCTTTTAGGGAAGGCACGGGCATTCGTTGCGATCGCTGATATGCTGTGGGCAGTTGAAACGACGTCGTGTACGTCAAGATTACTGACCTACTTCTTCGTATTATACGTGCCTAGGGATCCAAGGTATAGGGAAGGACAGAACCCCTCATTGACCTTGCCTCTCTGCATCCCAAATATCAGACGGAGTACCTAGATGGTTCGACAATAGGCACGGATAGAATCCCATAATCCCTCGTACCCTTACCGTCTTGGTACGGGTACTGGGCCAGCGACATCCAATCAAAGGACCCACGCGATAGTACTGGGTAGGTATGGGGCCGGTAAAATACGTAGTCTCGGCATATCCATGGATGTACTGGACATGTACTCCGTCCCTCCTGAATACCTAAAAGGCGAGAGAGATAAGAACTTACATATACTGCAGGACTATCTGCATATCATGTACCCTCCCCCCTCCCCCAAAGACACATACCATTAGGGACTTTCCATGAAAGTACATACCTTTAGGTACTGCCTAGGTACTGCTTTCCCTACCGTAATACATACCCGGTCATACCTGCAGCTGACTGACATTCCATCTTACTATTCCTTCCTATCTATCTACGGAGTAACTCCTTACTTCCTTGCCTTCCCCTCCTCTTTCTACATCCTTCTTGTCGGATCTGACGTCCTTCTTCCATCTCATCTCATCTCATCTCACTTCCCATCATCTACTCTCAAGAATACTCAGATTCCTCTGATCTAGAGTTCTACCCTACTTCCCCTCTCCAAGGATCCCTCCCCGCGTGTCCAAACTACCTACTACGAGTTAGTACGTGGCTAGCGCATTGCATCGCATAGCATCACATCACATCAACGCTGCATTCCAGCCTTGACTGCTACTATTCTCTTGTGTGCCGTAAGTCTGGCCCTTTTGGTTTTGATGCCCCTCGTTCCCCCTGTCCACCTTTGTTTGTTCAACCGTTAGTCATCCCTTTCATTCCGTGGTTGCGTCGCGTTCGATGGTTGGCCAGCCCAGTGACTCATGTGATATATAGATTCATACAATTTAGCCACACCCCCAAGTTCTCCTCCTTTATTGCAATCATGGCCGCACAAATGACGACCTCGAGCATTGCCATGGCCCTTGCTGGCAAGACAGCCTCTGTTGATATCCCCAAGCCTCGTTCGGCCTTCGCAGGCGATGGCAACTCCTCTCACCCAGGGCATCCTGCCTTATTGCCCACTCCCCCTAATTCCATCTCTCCAAATCTACCCCCTCAAGCCTTCAAACAACGGGACAACAACCTCCCTGGCTCTCCCCCCTTCGCCACATCGCACTTGGATTCCGATATCGATCTGGGAGATGCCGCAGATCATGCAGTCTCTCGGGGACCTCTCCTCTCGCCCAGCGAGATGGATGGCGCAGGAGCCATTACCCCGGAGATGTTGGCCAAATACCATCTACCTGAGATTATGCTACAGCATGGCCCACTTGCGATCCGTCACGTCATGGGCTACCTGACCACGTCGGTACCCGGCTTCTCCAGGATTGCCCCAGCTAAAGCACGCAGGCTGGTCGTGGCTGCATTAGAGAGCCAAGTGGCCGTCGGTGACAAAAGGAATGGCGCTGAAGGTGAGGTCATCTTCGAGAAAGTGGGATGGGGCCGTTGGGATGGGCGACGACGCGGTCAGCCGTTGCGGGATACGCAGCACGCGAACATGTCGCCACCCTCCAGCCTACCAAACTCCTTCCCACCCAACGGCGTACATATTCCGAGGAAGAGGGAGAGTTTGCAGCCGTACGGCTCGAGTGCGACAGGCGACTCTGCCATCTTCTCGTACACCGAAAGGGACTACGGCGGACATGAGGATATCAGCATGTTGGAACATGAAGCGGACAAGATGTCTCTTGATGGAGATGCTTGTGCATACTGTTCGTCTTCCGAGGCTCCAGACGATGAGATTCGGGACGAAGACTGGGGCGAAGAAGACATCACAGACGAAGAGGACTGGGCGCAGATAGGCGCGGCAGCGCTCCGTGCACGATCACTCAACGGAGGGGGCGGTTTTGTACATGGGAATCATCGGTCCCCCCAACTCCGAGGCGGCGGGCCTTCCTCATCCTCGCTGGCGAAGTCTGCGCCGCGCAAGGTCCCCATTCAACAACTGGGATTCTCTCTTCCCGATGGCATGGTGAACGACGGGGAAGAGCGCGCGGCGGTCGAGGCTTTACTACGACTTGGGTCTATGTGAAGTCCGAGTTCACCCATCGCGAGTTTGATCGACTTAATGGTAGTGGCTGGGCCGTGCTACCTTTTTACGTTCCTTATTTTAACGTTTCAACGATTATTCACATAAAATATTGCCAGTCTACCGACGGGTTCGAAGAGCTGGTTTACGATGCATTGGGACCGGAAATGATTGGGACATGGTTGGCGTTTCCAGGTATATTTATTCGAACATATGATATGGCCAGATGACGCATTTGGCCTTTGTTTCAAGTGACCATGGATCATGCATTGTCACCATTATAATGACTCTCTACTCATATTTATTTTTAGTATTCCATGGTTCCCCCGGTTGATGACAGTTGATCCGGCTGTTCAAGGGTTTGCTGGCCATAGGTTGTCCATATCATCGGCAGGTACAGATACTAGCCGCATCATGATGAGTGTTAGGATTGAGATAGAACTAATGCGCCTTGAGAGATCATATTCGCCGTTCAGAGTAGTACATGTAGCATTAATATACCAGTTACCAACCTGCAGTATGAGTGCATCGAGGTACTTATTATTTGCACATTAAATTTGCTCTATACAGGATAACTAGTGACAAAAGTAGTACTAACCAGAACATAACCCATGTGCAATACCAAGTATCAGCCCAACCATCCATCCAGATCCATAAACAAATATATCGACTAACGCCCGCAGTCAACCCAACTCAGCCGTTCTACCAACAACACCGAAGCCAACACAAAACAGCAAAAATAAACAAATAATAAATATAAAAAAAATAACAAACACTCACCCACAACAGAGAAACGGAGAGAGAGAACTATTTCTCATGCGCATCATTAATACGTTTCCAAACCGCCGCCTCAACCTCTGCCAATTTACTCCCCGCTGACGAAAACCACGACTTGGCACTTTCCAGAATCGCAGCCCCAGTACTGTCCGATCCCACTTCACCACCAAAACCATCCGAGTCGAGCATGGTGGTGCTGCCGTGGACGCGTACGTTGCGGTTGGTGTTGATACCTCGTATCTCTGGGTTCGGAGCTTGGTAGATGGAAGTATATGCTGATGTTGGATTATTATAGTTATAGTTATAGTCGTTGCTATAGGTGTAGCCGCAGTTATTGTTATTGTTATTGTTGTAGGTGTAGGGGTTGCGGGGGATGGGACCGGAGCTGTAGGTATTGTCGGAAGGATACCCTGATATGGTGGTAGTGGGTATCTGTTGCTGATGTTGCTGTTGGGGTATATCGCCTGCTTTCGGCGGTGGAGGGATCGGGATCTTTGAGTTTGGATTGGCCATGGTGGATGAAATCCCCGTGAGAGGCTCAGGTCGCGCTCCCGGTTGAGGAGGAGGGGAGGTCGTCGTCGTGATTGCCGTTGTCGCGGCGCTAGTTCTTGTAGGGACCTCTGTAGTTTGTCTACTTCCTGGTTGAGCGGTTGTAACGAGTCGCTCGTTTGGACTGGATGTAGGGGGTGGACTTTGCGGGTCAGTGACCCCGTCTGGGGTAGAGCTCATAGTTCTAAATAAGTCCACTTAATATTTTTGGATGATACAAATAATCCAGGGATGTCGTATCGATCGCCAGGAGCTGAGCTGACTAGGTAAGCTACAAGTGTGATATGTCATTGTCTCACGTGACATGTTCATGTGACAGACAGATTTTTCTACACGGAACAATCAACCCAAAAATAGACAGATTGGATTTGATACCGTAAACAAGTACAGTGGGAAGAAAGGAAAAAAGAAAATTCAAGCTTGCGGGCAGTAAAATACAACTGGTACAAGAGGAAATATCACACGATTCTATGCGCAAGACTTTTTTACCGTTCCTCTCTTGACGCATATGTCTAATCATTCTTCAGCATCACCGACCATCTGGCAGTTACGCCGGATGAGAGCCAACCCCTTCCCCAGAAGTTTCACGTCAACGAATTGAAATTAATCAATCGTTTAGCCGGAGCCACCCTTAAACTTCTTTCCGAAGAGCAGGAGCTGAACCTGATCGTAGATCGACAGGACACCAGCACCGGCAACACCACGGAGGATGTTAGCACCAGCACCCTTGAAGAGGGACTTGACGCCCTCCTTGGCGACGATCTGGCGGAAAGCATCGACGGAAGAGTTGTACTTAACGGCCTGTTAAGGGGGTCAGCAATGGCTCTCGCGGTCACCGGAAGCAAAAGATACATACCTCACCAGAAGTCATCATCATACGACGACGAACGGTGTCGAGAGGGTAAGAAGCAATACCAGCACCAGTAGTGACAGTCCAGCCGAGCAGGAAGGAAGCAAGGAAGTTGCCCTCAAGAGGACCAACCAGGACGACAGGCTTGATGGAGTCGTACATACCGAAGTACAGACCACGGTAGACAACAATACCAAGAACGGAGGGACCGAAACCACGGTAGAGACCGGCAATACCATCAGAAGCGAGAGTCTTCTTGTAGACGTCAACGAGACCGTTGAACTGACGCTCACCACCACCCTTGGCGGACTTAGCGTCGTTGGCAAGACGGGTACGGGCGTAGTCAAGAGAGTAGACGAAGAGGAGGGAAGTGGCACCAGCAGCCTGGACAAGTTGTCAATGGAAAGAAACAGAAATCAAAGCCGTGAAATACATACACCACCGGAGGCAAGGTTACCCATCATCCACTTGGCATAGCCATCACGCTCCTTCTTGTAGGAGAACATGGACTTGTAGGTGTCACGGAAGGCGAAGTTCAGGGCCTGGGTAGGGAAGTAACGGATGACGTTGGCAGTGTTACCTCTCCACAGGGAGACGACACCCTCGGACGCAGCGGTACGACGGAAGCAGTCGACGATACCGTTATACTTCTTGTCCAGACGACCAGCGCGGATCATCTCATCCTGTAGAGCGATCTGTTAGTGTCTGCATAGTCGGAGATCATGGTGCCAAGATAGGGGCTGAAAATTTTTCGCGAAGTGATATCCCCGGGAGCTTCCGCACGTTTGAACGGCAAACACTTTGGGGTCGCGGTCTTTCTCATTTCGCCAATCTTGGTGGATTTAAGGGATAGCCAACCTGGTTCTGGACGAGGAGCTTGATACGCTCGATGGGGGCAGCAGCAGTCTTGGAGACAGCAGCGGAAACACCACCCACTAAAAGGGATCAGTTAGTTGAGACAATCACAGGTAGCGAAATGGCCCATTTATGAGCCATTGGTTAATTGACAGTTCCCGTAGGATCAACGTCAATCAACCGGATGCTAGGTGGATAGACATACTCATAAAGTCAACGACAAATCCCTGCAGTGAAAATTTTTTATCAGCCAACCATTCCATCAATTACCGGGCGCTCCATCCCAGAACTCTCCAATTTCACGCCCTCGGATCAACCACAATGAATAATTTGCATCGTTTGAGATCCCAAAGACTCTCGATTTGGTCGGGAGGGCGTGCAGTTTCGAGCTTCTGGGTTGGCGAACAGGGTGATTAGCAACTTACGGGCATGCCGAAGACCGACTTGTCGGCCTGGTTAGCCATAATGACGGCTATGAAGAACGAGAACTAAAAAGACAAAAAAGAGAGGAGATGGGATAGGGTAGGAGTGTCAAAGGAACAGGACACTTCAAAAGGGATGGTAGGGAAGAAAACGAAGAGAGAAAAAGGGAAGAAAAAATAGCGAGGGAAAGGGCTCTTGTAAGCGGGAAGAAGCGAGCGGAGACGCTAAGACGCTTTGGTTTGAGTTTTTTGCTGTCCTGAATTTTTTGCAGAGAAAGAAAGGAAAAAAAAAAAAAAATGGACCCGGCGCTAATGCTGGCCCAGGCAACGAGAGCCGATATCTCCCGATTGTATCCAAACATCCCGACCACGTATTCGTGATCATTCTCTGGACATATAGAGGACATGTTCTGACTGAATTGACAGGAATGACTGGATTAACTCGATGCAGGATACCTCTACTATCATCTCCATACATATATATAGGTACTACCTTACGTCAGTCTCAATTCAATACATTCCTGACGTTGGTACATCGGAATTGAATCCTCTTACTAAGACGCTCCCCTTTCTTTCCCCGGCTTGACCGATGGAGCATCTCCGCCCACTCTGCAACAGTGGATATCTCTCTCGCCTTACGGAGTAGTTCTTCGTTCTTCCTCGATTCGGGGAAATCTCCTTCTCTCGTCTTAGTCCCAAGTCTCGGATGGCAAACTGGCAGAACAAAATTTTTAATCTCTCTGAGTGGTCAGTTCACAGCCACTCAGTTCTCCTGGACTTGCCGAGAAGCGTTATTTTAACAATACTTTCTACTCCATACTTGGGTTAGGAAGATCTTGAATTAAAAATAGCCTACAGTGTTACGCTCAACGTACTCTGTAGATACTATTCTTTTTAGCTCCCTAGGTAGAGGTACTCTGTATTCCGTAGAGCATTAATACACGGTATTATCGATTTCCCCCCCGCCGGGCGCCTTCTCGAAGCCAGTCAATCCCTGAGTCGGCTTGCTCGGCTGTCATAACACGAATCATATCCACCAGCAGAACTCCGTCAATTTTGTTATTCCTGTACCAGTACAATACTCCCTCCCAGGCATTGCCGCTTTAAGTCGACGAGTCCAAGCTGACCATAATGGGTTGGAAATAGTTAGTCGATCTAGATACCCAATGTCGAGTGTAGGCCTTGCTTTAAATCATCCTCGCCTTAACAATGTATATAGACAGAAAGGGAGATACTGGTGGTATGCAATTCAGAGGCAGCGAACAGTAATTCCAAGTATTATATATAACTATGCCTTCATTTCGGATATATACTACTTACCTGCGGAGTCCCAACAACGGAGTAAATCACGTGGTTTTTACTAGGATACAGAATGGTACATAACTTTATTCTAAACCAACATTATAAACAACCCAACCTCTCAAGGTGCATGTACTATTATAACTAGGTACTGACGCGTGGATATAATATAATCATCAGACACCATTAGTGCTTCTTGGACCTCTTTCTCTTCTTCTTCCGGGGCTCTCCCTCTCGGATATCAACCTGGCCATCCTCAGTAGCATCGTCTTTCTGGATTGGCTTGTCGCCGCCAAAGGAAAAAATGGGACCCTCCTCATTGCCAAAAGTGTCTTTACGCCATTGCCTCAGTCGAGCCTTCTTGCCCAATCTCTTCTGGTCTCTATGTTTCTTGTCCTCGTCCCGGAATGAAGCAAGCTTCTTCAACCCGGCAAACTGATTAAGATGCGAGTCATCAGCCATAAGAATGTCCCGCGCAGTCAAGCCAAAACTCTGCGGGGAGGTTTCACGATAGCGGAAATGACCAGTATTTTTCTTGCTTGCTCCCGGAAGGAGGGAAACGTCAAGGTCCAAATTGCGGTCAACGGCTTCCTCGATGCGGAGCCGATCTTTGCGAGCTTCTCTCTTCTGATCCCTTCTCTCTTGGGCCTTGCTCTTCTTCTTGGAAGCACCTTCATCAGCGTCATCCGCATCCTCCACCATTTCAACGTCCGACAGATCCAGTGCGGGCTTTTCGTCGTCTTCGAAATCTGGCACAAGATCCGTGATGTCGATGTCGTCGTCCCACTTGGGCTTCTTCGGTCGCTTCTTCTCGCCATCACTCCCATGTTCATCCTCCTCTGCATAGTAATCCTCGCCAAAGTTCCTCTGCATCTCCTTTTCCCAATCCTTGTCATCCCAAGCGCCATCCAGAAACTTCGCCCAGTCCTCGTCAGTGAATTTGGATGCGTGAAGGCCTGCAACCTCCTTAATCTTGTTGACCTTTTCTTGGAGCTCCTCCATCTTCAGCTTACGAAGACGGTTCTTCTCCGTCTCGCGTTGCTTTTTCTCTTCCTCTTTTCTCTGCCGCTCAGCATCTCGTAGCTTTTTCCTGCCACTCTTTTCATCTCTGCGGACTGATTGTTGATTTGTAGTGTCACGAGAGTGGGTGATCAGCTGGGTATTAATCTTGCTAGGATCTTCAAAGCGGAAGTTATATGCCTCTTCGAAGGCTTCGGCCCGCTCCTCCTCCTCATCATCATCCGACTCAAAAGGTTGCAGATTCATTTTGTCCGCAGGGATCCATGCCCGTGCGGACATGAAGTTCGATAGAAAAGTCTCTGGATCTTTGTCTGCATTTTCGATGTCCAGGGGGATGTCTCCCTGAGGTCGCGAAGCTGGCGCTGGTGCAGACTTCCGTACAAGAAAATTCTCATCCTCATCATCATCGTCCGGGGCCCGGTCTCCATCATCAGCAGCGGCATGCATTTCCTGGATGATTTTTTTCTTCAGATCTGCCTGCTCTTGAACGTATGTCTTCGGAGCGTCAGAGGCATCATCCTCTGCTAGATGGTTGCCACTCAGAAGATTCTCCCGATGATAGTCTCGAAGGGTCATTGATATCTGCTTCCCCTTCTTTGCATCGTCTGGCTTGGCGCTTGTGTCTTCTTGGGTGTAAAATCGAGCGTCCTTGTCATATACACGTGGGTCCTTTGATCGGATTGCCTTCAAAGTCGCCATAATCTCAGCGTCGATCGCGGTAGTAGCCAATTCCCCATCCTCATCCTCTTCTTCGGATGTAGACGACTCATCCGAGTCTGCTCCATCATCTTCTGCATGGCGTTTCCCAAAGGCTGAACTTTTGCCTAGTTTTGCTTCCACTGCATAGGGAGATCCACGTTAGCCTTCTGTAATCAATATGTTGTGAGTCATAAATACATACATTTCTGCATTTCCTCCCTCTTCTTGTTGTGCTCAAAACGACGGGCATACTCTTCGTTGATCTTAAGATTAAATCCATTCGACTGATTGTTGATTGAAACTCCACCAGACTCATCTCCAGTGTCACTGGAATTATCGTCATCGAGAAGCATGCGCGTCTTCTTTGCCGGTGGCTCCATATTTTACCTAAGGAAGCACGGCTTAAAATCAAAGGCAGTGCCAACGTTGTTTTGAGACCTGATGATGCACCTCCCCCCCCCCAAAAAAAAAAAAAGATTTGAGGTCACCGGCAGAAAATATCACCCGCCCTCACCGCCTGACAGGGCTGTATTGCCTGATAAACTAGGCTGCCAGACAAGGCACTGACGTAGCCAATTAGATCATTCGCGGGCCTGGGCAATCCCCGTAATGATGGCAAAGCTTCTTCCTCCAGCATGACCTCTCTCCTTATCCGACCAATATTTCTATCTGCTGTGGCCGTCCCTTTATTCTTTACGTTGCTTGTCCTGGCCCCCATTTTCTGTCTTACACCCGTCGTTACCTTTTGCTCGCGTCAAGTGTATGGCCGGAGACATACACTAGATGTCGACTCAGCCACAGAAACCTTTACCCCAGGTCGGGAAGCTTGTCAGCGTGGTGTAAGTCATCTGGACGATTGCTCTGTCCTTTTATGTGGGGAGAATGCCTGGTTCTAACACTCCGGTGAAGTCCAGTTGGATTAAAGGAGGCGGCTCTTGATTCCCCAACATTTCGCGCCACCACTCTCCACTTCTCCGACCAGATTGAATACCTCGAACGATGGCTCGATGGTTACGCGAAAGCCGCATCCAAGCTTTCTGCGGAGCTTGGGGCTATGGAGGGGATTGTGAGCACATTCCTGTCTTACTCCATGAACCCCCTCGTGGTCTCAGAAGCCGTTCTCGACCATGATTACACCCTGTTGGCGATGAGGCGGAGCGGTGACAGCTCGAGGGATTTATGGAATGGATTGGTATCTACTACGAAAAGGATAGAATCACTTGTCTCGGAACCAATCAGGGCTTTTATCCAGGAGGATTTGCGGAACTTCAAGGTAATTGAGAGTATTACACTTCTGATTTAATTAGGGGCATCACCGTCTTACCTCACTATAGGAGACCCGCCGCATACTTGACCAGACACAAAAGCAATATGACTATCTACTATCAAGATATTCGTCACAGTCCAAATCGAAAGAACCGTCGTCCCTGAGAGAAGATGCATTTCAACTTCATGAAGCCCGCAAAGCGTACCTTAAGGCGTCAATGGACTTTTCGGAACAAGCTCCCCAAGTTCGAAACGGTCTCGACAGGCTGTTAGTCCGTGTTTCGTCTGATGAATGGCGGGAGTTCAAGGCATTTCACAATAACAATGGCGCGACGTTTGCCAAATGGGGTCAGGAGATGGATCGTATCAAAGGCTGGATCCATGAAATGGAGGGGAGCGAGAAATCCTCTAGGCGAGAGCTCTTGTCCGCCCGGAAGCAAATCGAGGAAGCCGCAGAGGCTGCTGTTAGACCGTCTCGTGAACTCGACGACTACTCTGTATCGACCGTTCCCTATCTTGGATCCCGCCCATTATCAACACTCGAGATGACCAAAGAGGCTAGACCGGAAAAACAGGGCTGGGTGAATCTTCGGACGCTTTCCGGCAAGCCCACGCGTACGGTATGGACCAGACGGTGGGTCTTTTTGAAGAACGGAATCTTTGGCTGCCTTGTGCAGGGCTCCCGAACTGGAGGTGTTGAAGAGAGCGAGAGAATAGGTGTCCTGCTTTGCAGTATCCGCCCAGCTTTCCAAGAAGAGCGCCGCTTTTGCTTTGAGGTAAAGACCAAAAGTAATACCATCGTGCTTCAGGCAGAGACGCAAAAGGAGCTCATGGAATGGATTGCCGCGTTCGAAGCTGCCAAGCGAAAAGCCTTAGAGCGCCCTGCAGGTCCCAATCTTTCAGGCTCTGGGAAAGACGCCGTCCAGGATCCTGCTTTTGCAATTTCGCCTCCTCCTGCGCCTGAATTCGCTGCTGACCCGGCAGAATCTCTCACCCCCCGCTCGAACGATGATCAAGCGTCATCCGAGCGTAGCGGAATGCTACCTGTTCCAGAGAAAGACCAAAACACTCTTCGGAATAGCAGCGACTTTGGTACCTATAGACGGCTGACCTCGTTGGAACCCGAAAGCTGTGCAAGAGACCACACTTCTAGGATCATCCAAAAGTTGGACCTTCACCGCAAGTCAAACAATACAGTGCAGCCCTCTAACTCTATACCGGGTGCTGGTGGCGGTCTAGCGGGCCTTGTCTCCGCAAGCCCAGGTGCACCATACGGAGTGGTCGACAATGAGACAAGCAGGGGCAATGAACCTCCTACAAGCTTAGCACCACTGACGCTAGCAAATCCACCTGCGCCCACAAGCATGAGTAAGGCAGCTGTGATCATAAGCAATGAAAGGGGCCTCGGTTTAGGTCAAGCGGACAAAACTGGGGGGATGCCTAGTGGTATGATGGCAAACCTCTGGGGTAGTTCCAATTGGGGGTTTGTGAACAGACTTGAACGTGAGCGCCTAGGAGTATTCGAAACCAATCAGGACGCAGATCCCGAACGTCAATCAAAGCAGAATCAGTCGGCTGAAGCAAAAACCTCAACAAACTCTACTCCCGCTAAACCACCAATGTCCGGCCCTCGCCATCGACAGACGGTGAGTCTCGATGGTGATTCGAGCAAGATGCAACAGGCCATTCTAGGCGTTACGCATGAATATCCAAGCTATTATCCTCAACAACTCAAAATCCAGGACTCCCAGTTTCGGCTGCTTTTCCCCAATGTCAAAAGAGAGGAATCTCTGGTCCTGGTGTTCCGGGCTACATGGAATCCAAACGACCAACAAGAATTTCCTGGAAGAGCTTATGTTACTACCCGCGACGTATACTTCTACAGCCACTACTTTGGCCTGGTGCTGACCACCAGTGTCTCTCTGGAAACCATCAAAGAGGTTACTGCTGCGCCTGGAAGAGATTGCGACTTCCTGTTTCTTCATACTATTCCACCACCTGGTGAAGACGCACCTGGCCGAGTCACCATCAAGACTTTCCTTGAACCGTTGAGGCTTCTTCAGCGGCGCCTCAATTTCTTGATCAATGACTCAGCGGCGGTTGAGCCGCTGAGTTTGGAAGCTATTTTCAAAGCTCTTATCAAGATGGAGGTGGATGTGCAGACACGAGCACCAAGCGTAGATAGCTGGGAAGATGTGGTTGCCGCTGATGACAAGATTGGTGACAGTGATAGCGCTGCCGGCCAAGGGCCGAGGAGAGACTTCCGGGCTCCGATTTACATTGACAAAGATTTAGACATGCACTCGAAAAAGGCTACCACTGGCAAGGATACACCAAGATTCCGATTGCCCACCCAGCCTGTGCAGTACGTTCCTCAGGGAAACCTGCACCTTGCTGCGGAGAAAGATTTCGACATTAGTCCCAAGGCAATATTCCACATCCTTTTTGGAGACCGGAGTGCTGTCTGGCAACTCCTCTTGCATCAACGAGAGGCTCAAAGTAAGGCATCCGCTTCGATTGAGGCGTTGGAACGGGGCTAACAGCAGGGGAAGGTATCAAACAAGGTCCTTGGACTAGAAGTGAATCGCGGCATCTGAGACGGGATTTCCAGTATCAGATTGAGACAGCAGATCTTCTTGGTATGTATTACCCAATATTCAGGACATTGTCTCAATGCGTTTCTAACGCCGCCCAGGACGTGCTCGGGATCATGATATCTCCGATTATCAAATGATTGATGTCCTAAATGATCATCTCTGCTACGTGATTACGGACAAGCGAACTCCCTGGCATCTTCCTTTCAAGCGGTCATTTAGGCTGGTAAGCAAAATTGTGATTACCTTCCTTGGCAAAGGGAAGAGTAAGCTTGCTATCTACACCAAGGTGGAGTGGTTGTGTTCTCCGTACGGGCTTCAACGTGAGTGCTGTTGTATTTTTCTTTTTTTTTTTTTTTGTGCCTCCACCCCCTGATGATTCATTACGAATTCTAACTCTAGCTAGGGGTCATTGACAAGCAAGCCACTGGCGACTTGGAGCAAGATGCCCTGGATCTCCTCGACCTCGTTGGAGACCAGGTGCGCAGACTCGGCGCCCATAGTCGAACCAAGAAGGCCATCACCATCTTTGGTCACATCGGGCGGCAGGGCTCTACGTCTCAGTTTTTCAGCGAGTCGGAGTCCAAAGGAGAACCGTGCAGACCTCGAACGCAGAGGACTTTGGTTCAACTGCTCTTCGAGATATTCATGTCCTTTCTTGAAAGCGCCATCTCATCCGTGATGCTATGGACATTTGCTCTGCTTCGTTGGGCATGGAAGACTACAAGTGCACATAAGGTCATCCTTCTGCTGCTATTGTCCAGTGTGTTCATTAATGGGCTATATACGTCACAAGAAGCCTATCAGTGGTGGCATGAGCGAAACACCGAGAGGTTCATGGCGCGTCTAGGGGTTCACTCGGACCCCGTGATGAGCAAAGCCATCTACATGAAAGACATCGATGAGGCACTCGCCAACTCGACGGTTGGGCAGGCCAGTGATAACTCCAGCGAATGCTTTGCTACCTTCCATCAGCAGACAATCGGGGGCAGTACACGCTCTCTAGGGACATCCAGTCCGAAGGATTCCATGACTAAGAGCGCCGCGCGACGGATCCAGCAGACCCGGGAACAGCTGGCGTTGTACCGACACAACCTCCTGGTGGGCCTCCGAGTGGTCAACAGTATCGAGAGGGAGGTGGTACAGAACGAATGGGAGCGTTGGCTCCGACAAGAATTACGACGATGTCGCCAGGTGGAGATGCTTCTCGGGAAGAACGAGAACGGCGAAGCGATCGAGACGCAGGTGGACCGTACGAGCCAGACGATTTTTGCGGACCTATCCGACGACGTGCGGCAGTGGTACGATCAGTACTGCACGAGTTGCCAGAAAGAACAGGAGCAACTCTTAAGCAATGAGCATATATCTGATGTGTGATCGGCGGTAGGTTCTTGGGATTTTGTTGAACAATCGATACCCTTGGAATTGGTAGGCGAATGAGTGTTTGGGCAAGAGGCGCTTGTTTGTATAGTCATTTCCCCCTCACATACATAGATTTTTGATCTGCCAGAGCGATTTCAATTTGACGGATTGGACCAATTAATTCTGTCGGGGTTTCACGGCGCCTTCCTGAATGACGTAGTAGACCACAGTGCCATCACCGCCCATTCCCCGATCCACCATGGCCAGGAGGAGCCTCTTCCCTCCCCATTCTTTGGTCTGACGGGCCTTCTTTCGATATTCGTAGTATTCAGACAGCTGCGCAGTCTTATCGTTCCGCGTTTCCTCCAAGGCTTCTTCCTCCTCTGCCCGGGTCCCTTCCGGGAGCGAGTCAAACACGGCGGCGAGCTTGCGCAAACTCCACGACTGGCCCTGTACGGTGGGAAGGACAAACAGACGTTCCAACTCTACGTCCTCCTCGCGCAGTCCCCGCTGTAGCATGTAGAGCTGCTCGTCCGGGTGGGTGTAGATCCGATGCGGAGGGATTCCAGAGAGCAAAGAGAGAGTCGCAGATGGATCATCGGGGATGGGGATGGGATGGACTTTCAGCGATTGCCAGAGATGTTGGTGCTGCAGGTTGTGCAGGATCTGGAGGGAGCTGGCAGACAGTGGACTGGGAGATTCGGAGGTCGTGATGAGGGTAGAGAGGGCGGAGGGAGGCAGATCCATCTTGAATATAATTAAATACTTAATAAAATAATACTGAAGAGGGCGATGTAGACAGGAGAATAGACGGAACGAAAGAAAGAAAAAAGAGAACCCAACGGAGGAATTGTTCCGCTCTCCGCGGAAGAACACATGGCATCATCCGATTATTTCTCTCATTCATCTCTCCCTCTCTCTTTTCTCCACTCGCTCGCTCACTATAATGGCACGTCAGAAACAATCGGCTCCCATGCAACGGGCAACCTCGTCGGAGGTCATGCATACACTCCACGATGACTCGAGCGCACCACTGAAGCGAAATGGCCGTACAACACCCGAGGATAACAACTCGTCAGACGCTCCTGGGTTGACACAACTTGCGATCTGCGTGCTGGGGATCTATGCTTCCTTGTGGGTTCTTTATTCATACACCCTAGACTAAAGTAGACACACTGACAGTGGACAGTCTCTCGTGGGGCGTGCTTCAAGAGAAGATCACCACTTTCTCCTATGCCGTGCGCCCTCCCACCGCAGCAGAGCCCAAGCCTCCCACGGAGCGCTTCACCTTCTCCATCGTGTTGAACACCATCCAGTCGTCCTTCGCTGCCATCACAGGCTTGCTCTACCTGTTCTTCTCGACTCCCGCCGGCCAGAAGATGCCGTCCACCTTCCCCACGCGAAAGATCCTTTTCCCACTGCTTCTCGTCAGCATCTCCTCGTCGCTCGCTTCCCCCTTTGGATACGCCAGTCTAGCGCATATCGACTACCTGACCTTTATCCTTGCCAAATCCTGCAAGCTCCTCCCTGTCATGTTCCTGCACCTGACCATCTTCCGCAAACGCTACCCCCTGTATAAGTACGGTGTGGTGCTGCTAGTCACCCTCGGAGTCGCTACCTTCACCCTGCACCACCCAGGGAACAGCAAGAAGGTCGCCGAAAAGGGTTCCTCCGGGTCGTCGATGTGGGGGATCTTTCTGCTCTCGATCAACCTGCTTCTGGACGGCCTCACCAACACCACCCAGGACCACGTCTTCAGCTCCCCGCAGCAATACACGCGCTTCACCGGTCCGCAGATGATGGTGGCGCAGAATGTGCTTTCCACGGCGCTCACCTCCCTCTACCTCGTGCTCATGCCGCATCTGTCCTCTACCGGCCTGCTGCATAACCTGCTACCCTTCCCCATACCCCCGTCCACGGAGACAGAGTTGACCTCCGCCGTGTCCTTCCTGTCGCGCCACCCGGAAGCCCTCCAGATCGTGATCGGCTTCGCGGCCTGCGGCGCCGTCGGCCAGCTGTTCATCTTCTACACACTATCTCGCTTCTCATCCCTGCTCCTGGTCACCGTCACCGTCACGCGCAAGATGCTCACCATGCTCCTGAGCGTGTTCTGGTTCGGACACTCGCTGTCGCCCGGCCAATGGCTCGGCGTCGTGCTTGTGTTCGGTGGCGTGGGCGCCGAAGCCGTAGTGCAACGACAGGAGAAGAAGGCCAAAGAACTGGCCAAGAAGAAGCAGTAACTTATAGACTATGTCTTTTTTCTTAGAATAGACTTATCTGGAATATTACATATAAAATATACAAAGTAATACATACTATCAACATGATAGAATTGATATCGGTTATAAATTATATTTATATCACTTCCTCCCCTCCACCATAATAATATGATACCCAAAACCCGTTTTCACATCCACATATTTGGGATTTCCCGTCGTACTCGGTTCCAATTCATACGCTGCCTTTTCAAACGTCGCATCCAGACTCCCTCTCACTTTCCATCCAAGTGATCCACCTAGGGAGATTAGATTAGCATGTCTGCATAGATACATACACACTCATATATCTATATAGAGAGAGAAAAAGAGAGAGATACCCTGTCTAGCTTTATCCTCGGAAAACTCCCTCGCCACTTCATCGAATTTCGCCCCGTTGCGTAACTTCTCTAGCGCTTCTTCTTTTTTGGAGAATTTTTCACACTATACAGATCAATATACATCACAATATATATCATATACCATCCAGTATGCAACACAATACCCAAATAACAAGGACAGGGTAGAAAGGGATGCATACAAGAATATGTCTCACGTTGATGGAAGTCGCCGGCTTTAATCCCTTCTTGTCGCTGCCTTCGGAGGAATCCTTTCCCTTGCTTTTTTTGTCGCCTTTAGTGTTTTTGGGGGCCATTTTTCTTTCTCCTCTTCTGTTCTCTTTTGGTTTGGAGTCTAATGTTATTATAATTATATTGGTGTAGTGAAGGGAAAGAATGATCTGTTTATGGGATATCGAAGTCAGGTGGGGCGGTGGAGACGGTGGCCTGAGGCAAAAGAAGGAAATAACATGCATGTCACGTAACTATCATAGTTGCATCTCAGAATAGTACATCGTAGGGATGGATCTTCAAAGTGCTAAAATTAAAACACTCCCTGACGAGGGTTTCTACATTGCGAATTTCATCATGGAAGATGAGGAGAGTTGGCTCTTGCAAAAGGTGTGTACATTTATTTATATATATTGGACTAACTTACTCGATAGATCACTACAGCCCCCCTCCCCCGCTGGACTCACCTCTCTCATCGTCGTCTACAAAGCTGGCCCTCGGCGCTTACCAAGTCGAATGTGCTGCTCTCGGCCCCCCTTCCATCGTGGCTCGTCTCACCTGTCATTACCCCTCGCTTCGAGTCGCTGGGCTTATTTGCCAACGCCCCTCACCACGCCCCCAACCATGTCCTAGTCAACGAATACCGCCCCGGCCAGGGTATAATGCCGCACGAGGATGGCGCCGCATACTATCCTCTCGTGGCGACCGTGAGTCTGGGCGCCCCCATCGTTCTCGACCTGTATCCAAAAGTCCAGCACACCCAAGACCACCCGGAGAATCGACGGCCGCAGTATCGCATATTGCAGGAACGGCGGAGCTTGTTGGTTACCAGGAAGAAGATCTACACGGACTTTCTGCATGGAATCGCCGAGACGACCAAGGATGAAGGCCTAAATGCGGACTCGATCTGCAACTGGGATTTGCTCCGAGAGCCGGAGCGATTCCGATGTGGATGGGCAGAGAGGGAGACCAGGGTCAGTTTGACATATCGGGATGTGCTCAGAGAGGTAAAATTGGGAAACACGATGAAATTCCTCAGGGGGCGGTGAACCATGTCACCGGATAGATACCATGGCATCATTTGCTGGATAACTGCACTAGCCACTACAGCAATTAGTACACACCCGGAATCATGTTCCATCGTTCCCGCACCGACTCCTCCCCAAACTTCTCAGTATACCACTTCCTGGTGGTTCCCGCGGTGACACCCAGATTGATTGCGACAAATGCTAGCGCCGACAGAAGCGTCTTGTTGACCCATTCTCCTTGTGGCGCGGCTAGCAGCGTCAACGACAGATAGATTGCGCATTCACCAGTGTAATGCGGGCACACAGTGCTGCGAAACAACGGGTGGGCAGGAAGCGTATACTTCTGAAGCGAAAATAGGTAGTGGTGGCAGTCATGCTGAACGCCTGATGCAACTAAAAAGATAGGTAGAGAAAGAAACGTGCGGAGGGATGGTGCGGTGGTTATTTTAACATCGTCAAGAGTGAAGTCTTGAGATGTAATACTCCCTGCAATTCAAGAAACGATTAACAACCCGGTTCCACGTATTTCTTTTCTTTACGTTTTTGCCCCTGCAATCCCTATCCTCTGGGAGATGTAGTAACATACCGGTCCCCTCAATCCAAATCGCAACTGTCACTGCCACGTAGAAGGTAATACCAATGAGCCAATGACCGAACCACATCTGGGATGACGACGGCTTGGAGAAGGAAAAGCACTCGACTAGCCGCCTTGCACCCTGGACAAGCATCAATACCCAGCAGAGAAAAACTTGGTTCAAAGACATCGTATTCTGCAGGTGTTCCGGGTGGATTCTCGTCGCAATGGCCTGGAATGCGGGCCCCCGAGACAGAACCTGGGTGGCCCAGAAGAGCGATGACAGCACAGATGCAATGTAGAACTGCGTAAAGTAGCCATGAGGGACTCTCAGGGCGGCCAGGGAGTCGAGGGTGTGTGTCACCAGGGATGTGCTCGGAGGCTTACACAAGGAGGAATTCGACTCGACCGTTGAGGTTGCACGGGCGCCATAGGGGACGAAGCGTGAGCGAAGTGAACCCGACAGGCTGACCGATAGGATCTGGGGGAATTTGATTTTAGTCCATTCTGGAAGGATTCGTAGATCCTCGTCTTTTCTGGTTTCAGCGTGTTATTGCCAATATAGCTCATACCGTACAGGATGCAAAGATGAAGAAGGCTCGGAGCGCGTCTACAGCGTCCATGTGCATCGAGACTAGAGCCGTGTCTATCGTATTAGAGATAAATGCCGTCATGGTCAATGGGCGTCATAAACGGCGGTTGAAGAGTTGATGGATAGGAATTTGAGAAGGATGAGTTCAGGGAGAGAGAAGGGCTGGAGTCGGCGACGCATCAATGCATGACACAAACAGCAAACAAACTAGCCAACTAACTCCATAAGTGGTGATTTAGTCAAGTTACCTCTTCATCGTCATAAACTGGAACGATCATACATACCTAATTAATTCCTAAGAAACCAAGAATTATGCAGGATTTTATCAACCTTCAATCCGATCCTTGATGGATTTCTGGCATTCTCTGGAAAATGACGATCTGGATCAAACAACGTAATTTTACCGGAGTTTACGACAGGCCCCTGTCATGTCTGGCGATGAGACACGTTCTATGGTTTCTTTGTGGGGAAGCGAAAAACGACCGAAACTCCACCGTCAGCGAGGTTCAGATGATAAATCATAAACAAAACGCCCGGCCAAGTAAGAATCGGCGTTTGTCTATCCACCAGGGTCTCGTGAGAGCAAAAAGCAGCGGCGCTAGTTAAAGACTAGATCCCTCCAAGGAGAAGGCAATATACCGAGTGTTATGTCAGCAGTAAACAACTCACCTACGTAATATTCCCTCCATACCAACTCCCCCTGAAATACCTCGCTAGATCTTTTCTGTGCATTCCAAATTACTACCTAGGTGTCTAGTACAGAGCTCTACCTTTAGGACGTGCTATCTAACCCAAGTACGAGCACGAGGTATTCCCGAACCTAAGTGCTATACACCCCACCTTCTGCCTCTTTCCCCTCTCTTTCTTGACTAGCCAATCCATTAATGGGGTCCAATAATCCATGCAAGTGAGTGACGCCAACCAAGCACCCAAACAGAGAAGGGGGCAAGGGTGGGGCGATAAGCTGGACCAATACTTGTTTTTCATTGGTGCTCAGAAGAAGATCGCTGCGGTAAAGTGGGGTCAGTGAATTTGAAGAAATCATCTAGGCCGGAAACGGGAACGGGTGATGTGGTTGGTCTTTGTGCATTGGCTAAACCAGGGAACGAGCTGATGCCTAGCCTGATAGCCTATGCAGCTTCCACGGAAATCCACTTGAGTCTAGGAGGTCTCTCGCCCCTCCGTTCCAAAAGTGCGAGTTTCAGAGGAGACCTTGGACCAACTCAAAAAAAAAAAAAAAAGTTGTCCTCTGAATATTCGATCATCCGCCACTCACAGTCAGTCCCTCCCGCTTTTGGGCCTTCGCGCAGGATCTTCTGGTTCTTGCGACAAGGCTGCCTTCTCCCCCTCCCCTTTCTCTCCCCGTTGCTGCAGTTGGACCGGCAGCGGACTATACGCATCCATTAGTTATCGGCGCAGAATGAATGCATACCTTACCACCGATAATCTGCCTCGTAGGCAATAGCATACATCGATATCCGTCAATCCATCCGATCCATCCATCCATCCCCGAAGCGACGGTGACTCATATTGCTTCCTCCCCATTCCGAACTGTAATATTACTATTATAATACCTGGTATTAACCAGGGAGACGACTGAAAAGTCGGACCGACCGTATTGGTTGGTATCGTACCATGTATGACTAACCCACATCGGAGTAGCGGAATCAGTGCTCCGCGGGTGGCCAAAAAAAAAAAAAAAGAGAGAGAGAGACAATGGTAAGTTTCCTGGGGGCGATACCAACACGACTTTCCCAGGATTTGACAACTGCGACTCGGCGGGACTGCTACCATTATTATCTAACCAGTTAACTCATTGCGACTCTTACCTACTAACTAACTGCCCTCCGCTAATTTCCCTAACCCCAGTGAACATCGGCCGTTTCAATCTCTTGCTTTCTCTCTTCACTCTTCCCTCGTCTTCTTCTTCCTCTTCCTCATTTTTCTTTTCTAGTCTTTTCTCCCACACTTACTCCCTATTAATTCTTTTTCTCGACCGTCAACCTCTCTTTATTTTCCCTCCATCCTGCCGCGTATTCCCC
Source organism: Aspergillus tanneri (assembly GCF_003426965.1). Taxonomy (NCBI): domain Eukaryota; kingdom Fungi; phylum Ascomycota; class Eurotiomycetes; order Eurotiales; family Aspergillaceae; genus Aspergillus; species Aspergillus tanneri. Next base: position 2,589,461 of record NW_022984633.1, read on the forward strand.
CCATTTCGTATCGTTCAGGAGCTCCTAACCTGATCTATTTCCCTTAACCATCGCCTCTTCTCATTACCCGTTCTTTGTTTCCCTATCCTACTGGAATCCGACCTTTTTTTCAGCCAACTTGTCCTTACGACCGTTTCTTGGCCTTTTTTCACCCTCTTTCTTTCTACTCGTCCAATAATCCCGCAAATATCCTTGGAACGCGAGTCTGTCCGCGGTCGTGGTCAAGAACCGGCATCCGCGCACAACTGCTGGTGTCTTTGACCACGAGTCTTATTGTCCGCTACGGCCCCCCGAAAATGACGAGCAGAATCCCCAGGAATCGAGTGCTACCGCTATGAGTGATGTTGACACTGTCCCCTCCCTGCCAGCTACCCTGGATGCCGGACAAAGCGCTCTTGCGGTCAAGGTGAATAGCCGGTCTCCCTCGGGACCGCCATCCCCAAAGAGAACATCGCCATCTCGAGTTCTCAACGGAGGTGATGGCCCCGCAGAGGAGATTGTTCCCGTTGCCGGGGAGGGCGATGGGCCACCGAGTCCTAGGGCTGATTCGGAGGCAGAAACCATAATTCAATCGGGCCGAGAGTCTTTATCGCCAGAGAAAAGACGGAAGTATATAAAGCATGAACCGAGACGACGTGATGATGGAAATTTACATGTTGATGACATGGTACCAGGCCTGGCCCCTGAAGATCTGCGACGGGGAAACTCCCTAAATGGCGGTTCTCCCAGCGAATGCGACCGTGACTTGCGCCCATTGAGCCCTCCCGGAAGAGCCAACTCCCCCGTGTCTATTGTGAAGTTAGAGAAGCCTGAGGAGTCGCTGTCCGTTCCAAGGAAATCGGAGCCCCCCTATCCTTCGGTTCCCGCGCCCAACTCGAGAAAGCGTAGTTTCAGCGAAACCATCGACGGCGAAGAAGGACCGGTTCGTCAAGACAGTTCTGCCCCCGCACATGACAGGGGGCGGAAGGAGCTGAACGGCGTAACCTTGCCTCGTCCTATATCCAATGATCGTTCAATATCGCCTATCCGGTCCTCCCATAAGCGAACGTCTTCGGGCCACCTGGTGAATGGTGGCAGCGATCCGCAGAGGAAGAAGAAGGCTCCTACGCCACTCATCACTGGCTTTCAAAGGCAGAGTTCGGAAGATAGGCAGTCTGTGTCATCTTCAACAAGTGGTTCTCCGTTACCCAGTGCACACATTCGCAAACTCGGTTCTGTCGACGGCGCTTCGGCTTCCCCAGCAAGACCTACGGGCTACAAGAAACAGCGTGACCAGAATGGGCGAACACGCTTGGCACGTGCCTGCGCGGCGCAAGAACTGGAAACGGCAATGACTAGGCATGCAGAACGCCCAGAGGATTTGAACGTAGCAGACAATGCTGGCAATACCCCGCTGCAAATTGCCTCCCTTGAGGGTTGTGCTCCTATTGTGAAATTTCTTCTGGAAGCTGGCTGTGAAATTGACACCAAGAATATCGACAAGGATACTCCGTTAATCGATGCGGTTGAGAACGGACATTTGGATGTTGTGAAACTCTTGCTGGAGGCGGGTGCGAACCCTCGTACCGTGAATGCAGAGGGTGATGAGCCCTACGACCTGATTCCGACGGACTCGGACGACTACGAAGAGATTCGGCGAGTGTTAGCAGAGGCAAAAGCAGCCGCTAGGCCTGGCCGTCGTTCAGAGGAGCGAGCTGGGTCCGACAACAAAGAACCGCCCTCGCGACGCATTTCAGCCGAGAGTGCTCGCGACTCGCCCCCTGCGAACAGGCCGCGTAGCCCTCCTCTCAACACCACGACGAAACGAAAGACTGTTCGAAGCGAGGCTACCCGAAACGACCTGTTGTGGACCACGGCAACTCCGGAGAATCTACAAGCCTTTGCCGCCAAGGGCGATTTCGTGGGAGTTGCCAATATCTTGAATGTGGGACAGAAGGCTGATACCGAGTCCATGATTGCTGCTGCTAAAGGGGGTCATGACGAAGTGGTTTCCCTCTTGCTTGGTATTGGGGATGCAGACCCTGACCCTGACCCAATACAAGATGGCTCTCAGAAGCCAGGTTACAACACGCCCATGCTCGCTGCTATTGGTCGGGGTAACCTGGAAGTTATCAGGATCTTGCTTAACCAACGCCAGTTCAACCCGACACGACGACTTTACAGAGATCGCACGTATTTTGAGCTGTCCCGGGAGCGCAGGGCAGATAACTGGGAGGAAGAATATGATCTTCTACGGGATGCATACGACAATCACATTAAAGCCAAGAAGCACCGGAGGGCGGAAGTTTCGTCACCCCGACGACACCGTGATAGAGAACGGGAGAACAAGCGATCTGGACGCAGAGACTCGATATCTCCAGGAACTCGACCTCGAAAAATGATCGGCAGCCCGGGCCACCGAGACACCGCTTCTAAGGACGCAGCTCTTGCGAAGGAAAAAAGGCGAGACTGCATGGCTCATGCCAAAGAGAAGTCTGTTCGTCCGAAACTATCCCACCGGCCGAGCGAGGGTTTGGCTGCTGGCCCTGATCCTGACGGGTCTCGACATGACCCACCTAGGTCCAAGCTATCTTTATCGGCTAAAGACGGAGAATCGGGTGCTACTGGGCGTGGGGACGAGGCTCCTAAAAGAAGACGATTGATCGCCGGACGTCCCCCTCAAGATCGCGACCGCAGAAGGCCTAGTTTACCGTCGTCCGATTCTGTGTCAGGACGGGAGGAGAATCCTAGACCACGTATGGATCATTCTGAACCTGGTACCAAGTCAGGATTGAAACGTAGACAAGGCAGCGTGAGCCCTGAACCCCCTCGCTCTCGTGACTTGGAGGCACTCAAGAAAAAACGGCGGGTCTTGTCCGAAGACGGGACGCCTAACAATACTAACGGAGCGCCGAAGAAGTGTCAAGCGGCAACAATAGGAGACATCAAATCTTTGCGCCAGGAGGACGGCGGCGATTCACAGTTGGACCCTAGTGCTGCTGTTCTAGGGGAGCCCGAGATGATAGCTCACAAGCCACCCGAACGAAAACCCGTGAAAGAAGAGCATGAGAAGCACGAGGCACATGACTTGGACGATATTCCAATGGAGGATTCTGTGAGCCCCACTGCGAAGGCGGAAGTGGAGGCGGAAGCTCGGCGACAGAAGGAGGCCTGGAAAGCGAAACAGGAACAAATAGCGGAGGAAGCGCGCTTGGCCGCTGAAGCCGAAAAGGCTCGACTTGAAAGGGAGGAGGAAGAACGGGCGGCTCGGGCAGCTCGCCATGCTCAAGAAAAGGCTGCGGAAGAGGAACGCAAGCGGCGAGAGGCAGAACAGCGGCGGATCAGGCAAGCTGAAGAAGAGCGCCAGAAACGTCTCGAACAAGAAAGGCTTCGTCTTGCAAAACTGCGCAGGGAGCAGGAAGAACAAGAACAGCGACGGCGTGATGCGCTACCAAGCAGACTTCGAGATGCGGCCAATTTGGTTGGGTCAAACGACCCTCGGGCGCGGAGCCATATATGGTTGAAGAAGTTTATGCCTGTGGTTACGGCTGAGACGAGACAACTGGATGCTTCTTGCGCACCGGATGTTGCGGATGAGAAATGGGTTCCAAACTACTTGGTGGCACCGTTATTGGCAACAAATGATCTGCAATTGTCGCAGTATGCCAGCTGGGAGAAACGGAATGCGACACAGACACAGCGGATGAATCTATGGCGGGTCACACGACGAATGCTTGTTCAAGCGGATGACACGGAATTCATGAACTCGTCCTTTGGACAGATTATGCGCCGGGATAGTGAGACACGACCCAAATACTTCGATATGGAGCATGTATTTTGGGTTCGGGTATGTTTCCTCCCTCAGATATGTATCGCTTGATGTGATGGGTGAATGCTGACAGGGTGCGCTAGCTTTCCGACTTCATGGATCTTGTCCCGCATGTTCCACATCTGCATGGGCTCGACATCCAGTTTCTGAAGATGCACATTGATCAGGAACCGTCGATGGCGCCTGCATTCGATCTACCGCAGCCCAATGGGCATGTGGCGGGACCTCCCTTGGTGGGGGATAGGTTTTCCAATGGAATAAAAGGCCTAACGAATGGTTATGGTCATGCACGACCGAGTACATATGTGTAATGTTTGATACCTCATCACTTTCTGGCGATTACGAGTACGGTCTGTACAGGTGGAACTTTCCTTGATGTATGACTATGATACCTTGTTGATGTGATGTGATGTTCCTGTGTGTTCGGGTAGGATTGGATAGAGCAAGGCTCTGGCAGTCTATGTGACCATTATGCAATAATTATCTGTAGACGTTCATTCGGTCTGTTTGCGTTTCTGTGGGGACAATAACACGTGATCCATCACATGACCAAATAGATTACATAAGCTATAGGGCACACCACCCAAGATTTAGGCGAGAAAACAGCGGAGATTCCACACACCTGCATCAGCACTCCATCATCTCAACTCTTTGAGGAAAATCCGACAGGATATACTAACTGAATCAACAAAATGGTATGTCGTTATCACCCACACTTGTTTCTTGCGTCCAGCCTAGCATGAATTTCCAATGGCCAATACAAGGAAGAAAAGAAAAGAAAGGAAAAGAGGGAAAAAAAAGGACGATAACTAACATTGACCAGTCGGACGGAGAAGAGACCATTTCCAACCCCCCCGTCGCAGCCGCCGATGAGGTCGAAGTCTCAGCTGACGCTGGCGCCGGCGGCCAGATGTCCGTCCTGGATGCCCTGAAGGGAGTTTTGCGCATCTCTTTGATCCACGACGGTCTTGCTCGTGGACTCCGCGAGGCGGCCAAGTCTCTGGACCGTCGCCAGGCGCACATGTGTGTGCTCAACGAAGGCTGCGAAGAAGAGGCCTACAAGAAGCTCGTGGTGGCTCTTTGCTCTGAGCATAAGATCCCTCTCATCAAGGTCCCCGATGGAAAGATGTTGGGCGAGTGGGTTGGTCTTTGTAAGTCTTTTTATTCGACTGCAGGCTTGTGGGGGTGATACTTGGTTTGTGGTCATGCTGATTGTTTGTAGGCCAGCTCGATCGTGAGGGTAACGCTCGTAAGGTCGTCAACTGCTCTTGCGTCGTTGTTAAGGACTGGGGTGAGGAGTCCCAGGAGCGTTCCGTTCTCCTCAACTACTTCCAGACTGAGCAGTAGATTTGACTATTTGGCTGTCTCTGCTTTGGTCGGATGAATAGATTGGTGGATCTGTGGATGGATGGATGAACAAGTGATGGAGGGATTTAGTTCCGGTCTTCATAACCTATCTTACCATTTCTCGTCCAGCAGTCAAAATGATCAATGAAAAAAAGAATAAACAGTCATATACTCTGGTAGTCATATCCATCGTTATCTTGGATGGTATATCATCGTATGTCATCACTAGGTTACAATTTACTGTAGTCTGTACGAACGACATCAGGATGTCGATCTTCTGCAAGATGTACCATATATCTCGCCGAATAAGGCGGAGGGAATCAAAAGCTATAACGCCGGCTATGCGAAATCAAAAAGCCCCCCAAATCGAACAAACGCCCCAGGATATGCTAGCGGAAACTGTACGACGGCCGGACCATCTTCTTGGTCTCTGGTTTTAATGATAACTGCTGGTACGGGGAGCTGCCGGGATCGTAGTAAAGACCCTCGATCTGGCCGCTCTCGCGATGCAGGGAGATGTAGTAGAATCCGGAGATGGTCAGCCCTTGGCGGGAGTCGGTAGGGGTAATAAAACAGCGTTCTATGCGAGGTCAACGGTGGAAAAAATGAAATGCCGTTGTTTCAATAGGTAAGACATACCTTTCCATCGCATTAAGATCCACCCCTGCGAGAGCTCCTCCGTGACCCATTTCCGACTCACGAGGTTCCTGGTCATCTCCTCGTCCGTGAGGGTCTTGAACGGCTGCAACTCGCGCCAGTAGGTGCTGTCTATCTCGGCGTCGGCTTTGAAGTTCTTGGTTTCTAGCGTGTGCGTGTTGAAGTCGATGATCTCCCCTTCGAGGAAGGTGACGATGTGCGCATCGTGGGACGGAGACGACTTGTCCGGGATGTTGTACGCCTCCATCGTCCCCGATAGGGTCATCTCCTGTGTGTTGATGTTGTGAATGGTAACTTTCACCGGCCAGTTCTCGTCCTTGCCCGTTCCCAGGTTGTAGATGCTGTTGGCCAGGTATCGCCGACCGTTGGTAGTGTACACGCTGATGCGGCCGGGGTTCTCGCCGTTGACGATCATGGGATCTTGTGACGATGACGAGGGACTCGTGGCCCGTTGGGCGAAAATTGAGCTGGCACTGGTCGCAGCCCGCTGCGACCCTGAGAAGACCATCCCGGGCCGCAGCCACGAGCAGACCGGCGGTGGGGCGATCGAAGTCGTATCAAGGATGAAATCCTCATGGTCCCAGGGGAGAAAGTCCCACTGGCCAAACCCCCCCGCGGCGGCGGAGGTCAAACTTTCTTCGACGGAACTCGAGTATCGTAGACGATCGAGGTACTTGATGGTCTCCTTCAGTCGGGGGCTCGGAGGATTCTCCATGTGCAGTTGTCGATGAGCGCTGATGCGAGCGCGCAGGTCGCTGTGAGTCAGGAGTCGATGCGGATCACCACGACTACTACTGGGGAGGTACCGATACGCACGAGACGTGGATGGGGCACCTGACCGGTCTCTACTGTCCTCCGTGTCCAGGCCTGCTCGTTCCCGGTCGAGAAGATAGTTGTGAAGGGTGCGGGTGCGTGAAAAGCGCGGCTGCCGTCGGACCGACTGTAGGAGGGCCTCGGTCGTGGGGTCATTCCAGCGATGGGAGGAAGTGCTTTCTGTTGGATCATCGGGCAAACCGTGTGGGCTTCGAGCAACGTATTCACGGCGCGCGTGACGCCGAGAGGCGGCGCTGCGATCGGACAGTCGTCCAAACCAAGAGGTGATGGAGTTGGGATCCTGCAGCGGCTCGTTCGTCATCACCTCATCGCCATCGTCGTCGTCATCATCATCGTCGGAAGCGGAAGCGGAAGCAGGCGCCCAGCCATAGAGTGCCCGTGGGTTGGACGTCCGACTCTCGTAGTTGGGGACGTTGCGAGAATGGTTGGAGGCATCGCGCTGACGGCGCAAAATGGGGATGCGACGGTTGATCTCGATGGAGGATCGCCTCCGGGCGGAGGGATCCGAATCCATAGGATGCAAGTTCGTGGGTAGGGGTTGCAGGTGGCGTGGATGACGACTGAGAGAGAGAGAGGAGTGGGAATCGCGAGAACGGAGAAAGCTCACGTTATCGTTGTGGGCATCGTCGGCGACGGCGACGGGCGGCTGCAGGGAGGAAGGAGGTGAACGATCCTGCAGAGTCGGTCAGATTACGTTTTGTCAGTCAGATTAAAACGCACCGAGGGAGAATTGACCGGAGGCATGGATGCAGAGAGAATTTCAGATGAAGAGGGGAAGAGAATGAGGGATGATGAGGCAAATCAAGAAGTGGTTTTCGGTGATTACATGATCTCTCTCTCTAGTTATCCATCTCTCCTTCTTCTCTCTTACCTCGATTCCATCTCATCTATGTGATTCGATTCTCTCTTCTATTTCTTCTCTCTATCTGCCTGTCTCTCTATCTCTCTATCTCTCTATCTCTCTCTTTTAATAAGCGATAGAACTCTAGAATGGATATTTATTGATGATATCACGGACACCACATAGCCAACATGACTACCCACCGTCTCCATCACAGTACATCAGCTCTATCAACTGTATTAACTCTATAATCTTTATATCCCAGATCCTATATCCCAGGTCTATATCGTGATGAAACTCGGTAACTCGGCTTGTAAACGGAAGAACTCCGACAGTCGGGGATGAATCCCCCCACGCTCGTCGTTGACGTGGGATTGTTTCCCTTCGGTCGCTGTCTCCATATATCTTCTGTCCGACTTTCCAATTTCTCCACGGTAGACAACTGCCTTCTCAAAACTCACCGGTCACACCATGGCCAAAATCAAATCCATTGAGTACTTCCGTGTGCTGCCTCGATGGCTCTTTGTTAAGATTGTCGACGAAAATGGTCACTATGGCTGGGGCGAGAGTACACTGGAAGGTCATACCGAGGCTGTCGAGGGCACTCTGAATGCCTTGTGCAAGCGATTCCAAGGATACGAAGCCGAGTAAGCCAGCCTACTCCTACTACGACTATATCTCCACCAACTCTCGAATATGGAATACCCTTCTAACTCTCCCTCCACAGTGACATCGAACATATCTGGCAGATGGCCTGGCGACTGGGTTTCTACCGTGGTGGCCCCGTCTTAATGTCCGCCATTTCTGGCATCGATATCGCCCTCTGGGACCTCAAGGGCCGTCGACTCGGCGTGCCCATCCACCAACTCCTCGGCGGCAAAGTCCGGCACAAGCTGTCCGTGTATGCCTGGATCGGCGGGGACCGACCTTACGACGTCGAAGTCGCCGGAAAAGCACGTCTTGCCCAAGGGTTCAAAGCCATCAAGATGAACGCCACCGAGGACGTCAACTGGTTGGATTCGCCGCGCGTGCTGGACGCCAGTGTCGAGCGACTAAAGACCATCAAGGCGCTGGGCCTGGATGCCGCGGTGGACTTCCACGGTCGTCTGCACAAGCCCATGGCCAAACAGCTGGCCAAGGCGCTGGAACCACACCAGCCGCTCTTCCTCGAGGAGCCACTTCTCTCCGAACACCCTGAGGGGATCAAGCAGCTGTCGGGCCTGGTGTCGTGTCCCATCGCCCTAGGAGAACGACTGTTCAGTCGCTGGGACGTCAAGCGGTTCCTCGAAGATGGCAGTGTTGATGTCTTGCAGCCGGATATCAGCCACTGTGGCGGCATCTCGGAACTGCGTCGCATCGCCTCCATGGCGGAGACCTACGATGTGTCTCTGGCGCCGCATTGTCCGCTGGGCCCCATCGCCTTGGCTGCCTGCATGCAGGTGGACCTAACTACGCCGAACTTTGTTATCCAGGAGATGAGCCTGGGCATCCATTACAACACCGAGGCGGGTGATTACGACATCACCAGCTACGTGAAGGATCCGAGCGCCTTCGAGGTCCGCGACGGTTACGTCGATGCGCTGATGGGGCCCGGCCTGGGTATCGAGATCGACGAGGAGGTGGTTCGTCGTGTCGCCCAATCCACTGAGCCCTGGTTGCCTAAGGAATTCTTTGGCCCGGATGGTGGTATTAGAGAGTGGTAGGGGTATTCCCTACCCCTTCTTTGGTGGGTTTATGTACAGCTTAGATGATTGGGTTTGCATAGCGATTACGGATATATCGCGAAATAGTTTGACAGTGAAAAATAAGTTAATCTATTCCGATTCATATAGATGCAGAATATAAGACTCTAAAGAACCACCCCCGTAGCCAATCAATGTATCTACCTCTAGGACAATCTAGCCTATATACTGTTTGCTCCCCGGACTGGACGGGCGATATACCTTCCAGGCATCTCAGGTCTTCCGTGCAGCGTTACATCTATCAGCTCGTTGGAGACAATCCAGAATGAGGTTCCAGAACGCATCGAGATCCACACCGCGGGGAATAGCAACACCCTGCATGGTGGGAGCGACAACGGAGCGACCCAGCTGGCCGACGAGTTCGACATCTGTCCCGTGGAGCCCATCGGTGATGACAGAGACAGCAAACCGCTCTCCATCGCGGTCGTCGAACTGTAATGCCTGTTTTGGATGCCGGGCTGTGAATTCCGGATTGAGATTCGACAGTATCACAGCAACGGCAAGAGGGTCATGCAATGGAGGGCCGTTGGTGAGACCAAACACTCTTTCGTACGTGGACGCGAAGAATATAAGTAAGTCGAATAGCATCTGTCGAAGGGCGGTTGGTGGTGGGGATGCGTCGGCTCCGCCGTGCAAGATGCGAGTCTGGATGGTTGGCGATGCGAGGACTTGATGGGTTAAGTCTAGAGTGATGAGTGTGGTTTTGGAAGCGAGGACCTGATTGCTGAAGATGGATTGAGACCCTTCAGGATCGCACTGGAGCAAGAGAAGGGATGTCAGGAACGGTTAGCCGAAGTTGTAACTTGGATTGCATATATGTGCGTACGTAGATGTTGAATTCCGCCAACGGCGTGACGTTCCCAATCCTGGTCTCTTGGCCCTTGAGCCGGCTCATGGGAGCATCGGTGAATCCCTCGCCCACGCCGCCGCCCATGATACTCAGACCGTGGATGTGCTCTGCTACTTCAGGGAAAGTTGCAAAAAGCAATGCGACATTCGTCAGGGCCCCCGTTGCGATGACCCAGGCCGTGTCTTTGGGCTGCGCCAAGAGGGCATCTCGCATCGCTAGAATCGGGTTTTTATCCGTCACGGGAGACCGACTCGGTTTGGGTAGGAGCTCGGTTCCGTCAATTCCGGAGTCGCCTGGAGGGCAGTTGTGAGAATCGGGCACAGGAGAGGGTGGGCTTAATGGTCGTCTTTACCATGGATATCCGGAGCATGAATGGCCGGTCGGCAGAAGGGTTTCGAATTACCAGGATAGACAGGAATCTCTGGTCGACCGATGGCTTCCAGGATCCTTGTGGCATTGACAGTGGTGTTTTCCAGGGACGAGTTGCCGTGGACTGTGGTGATCCCTAGCAGGTGCAAGGAGGGATGATGTGCAGCAACGAGAATGGCAAAGGCATCCTATGCAGCGTGAGAATGTTTATTTTAATTTCCTACACTTAACAATAAAGAGAACGGGCTATTTCTCACATCGTGACCTGAGACCACCATTAATGTCAGCGTTGGGGCACGACGAATCGATAAAATACAGACATTTGACTCGGATGATTACGGTCTGGGACTACCAACCGGGATCACAATCCAGCCATAGAGGGATTGGGAGATCAGACATGATGATGGACAAACAATACAGTGTAACAGGAGGAGTAGGAGTAGTAGTTAGAACAAGAAGGAGATGATGAATTGCGGGGGAACACGTCTTGATAAGCCCCCCGTGATTACCCTGCCCTTATCGGGGCCCTAAGCCCTACATTCCAAATGCGGCGATATGCGTCATCCATCGCCATTCGCTGACTGACGGAAACGCAACTCGCGCTAGTCGCTTCATGCGGCCTCATCAATGGCACCACATTCCAACCTAATGTACATATACCTCGATTGCTGCTTGACTACGCGTTTCAGCTTCTAGCTTGTGCTTTAGATTGGGATGAGATGACCGGCGACCCTCCTCGCTCTCGCCTTCAACCGCTTTCGCAGCTCAAAGCGGGACCAACCACTTTCAGCTCCAAGTCCACGGCCTTACCTGGTTCTTCAAATCTCTCAACTTCGTACCCTCCCCAAAGGCCTCCGCTGTCAAAGTCCGTTAGTCGGGATGAACAGGCTGGTGCGACCAGCGATAAGGCAACAGCAGCCTTGATCCGACGCGTCTTGTGTCCCCAGACTGGCACCCATGGTGGAGCTTCCACCCCCCAGCCTCCGGGAGACTTGCTACCGCCGCTCACGAGCTCCAACGAGATCGATTTCCAGCTCTATGCCATTGTCGCCGCCATAGTGAAGGAGTTTGTTCTTTCGTGGTACTTGAAGATCACACCGGATCAAATTCTGGTGAACGAAGTGCTCCAGGTAATTGCGCATTGCACTCGTGCGCTGGAGCAGAGACTTCGAGGAACCGACGTTGCACAGCTGCTTCTGGACGAAATTCCGGCTCTGGTTGAAGCACATATTACCTGTGAGACCATGACTCCCCTACGTGTCCCGTCTTCTGGCCAGCCAGCTGGGCGCCATTGGGCCGATACTGACTGCTTTTCCAACAATGTCTAGCGTACAGGCTTGCTAGGGAACAGTCTCGACTGTCTGGACTCTCTCCATCCGCTCGTGAAATTTATCATGCCTTGCACCCGCATCCGGCGTTTTCACCCATCCCGAATCCCTCGAACGCGAACGCCGTTGAGCGACAGCGCGCAAACGAGGCCGCATATCGACAGCTACTTGCGCAGGGAGTGTTGGCCGTACTTCTCCCGACGGAGGACCTAGAGAATGCTTGTCTGCGGACGCTGGCCAGCGATATTTTGGCTGACCTGATCTTGGGAGCCCAAATTAGTGGAAAGCTGTGTGAAGGGTGGTTTCTGTGGGAGAGTATCACAAAGCTTGTGGATACTGTGGGACGCCAACCCATCCCGGAGGATGACACAAACACGACAGTACCCCTTAAACATGACCAATTACGGAAGTTTGGGCTGCTCACCTCCAGGGAAGAGTTCCAGAAACGCCATCCATCCAAGCACCAGGTACCGCTTGCAGAGTGGATGTGGAACATTCTCCAGGGGGCATATCTGGTCTACGTGGCTGTACGTTTCATCGTGACGGGGCTCTTTCGCGTTGCAACCGCGCCCTCGGCTTCCACAATTCCTATCAGCCATACACAAGAGGCGTCGCCTTTACGCGACCCCCCTGAAAAGCACCCTGTGCTGGACTACGGACTGTACAGGATGCTTTCCCAACTACTCGATGTCCCTCGGCGAATGCCGTGGCTAAGTGGGTTGCTGGCACTGTCCCAATACCTGATCCTGGCAGGCCCAGGCCGATTAGGTGACACCGGCAGCGTTCTTGATAGGTGAGTCATTTCAAAATTTTCTAGTTTTCCTCTCCTCCCCTCCCCTCTTCACCCCCTTCCCGACGACCACCAATCTCTAGATCTGGACCGAGTCTCGCGCTCTCGTCCTTTGGAAGCGAGTGAGTAGTGTGAGAGCCAGGCTGTGGAGAAGCAGTACGGTCCGATCTCCGAACAACGATCTACGTTGGCACGCACCCCTTTTGTGGCAGAGCCGTGCACGGAGGACAAATGCAGTGGACGTGCATTGCTCGCATACTGCACTGATCACTTGATCTGCTGGTGGATGCCTCATCCGTCGGCTCTCATTCGCCCGTGCCCTCTGGCTCGTCCATACCGGGTGCGTACGGTTATTTTACCGCCCGTGTACCGTCCTTACCATACGGGTCATTATTCTGTGTTTTCCAAGTAGGATTCTTGCCGATGATGGATGAGAAAAAAAAAAAAAAAGCAAATTCCCTTCATCACCGTCGGAGCCGAATGAGGAAGAGTTGACCTGTCTATGTCAGACAGTCCGAACTCGAACCTGAACGTGCCTTGTCAATTTATCGATCCACTACCTACAGAGTACATTTCCTGGCCCGGCCCTTTCCGTCCCGTTTCATTTTGGCTGTGCCTGATCAGCACCACCTTCAGGAAGAAATACTCTGTAATATGGAGGGCTTGACAAAGTCGGAGGAAGGTCCGGCTACGCTGTCACTATCCCACGGTTGCATTGCCCATCACTCCTTGGAGGGGAAAACCCATATATCTATGCTTAGGCCCCTGTTCCCCTCCTAGGTGGGCGCATTCCCAGGGGGGGTTCACCAATTCAAGCTAAGCAAGCTAAAAGACGATACATGGAGCGACTGGGGACGATCGCCTAGGCATTGGTTGAGTGAAGAACCATGCGATATTGGGAATGAATTGGCAGGGATAGGGTAAAAGCCCTGGTTTTGCTTCCCCTTTTGGGGCGAATCAGCGAAAATCCTCTTGCGAAGGGTTTTCGAGGACAGTCACGGCGTTCAGACAACGCTAGATGCGCCTCTTGGACTTGCCGTCACCTTCAGCTTTCGGCCTTGTTCAATCGCACCAATCGATGGCCCAAGCTCCTCGACTGTCCTGGGGCCAAGCAACGATCGCTTTCCTGGCACGAACTCGGATTAGCCTCGCGTTGCACGGTCCTTTTTTCATAAAAAGGCAGAAGACGCCTTTTCTCTCTCAACCGCTTCTCCACAGTCCGGCTCTACCGCTTACTGGGCTATCTTCGTCTGCGTTGCGCGATTTGCTTCTTTTTTTTTTTTTTTTTTCATTTTCTTATTTTCGTTTTTTTCATTTTTTTTTTTATCTTTCTTTCTGAATCATTCTCATACGTTATTCCACCAGGTTCCTCCACGAGACCATTCAAGACTATATTCTGACCCCCACTTTACTGCCCAACCTGCTCCGCGCGTCCAGGGCGGCACTTTTCCCTTTGAACGCCCTTCCGGGTCAGGCCGCGGCGGGTACGAATGCCACCGGCCCTCCGACGCCGCACTTGCCTGTGCAACCTCCAGTTTCGCCTACAGAGAGGGATCCTGGTAGCGATGCCGCTGGCGCAAGTAACGCCAGCAGTGGCGTCTCTACGCCTAACCTCTCAGCGACCGCGCCTTCCGTCTCTCCGGACCCACGTCCATCCGCGGCCGAAATCGCTTCCATCAAGCGACGGTGCGCGGTGAGCCTTTTATTGCGGATTCCTCGTCCAATTGCACAGCGCTTCTTTGGTATTCCCGCCAATGGCCATGGACACACACCCCTAGACGGGGAAGCGTCCCCTGGACAGGACTGCCAGCGGTCAGAGTCTTCCCGGGCGTCGTCGCCGGCTCCCCCCGCCTCCACCAGCCTAGAAGAGTCGCTTCTCCTCGCAGCGATCGAGAACGATCTTCTCGATCTATTTGCGGATGAGTACTGTAATAAACATCTAATCTATTCGATCATCGAAGCTATCCTGGCGAAGCTTCTCCCGGAATTATCGGAGCGCAGCCCAACGGAACTAATGGAGGACAGAGGGGTGATCACCACTTTCACCATATGAACATACCAGCACTACTCCGGCAGTTGGAAGGAACCCAGACCGACACATAGTCGAGCTTAATGTCATAGATCCCTCGACCTAGTTATAATAATGTTAATGATCCTGAAATCCGTCACGCTTATGGCGATTGCATCTTAATCTGCGATTGAGACTTGTATGCCGGGGTAAGACGCAGTAGTAAGGATAGGCAACCGTTGTCATGGCCATTCTAAGTAAGACTCATTCCCTATTTAGGCCGATTACCTTAAGATTTCCACGTAAGCGATCCTCGTGTAACATCGGCCCTGGAGGGAACCCCGTAGTATGCAATAGGATTGAGAGTCATCTGGACCTGATGACCTTGGGCCCAAGATCAAAGAAACGAAACGGCCAAGGATGCAATCCAACGATCTAGGTGATTAATCCCTGTAAGTTTATATGAATAGATCCACAGGTCCCTAGAATAATTAGATAGGCAAGTACCCACCAGAGCTCCTAGGTAGAATAATACCGCCAACGTCAACGGGATTTGGTTCGGAAGGATGCCAAAGGGAGAAAAAGGATGATGATGCTGGTACGTACTCTGTACATGGACCAACTAGGCAGGTAGGTACGGTAAGGAAGTAGCATATTTTATATAGTATATACCCTAGGAAGGATTGTACTGCTTTATCTGGGAATCGAATGCAAGTATGGTAAGGGACGATCGTTTAAATTTTTACTCTGTAGGTACTAGGTGAGGATAGAAATCGATTAGGGGTACTGATTGCACTAATCTGGGATTGAAAGGATAGATACTAGGTAGGTAATGAGTAGGTACTGTAGATGGAGTAAGGAATTACCTTATTAACGTGAGAAATAATATTTAAATTAGTAATTATATTAAAAATGAACTGAAGTGACTCAAAGATGCGGTGGAAGTTCATTGACAAAAGAAAGTGGTTGTCAATCCATAATCATAATCAAGTCCAGTAAGACATATAAAGGAGAATAACCATAGAATTAAATTAATGGAAAATACAGTAAAGAAAACCCAGCTCCGTATGTTTTAATCTCTTCTCCGTTCCCTGCCGAAATTAAAAGCCCTAAGCAAAGTATGTCAGAAAAGTAACTCCAGTAGAAAATATGTATGATCCATGCCGTTTGGTTCCGCGTGAGCGGTTCAGTTTAATCATGCTTATGAGGGAACGATAAAGAAAAACGAAAGAAACATAAAGAAACTCCTTCCAACGACATCTCCCAATGATCGAATTACCGAGTCCCGTTCGATCCCGTCCGCCAGGTCTTTCGCCTGTCTCCATATGTAAACGTAGAAAAGCCGGAAAACCAATAAGCCCGCATAACCTTGAGGTTGCCCTCGCATGTTTGTGTATCGTCCGTTTTCCCTCACAAGTCTCGTCGATCTCGATCGAGCTTAGTGAAGCAGGGAATAATACAACATGACATTCAAATGCAATAATAAAACAAACGACCACCCAGGGGAATAAAAGAACAAGAGGGTATGTTGTACTAGGATAGTGAAACAACATAAGCGAAATGGGGGAATATTGAAAGAAAAAATAAAAATAAAACAGACAAAAATATCTGATGATAATTGTACCGATTACAGTGGCAGGATGCCACTTCTAATTTAGTACCACCTTGGTCTGTTCAACCCATGCTGTGAATGCTTTTCTTTCTAGTGACGTGAGGTGCATCCTCGTGCTCATCAATACGAGTGAGTCCGCCAGGTAGCGTGGTCTGGGCCTTTGCCAGCTCGAGCCTTTCCATCAGTTTGCCGATGGTCATATACTCCTGCGCCCCTAGTCCAGCTGGCTGGTGTTCAAAATAATTCATCACCAGCTCCAGCGCCTTTCGAGCTTCATCCTGGGTTGGAGAACCGGGAGAACTCACGGGAGAAACAGTGGTTGATTTCGAGAATAACGGTGGATAGATTGTCTTTGCCCTGATCTCGGGATTACTGCGGTTGCGCTTGATTATGTTTGACGATGTATCGAGACCAGGCAGGTTTTTGGTATCAGGCTCGTCCTTCAAGGGTGATTCCTGCAAGGTAGGAGGAGGAGAGTGTATAGAGGTCCTACGAGGTACTTGATCTGAAGGTTCGTCCACAGTCATAGCAGCAGTATCGACAGTGCTGAGCGGACATGTCTGGCTTCGCGGTCTATTAGGATTGCTATCCGTGGAGGAGTTACGGGACTGACTTGTGGGAGTAAACGGACTCTCTGAAACCAGCGTGGATGTTGGACTGGTCACACTGGGGGAGAAAGATGAGGTGGTATCGAGTGAAGTGGTGCTCTTGGTGTGCATATGCTGATAGTTCCCAATGAGGTCAGCCACAGCTTCAGCTTTGATATTCTCCTGGCTATGAGTTGGGGACAATGGTGACGGCGTTGTAAACCCAGGAGATATAGGTGAAAGTACAGTAGGAGACTGCACGGCCGATGCCAACGCCGAATTGATGCTCAGGCCAGTTGGACTTGTCGCCTCACTCTTGGTGGTGCTAAACGAGCTCTTCCGAGACTTTGCACCCAGTAAGTTGTTTTTGTGTTTGAATTTCTCCAGCCAGCTCGCAGTCAGAACTTTCTCTTTGCCATCAGAACTGCCGCACGTGCTGGCGAAGAAGAGGGCCTTCTCCCTAATCATTTCATCATTGAGGGGATAGCCGTGTCGCTGGTAGTTCCTCACCCAGTTGGAGAGAGCCTTTTCGATATCAGGGACCCGCCCCTTAGCTCGTTTGATAGGTGATCGACTCCCATCTTCTGGATTAAGGTATTTGTCTTTCTGGCGCAGCACTTTTGAAACAGTACTATTCGAGAGCAAATACCAGGCGTTAGAAACGGTTCTATATGTCCCAGAAGGGGATATGACTCTACCTTCGTTCCACTCCAAAGAGTGCTGTTTGTAGATCGTTAGCCTGTATTCACTGACGGGGAGATGAGTATGGGCCTACCTCCAATGTCGGTTTGCTTGGCAGTCTTGTGCTCCTCATGATAGAGACACATACGCCGACGGTCGTCATCCGTGAGTGTCCTTCGAGGTGTTGAGCTGCTAGTTGATGATTTACGCGGTGGCGGTGCGACTGGTGCAATTGGCGTTACAGAAGGTTGAATGGGAACGGGGGGCATTCCTGCTTCCGGGTATTGCGTGTGGTGAGAGAGCATGCTGGGCCATGTGGTCGACGGCAGAGTTAATGGTAGTGATGCATATGGAGGTGGTATGCCCACGTCGTAGGCCGAGTCCAAAGGTATCACACCATATCCAAACCCATGATAATCCAGTGGTGGTGAATGCTGAGAGGGCGTGAAGCCGCCCATGTCCACCCAGGGGGATGGTACAAAGTCACTCTCGTGTCCAGGAGAACTTTCTGTGTCCATGACTAGCAAAGTAGGAGGCGGTTAAAGGGTATATAGATAGAAAAAGAGACCCGGGAGAGGGATATGATACTATAACAATGGTGATCTTGCAGCAGTACTGGCACCAGAAAAATTCAGCGCTAACAAGAAACACCTGTCAAAACAATGGGAGAAAGAGGAACGAGTCAATGGGTGGAAAAGAGCCCCGGATATTAAGAACAAGAAAGGACAAAAAAAAGTAAAGAAAGGAAAATTCTCAGGGACGCAAAGAGATCTGATCTGAACAATCTAGAGTGTAATTGAGAAACAAGAATGCATGATCAACTTCAAAGGAACGAGACGGAATATGCAGTTAGCACTGACTGACGAATAAATCGGGAATCGAAGTCAGTATGTATGCCAAATACCAAAAAATAACAACCGGTATCCCGCGAGGGAGAATTCTTTCAGCACCTGTATTCCCGAACACAAGCTAATCAGACCTAAAGAGAGCAGCAATATGTATGCATGGAAGAAAACATGCAGGTCCTTTCCTCTCTTTTGTACAGTGGAGAGAATACAAAGCAACACGGATAAGGCATGGGACGGAGTTAAAAAAGGGTCAGGCTGGGGCGCAGGCACAGGGCCGATCCGAGAAGTAGTAGCAGCAGGAGTGGTAAAGAAGTATGGGGTGGACGGAGGCAGGCTGAGATAGAGACGTCTGGGTGGATGAGAGTCAAGTACTGTGGATGATGGATATAAAATGTCGTACCTGATTTGATGCTAGACCGACTGACGGACTAGACAGTAATAGGCACTAGATTTGACAGGGTCTCTCTCGAACGGCAATTGTCATTTCACCTGTCGAGGGGAGCCAAAAAAAAATAAAATATAGAGTAAAATAATAATGCATGATACCTAAGTAATACCCCCATCCATCATGATTAGTATCACTATAACGGGTGTCGTTATTATTATTTTATTATATATATTTTTTTTCCCGTTTATTTCTATGAACCAATGTCATTAGTTACAGAACACGAGTCTTGATAATGAACAGAATGAGGAAGACGGCACATTGGCATAATGATTGGTCCGTTCCCTCAAAGTAAAAGAAATAAAATAATTACCCCTTTGGAAAAAACTGGTGTGGGAAATAGACTCTGATTGGCGGGTAGTTAAATTGGGGGGCGGGGTGGGTTCAGGGATCTCCGTTCGGTCCAAATACCGCTACGCCGTACGGCACCGTACGGTGCTGTGTCAGGGTCTTGTATCAAACATGACGAGGTGCCTTGCAAGATGGCTAACGTGCTTGGGGAAGTGGCAGAAAGAGAGCTTCTGTTAAACTTGACGAAGGGTGGATGTTTTTTCCACGGCGGATGTTTCCAGCATGTTACACCGAAGTCAGAGCAAAGGCAGTGTCGGGTCCTAATTACCTCCTACTACCTACCTCTACGGCTTATACCGATCTCCTACAGTATAACCTAGAGAAATTGGTACCCGACGTACGGCGGAGTAGGAAACCACCCAAAAAAAAAAAAAAAAAAAAAAAAAAAAAAAAAAAAAAAAATACACAGACCAAAGATAGGAAGGTTGAAGCCCTTTTAGGTGGGAATTTATTTATTTACTAATTAGTACTGGGGTCAGTTTTTCTTATTTTTTGCTTTTTATATCATTGATGCCAATTTTTTTCATCTCGTTTGACAGACGGCCCTTGAGGCGGTATTCCTGTACTCTGTAGCTCTGTAGCACATTATAATACTTGGGAAAGAAGCCAGTGGACAAATCCACAATTACTCCAAAGAAAGGAGATCGCCCCGAACGAAAATCATGTACGGAGTATGGTCGTGTAAAATAATGATGAATTTTTTGGGTAAAAAGAAAAAAAAAAAAAAAAAAAAAAAAACAGAGAAAGAGGGTGCAACTTCCTGAGGAGCCAAGATCACTATACTTCCTGACGGACGGGGAGCGGATCGATAAACCGCTGAACCTAAAAGCCCGCATGACATACAGAGCAGGAACTTACTAGATAAAGCGAAGGTTCGACTATACTGGATTCCGACAATCATTGAAAGTCTAACGGTTTTCACAACCTTCTTGTGATGATAAATATGTTTCCACTGTATAGTACCGAGATATACCCGACTTCTTTTCAAATTTTTTTTTTTTTTCCTTGTTAGGCTGTCTTCTGTCCTTGCGATACCGACAACATGTGAAGAAAGTATATCGGACGGGAAAGCAAGGAGGGGGAGAAATTAAGGAGAGGACATTGGTCATTGGTCATCAAAAAGAGATAGACTGCAAATCTGACGTAGATTTGGCAAGAAGAAAAATATAATAATGCATAATAAAGATGGTAGATCTTTAGAAATCTAGGATGATGAAGCCTCACTAGGCTGATCCTCAACTAATGGCGGTTTTCGGCTTGTCAACTCTTGCTTGAAGGGATCAATACAAAGAACAAATATGTCCTTAGAGATGGCAATGCTTCTTGGAACCCACACTAATCAGAAATAATCTGCCAGTCGTAGGAGAGGACGGCCGATCTGCATAGTACTTTGTCACGAGAAAAACGTCAGGAGGTGGAACGGACAAATGAACAGTCAAAGGTTGATTCCAATTTCCCTTTCATTACATGGACCGGACATGGATTATAGATGAGGCTCGTCCTATCACAGGTGGCAAGGGGAACATGGTTTGGAGCCTAGAGGAATTAGTCCCTTAGCACTACGTATGTACCAGCTTCATAGCATGAGGTCGAGGAGCTAGGACCCCACGGTCCACAGGGCCCGTAGCGGTCCACTCCGGGCCGGCAACTCAAGCAATGCAAATCGTGGCTCAGAATTGTATGGGGACAAGAAAAGTTTTTTTTTTTTTTTTTTTTTTCCCTATTATTTAAAAACAGCGGAGGGATTGGGGTGGAAATATTAAAACAAAACAAAAATTAAATTAAAAAGCCGATATGTTAAGCTAATTTGAAAAACTCTGCAAGATAGAATTCGTTGATTAAAACTCGTGCCCTGTTTAAAACGACTTATGTACCCAAGACATGCAGATATTGATCGGGCATTATTGATCGAGGGGTAGTACTATTGCTCAATACAGTTTAGTCCTCCTCCCACCGTAACTCGTTGCAAACCTTGAACCCTGACGGCACTGACTCGGCAGGTCGGAATTACACTTACTTCCTGTGCTTCCATCATACGCCCCTCTTGCCTTGGCCCTGCTTTGTAGCGCATTCCCATCGGCCTTACTGGTTGTTGTTGTTGTATGGCTACAGACGCATCACCGCAGTACATGGCACTCAATGTATGTATGTGTGACCTAGGTACCAGGCAGGTACTCTGTACAAAAAAAGGGTGACGCAAATTACTGCATGTGCAGCCTTACCAGGGCTTTCAATAGAGATGTACTGGGTACTTGCCAGGTCTCAGATACCAAGTATTTAGGAGTACGGGTCGGGGAGGCGGAAACGTGATCGATGCTGCTCCAATCGCCAGCCCGCCCCGCTTGTTCGGATGACCACGAGGGCTGTCAGGACTAGGTTTCCCTATTGTATGTAATACCTGCGTGCGTTGCTGGTCGGTCCAAGGAAACATGATGTAAGACAATACAATCTTATAGATCGTGCAATGGTAGGAAGAAAGAAATGACAAATACTGGAAGGGGATCAAAACATAATAAAGCAAGGAATGAGTTGTAATCAATTAAAAATAAAATAAAATAACTGGAAGAATCATTGAGTCGGAGTACAGAGTATGATTGCACTAATGGCTTTCATGGAGAGATCCCTCATTTGGCGTTCTTCCAATCGATCTGCCTGTTGCCGCTTCTTCTCATCGAGATGACAGCCACTCGCCTAGGGACGGAAAATCGCTTCCCTATCTAGGCAGAGGCATGGAAAATCGACACTACGGCCTTGGGTGGGCTGGCCATCGAATTTTGTGTAAGTCATAAATAGTGTGGTGAGTAGCTTCCCCCTTTTTATTTTCTTTTATTATTTTTATTGTCTTTTTGCGTCTTTCAATGGTTCTTGACTGGTCCAAAAATAAACTTGGAATATCTCTCAGGAACAGCAGCCTTGGAAGAGGTAAACGAAAGATATTAGTATTACAAGAGCGTGAAATAGAAAAATAAAAGGCCCTTCAAAAGTTCGAGTAGATCAATTCTTTTGTTAAAAAAAAAAAAAAAAAAAAGGCTGGGCAGGAAAGGGAGATGGCGTGGTGCGATGTCAAACACCGAATCAACCCCAACCAAAGGGTGGTGTCATGATAGCCTTACCGTTTTACGGCACCAATAATAGATATCTGTCAGGTACGCAAGTCAGTGCAGACGTCTGATACTTCCGTCGGGATTAACATCTCACGTCTCAGTAGTGGCAGAAAGTGTAGGTTCTGACTGTACATATGCGCAAGGCAGTTACTTGGAATATACAATCATGCCCTTCCTTGTATTGTGCCTCCAGTCCACTTGATCGAGGTACATGTACAGTATACCCACATGTACTCCGTACGCAGGGAAGTCCATTATATCACGCGGTCGAGCTGCATACAGATTCAAAGATATGAGAGATCATGGATGACATCAAAGAACGAGCCAGGTCGGGCTGAGCCGTGACATTCAGTATGTATAGTCGATGACTTTTGATGACCTAGCGTAGCGGTGGAAATGGCCAAAGATGAGATCTTAGTGTGGAGATGATACCTAAGAACCCTCTTGATGATGGGTGCATCATGCATGTATCGATGGAATGCTTCTTGACCGTCGTAGTGCTTGCTTTCCATTCTTTTACCTACACTCCTTTTTCTACCTTAAGAGTCGAATCCTGTCCAGCCTGAATTCCCTCGCTGCTGCTGCTCCTGGGGCCTTTTGTCCGTAGGTTTTTACAGCACATTAACCACCGAAAGCTGCGGATGCTGTGTGGCTGGATCGAAGGATCCCGCGTTACCCAAGGTGAAAATATCAGAACAGAATAAAACCATCGCCACGATATGTTGTCACCGACAAAGTCCCAACAGGGCATACTACACCGTATGTACGTAGTATGTACATACATACATCCACCCATGCTCCTACCTGCGTAGCATAGGGGCTGGCAAAGCAATGAAGAATAAGACATGACACGAACAATGCAGCCTCCACTTTTCTACTGGTAGCTAGCATCTCTCGGTCGGTCATCTGACAAGCAGATTTCTGTAGTTATGTATTCATCAAGATCTGAGAGACACTGGAGAAGTGTATCACGAGATTAGGATATCCGGGACTTCATGCTACCTTCTACCATCTGTCGAATGCCGATATACTTATCTCCTGACTGACGTCTTTGCCACTCCCACCGAGGCTGTGCAGTATTTATTTTATTTACCGTGCAAGGCATTTCTGGTCATACTTTACCAGCCACCTATCAAGAGCTGTGGACTAATTTTTACTTGGCTGATCATCGTCAGGTTCTCCACCCCTGGCGGTTATTCCCTTCTCTTTTTGGCTTTGTCTTGCTTTGTTGCTTTTTCTTTCTACTGTCTGGATCTACAAAGCCAAAAAGAGAAAAAGAGAGAGAGAGAGAAAAAAAAAGCCCTCGGTACCAAATTATGCTCAACAAAAGCCCCGCAATAGAAATAATCAGCTGTAATACCTACGTAGTAGTATTAACTGCAACCCTCGCGATTAATAATGCATGATGAATAACTAAGTAGCACCCCTAATCTCATTGCGCTGACTGGTGTGTGAATTCAATTTCCACGGTAGCTTGAACCCGAATGGAATTAATTAAAGATAGAAAGAAGGAGTGGGAAAGTAAACAGAGAGATTGCTGGAGAAGCATTGAGAAGTGGTAAGATAACCTGATCGAGACTATTGCTGCTACTACTACTACTACTACTACTACTACTACCACGCGGAGTAAAATCAACCTTAGTGCGGATTCCTGCGTCGTATCTACCTTTTCGACTGATGTACCACTGGAAGCTTGCGATCCCGCGCAGACCGCTTCTTGTTGTCTGCCATTGTTACTACTAACTTAAAAAAGAAAAAAAGAAAAGAAAAGAAAAGAAAATAAAACCCTGACATGCATTATCTTTCAAATCAATTTCAGCCGGACTTGAGTGGTGATTGGTACCTAGAAGTTAAAAAAAGAAAAAGAAAAGAAAATAAAACAAAATAAAATACTTCAAAAGCCGAAGTCCTCCTTCCATTCCCTTTTGTACCTCCCCAATTTGATTTGAATTCCTCCATGACCTCCCCATTTCGTCCTGTCAGCAACAAACAATTACCCTGTGGAGTAAGTGCCGAGTGTCACCTGGAGAAAACCCAAGACCCCAAGAGCCAACCAGAAGGCCGCGAGCCAAGGTCGCCTGTACTTACATAGGACTTACAGGTTGTAGGTACTACGTACTAGCAGTTGCGTCCTGAGGATTGGATGGGTTGGTTACCATTTCCCCTCCTGCAATATTACTTCGTAAATACCGTATATCCTGGACCTGAAAGGCGAATCACGACCCGGGATGCGTCTTAATTCAACACCTAATGAATAATGAAATCCATAGCATTAGATACCTGGGAAGGTACCTAATCAACCGGGGTTTCCATTCGCTGCCTTGGGTACAGTAGCACCCCGGACCTTGCACCTGCAGATGCAGAATTAGTTGCAGGACATAGTCAAGTAAGGTAGAAAAGGAATCTGGTCGGGAGGTAGCGGTAGCTAAGGTAGCTATTCGGATAGACGAAGTCGTACATACCTACTACCTACTTAAGAACTTACATCATCTGAACGACGGCCTGAATGAATCATGGATAAATTCGGGCAGTAGACATGGGACAAACCGGCAGGGCTTTCTTTGGGTATATTGCACTAAGGAATATATTCCCTTGACTTGACCGCGGTCTGGAGATGCCGGTTTCCCCGATCATAGTCCTCCTTCACAGACTCCTTACCTACCTAGGTGTCGCCTCGTCTATCGGATTTCTGCATGTGGATCAAGTTACGTCTCATCGGACAGAATGCTTATTACATTCGGTTTTGGATGGGAAACATTAGACCAACAGTCCGTGCAATATTAGCATGTTCAAAACGAGTCGTAGTTTAATATCACCGTGCGCAATGTCCAGTTATATTCGCAGCTACTTAGATCCTGCTAGGCCACTGAACCTGAAGTTAAGAGCACCTCTGTTCCCCGTGCGCCTTGACGGGGGCTGAGAATCCTTTGATAATGCTCGGTTGGAACTCATTCTTGATTGTCAGATGATGATGCATGGGATCTGAGAGTGACCTCAGTCAGCAATGGCACATCTGCCCGGGCCGGTGCACTTCCTATCTCGGTCAGTGCCCTTCTCTACTATCTTCCTGGGCCAAAGTCAGAATGAAAGAACGGAGACGGGATGGTACTTTATCGCCAACCGCAAAATATATATATATATATATATATATATATAAATTATTAATAATAAAATAGCCAATGGTCTACTACTTAGCTCTTAACAGTCTGAAACATATGATCTAGAACGTCAGGCCTCCGACCTCGGAATCAAACAGGATCAAAGACTTAGTCGCTCCAAAATGGGGGAAACAAATGAAAATTCCGCAGAGCTACTGTAGGTACTGCTGAACCGAGAAAAAAAAAACCCTATTCCAGATTTTCCCACTCTAATCTTCCGCCGTCCAACATTGTCCTTTCTCATGCACCTGGAGTACTTGAAAGGATTGCACATCACGGAGAGCATGGTAGCAATGCAAGCGATACGTACTAGCCCCCAAACCGAGTGATCGTGCAAATCCAGGCAGCAGGTGGCATAATTGCTGCCCGAGCGCGAACCACCTCCACCACTAATCACACTTTCTGTGGCATCTCACCGAAAAGATGTCACAAGGGCCGGGCCTCTTGGACATGGATAATTAGCGAAAGCACCACTTAACACAAATCATCCACCCTCTTGAGCACGATTCGCCACAGTTTCTCTGCTCTTAAGTACGCGGTTTAAGGGTTCTGGTCGATGAAACTCGTTTACCGTTTGATAATTGTCACTGTAATCAAACCGTTAGCTCTGTTGTTCATCTAGGATAGTTGGAGCGAAGGGGTATGCGAACCAATATCCTCGTCTGCGAGCTCGTGGGTGAGACCAACACGCTGCGGTTGGTGCTTCACAGAGCGTCCGTATACAATGGCCTGCTTGAATTGATCCTTGATTGTTCGGTGAATGGAATTGCACTAGATATGGTTAGCAACAGTGGCCTTTGTAAATGCTACTGGAATGGCGTTCATACAAAGTCTTCAATTGTGCAGGCATTGGCCCTAAGCACGACAGGAGCAGTGTAATCGGGAGCCTTGCCCTTGGGTTTGGTGTAGACCCGCCGAAGATTGAGCTTTTCCCACATCATCTCTAGTAGCTCATCGATATTCCATCCATGCTCGGAGCTGATGGGACAGGCGTTGGGTATCCGATACAGAAGGTCCAATTCCTGGATCGAGATGGAGTCAATCTTGTTCAAAGCATAGACAACCGGGATATAGGCTCGGCTCTTGGCTTCAAGGACATCAATAATGTCGTCGACCGTTGCATCGCATCGAATGGAAATATCTGCAGAAGAGATCTTATACTCGCCCAAGACAGCTTTGACTTCCTGTTGGATTGAAAGTCAGCCACGGGCCCTCGCAACACTCCGATTTGGGAAGAACGCACATCATAGTCAATATGTGTCAAAGGAACCGTGCTGGTAATTGCAATACCACCCTTATCTTTCTTCTTGAAGACAATGTTGGGAGGTTGCTTGTTGATTCGGATCCCAAAGCCTTCTAGTTCGGTTTCGATCACCTTCTTGTCGACTAGCGGTTTGTTGACATCCAGCACAATGAAGATAAGATGGCAAGTCTTCGCCACCGCAATGACCTGCCGACCACGACCCTTACCGTCTTTGGCACCCTGAATGATACCGGGAAGATCAAGGATCTGGATTTTGGCGCCATTATACATCACCTGTCCAGGCACCGTCGTCAAGGTCGTGAACTCATATGCAGC
This sequence comes from Aspergillus tanneri, assembly GCF_003426965.1. NCBI lineage: Eukaryota > Fungi > Ascomycota > Eurotiomycetes > Eurotiales > Aspergillaceae > Aspergillus > Aspergillus tanneri. Next base: position 2,616,400 of record NW_022984633.1, read on the forward strand.
AGCTGTGCAATACCGCTATCAGCACTAGCCGCAAACTTGTATCCACCAAGGGTCTGGACAACCAACCTTCCGAATGCTGGCCTGTCAGTTTACTCATCAGGGTACTCTTGCCGACTGAAGGAAAACCAATGAACCCACTACCCCGAAGTCAGTACCCAGTGATTATACTTGGACCATCTTTCAAAGGAGGACATACACACTAGCAACACCAGTACGAGCAACATCGAAACCCGCTAAAACTCGCTGCATCAATAAATGTCCAACGAATCGCTAATCAATGGGCAAGCCACTTACCACCTCCACCTCCACCGCCGCCAGATGGAGACAAGAGTTCTCTTTTTAGCTTCGCCAGTTTAGCCTTTAATTGTCCTGCAGCACCTCGTCAGTCACCAATTCGAAACCACGTCCGCATTGTTAGCCATTTACCTACCCAAGTGAAACGCCGTCGCTTTATTCTTCTGAGTCCGAGCCATCTGGAAGCCTGTTAGTGCCGTGGATCACTTTGCAGGATTACTATAACGGTGCTGGGCAGAAACCTCGTCCTCGATTTGTTTGATCTAAAATAGTACAAAAAACAGTCAGCAAGGCTCATTTTGTCACCGGCAAGACACGGAAACATCGTTATACGCAACATGAGGGAACTAACCTTCTCAACTGTGGTCGACATTTTGGCGGATTGAAATGGGATTTACCCCTCGTACAAAGCACACAGTACTCAAATGTAATAAAAGTGTGAGTAAATCAGGAAAATAAAAGTATATGTGATCTCAATCACCTGCTGCATGAATCTCTCACACTCTTGTCGTGTTAACCAACTAAGCTGTTGGGCTTCAGTTTCTCGCGGACTCCAATCTTTAAAATTGTGGCCGCTACTTGATTCGCCCGTTAGTCGGGCGGAGAGAGATCACATGGCGGGGTTGTAGCCTCAGGCATAAATGAGGCATACACTTTCGGCGGGTGGCGAGGCCATCCCGTGATCTCATCCAGGGATCATTTTCATACTTCTGTCGTTCTTTGGACGATAACGCACTGTCTCTTCAATTGTTCATCGTATATTCTCTTGTATAACTAACCAGGTTCTGCATTGCGGACCATTACCACTAGATATTATTCGAAGCCCGTTCATTAACGACTACTGTCGTGCTCCAGGAGACTCCGAGTCCTCACAAGCACTTTCCATATCGGAAACACATTCATTTTTACTGCACACTTCAAGACAAAAAATAAATCCAACCAAAATCCTGCAGAGGAAAATAGAAATGCCATATATAAAACCTGAACTGGCTACAGCTTCCAGTTCAGAGAAGCCGCCCAGCAATGCCTTTGAGCAACTAGTTCAAGATCTCAGCGAAGCTCTAGGGCCTAGCTCGGGTCTAGACTCCGATGATGTCGATCCCCTCAACATCCAGCTCCTAATGGAATGCTATACCTCGAATCCAGAAGAATGGCAACAATTCGCCTTGGGGGACCCCAGTAGGAGATACACGAGGAACCTCATCGACGAAGGCAATGGGAAGAGTAATCTAGTGAGTCTGCACCGCCACCTATGATGGAACAGATCACGTGCGTATGCACGGAGTAGATTTCTGAGATGTGAACCTATAATGCTTTTCCATGCTGATCATCCTCGCTGTTCTAGCTGATTCTGGTTTGGAGTCCGGGTAAAGGGAGCGTGATTCATGACCACGCCAATTCTCATTGTGTGATGAAGGTATTTGCTTTTTCACCTTCTATCAGATCTGTCTTGAATCTGCAGACTGATTACCGTACCATTTTATTTACTTTCCCATGGTGTAGATCCTCAAAGGCTCTCTCCAGGAGACTCTATATGCGTGGCCTGACAAAAATAAGATCAATCAAGGCGAGCCATCGCCTCCCCAGATCAAAAGGGTCACCACTTACGACGAGAACCAGGTTACATATATGTCTGATAAGGTTTGTTGTACCATACCTTCTACACTATGTGCCGGAAAATATAAAAGAAGACTAAAGTTTGAACCAGCTGGGTCTACACAAGGTATCCAATCCAGATCCCGACAATTTTGCTGTGTCCTTGCATCGTATGTATCCTGTTTTCTTATAAAATCCCTTCTTTTTTCCTTTTAACTTTATTGACCGGTTAATTTCTCCATTAATTCAGTCTACACTCCCCCAAACGCCACAACGTATGGATTCTCGGTATTCAACCCAGAAACTGGCAAGGCATGCCACGTCAAACAGTCTACTTTCTACTCCGTGAGAGGACACCGATGCTCAGTAGTAGTATCATGATCAGGAAACGAATTTCCTACTCGTTTTTTCAAACACTCTTCCTCTATCATTAATATCGTGCATGATTCCGGCGTCATTGGGTGCACTTTTAGGCGTTCTGTTATTCTTAGATGTATCAGGGTCTTGGAGCTAGAGGGTATAAGGTATAAGGCTTGCTTCCATGCGTCACTTGGGTTTATTGAGCGTATGAATAGAAGTGTATTAATACCACAACGCATCTGTTTTAGTCAATTGTCACAAAATTTCTTCATTTTCTTCGTTACTTTGGTATTTGCTATCTATTAAGGAGGGGTTAGAATAGAACGCAATGATTCATTCCAATGTATGGGATGATTTCAGAAAAGAACAATGCTAGGTATAATGTACAAAGTGGCACAGGCAGCAGCCAGGTATGAGAAAAGACAATAGAAATATTGAGTGTAGAAAAGCAAGGGAAAAAAAAAAAAAAAACAAACAAACAAATAATTAAGAGAGAGAGAACACCGCTACTGCTTTACCTCCACTCATCTTTATGGTATGGGTCCGATGTACCTGCAAATCTTTCAACAAGTCGGCCTGGATTCTCTAGAACTTCAGACTGCCATCGATGAAGCTCTTCGAGACGTGTCAACGGATTCTGTGAAAGCCCAGTATAAGTATGTCGCCCGAAGCAGGCTCAAAAACACATCAGCCGTAATACCCACCCATTCCTCTTGGTCTGGCACTCCTTTGGCAGTGGGTAATTTGTCCGCAGTGGAATCCTCTTCTAGAACATTAAAGTATGATGATCTTCGTATGGGCGCAGGCGTCACAGGAAGACGGGGACCCCCAAGTTCACTTGGAAATAAAGTCAATGGCGTGTCCGCGTTTGATTCGGTGATTGTTTGGCTTGGAGCCCCGTATGCAGCAGAGCTATCAGAGTCTGATATTACTTGAACCCTGGCCTTTCGGGCTTGCTGGATTGATTGGATATATCTCAGGATCTCTGGGACTTCGTCCCATGCATTTGATCGGGAGTAGTTTTCCCAGGACTCGGTAGGCTCGTTGGATGTGCAAGGTATTGTTGGCTCCATGGATGGTCCCCAGTCTTCTTTTAAGGACTCTCGGGAGATTCTTGTACTGCTTGGGCTCGGGAGTGAAACGTTGCTCTGCTCGTCGTTTATGAACACTCGGGTTGGCTTGGGCATGTGGTTTTCCCAAGGGAAAATTTGCGTGAGCTTCTTTGGCTCCGGTTTGCTGCTAGGAAGGTCATAATACATGTTCTTGGGAGCCTCTGGGTAGGATTCAGGTGGCTGAAAAAGCTGTTTGTCCTCCGACATGGTGTATGTCTTCTTTTCCAAAGCAATTCCTTCAGGCTTAGTATTTAGAGGCGGCGGCTCACTAGAATGTGTAAGCCTACATAGTAATTCAGCCAATTGTCAGTTCTCCTCACCGTGATGCATCCCACTCTGCCTTGGGAGGCTCGAAAACTGGAGCTCCAGGCCTTGGTGTAGATGATTGTTCCTCTCTCGAAATACACTCTCCCGTCTGTTTACTAACCTGAGGCTCTGTGACATTCAACGGCGTCGGTACATTGTCTTTTTGTACCAAGATACGTTGCTCTATGTGCTTGACTGGGGGCGTTGTTTCAGAATGAGCTTGTAAATAGGTTGAGACATGCTCTTCTCCACAAACATATTGTGGGACAGCACTCAAAAGTGGTGTCCGCACACTTTTATCAACATTTTCATGTAACTCTTCTTTTCTATATTCCTTTGCTCCACTAGGAATTGACGGGGATATACTATTCCCAGTGGGAAAATCCCGCGCTTGAGCAACTCTGTGCGAGTTGGATTCATCACTCCACGTCACGGGCTGGGACACAGATGATTGCTCCCAGGGTAGTTCCGGAAATCCAACGGGCTCTGTCTCAAAGCTCTCCAAATCCTGACCCGAGGGAGTCGCCTGTGAAGCCATCATCAACGATGACTTTATAGCCAGGTCTGTTTGACAGGCCGGAAGTCCACCTGGTGGAGGTGCAGATGTTGTATCCATTCGAGAGAGGTGCGTCTGTGATTCCGATCAGGTTAAAAATGCCATGGTAAAGGGCAAAGACATGGAATAAAACCCCAGAAACTTACAGGTGCTGCGACAGGATGATAATGTCTATCATAAATAGCCCACCATCTCCCTAATAACTCATTATATGGTGATTCAGTCGGGGCCACTTGCCTCGACATGTTCCAGGGTTTCTGAGATCCAATGAAATGAACCAAATTGATGGTACTTTGAAAATGCCTGTAGGCCGGAATATACTGATAATTTGCGCTGGGGGTGCAGTTGTACGTGAAACTCAGCCTATGCCAGTCCTTAAAGTGGATGTTCAACAATCCCTGGTCCGCGCCGTCGAAACTAATATCTCTTTCTGCGAGCCCTTTAAGGGCGAAGTAGTCTTGAAGATTGGGACGAAGCACCATCACACCACTATTGAAGCAATCCGGCCAGCCGACATCTGGAGCAGCGGCAAAGTCCATTTCTAGCTCCAGGAGCTCGTCGGGTGCTCTGAGGGCTACCACATCACAGTCAATATATACTATGCGTCGGAACTGTGTCTGTCTCCAGAGCTCGATTTTAGTAAACGTGGATATCAAGTCCGGGCGCTCCATGAGCCAGAGGTTTGCTGGGGTGTTGTTCGTCATCGGGTGAACAGGAATAAGCTCATCATATACCGTCTAGATAGTTCTCATTAGGGCATTGCACATATACACCACCCCAGCGGAATAGAAGAGAATCATACGCGAAGCTCTTGGATGGTAGCCGGCTGTAGCGTGTCCGGCGGGTAGAGGACAATCAATTTCGCCTTCGTCCCATTATCGCGCAAAGAATGAGCGAGAACTACCGCTCCTAAAGGGAAAAAGAAGTATATTAGGAGCTGTAGGACAGTAAAAAGCAACTACCGGGAGGCCAATTGTTTACCAGGGAGATAATGATCGCTCAGTAGTAGCTGTGACGAGTTTAGTAATTGCCTGCTATGGCAGTCGACGAGCATAGGGACATACAGTGCAGTATACTCCATTTCCTTCAGAGCTCATCGCGGTAACTTTAATTCGTCGCGCAATTATTCGATGAAAGCTATATTGTATAAATAATTATCGAGACAAAGGAAATAGAAGCAAGGGGACCTTCAGGAGAAAATTAATCTCCGACCGTAGCTTGGTTATGATTTCCCCTCTTTAGATAGTGACGTTGAGGACGGACCCCGCATAAGCTCCAGCAGTGGCTGCAGGATCGCGTACAACCGATTGAAACGAAGACTTCCACCGGGTTTGCATTACGTTGAAGCGCTGAAATTACGAGCAGTCGATTTTGGTCCTTGAAATAACGAACGTAGAGATAAAGCCAGAGACAAACAGGGAAAAAAGAGAATACTATTGTAGGGAATGAGGGAAAGGTGTTGGGAGAAAAAGAGGAAGAGGCGAGGCCCCGTGCGCTTGTCGTAAGTTGTACAGTAGTACATGGAAAGCCGTAAGGGAGTAATTAAAGAGAAAAGCAATTAAAAAAAAAAAAAAAAAAAAAAAAAAAAAAAAAAAAAAAAAAAAAGTGCTGTACACGATTCGTATTTTGCTGGATCTAGTCACAGTGAGAACATCGGCTTGCAGCAAACTCCTATCAAACATTTCAAGCGAGACTGAATTTGACACACGAAACTGAAACAAGAATACAACAACATCCAGACGCGCTTACAATAATGATCATGACCCCCCATCACAGCGAGGGGTTGAGAGATTAGAGATATACTACTCTGCCTCAAGCCATAGGAAGGTAACAAAATAGGGAAAGGGGGAGCAACCAGTTTTAAAATCACTTAGGCGCCAGGGCCAGTTTATTTCCGAACGGTCACCATAGCTCCAGGATAGCATGCCTGGATGACAGCCCCGATATCCTCTTTCTCGCCCCTAACGGCCCATTCGACTGTTTTCTCCAGGGCAACAAAGCTCTCCTCTTCCAACGGAGTAAAATGACCAGAGCGGGGAAGTTCAACAACCTGGCTGTTCTGAACAAGGTAATCTGAGATACCAGCCAAACACAGCTGCGGGTCCAGTGCAATGTCTGCCTTGCCCCAAACAGTGGTCGAGCAGGCCTTCATGACCCCCTTGGGACCATCGTCAAACAGTCCAGCTCCACTGCTAGCCCGACGGAGCTCTTTTTCGCTTTGAATATTATGCAGGTCGGTAATAGTCTCAACGGATTTATGCCAGCGTTCTACGGCTAGGCCGTCCCGGTAGTAAGAGGCCATGTGCTGAAAGTTGGAGAGAGTGCGTTCCTTGGACACTGAATCCGGGTACTTTTGCCCATTGGGTGTTTGTGTTTTGAGTTCCTCAAAAGATGGACCCAGAGTACTTGCCATGCATTCTGCGGCGTCCCGAGGAGTAAACTCTCTCTTTCCATAAGAGTCCTTGTGAACGATTTTGAGAAATGAGAAATTCCCCCCTGTGCCAAGGTACCGAACGAATGACATAGGCAAATTCATGGCAAACACATATCCTGAGAGGCCCAATTGTCGAGCTACTGGCTTCAAAGACTTGAGTACCTTGATGATTGCCGACCGAGACCGGATTGGGGATCGCAATGAGGTCTTCAGGATCTTGAAGGACGAGGATAGCAGTCGGAGAATGTTAGAAGCAACAAGACTAGTCTAACGACCGCGTCAGCCCTGATAAACATCGCTGTTCAGATACACCTACCATTGGCCCGTTGCTCAAAATGAACCTATCTGCTAACTCAGGTGCTTCGGAAGCGAGTCGCATAGAGAGAACACAACCCCAGTCATGTCCAACGATAATCGTTTTCTTTCGATTGACATCGCTGTCGCTGTCCACACCATACTTGGACCTGACGGCTAGCACAAAACCAGTCAAGTTCTCCAGCACATTTGTCGCTGTATATTCATCCAAGCTGTCGCTACCACCGTAACCAGGTAAATCAACCGCAATCATCGTGGCTGCCTCCTGAAGAGAAGCGGATCTTAACACATTGCGCCATATGGCCCAGCTATCTGGAAAGCCATGGATAAAGATTACCAGCGGTTTATTATTGGATCCCGCTACGGCATCCGGAAGGTCATTGGAGACATAGTGGAAATTGAATCCGTTTCGCAAGGTGACGACTTGATGAGAGAGGCCAGACCAGGACTTTGAGAGGTTCCAAAAGCGATCACGAGCTACAACAGGTATATCGGTCAGCGGACGATAGAAAGGCTGCACCTTCAAAGTGACAGAAAAGAAACCAACAGATACGTACCTATCTGCAGCTCCAAAGTCTCTTTCTCGTCTGGTTGCTTGAAAAAATACCCTTGTATGACCGCTACATACCCGAAATAGAACAATGTGAATAACCCATAGACGAAAACGACGGCATGTTTCAGCCCGCGGATTAGTGGATTGGCCATGAGCAGTGATGTCCTCTTCAGCAACAGGCCCACTAGTACAAGTCAAAATCTTAAGACACTGTCGAGTGCGGTAAGAGGTACATAAATCATACGCTGCAAGATCGGTATATAAGTTAGTTCCCGCGCATTGTGCTAGCTAGTTAGTTGGTAGAGAGCAGACGAAGGTCTCCGCTACGCAGCTCGCTTGCCACTAATAGCAGTAGTATTTATAGTATTCCGTTGATTGCCTGCCAACAGCCAACAGTAACCACGGAGTGATAGTGCTCCCGGCCTGCCGTCCGTTGTAAATCCGCTGCAATGTCATTGGTGGGGGCTGACCTCATTGGTCGGCGGGGCGTTCATGTGATTTTATGCCTTGTCTTTGAGGCAGACATGTGGACGCCACATGCCGTCACTTACCTTGGTTTTATTATACTGGAAGCTAAATCTGGCTGAACGGATACTAAAAGCGCAAGAAAAGTCAATTAGTCGACCAGCTACAGATTTGGATATTTGAAGCAGAAACTTTGGTTACTCCTCTGCGGTCTCTCTGCAGTCTTGAATATGATCAAGCCACAGTCTTAATTGGCTTACGAACCTAACTAACCCTTTGGCTCGTCTTCACATCAATTAAACTCAAACATTCTTTAGTCCGGTGGAGTTTTATTGATACAATCTATGTACTCTCAGTAGCCTCTAGCCCTTCACATCATTGTCTAAGGGTACATGCTCATAGTATTCGCGTCCAGCGTGATAGGGTAATTAATCGAGCTATTCCTGACGGAGAAGTCTGAGGGAAAAACTAGGTCACATGCTGTCTCATGAAATGCTCCGGCAAGTTTTATGATAAGAGCGGAGTGCTCTGGGGTATACTGGACTCTCATGGAAGGAAGGGAAAGCTCATCTTGTTCCAGTTTAAATTCCCGGAATTCAACCTCAGAGACATCAGTGAGAAAAATATGCTGGCTTTCACTCAGCTGGAATTCTTCGAACTTGGGCTTGATCTATCTTATCCAGCTTTGATAAAATTGCGGAAAGGAGATGTACATCTGCTATCCTTTCTAAGATATGAGGATGCTCACTGAAATCGTTAGTCTCAGAATTTGTTTCGATTTCGTTGGCGAGGACAGCCTGTTTCTTTGACCGCAACGGTCACGGGTAACGGGTGATGGTTAGTTATCAGCTCTCTGAGTGTTTAAAGCGTCCTGGTGATGGTCTTGAATGATGGAATAGGAAATGCTACGACCATGGGGAAGGCACGAACGCAGATTGTATGTTTGTGACGGTGAGGTAGAAGGGGAATAGGCGGAGCCCCAACGACCTCTATCACTGCCAGGTGGCTGGCCAGGACTGCAGGCCGTCGAAGAGAGCAGAAGGGTAGTCCGCGGCAATGGCTGTGGAGACCGGGGATGGAAGATGCCAGTGACGAAGACGGCGACGAACGCGCAGAAAACGGCAGAGAGACGAACTGGAGGTGCGGAATGTTCTAGACAGGGGACCGCAGACATGGCTGCTGCTGGCCAATGCATGGTAGCAAAGCTTCTTGAGAGAAATCCGGGAAGACCAGATCGTCTTGAGCGCAAACGGGTTCTTGATAGTTGACAAAGGGCGCTAATACCACTGAATGTTGGGATCTGGGTATTCTTTGACACATGCCACTATTTGGGATACCTCTATATCTCGACAGTGAGATTTCTTTCATTTGAGTTGCTTGCATTCAATGATGGAACTTATCTGATGAGTTTTAGGATGCTATAACACCATCTGTTTTCCCTGTATATTGCCTTGGGTGTTATTAACAGCTGCAAAGATTTTAATCAAACCGATTCTGCTGGCTCACAGCTATAGTTGACAGCTGGATCTTCCATGCTGACAGCTTGAAGCCAGCGACGAGACTAATTTTCGCACTTGCCTCGTCAATATTAATCAGCGCTTCACTCGAAGGCTTCAGAAATATAAATTTTAATTTTTGTAGGACTAGTATCTTAAACTCCTGATACTTTCGCCCTACTAAGGTGATGGCTCTTAGGTGCTCCTGAAAGCCAATCGATGCAAGGAGTGTTTGCCAGCTTGCTGGATCTCTCTCCATCTGTGATGGTTTGATTGTCTCTGCGCTAGTAGAAATAAAACCACTTGACCATATAAAAAGGTACAAGACGACTGATCGGTAGATCAGTTGCATCTAGCGCCCTATATAATAGCGAAGGTCTTAGTCTAAGCACCATACTGGGTTTAACCCGTGACACCATCCCGATATTATAGAGCAATGCGATAACTGACTGGGGGTGGACTGGGGTGGACTGGAGCAGGATATATGGCTCAATCCAGGACGAACTGCTCCTGGGCGTCTTTATAGCCTAAATTTTCATGCATGCGCATTGATTTGTCTAGAGAATTAGAGTCAGATGGTGCCTTTGTCCAGGAATCAATAGTGGCGGGGATTTTGGTGAAGTATTTGGAGGGAGTTGTTGGGAAATGTGACAGGGAATTGGAATTCAACGGAAATAGTTATGAGGTGTGTTGTCAACGAGATGAAGCCTCAGTAAACTTCCACTGAACTAAAGAGCGACCAATGCCACTAATTAGCCAGTAAATCTCTAAAAGATTAACGTGAAGTGGTCAGAGAGGGAGATGCGAAGAGGAATATGGAGAAGAGCAAGGGGCAGTGAAATATAGCAGTCGAAGTTCCTATCAAGCTACCTATCTAATAACCAGCTGCGACCTACTGATTCAATGTCAGGATTCTTGGAATATACTATAATAACTTCAATATATGTAGACTATTTTAAGAATATACTCCAGGAAAAGAAGCATTCCTCGCCCTGGTTTTCGAGCATAGCTTGTTTCTTGATATCGTTAGCTAGCATTATGATTGATGAATTGACATAGGAGCATTCAGTTCACATATTGTACGCATTATAGCAAAATTATATCTATGTACGCTCCTGGAGTACTTAGCATCGACCTCGGGAAAGGTCCAAAAGGGCGACACCCGTCTTCTCAAACCTATACAACTTCGATTGACGGATCACCATGTCCTATCCATGCATACAAGCGTAGGAGATGCGGCTATGCTGGGGCCCTATCAGGGATACCAAGAAGATGGAATCTCTTCTCGTCTTTGAATGCAGGCTGACGCCGTATCTGCTGCTCGTTGGTCTTATCAAATAAGCCCTCTTCAGTTGCCGTGAGCTGAAAAGCACGGGCACGCATAGCGTTAATCAAATATACCAATTCGCTCAGGTGCATCGTTTCTTCTTTACCTGCACTTGCATGCATAATATTATTACAATATGAGGGCGTGTAGGTATGTTGCTTTACTTGTTCATCTATTCCCACGACAAATCTCCCTGCCAGGCTTTATCGGACCCAAGACTTTGCTCGTCCCAAAATGCGGGTCCGAGTAGCATGGGTTTGGCCATCTAGCTGTAGGTTGTCCTGCGTTAGCAAGGAGTAAACTTTATTGACGTGAAGACAAATGTACTGAACAGGAACCCAGATAACTTCTTGTCCAATATTAAACACAGACATGGGCGGCCGGGATTCGGGTCGTGGGGAAAGCCAACCCTTGGGAAGAAGTCACACCAGCCTTCAAGGTACTGGCAAACAGTGTATGAACAATACGAGGTCTTCTAGTAGCCTCTAGCTCTCTCAGCATTTTCTGGGGTGCATACAGTATTTGCGCTCCGCATCCAACTTGAAAGGGTAATTTTGAGTGAACAACAGCATCCAGTGAATGGTATGGTATTAGATATTACTCAGGTGTTCCCTGACCTTGGAGTAGTAATATGAAGGAAATTCTACTTCAGATATCTAGTATAGCCCATGTAGAGTAATCTCTAATTATAGAAAGAAAATTAGTACTATCCCCCAGAACTGTCGCTCGCAGAATAGTATAACTATCTGTAACTTAGATCACATAGTAGTGACTAATCATATGAGGTGCGTATATCTCACAAACTCTATGCAAATAGCTGTTAAATACACCTAATTCTTCCAACTACATTCGCCCCCTGTAGGCCATGGCCCGAGAGGTTTCCTTACAAACTCCTCCTGTGAAGCACTTGACTAGTAGGTACTATCAGAGTGGAACTGCTTTTCTTCTTGAAATTCACCAGTAGAAACCTTATCAATATAAGCCCTCTACGGGAAGCCTAGCATGCACCAGTGATTCACTAGTTTACAAGGTAAACGAGAGATTCATGCTATGCAAATATTTATTATAGCTAGATAGTAATTATCTTCACTGTCATTTTCAACCTAGCTTGAACTACGTAGTAGAGTGGTATAAATATCTCTTCTCTCTCATTTTATCTTTCTCTTCTTTCCTTCTTTCTTCAACCTCTACTCTTCTTCATTATATATTATAGGTTGGCCACCCCTCTTAAAGGGATACAGCAGATGGCCTGGGAGGCATACATTTCAGTTCAAGAGAGTATTTCGAAGTCATCGTATTATCTCCCCGCCGTTTGTATTGCGTTTTCTTCCTCTTTTTTTTTTTTTTTTTTTTTTTTTTTTTTTTTTTTTTTTTTTTTGAAAGCCTCAACCCAGAAAGGACGCGTCTTGCTTTCGAAAACTTAGAGCATTCATAACTTAGGGATGACACGGCACGGCAAATCGAATAAAGCCAGATAAAAAAGAGGCTAGACGAGAGGCTATCTAACGCCCCAAGCTCAGCTGGGAGAGATACAAGAGGCACTTGAAAGAGTCGCCTTGGAATGGGGGCTGTGACGTTTATTTTTTATCTATTTTTCCTTTGTCTACCTATTGTAGGAATCCTCTCCTGATTGTATGATAATGCTAAATTAAGGTTCACTTAGAGCCCGTAGGTTTCTAGGGATCGAATGGTATTTTTTATCTTGATATCTATGTTGTTAAAATTAAAGAAAAATGGACAGCTTCTTATGTCAAAGAGGTTTCTATATAGCAGGTTTTAGTTTCGCCCTGTATTCACCACCAATGTAATAGGCTGTATTGTTGTCACGCCAAGCATATATTGTAGGTAATGACAATAGAACGAAATAAGACTATACAGACACATCACAGTAAATAACAATGCTACATGTAATAAGGAAAGGAAGCAACAAGAAAAGTAAGGAAAACTCCATTCACCTTGGAAATGCCATCAAACTCCACTCCATGACACATGGGTATCAATCCAGCGCATAACCATGCGGAAACTATTGAAATATCAATCACAAATCACTTTGTAGAACATGTGCATTTTAAGAAAATGGAGACTGGCCCTTTTGTTAAGCCATAAATCCCAGATTCTCTCTGTTATCGTCAACCAAACGTCCGTACCTGCCAGCCAAGTTAGAATAACGATAGCGTAGTTTCAACGATATCATCAGCTTACTCTAGCAATAACCGAAAAAGCCAGACCTCCATATCATCATTTCGTAAAGCATTTTGTGCCCATTCTCGACTCTGTTGGGCTATTTGTGGCGCCGCGAGCTTGCCTTCGTCTTCTAACGTAAAGTATCGCATTGTCTCCAGGTACTCATCACCAGCTAGACCCAACGGAACGTAATGAACCCAAGGTTTAATCCATTCGTCGTGCCATTCGCGGAACACAGAAATCTTGCAGACTAGACTTTTGCTTTGCAGGAAAGCGTGATATCGGCCGCTGAAGGCATTACCATCAATGTCCACCAAAAATTTATACGCCCAGGCATCTTGCTGATCTGCTGGGTCTCCCAGCTGGAAGTATTCCCTCTGGGCGGCACAGTCAACTGGATCACACTGGCCTATAGACGTAAACTTAACATCGAACAGGTCGCGATATGAGCTGCGGCTGACTTCATTTGATTCCCATCGACCATTCTCATTCTTGCGGAGAATCTTAGCCTTGTCCAGGGCGTTAATGCGGCCAACAAACAACTGTCGATGGTGTCGCCGCCAACCACCAGCCCGGGAAAACCCTCCAGTTGTGGACCCTCTCCAGTACATTTTGTCCTGTTTATCGCCCCAGCTGTAATCTCGCTCTTCAACGTAAGGCACTTGTTTAGCCCAGTACCAGGGACTTGGGTAAAGGATGTCTTGGAAACTCGATATTTTGCTCTGCGAAAAGACTGGGAAGAGGTCCCGGACGACATCAAAAGCATTTGCACGATCGAAAAACCCGAATTTGTGCCGTAGGGATGGCGAGGTACAGATGTCGGAGAAGGCCGTGGAATTGTAAATATAACCAAGCTCGCCACGTGCATAAGCATCAACCATATCTGGTACGTTTTCGTCAAGTGAACGCGCTGGGCTATCCACCGGACAGGAAGCTCGAGAGCTGGTCCAGGTAGGCTGATGAGCAAATCGATTGAACCGAGTGATGCGCACTTCATCAATGCGGTCACCCTTATTCAACCCAGCAGGTCTGCCCGACCACGCATTTATAGGTGATTTGTTGTGAAAAGCTTTCGGGATAGCATGGTCTTTGGCTATGCTGACCAGCCTTTGCAGATCTTCACTAGGTACAATTACTCGGGGCTCATCGTGCGCATTGAAAACCAGATCCATATCAGGCAGATGCTTCACAAATCTCTTGAACATTCCCGCGGTGGCTTCTCGCTGCCATTTCTGTTCTTCGGTGCCCCCTTCGACTAGACTGACTTTTCCGTCTCTAATCAGGACCCCGAGCATAGAATTGTCATACCCAAGGGCTTCATGGGCACGCTCGCGGATTTTCTTGGGCTCGAGAGCCCAGAAAGGCAATAACGAATGGTAGATCGTATCATACTCGTCAATCAGTTGGACACCTTTTGCTTGGGCAAATTGGAACCACTTGTCAAAATTTGGCGGAGGATGCATGTTGTAACGACGACGATACTCCTGTACGGCGTCGGCCAGCTTTTGCGACTGCCGTGATCGCAGGTGATTGAATTTCTGCCCAGCATCGTGGATCAAAGCGGACATAGGATGTTCATTTTCTGGAAAGTACGCCTCATGGCCCTCGGAATGCTGGAGAGGCCATTGAGGGGGGGAAAGAGGAGAAGGAATATGGGGAGAAGGCAAAGGTGACGTATTCAACGAGGTATTGGAGGAATCCAAATTCCTCAGAAGGACAATGGAAAAGCAGGCAAGAATGGCAATTACCAGTAAGACCAGAAGACGTTGGACGCGCATCCTGCCATTGAAAGCTTATACATTGGAAAAACAAGGGCAGGGAATGAATTGGACAGGTCAAATCCAAGTCAAATAGAATCAAATGGCATGCATGTGAAAGCCAGCGAGTTTGGACTATACTCAGAGTAAGTCGAAAGAGAAGTTCGTCAACAATCACCACAACAATCCAAAACAGTCTTAGTCGAGGCTCCACAAGCGGCGGATGCCAAGCACCGTCCCTAACAACAATCTTTACTTGGATTGAACTATGTCATTAAAATCGGTAGATTTAATGAGCTATCACATAATATTTAGAGATTTTGTGAATGATAATCGTGCCAACTGTAGAGAAGTGAACAGAAAAGCTAAAGTGTGTTGGGCTTATCCTATCCTAAGGTGGAGCGCTGATTCTTCAGCCACGCAAATCAAATCCCCCAAGATTGATTGGATCCTATCGTCCCTTCATCCAACAACATGCCACATTGATCGCAAAGCCCACCAATGCCTCAAGGACAAACACTCGAGCGTGGACGACATGAAAGTAAGCAGCGAGGCACAGCGTCGCCACCAAAAAGATGTGTGTTATATAAAAGACTTGTCGCTTGGTTTTAACCGAGGCCGTCGTCCATGACCACACGCCACGTGATGCACTCAACGGCCGTGCAAACAGCAGGAGGAGAATCGCTATACTCACAGCACTAATACCCCACTGAACATCGAGGTCTTGGATTCGTTTCGCAAATAAAGAGCTGAAGTCAGGGTGACTCGACTGCACGAAGAATGACAGATACAACGTAGCATGCCCAACAAGAAGAGGCGGGAGAACCAGTCGGCCCAAAAGGCGATGGTAGGGTGTTAATGCCGGCTGGGGAATGGATATTAAGACAGACAGGATTGACGGTGAACCTGATTTTGAAGTGATAATGTATAAAGAAGGAGACATAAGAACCTGGAATGGGAGTTGTGAGAGGCCAACGTGGCCGAGAGCTTTGGTGAGATGAAGATAATCTGTCCGATAGATGAGCTTATTTGAGCATAACTAAGCACACAGAAAGACGAAATAAATAAATAAAAATAGATTGAGCATACCATCCCCTGTATTCCATACTGAAAGGCTCAACAGCCATCCAAGCCAGATCAAGGAGAATATATACTGTCGTCGCGTTTCGACCCAGCCTGCAAGGGGTGGGGAATCCAACCATGATTTTGGCCTACGACTGCGCCTATTGTTAGGCCTGTCTGCGCTCTTTGTACTCTCAGAATAGACCTTGTATAGCCGAGTAAGAACAATGACGAGCAGGACTGAGCCTTGAGCATAGTATCCGCGAAGATCGAGAAGCTCCCGACGATGTTGCTTTTCGGCTGGAGAGACCGACACAAAATGCCACGGCCACGTGAGTGACATTGCCTCAACGCTCAAATCTCAATATAGGGGGTTGAAGGCGATAGACGATGATATACCGAAGGTAACAGGCAAAGGATGGAGAGAGTGAATGGGCGATGGTCGCGGCAGATCGACATGTAATCCATTTTGGTTGGGAATTGGGGGTTCCTGACTAACGACGGTAAGCCAGTCAGTCTGAAAATTGGGAAATTCGAATACTCAAAAGGATTCCACTGAATATCTACGCTGAAGAAATTCAAAAAGTACCGCAGTATGTATGTACAACATACTATACTGATTTCTATAGAATCAGCTTAAGTGTTAATTGGGATGGTATCCTTATGCAGGAATCCGCCGAAACCTAAACAACCCTCCTCCTACGAGCTTGCTACATTTCCAAGAGGTCATCGCTCAACCAACAAGAGGCATGGCGGGATCCATTCACCGGTCAAATAGATACTCCAACAATAAGTGTTCCGGTATACATCTTGAAAATAGATATATATCTTTGTTTCTACCAGACACGCTTCTTAAACTTGATAGTTTGTAGATACAAGGAACATCTACCCTTGCCGGAACGTTACCATAAGGTCAGTATATCAGCCCTGAATAATGCCGTTGCCGTTTCATTTGGCCATGTCTAATCTGACATCGTTACATTTTCCAAACTATGGGAAGGCGGATTCAACCGTGTATTCCAGACAACTTTCAAAGATGGCAGGTGTGTCATCGCGAGACTACCGTATCCAGCCCTAGACCTCCCACCAAACTTTGACTCCCTAGATACCTCTGAGCAAAAACGGTACGCAAAACTCTCCGAAAAAGGCTGGTCCATTTCTTTATGCCACTTTTACCAGACGACTGGACGAAGAATATTATGATGCAATATTTTATGTCTCCGCGATAATACGTCAAAAGTCTTTTAAGAGCGCAGTCACTCCCTGGGAAGGAGGCTCGATCACTATATGGCTAATATGATTCGCACTGTATACAACTGGCAGGATTTGCTGTAGACTGACTCAGCCCTATGCGCCAATGGAACATCTCCTTTGCCTCTTATACAGTACTCAGATAAAATTGTCCAAGATACTCTTGATCTTGACACCCGGCAAAGAGAGGTTACTATTGCAATGGAACAAATGCGGCATGCTTTGGACATAGGTATATTAGCGTGGGTTCCAAATAGTGGATATGAAGCTGCGAAAGAATAGGCGCAAGAAATGAAAGCAAAATGCTTGAAGTGGGTGAGACTGCTCACGATATAACTGCACTCCCCGACCACTTTCCATTTGATAACTTTGACGATAGGGTTTAAAGCATGATCCTGTACGATAATCACAGTACTTGTACACAATGTATAACACTGATTGACTGAACTTGGAATCTGGCTGTTTCTGGTTTCTATGAGAGCAATCCGTCTGGCTGTATGTATATACTCAGTACAATGGAGTACACGCAGCAGACTCAGCATATAGTGAATGGCGGCTATAGCAAAATTACAAAATAAAGATTTGATATAACTTCCTGGTTATCATGAAATCAGTAAATATCTGCCAGTGGGGGTAAGTATAATAATAATGGGGTACTACTTTCAATCTAACGATAGGCTCATTCGGTGTATTAGCTTGGGTATATCAAGAAGTTAAACCCTCCATTGGATTTCGTACGATTATCAATAGAAAAGAAGAAAAGAAAACTCTACATTGCATACGCCATGGATTTCATCCCAGTCAGATGACCTGACTATTTCTAATGTGACCGATCTCATTTTCCTCCCAAAACACCCTGAGTACTATCATTTATGTTTCCCGCTCGCACCCAAGGTGAGTAGCTCTGTCATGACCTGTCTAGGCAGAGACCCACGCCAGATCAGGTCAATAATCTACGGTGAAGTCTGCATAACCTCCTCGTGGCCGCCCGCGGCAGTCGTTGCAAAGTACCGAACATCAACATCCTCATCCTGTTGCAGTTTCTCTAAGCTAGGGATGACCCGCTGCTGGATGAGATCCTGACCCCGTGGTGATGGGGTCGCAGTTTTACCAGACTTCTCCAGGTCTGCGAGAGTTCCCTCCGACGGTAGTCTGCGCATTGTGTCGATCAATACGGCATACGACTTGGCCACATTGAAACGAATGTTCGGGATTTCATCTGCCACGAGTCTGTCCATAATGGGGAGAATGGAGTTTTCAATAATGTCCAGAGATACAACCGGCGCAAGGGTCTGGAGAAATTAGTTAGCTGGTAAATCTAAGGCACGCAAAATGACCCACGTACCGAAATAGCGAAGCACGTTGTCATCCTGTACAGATAGTTGGGATGCTGTCCCATAGCCATGACCTTGGGAATTATAGAGCCTTTGGCCCAGTCGACACCAAATACCTCCGTAAGCTTCCTCAGGTTCTGAGTCGCGGCTTCTCTGATAGAAAAGACGGTATCGCCAAGCCACCCCATGCATAAGTCACTAAGCTGTTCGTCGAAAAATTTGACTCCCAGCTGGCTGGCTAGAAGAGGAATATATTCAATAATAGCGAGACGAACCCGCCATTGCTTGTCTTCAGCCAGCTGGACGATGGCGGGGAGAAGAGACTGAGAGAGGAGTTCAATGCCAATAACTGTACAGGTTAGATGATATGCTTTGCCTACAACGGGAATTCAGTTCTTACCCTTGTTGACCAGTTCCAACTTGGAAATAATATGCAGACGCACATCTGGGAACTCGTCCTTGAGCATTTGAAGGAACATTGGAAGGAGATGAGCAATGGTCCTGAGTGTAGATAATAAGCAATGCAGTCTAATCATTAGCAAGGGACAGTTGTACTCACTCTTCCTTCCCAAGGATCGGTGCCAGGCCGCTGATTTGAGTGCCCAAAGCCGCACGGACATGTTGAGAAGGGTCCGAGACAAGATCCTCGACACTGGTCATGATCTCGTTGAGGAGGGTCTCGCGGTCAATTAAGCTACAGAAGCCTGTTTCGAACTTAGCTAACTAATTGATAATCAGGCTATGGACAGGATGAATACCTGGTATCTGGCCAGAAATTGCCGTACGGACTTCAGCTTCAGTATCTTTGAGGAGTTTAACAAAGGAGGGCACCATATCCCGAGTCACAACTTCTTCGTGCACAGCTTTAGCGATCTACAGACAGCGTTAGAATGATATACCTCAAAAAGCGCCGAAGACAGCTTAGCGAACTTACTTTTTCGTATCTGTCGGCAACCATATACCTCACCCTCCAGCTCTTATCCTCAAATAGGTTCCGCAAGGAAGTCAACAAGACGCCATGACTAGGTTGCTGTTCCTTGGGGATTTCCTCGGCGATCGCAATAAGAATGTCCACCGTCAGCAAACGCACACTATCTTGGTCGTCGTTGGCCAGGTATTGAAACAGGGGTATCATTTCGTCAATCACAACTTGCGTGTTTAATTCCTTGACGAACTTTGCGAGGTTGTTTGCTGCCTGTCTTCTCACCATAGGCGTTTCATCGTGTACCAATCCTCCGAAATACTGGCGAAGACTCTGCTGCAGTGGCTGGGGGGCCTTCTTGTATGGAGCACAATATAGACCGGTGGCAGAGACCTTCGAAGTGAACCAGTCGGCTTTCGAAAGTCGTAGGACCATGGGAACGAAGTACTCTTCGATCTGCTTTTGAGACAGCTGCTCGCCAATCTTATTGAGGGACTCTACGGCCTATTCAGTTGTTACTATGCCTGTTGGCGAAGCTCCGTCCAAGATATCCTACCTTCTCTCTGACCACGGTCTCCTCAATGGCCGCCAGGTTCTCCAAGGGGGAGAGGAGCACGTGCCCATACTCGGAGCCACCGATGTACTCTATAAAGTTGCCCAGCTCTTCACTTAGTGCGGTCAAAACTTCATCTTCATCCTCGACAGAGTCTGGGGACAAAAGCGTTAGGCGTGTGCTGCCACTGGAGACGAGTTCTCTGACTGGTTTGGCTGGACTAACCATCAAGGAATGGAATGAGCTCGTCGCGAGTCCTCTCGGGCCCTAAGGCCAAGGCAATAGTGGAAAGACGGTGGATAGCATTGAGACGGAGGAGGACGTCGTCATGCTAAAAGAAGCAACGATCAGGATTATTACTATCATTAGGTAGGGAACACCGGTCACGAGGGTTGGTACCTTCAACTCATCGATAAGAACGGCGATAGGGTAGAGCTCATCATTTTCACCCTGACCCTCCATCGCGAACGTGCTGGATTATAAAGTCTAATAGGTGGTCGGAAGAAAGGAAAATCCAAGGAGGTGAGGATGTAACAGGTGTCAGTCCTCAGGCTAGTATGATTATTGCTCGACCAGGTTCGACGCGGAACAACTACGACGAAAGATTTCTGGGGTAATCTAGAAACGAGGGGCTGCCACAAAAAGCGATGACAATTCTTAGCACCTGCTCGAACCCAGATTAGCTTGTGTTGTCAGAAAAGGCGTGGTGCTAGAAAAAGGGATCATGAATGGTGGATGTTGCGAAAGCCCCGGAGCGAGGTTTCGTGGGGTTTGGGCCGCCGCAGGACAGGTGAGCAACAACAGCAGGAGCAGCAGTAGGAGCATACCTCGACAATTGGATTGAGGCTAAACAAAGGTGAACCGGGGACCAGTAGATCATCAACAAAGGGAAGAAACAATTAAGAAGAAAGGACCTGAGGATTTAAAAGCGGGAAGGCGGGAACTGGTGGAGGAGATCGATTTCAATAGTAGATAGATTAAGGCTTAGACAAATCTTGCGAACGTGACGTGACGGTCACGGTTTCTCTTGATCAGGGACTGTGGCTGGTGAGCGTAGGGCGTCGTAGCCGTGCACCGTAGTACGCAAGGTAAGGAAGGTAACTTTATGGTATCAGGTAAATTTCGGAGGGGCTGTGGCGGTGCGGCTGTGGCAGCCTCGAGGGTCAAGCCCCAACGGAGACAAAAGTGCGACTCTGATGACTCGACCTTGCCTGCGCAACGCCGCAATTTCCCCCACCTCATTCCTGGTTGGATTTCTTGTCGTCACCGGTTCAGTTTCGAAGCGTCACTGCTGGTGTGTGGGAAATTTTGACGAATTTCTCTCTTTCCGACTAGTCTTTATCTGCGTCGCGCATCTTCAAACCCCTCACCATGCCTACTATCTCGGTCGACAAGGCCGCGCTCTTCAAGGAGCTCGGACGGGAGTATGCAGGGTCCCTCAAAATTTAATTCTGGAAAGACCTGCTGATCGCCCGCCCTACAGATATACTACGGAGGAGTTTGATGAGCTTTGTTTCGAATTCGGTACGTTGGATCAGTGCTTCCGCAGGGGACGATGCTAACCCAGTCGAATAGGCATTGAGCTCGACGAGGATGTAATTATAACACTCTGGTCTCCCTCCGAACACGATTGGAAACGCTAAGGTACTATAGACAACGAACTCGGATAGGCCAATCGTGGATGGAAAGCAGGTCCCGCCTGAGCTGAAGATCGAAATCCCGGCCAACCGGTACGCACTCTCCGATGTCTAGATGAATCATATAAAGCGCATTGTATTGAGGGTTTCACAGATATGACTTGCTGTGCTTCGAGGGAATTGCCCTCATGCTCAATATCTTCTTAGGAAGAAAGCCTCTACCCAACTACAGGCTCGTCGAGCCCGTCAACGGAGAGGTGGAGAAAATTATCGTCAAAGAGGACGTAAGTGGTGCAATGAGAGACGCCGGTGGATGAATGGAGTTAAAGTTTCAGAACAGACCATGAAAGTTCGGCCTTTGGTTTCCGGCGCGATCCTTCGCAATGTCAAGTTCGATAAAGCTCGCTATGAATCTTTCATTGCTCTCCAAGACAAGCTGCACCAAAACCTTGCTAGGCAAAGAACGCTCGTGTCCATTGGTACCCATGATTTGGATACGATAAAGGGACCTTTTACCTACGAAGCCTTGCCCCCGAAAGATATTAAATTCATCCCGTTGAACCAGACTAAGGAGATGGATGGAGAGGAGTTGATGGGCTTCTATGAGGTATAGTTACCCGCACCCAGCAGAAGATTATAGATGCTAACTGTTATAACAGAAAGACAGGCATTTAGGCAAATACCTCCACATCATCCGGGACTCGCCCGTTTACCCAGTTATCTATGACTCGAACAGAGTCGTTTGCTCGTTGCCCCCTATTATCAATGGTAATCACTCGAAAATTACCATGGACACTAAAAATGTCTTCATTGAGATTACGGCACTTGATAAGACGAAGGTTGAGATTGTCAATAAGGTCATGGTTGCGATATTCTCGCAATACACGTCGGAGCCGTTCACGTGAGGTCCCCCCAGTCCGTCACAAAGCAAGGCGCACTAACTTATTGATCAATAGCATTGAGCCTGTCCAAATTGTTTCGGACCACAACAATGAGACCCGTCTAGTCCCAGACATTGCACCACGCACAACTCAGGCGGAGGTTTCTTACCTCAACGAGTGCTGTGGTCTGGAGCTCTCCCCTGAAGAGATCTGCAAGCTCCTGACGAAGATGGCTTATAATGCACGACCATCCAAGACATCTCCTGATCTTGTGGATGTCGATATCCCCCCAACCCGGGCCGATGTGCTTCATCAAGCAGACATCATGGAGGATGTCGCCATTGCTTACGGCTTCAACAATCTTCCCCGTTCTTTCCCAAGCAAGTCCGGCACGATAGCCCAACCTCTACCTATCAACAAGCTCACCGATATTCTTAGAATGGAGGCGGCGATGGCAGGCTGGTCTGAGGTCTTGCCTTTGATTTTGTGTTCACACGATGAGAACTTCGCTTGGCTCAACCGCAAGGACGACGGTAACACTGCAGTCAAGCTGGCTAACCCTAAAACCCTGGAGTTTCAGGTTGTCCGTACAAGCCTCCTGCCCGGCCTTCTCAAGACAATTCGCGAGAACAAGCATCACTCCGTCCCCATGAAGATCTTCGAGGTCAGCGATGTAGCCTTCAAGGACCTGTCGTTGGAGCGTAAAAGCCGGAACGAGAGACACTTCGCGGCAGCATGGTACGGCAAGACCAGCGGCTTCGAGGTTGTGCACGGCCTTCTCGACCGCGTCATGGCTATGCTCAAGAGCGCCTTCATCACCGGCGAAGAAGGCCTCGAGAACCAGGAGATGAATGATTCCCACTACTGGATCGAAGAACTTGACGGTGAGTCTCATATTTCCCCCCAATGCTAGAACATGAAATTCTTATTCAAAATGGACATATTGCTGACAGCTCCCTAATAATCCAGAGCCCACATATTTCCCCGGTCACGCCGCCTCCGTTCACGTGCGCTTTGGGGGCAAGGATCACGTTATCGGTTCCTTTGGTATCCTGCACCCTACGGTGTTGGAGAAGTACGAGCTGAAATACCCCGTCAGCACTCTAGAGATCAACATTGAAGCTTTTCTATGAGTTAGAAACGGGAAAGGATTTAAAAAATAGCTGAGTGTAGAGCATAGACATGCTTGACCACTTGTTATATGTTTAGAAGGCCGATGTCATGAATGAGAAATAAAACAGCATATTTGAGTATCCAGAATAGAAAAGATATCCTTAAGCATATACAAGTTGTGTAGTTGACTAGGTTAAACTGTAGCCAACCATATTTCAATCCAGCCCAATCTCAATGTGCACTTTTAAGCCCTTTAAAGAGCCTCTAGCAATATAATATAACTACAAATAGTCTAAAGCACGGCGTCCAACATGACGACATACAGCACGGGTCGTTCAGAACCTTTCCCATGCTATTCTGCTTTTATGATGTTTAAGGGAAGCTGGAATCCGCTATATTTTCATGGTAAATCGTAAGATGAAAAATAATTTTTTTCTTTTCTGGAGCCCTGCAATTCTCTCGTTTCGGACATCACTTTTTTTTCCTACCTAGGCCCTTCACTAGGAGTTTAGGAACAAATCTGTGTATGGAAAGACACCTTCCGCATCTGGAGCTGCGGGGAGAGAGGGATGGGGGAAAACAATTGGAAGATCATGTAGTTGTTTTATTTGCGTCAGGTAGAGAGATAAGGTAGGATGACAGGAACGAAGAAAATAGAGCAAGGCCTAAGAAAAGATAACCAGATTACTCCTGCGCGAAAGCTTCCGCACCGGCACCCTCCTGTGCCTCCGTTGCCTGTTGCTCAGCCAGACGCTGCTGCTCGGCGAGCTGCTGGGCAGCAAGGGCCTTGGCGCCGTAGTCCTGGCTCATAGGCTGCAGGATGGGCTCCTCCTCCTTGGGCTCGATGATGGTGACGGAGTCGGGGAGAGTCTTCTGGGGGCCGGCCTTGCCCTCGGGGTCGGAACCGCGCATGATCTTAACCTTGATACCAAGGACACCCTGGCGGAGGAGAACGTGGCGAGTGGCGCAGTCAATGAATTCCTTAGCAGGTTGACCGGAGTGGATCATGAAGCCGTCCTGCAAAAGTAGAAAGAATCACTAGTCAGTAACACCGTCTTCCAAATCTTGGATTCCTGTAATCTCCGCGCCTCTGTGCAATTGTACTAATGCCATATCGCAAAATTCGACCAATCCTTCCGAGGCCAAACCAAGCAAGATTCTTTTCCCCCGGGTTTAACACGTACAGTGAATTTCATGGACTTGGCACGAGCAGCCCTCAGCTTTCCGGAAACGACAACCTCACAACCTTTGGCACCGCTCTCCATGATGAAACGCAGAACACCGTAGCAGGCACGGCGGACGGCCAGACCGTTCAGGAGCTTGTAACGGAGGGATTCGCACTGAGCGACGGCGGAGAGACCGCGGTTCTGGACCTTAGCGGCATAGAGGGAGACGGAGTTCTCGGGGAACTTGAATCGCTTCTGGATGAGGGAGGTAAGCTCGCGAATGCGGCGGCCCTGCTCTCCCAGAACCTCCTGGGTGTGGGTGGCACGGATAACTACAGAAAAAAGGGAGCTTCCGTTAGTGCTCAGAATATCCTTTGCAACCTTCTGTAACTCATATCCGACTGCCAGTTTCCGACCGTGCTGGGCCTTCCCGTCTCCTGATCCTGTCCTCCATCCCATCCAAAACACATTTTGCTAGAAACACATAAGAGGAGCATGGATTTGAGCGACATACTAATATCGGTGACGGTAGGAGTAACGCGGACTTCGACGCCCGAGTAACCCTCCTCAGCCAGCTCGCGCTGGAAGAACTCGTTCAGCTCGGCATAGAAGACACCGTCGGCGACGAACTTGCGGCGCTTCGAAATAGCTCCCTGGACTGCAGCCATGATTTCGTTCCTACGGATTGGATTGGGTTGTCGAAGAAACGGCCGAGGACGCGGTGTTAGCGGAGCTCCAAAGTTGGGATGTCGTTCGAGGGCGAAATGGTCGGCAATCGCCAAAGTTAGTGGGGGATTTTTTGGACAGTAGGGCTTAGGGTTTAGGGTTTCCCACCGCCTGCCGTTTCGGGTGCACCCGGGAAGTTTATAGCTGCCTTCATCCCCAGGCATCAATGATACGTCCTTCAATGGTTATACAGATAGAATCAGAAAAACCAACCACACAAAACTCATATCAACACGTTCATCACTGATCTAAACAGTTTTAGGAAAATCCACCCGTAACTGGTCAGTACCGTAGATACATCGAACCATTCCGTCACCTCCAAAAAGTCACTCCAGTTTTGCTCTTCTTATCGCATCTCAACCTCCATCTGACCTATAGTCTTCGGACCCTCGCCATTGTCTTGGGTTTTTGAGAAATTCAAGTTGGACATCTCCGACGTCTCATCCACCATCCCGGTAGAAATAACGCCACGAGACTCCCTACTTGGCATTCCACTTCCGACAGAATGATGCGCAGTTTCGATTCCCGTCAGCACTGGTGCCCGTACACTCGAGCTGTCGCGACTGACAGGTGCAGTAGCACTAGCAGAACGGGCGCCGTTCATTTCCGCATCGGTTCGACCAAATGCCTCGCTCCACCATCGGACTTCGTTGAGCCGCGGGAAAACCAACCGCTCTTTACCCCGTTTATGGTCGTCAACAACAGGGTCATACTGTGGGTTGACAAATTGTTCTCTACGTGCGAGAAAGTAATCCCACACACTCCGAGTTCGCTCTTTTGCTTTATATTCCACGCGTTCTTTCTCGTTGTTAAAGAGGAACGTACCAAATTGACACGAGTAGAGATGGTAAAGTAGACGCCGTAAGAAGCGTTCGTTGAACTCAAACCGTGTTGGGTATTGATACAGCATCTGGTAAGTTGCATCTAGGAACTGATGGAAGACAGGGCTGGTCTCCTTCACCTTGGTCACCTCTTTCTCGCAGGAGGTCGATCTCGGTGCCGAGCTGGGTTTCTTGGGACCAGGATTATCAGGGTCGTAACTTTGCATCTCTCCCTCCGACTCGGGAAGCGAATCACGACTCGTGTTGTCCCGGTTGAAAAACCCTTTGGCGCTAAGAAAAGCATTTTCAATGGCTTTACCAGCAGCCCCAGAATCACCAAATCCACGGTTAGAGTCCCCTCCAATCCTTTCGTTCTCAATCTGGAACCATTTCTCGCTATTCAAATGGCCAGATCGGTGTCGAAACATATGTCCAAAGGAGAGCCAGTCCTTTTCCACCAACACCATGAAACCTTCCATGGTCCGATAATAGGGGTCGAGACATAGCTGGCTTAGTGCGCTTAGCTGGCTTGTCCTATCCCAACCGTCGGAGCAATGGATCAGCACATGCGAATGCTGCAACCCAACCTGGCGAGCAATCAAGCCCGCACCGTCTAAAATGCCAGAAATATGCTTCAGCCAGCCACTTCGCGCAAGCTGATCCTTATTTGGTCCCAGTGGAGTGACATCGGAATCTTTCAGCGTATCAATCACTTTGTTCAGAGAATCTCGCATTACATGGATGTTGTCGATCCCAAGATACGCTTTAGTGGCAAACTTGTAGTTGTCCATATTTTCCGAGCCAAGACCAACGGCCTGCATAGCAAATGCATTGACAGTTGGCCGCGCGTCTACGATCAAGTTATTCTGCTGAGCCCCATATATCTGAGGCTTTTCCTCGGAATTTTCACGTTGGAACGAGGTCAACATCTCATCCTCCAACTCCTCGACATTCGTCAGATCGAACCCGATCAGAGAATGTGTATCACCTTGCGTGGAAGTCGATGACTCG
Organism: Aspergillus tanneri; assembly: GCF_003426965.1. Lineage (NCBI taxonomy): Eukaryota > Fungi > Ascomycota > Eurotiomycetes > Eurotiales > Aspergillaceae > Aspergillus > Aspergillus tanneri. The sequence continues at coordinate 2,643,632 of NW_022984633.1, forward strand.
CTCTCCAGATGTGGCGTGTTGAAGCCAGCTAGCGGTCTGTCTGAGCGAGATGTTGAAAATATAGTGGCTAACAACTTCTCGTCCTGAATGCTTCGGTTCTGACGCACGCCGACCAGGGGTTGCGAACTCCGGGTGATTGAACAGTTGTTAATGGGATGAAGATATGTCAAGACGGGTACTCTTGCCCTCGAGCGATAGCGTCCGGCATAGTTGAGGGTATTGTCAGAAATAGCGGACGGCACGGGGAAAACAGCGGGATACGTCGGGGAAAACTGAATTATCCAGGTCAATGAGATAGTCTCGGAAACTAAAACAGCAAGAATTTACCCCATAGTCCGAATTTATCTGGGAAATACGCCACCCATGGCCATCTTGATCCACATTTTGTCGAGTCCACTCTTTCCGTGGATCATACAACTCCCAGCCGTTAAATTCACGCTCGGGAGGAGGAGGCTGGTAGGCAAATGCATAGAGTTTGTCGATTCGGCCCACCTTGCATGTCCATGATTTGATGCTTTCGTATACATCACGGGCCTTGCTCTCGTTTGCAAAGTAGAAGCATACAAACGCGAAATCTCGGCACCGTAGGCGGATTGACGACGGCTGACGGGAAGCGGCAGGGGTAGGGCGATAGGTACAAAAGGCAATTATAGGATATGTAATCCAAAGCTCCTTAGGCCGTACAGGTGTACTTTGGGCTTGCGCATCGTCCCGGGGCAGAGGTATGTGCGAAAATATAATATGGTGAGGGGTGAGGTGGAGTGTACCGCTAACCTGTTCGCCACGACGCGCCAAGGTCACATTTTCAACCTGCAATCATAGGGGAAGACACTATTTAGATGGATATTGTATCTGTGGATTCTAAAGAAGGAACATACCTTGGCAATCCGTGTTCTCTCCATGCCTTAGCTATCAGTGTGTGTGCGTAACCTTCATGGCTGGTCTTTCATTGGGAGCAAATTCACTGCGATCCTGTATACTAGGAAGTCACTGACCAGAAGTAAACTAGTGTCTAATCCATTCAGTTAAGTCCTGCGTATCAGGAAGGCACGACAGGGCAGGTTTTAAGGTAGACCTCGTGGATCCGGACGGAGTTTCCTGGGGACAAGTTCACCAGCAAGCACGGGACCGGTCAGATGCGGAGCCCCTCGCTAAACCTTTGGAACTGAACTACGTCAAGCCCCAGTACTACCATTAGCCGTGCTTTCTTGTTCACCACCACATCCATCACTCCTTCTCATCTGGTTCCCTGCGGTGGAGAAGTGTCTCGTACTCTGGGAGCCTTAGGATACAGGCTATTCATGCCTGAAATCTCTTTTTATAATGTAACAATCACGAGGTAACTCCCTCAAAGGTCTTTATATAATTATGCCTGATCTGGGCCTACCACCTCCTACGGTTAGCGATATCTTTCGTTATCGTTACCAGCATGGGACAAACCTCGGATCCATGTTTATGCATGGTCCATGGTTGGACAACAATGTCTCTGAGAGGGATCTGGACGGCTCAAAGGAGCTAGAAGCACTGAAGAGGTTGGTACCCAAGAACTACAGTCTCCGGTCCCTCCTACTGACCAGAGCGAAACAACTAGGTCACTCAGCCTGAAGGGACTTAAAGAAACCAGGTCAACATGGGAATCCCGTTGGTTTAATGCTTTGACTGAACATGACTTCATACTGCTCAGAGATGTCGCACGCTGTAACTCTATACGTATACCTATAGGGTTCTACACCTTTGGGCCTACCTTCTGTTTAGGTACTGGCTTCGAAGGGGAGCCATCTCTGGTATATAACAATTGCTGGAACATCCTAAAGCGTCTGATTGTCCAATGCTCTAATCACGGAATTGGAGTTCTGATTGACCTTAAAAGCATCCCAGGTGGCAAGGATAAATATGGTGAGGAAAACAGCGAGAAGGTAAGACATTGCTCTAGCGTCCACAACCAAATATTGGTCAGAGATTGTCTTGCTTTCATCGCCCAGGAAATCACATTCCATGACCTGTGGGGAGTGATTGGGGTACAAATATCTAGCGAGAAGGATTGGCGAACCTGGGGACATGACTGGTATGACGAGGTTCTTGAAATCACTAGTTCGATCGACCCCACCTTGCCCATCTATATCAATGACGGCCAAAACCTCCACGCTGCCTTGGATTATGCAATATTGAAGAACAGACTTCCAGCCCCAGTGGGACGGAGTCCCATCATTGTGGAATCGCACAAGCATTTTACCTCGGAATCAGATCGGTCTCTAGGACCACGAGCCATTATTGGACGCGTCTCCGACGAACTTACAGAACTCGCGGCCCACCACGACAAGGTTGTTTCGCAAGGAATAGCTATAGATGTCTATGTTGGCGAGTGGAGTTGCGTTATGGACGATCAGACATGGAAGCGTGTGGACATGTCCGAACGACCGGAGTTGACCAAACGTTTCGGCCAAGCACAAGCCCGACAATGGGCTTCCAAAGCCTGCGGGTCCGCTTTCTGTAGCTTCAAACCAAACGGCATGTATGATGCCGATATGGACTACGAGCGACAAGTCAGTACTGGCGCCATACCGTCGCCAGTTTGGCTCACATTTCCCCGTCTGAAGGTCCTCGCCAAACTTGATCAGGCGGAGTCTCAGCGAGCAGAGCTCAAAAACAAATTTCTGTCCCAGACTTCTGCATCTACGAGCCCGCATGGACGTCGCCGCTTTTGCCTCGGCTGGGACCTGGGTTTTAGCGACGCATTGAACTTCTTCGCAGCGATGGCTCGAGATATACTACCCGGCCACAGGGTCGGAGGAGATAAAATCGGCGCCATGGAATTATGGATCCGAAAACGCGTAATGGAGGCATCTTGTCTCGGCGAGGATCTCGACTTAGAGTGGGAGAATGGCTTCAGAACCGGTGTTGACGACTTTTATAATACCGTCGGCATCTAAAGACGCATTTCGCAGCTAGTTCTCACTGGAAGTTCTTATGTTCAAGGCTCCAAGTTTTCTCGCCTTGACTTTATTTTTACCCCAATTTAATACTCATAATTATTAGTTAATTTGGTGCAGGACGTCGGGATGCCATTAAGGTATGTTCCAATGTTTTATGGCAAGTGACAATATCTTCATTCGTTCAAGTCATGTATTCGTCTACTCTCAACAGCTTGTCATGTAGTTACTTCTAATTATCTGGGTATACCAGGGAGCCGTGTGATAAATAATACAAAAGTAGTTAAGTATGACTGTGAGAATAGCTCCAAATTGACTCCCTATACCTAATGGCAAAGGTATCCTCATACTCCAAGAATATTTAAACAAATACCAGTTAAAATCACGCTTCCCCCATATGCAAAGTTCCTTGAGATTTTCCAAGCCCAAACGCGCAGATATACAAGTCCTAAAAGACAACTTTATGTACATTATTAAACCCAACATATTAATATCATGAGCCATAGACGGCGAATCATGATATCTACCTATAATACAGGATTCTGGCATAGTTACATCACATCGTCCGCCAGGCTTTATCCAACTCGATGGCCAATTCACAAGCCGTTGTGTAGAACGAATTGAAGTCACGGGATGTTCCGTTCGAGAGATCGGAAGGTGCACTGGATGAATCGGGATAGAGTTGAGAATTCTCCGACATATCCATGTCAAGGAAACAATCTGTGGTCCGATTGGGGTAATATGGCCCAGTTTCATAGGAAGAGTAGTTGAGCTGGTAGCCCCGGAAATCGTAGCGGTGGATGCGCGTGCCTTGGATGTCATTTATGGGTAGAGACATGTATTCGCCTGTAGTGTGACCATTCGGATCGTGGGTTCCATTTCCGTTGCGCAGAAACTCATTCGGCAAGGAGATCTGGAAGAAGGGTGGAAGCGGCATGTCTTCTCTGTGCATCCTAGCCTTGGAGAAGACTTGTAAGGTGTCTCGAAGATCTCGCAGGAGAGAGTCTTCCTGGGGCGCTTCCAAGAGCTCCCGGGTCAATTTCCGCGTGAATCGTAGATCTAGCCCGTTCTCCGGAAGTAAATAGTCCACGTTGCTTTCGGTAAGAACCGCTTTGGCACTTTGCAGGGATAGTTCTATGCTGGAACCAGAGGCAGCATGCGTTTTTTGAGTGGTAACCTCTACATTGAGCTCTGGGAACGCGTCGGCATATCTGAATGAGGGGACCAGGCGAATGCGGTGAGTATACATAGACTCATCATCAAGAGCACGAGGTGTCAACGAACGAAGAAAAGATGTCACTCGAGGGACGTCGGTGGTGAATGCTCGAGGAAGTGACAGTTTTCCTAGCTGCATTGCACTGATGCTCTTATCCGTAAGGGAAGTCTTGTGTAAGAAAAGACACCTGCCAACCTTCGCTATGATGGACTCCTGGACCTTGGCACTGCGGTGCTGGTCTGCATCTGGAGAGGATTTCGCTCGAAGCAATTTAAGAAGTCCGTCCGATAAACGTGTCTCATGCTTGTTAAAGAAAGGCGTTTCCATTATCTTCGCCACAGTGGCCTGAGAAGACGTCGCAGCCCATCGAACCCACGGCCGTTCCCGATCCCTCCACGTTGTATTGCGTTCGGTGTCGACAGCATAATAAGAAACAGGCTCAGAGGCAGATAAATAAGTGCTGAATGGAACTCGAGGAGCAGTGCTGTCGTGCATCGCAAGATTCAAGGTTCTTCTAGCATTGTCCGCGCCCTGCTTATTTTCAGCAAGATAAAGAATCTTACTTGGTTCCGACTTATGTATCTCAAACGCCACACCATAAGTCTTGCTCACCCATGACAGGAAACTTTGCTTCAAAACACAACCAGTTTCTTTAGCTTTAATGCCACTTGGTGAATATAGCTCAACACTCTCCTGCCGTATCCTGGTTGTAGTATCGTGGATGATGTCACGTATGGATTCGCATGCCTTTTGGCTCCCACTAATTACAACGAGGCGAAGCGAGTGGGTGACGTCAATTTTGGCGTCGTGGAGACTAGCTAATTCCTCGAAGGAAAAGTTGGCCGAGGATAGAAGCAATGATAACACTGGGGCAGAGAGGCGGTAATATATCTGGCCTGTTTCGTTGAGAATTCCAAGTTGCCAGCAATCCCGGAGGATTCTTTCTGCATAGAGCTTTTTGCCTTTAATATCCTCGTGCATTCTAGCAATTCTATCGGCAACGAGTGTATTGCCGGTATCTAGAAACGGCGAAATTCCAGGTTTCCAGGGCGTGACCATGTCATTCCCATGTTCTTGCACTTCCCTCTCCTTTTGCAGTATCCAATCCCTGGCGTAGTGCTTCAATTGCATGGTATAAAATGACGACAAGAGGCTTCTTCTGAGTTCGTTCCATTCGTGAACAGGCAACTTATGTCCAGGCCGATAGGATGGTCGAAAACTCTTGACATGCTTTGAGACCATAGCCTGGTCATCGGAGTAGCTATCCGGCTCAATGTCCTTGAGCATGAAGGGGAGTCCGCTCTCCGTCGAGCTCTTATCGGAGTTGGTCCTGCATTTTAGAGCTCGACGCCGTTCTTGATCCTTAACTAAAACAATCTCTCCAGGTTTTCCCAGAGCTGTTACCCCAATCGGGGCCTTTTTCATCTGCCGTCTGCGACGCTCACTGTCCATTGGCTTTCCAAGTTTGTACGAATTGCGTGTGAATGCAGGTCTGGGATTTTCGCCCGTACCAGCGGCCCATCTACCCTCATCATCAAGCTTGCTCTGCGTGTTGATTGAACGGACCAATGCATCGTGCCCGTGCGATGTTGTCGGAAAAATACATTTTCTGCATGTGAGGAGGATCTGGCAGCTCAGAAACTCTGCCGCAGCTTGAGAAGGCCGTGAAATCATATAGAACAAAGAAAGTGCTCTGATGCTGCAGTCTTCGCGGAATTGTTGCGGCGATCGAATCTTTTGCGCTCTGGGGACGAACAGGACAGACTACGCTAGTCCTTTTACGGAATAGCCGCCAATTTGTTGCCCCAGGTATCTTGATAATGACATATTGAAACGAATAGAAAACATATTATATACTGGGTATTACTCTACTGAGCTTCCAGAATGCAAACGCACCATGGAAATAAAGCATCATTCATTGATTTCCCAACTCCTCAGATCTTCACGCACAACAAACTCGGACAATTCATGCTCGTTATTACTACGACTTCTCCACGCATTCGTCTTTGCAGTACCGTAAAGGTTCTGCTCAATACTCCCCCTCCTCTGATGGCCTGCCATGGGCTGGGGCTCCGATCTGCCGTCATTACGAAATTGATTACTCCCCGAGCTCCTTGGTCGTCTTTCAAAGCTGGGGGAGAGCATATTTGATGTATGGTGCTGCGTGCCTGTTACATGCTTCGTAGATAATTCATGTTCTGCCATTCTCCCAGATCGGACTTCGTGGGTGTCGTTAGTCCAGGTAACAGAGCCCGAAAACAACTCCTCAATCAATTTATCTGCAGGCAGGTCGTTGGATCCAGCATGCCAGGAAGCAGCCAATGTGCGGCGATACATGTCCTGCATGTCTGCGGCTTCTCTGCTTTGACTGCTGATTGATGGCATTCGACCCAAGTCGACAGGATGCTCTCCCTGTTCTGCAGAGACGACGCCGGCGATTCCCCCAAAAACCATTGCCGATTTAAGAGGCGGTCTATCGCCTATCAGTATCTGGATCGAAGGGCAAACACTAGTTGTCAACCTACGTGGTAAAATTTCGATCCCCTTCCACTTGACGCATTGCTATCGCGACCTTGAGGGTGCTGTTGATTTTACTTTCCTGCATCAAATATCTTCTGACAACTCCTTCTTGATCATCGCTTTTCTCCACATATTCGGCGAGGTTAAGACGAATCTTTCCTAAAACATTCTTATTGTCTCCGATTCCTCCGGATTCAAACTCTTGAATGATCTCAAAGTGAACGTCGCATTCATGAAGCGTCTGGCTGCGATCGATTGTAAGCCGAACCTGCAGTGTTTTCTCGTAGTTCCAATATGCCCTATGATCCAGAATCACTGCCTTATCCGTTTGTCCATGATTTTCTGTCGCGCTCGACGAAGGCAAGCGCCATTTCACATATGCAGTTCCGTTTACGAGGGGTACATTGTTGAGATCGATGATCTTAGATAGTCAGTCAGCGATATAATCAACCGAATTACGACCATCATTACCCTAAGAACAAGCTCAAACCGGGGCTAATTTCGATGGTCAGCAATTCGCATATAACCTCTTACGGAGTTCCAACTTGCCCTCCGGTTCTTCGGGACTGTTAAAGAAATCAGACGTGAGGTCACCATCGCAAGGGCAGTCGAAATTGATCTTTAAAGCACTTTGCTCGCATGACAGATGATGGTGAATACTTACCAAAAGCCTGCATTGTCACAAGTTCTAGAAATAATCCGCTTCATCCGTCTTCCAGACTCGAATACACTTTAACTTTGTTCTCCAGGATCATCTACAACATCGACGCAACCAGTCTCCCCACACTCCAGTAGAAGGCGGTGAGGCGTCGCGGCTGGCAGTAATATACCGCCGAAGTCTCTCCGCTTCGGCTATCAATTTCGCCTTTCTTTTCAACTCTGCGCAGAATCCAGGCTGAGAGAGAATCAATCTATCTTCATTTAGAGCCGATATCAGACTACGCAAATGGATCGCCCCCCATTGTCCCCGCCTGCTGAACCGACATCTTCTTCCTCCTCCCGGCCTGTCCCACTAGACTCTTCAATCCGCACAGCTCCAATCCATCCTGATCTACCTGACATCCGTGTCCCTGGAGAACCCCTGCCACCATATAAGTACCATCCAGTCACTTGCGCACCGATTGATCTGCAGGATGTTCAGGCCAAGTTAGAGCAATTGCGCCGGGAATTCCCAACCCGCGAAGCAGCGCTCAGGGCGCAAGAGCAGGCAGCCAAAGAAGTCAAGCAGAAAATGGAAGATGCCGAAAGAAAGCGTGAAGATGTGCAAAAATCCATAGACAAAAAGATCAAAGAGAGGAACACGGAGTTGAAAGTTCTGTCGAAGTATCAAGAAGTCAAATCATGAAATATTCATCGAAAGACAAAGATACCAGGATATCGGGATATCTCGTCACGAATTGGACTGAAGAACAACCCGCGTTGCTTGTCAAGCTTATAGCAACATGATACAGATTGGAACTGCGGCTAGGATGCTCTGCTTTCTTACTCTTTCTATCCCTCCCTTAAATGCCGCCCAACGGGCTACTTGTCGCCACGGGGCAAACTTTAGGGGCTCAAGGACTGGAAACAATTTCCTCGGCTTCTGTTTACTTCCATTCCGAAGATTAGCTAGCCTTTTCGAATCAGGCTCCCGCGACCAGGCTGCTATTTCAGTCAGGACAAAGGGGCAATCAGTCATGTACCCCAGCATACTAACGAGATCGGGCACATTTGGCGAGCAATTGTGGATCGGACTGGCGAGTGCAAACCATCATGTTTTATCTAGTTCTTAAGGATGATGGTACGGAGTTCCTTTTCTCATCATATAAAAGGTTGACTACTGAATGATTTATGCAGCTCTTATTGAATGTGATCTAGATTTTTGGGCTATGGACGGACGCATATGTATCAAGAACATCAATGTGCCACGCCTTGAATCGGCGGCCGGGGGGAAAAAAAAGATCAGATCACAAAATTGAATCTCATCAACATGAAATTGCGTTATTACTCATATTAAGTAACTTCATTGTCCATTAAATCATTAGCCCCATACGCATCATGGCTTAAGCCCCTCACAGTGTACCCAAAATCTTAACCACGACAGGGAGTATCTAAAACAATGATTAGTCATATATCCAATAATAAGATGCGTTTTTTTATTAGAACATACCTCAGAAGCATCTTCGATCAAGATTTGAGTTTCATTGACGAACTTCGGAGTTAGCAAGTGATTGGCATTGCCCAGCAAGCCACCGACCTCGCCAAGCAGCTCAGGCGTGATGACAGGCGAGACATCGTTGATCAGGTCCCTAGTTTCATTGACGAACTTGGGTGTCAACAGACGGGTTCCGTTACCAAGCAGGTAGCCCACTTCCTTGAGCAGCTTAGGGGTAACGGCAGGCGACACGAGGCCAATCAGGTGTTGGGTCTCGTCCACAAACTCGCTCGTCAGAAGATGGTTAGCGTTGTTGAGGAGACCGCCAACCATGCCGAGCAACTCGGGAGTGATAACGGGTGCGATGCCATCAATGAGGTCGCGTGTCTCGTTGACAAATTTGGGTGTCAACAGGTTGTTGGCGTTACCCAATACTGATTTAGCCTCGTCAACAAATCCTTGAGTCAGCAACGATGCTGCGCTTCTCAGCAGGCCGCCGAGTTGCTTAAGAAGTTGAGGCGTAAGCTCAGGAGCAAGTCCGGTGATCAATCCCTTGGTATCATTGACGAACTCCTTCGTCAGAAGATCCGCGGCGTTATCCAACAAGCCAGCGACCTTCCTGAGGACTTCAGGTGTCAGGATAGGAGCAATCTCATTGAGCATAGGAGCCACCTGGTTAATCAAGCCCTGGGTCTTCTTGACGAAGTCTGGTGTCAATAGGTTATTGGCGTTGCCCAAAAGTGAGCCAATCTCCTTGAACAGCTCAGGGCTGAGGAGCGGGCCGACGGCGTTGATCAATTTCTTGATCGAATCGACAAACTGAGGAGTCAATAACTGGTTGGCGTTGCCCAGTAACGAGCTGATCTCCTTGAACAAATCAGGAGTAAGGAGCGGGCCGAGTGAATCGATCAACTTCTTGGTCTCATCAACGAAATGAGGAGTCAATAGCCTGTTGCCATTGCCCAGGAGCGAGCTGATTTGCTTGAACAGATCATCGGTGAGGAGCGGGCCGAGCTGCCTAAGAAGCTTGTTGATCTCGTTCACAAATTCAGGAGTCAAGAGCTTGTTAGCGTTGCCCAGTAGCGAGCTGATCTGCTTGAATAGATCATCGGTGAGAAGTGGTCCAAGCTGCTTGAGAAGTTTGTTGATTTCATTCACGAATTCGGGAGTCAACAACTTGTTGGCATTGCCCAGTAGCGAGCTGATCTGCTTGAATAACTCGGGGGTGATAAGTGGGCCAAGCGAGTTAATCAAGTTCTTGGTCTCCTTGACGAAGTCCGGACTCAACAGGTCGTTAGCGTTGTTCAACAAGTTGTAGACCTCCTTCAGCAGCTCAGGAGACAAGATCGGGCCAAGGGTATCAAGCAGTTGTCGTAATTCCTTGACCAATTCAGGCGTCAACAACTTGTTGGCATTTCCGATCAGACTATTGACCTCCTTGACAAACTCGGTGGTCAGAAGATCATTTCCATTGTCCAAAAGCGTGGAAATCTTCTTGAAGAGATCGGGGGTGAGGAGTGGGCCGAGTCCCTTGATCAGCTTGTTGATCTCGTTAACGAACTCAGGAGTCAGGAGCTTGTTGGCATTGGTCAGGAGACCCTGGATCTCCTTCATCATGTCCGAGTTAAGAAGCTTGCTTCCAGTGTCGATCATTGTCTTTGTCTGCTCCGTGGTCTTGTCGTCGAATAGGTATGCAAAATGATGGAAGAAAGACTCAACATCTTTGAGGAAAGTTGGGTTTAGAAGGCCCAGCAGGCCATCGATAAGATTCCCCAGATCTTTCAAAGGACTTCCTCCAGTGAGGCCCTCGAGAAGACCTTGCAAAACTTTGGTATCTTGACTACCGGACTTGGGAGTTGATGTAACAGTAGTTTGTCCCTTTGGCTGAGCTGTACGTGACGGAGAAGACCCTTCAGAAGAAGAGCTGGAGCCACCCTGAGACTCCTTTGGTGAGGCAGTTGGGCCAGGAACACTTCCCTCACTCTGGGAGCCTCCGTTGCCTGTTGGGACAGACGAGCTGTCTGCCTGTGGTGGTGCTGCGGCATTGTTGCTAGGCTGAGAGCCGGAAGCAGGCTCTGATTGCGCGGCTTGGTTTGGCGCGTTCTGGTTGTTGGCATTGGCGTCGGCATTCTCATCGTTGGTATTAGCACTCTGTTGCTGGCCGTTGACTTGGACATCCGGCTGCTGCTGCTGAGTAGTCGGCTCGGGGGTCGCGGCGGGTGCATGAGCTACAGGCTGCTCCTCCGGTGGAGTACTCCCCTGTGATGGTGCATTGCCCACTGCTGTAGACGCCTGTGAAGGGGATGCCAGCGAGGTGCTGGAAAGCAAGAGCGCGGGTAATAGATATGAGAAACGCATGCTGGGTCTATGCTCTTCACAGGGGGACAGCCAGCAATCGACGACTAAAGAGCCCAAGTACAGATCTACGGTGACTGCAAGGCTCCTTTTATGTGTCTGCAGGTGCCCGGAGCCTATCTACTCCCTCAATGATCCAACCACTGGAACAGACCGAGGATTATCCAATATTCCCCACATGTGAACTAACTAGGTTGTGTTGGTTTTTGTGTCGTTCCTACTCCGGAGTACGCTACTGATGTCAGCGGCAGAGTATTTTGGGTCCGATCTAGCGGAGGTAATTCCTCTTTAGTTTCCGTTCGAATACGACATGTTGATCGTTTGCTCTTGCGTGATGAATGACGTTAAGTCGCGCTCATTGCTTCCGCGGCAGAGGATGATTCCTGCCAGCCTCCATAGACTGTGTCATTTGGTCCAAAGAAAGCACTGATTTTCGGCCTAAGCCGTACCCCACGTTGCCTTAGAGTGTCTTAGTCTTGCGGGGAGGCGAAAGAGGAGTCCGGGAAATTGCGAGTGGCATGAGAAGATCTTTTGCGATACTTACAATAGGGGCCTCTTTTTTTCTCTTTTTTTTTTTCCCACCATACCTCGGTGATCGGCAAGAGTACCTATCGTATTGAGCCAAGCTGAGCATCTGACAATCACTGTGTTCCTCTGGGATAATAAGGGCGTAGTCCAATTGCCTAGTCGATCTGTGCTAAAGGGGTTGCGGTGATTGGATACATGCTCTGGTAGTAAATTTTAGTCCCTGGCTAGGGTGCCTGTCTTTGAGGTACGGACCCTAGTAGAGTCTAAATCGAGCTCTGGTGTGCCGGGGTGGGACCCACTGTCCCAGACTTTTCCTCCCAGCTTTCACGATTTTCGCCTCATCTGGCACTGTTGGCTAAGGGATGTCAAGAAATGAATTCTGAAACCACTTATTGCGGAGACGACATGTCACCCAAGGAAGAGAGTCCCCAGCTGTGGAGGCGACATCGGCAGTCATTATCGATATATGCTGGGGAAACGGCGGCTCCATATTTCCATCCGCATCAGCCGAACCTGGAGGAATGTTGGGCGTAGAACAGCAATGCAAGGAAGGAAGCAAACCCACCTGTTGTAAGTGTTCCGGCCGGCTCCTCGGAGCTTCAGCTCGGTAACATGTGATATCAGGACGGAGAGCAGCTTAGATTAAATAATAGAACATGGCAATTGGCGAGGGATGCATATCCTCTCTACTTCCATTTCGGGGTTAATTTAGTTTAGCGTGGTGATCAACAGTGGCCATGAAGCGGGGTTTGCGCCTAGGGCCCTTTCCGACCACGGTCAAAGTCTTGTTTTCTCTTGGGGTAGGAAGGGAAAAACGGCTCATCGTTGTCCGACCGTGGCTTATCCCCGTATATTGTCCCATAAATTGCTCCACTGATTTACACCCAGAGTCATCCATTCGACGACTCTACATGGTCCTTCTCGCTAAGAATGCAACATCGGAAGGTAAAAGCTGGGGATTTGTATTTTTAGGCTTTTTTTTCTTTCTTTTTCATGTGTGTGTGTGTGTTCACGAGAGACCTTTCATCAACTTGTCAATCTCGGAGAATTATCGTACGTACAAGCTACGTAGCCGCAAGATGCATCTGCACTCCCTATTTGTGTCTTGGATAAACAATCGCCAGCTTCATCCCTACCTGATGAGGTAACTAACCTGAGAGATTATGAGAACTGTGCTTGAATGAATTATATTTGTCTCCACCCAGTTGGTCGGGATTTTCTGGGGCCGCCAATGGGCGGGGGATGCTCGGAATCGATAATAATTATCATGAAAATATTGTGATCCGCAAGGGAGAAAGGAAAGGACCAGCTTGGCCCCAGATTCTTCGCCGAGACGTACATATGGGAGCGGGGGAAACCTTGAGTCCTCGGTCGGTTGAGGCTGCCATAAGAACGAGATCAACAATGACAGTGTGCTTTCTTTTTCCGCACAGTCAGTTGAGCCGTCACCTGACCCGACAAAAGGCCCAACTCTAAATTTTTTCTCCCTCACTCTCATGTCTACATGAGTGGTTTTCTCGCGTCACGCTTTCAATAGACAAGCAGTGATCAATATATACTGCTAATTTTATCTCATCTACTTGATTGAGGTATCACAATGGCAGCATCGAAAGCCTTTCCATAAGTAGTGGTAGTAAACTACGAATGGTCTCAAAATTCAGACCAGATTTGGACCCAAGGACAAAGGACCCATTAGTAGAGTGGGCCTCATTCGTGTTGACTTTAGAGCATGATCTCTATCCGCTAGCTCACTAGAAATACCAAATGTCTTCCATGGAAAGTCTTACGTAGTGTAGAATATTTAGCAGCTGTCTTACTGGCTCACATTTGGGCACTCCCTTTATGTCTTCATGGGATAGTAATAGCATGCACTAAATCAATGATTCTTGAATAGATCTGAAAAGATTTGGACACTATTATCTGCTACCCTATATTCTTCCTGCCCTTGGTACGCCTAAACAGGGTCTTCCATAGTCCCAATTCAAGGTACACGACGCTCCTCATATAGGAGCCATTTACATTTTTCCCTTACCACGTGTATACAGTGTATATAGTACTTCTAGGAGCATGATGTAGGTTTCCTTATCTTGGACTCTCCCAGTATCACATCGAAGAATTATACATACTAGGGTCCAATTTTGAGTAAAATCTAAAGCTATACTACTCTAAAGAGCCAAGGTTGCATACTCCACTAGATCGTTGACACCCATGTACCCCGCGAACTATTCCTAGAGATATATTAATGAATCTCAAAATCAAATACCAAGGGCATTTTTGTCTACTCCCGAAGAGATTTGCCTCCCGAGGTAAAGTGGATAATACAGCCGCAAAGTCGAACCCCTTTTGAGATATACATTTTGAGTTTAGCGCCAGCGTACATTTCAAGATATCGTCGTGAGCTGGAACACTAAAATCTATGCAGCTCAACATTGGACGCAGTACACTGATATTACTGGCAGGTACATTTGCTCCCATGTACAGACGTGGAAGTCATGACTGAAAGTCAGGTTAGTCAGTCTTAACAAAGTACAAACTTCAGTACTGCTTCCTTGATGTATGAATTTTTCTGCTGCCATCTATAGAACGTGCAGATTTTGAAGTCAAAGCCATGGTTGTCAAGCCATTTCTTACTCTCATGCAATTCCTATGACTTGATATACGGCTTATGCCTGAAGTGACCTTCCTGAAATACTTAACAATCTTGCGATAATATCAAATTCAATGCACTATTCCTATACTTTCTTTAGTATCTAGCTTGGTTTTTCTCTTTCGATTCTTACTTTCATATCTACTGCATCTTCTGATTACAACTGCGTGATGATATTTTTATCCATTCCGATTATGATCTATAATATACTTGAGGATACTCAGTACTACACACAGTGATAGAGAAATTATTGTGCTCTTCTTGATAGCGGCTAGTCTTTCAGGATTTGTAAAAGAATATGATAACTTTTGATATATAGCAATTCTTCGTCCTTATGTTAAAGACACGGAGTGCATAATTTAAGCTCAGCAACAGGAATAAAATCCCACTTTATACATCGACAAATATATTTATTGTAAATAATGAAGTACATCCCAAAAGTATAGACGATGGGTATAAATCCCCAAAAAACGCGGGGAGAAATCGGTGAGATAAGACCCCATAAAAAATAATACTTATAATGACGCAGAGTACTAGGTGCAACAATAGTTGCAAAGAAGGCCTCACGCAACATGATGGGAGGGAGATGCTCTTCAATTTAGTGGTGTTTTATATACAGCAATACGGCGACTGTTCCTATGGACTATCTTTCTTATGTTGCTTTCATAAGCATATGGCGTCCAAGGCCTCAAGCTCTTGCTTCATTGGGAAGCACATGCATAGCTAAACATTATATATCTGGGCTACAACAGGTTAATAGAACTTTATATTGAATTGACTATTAAACTCACTTACTCCTAAGCATATTAATGTCTTAAAACCAGACAGCATTTTGCACATACATATTGTATAGATACGAGGGAACTAGATACTCATAGTAGCTTTAAGTCGTAAGCCTTACAAGCAACCTGTTCTCCTGGTACCAGCAAAGTGGTTGTGCTAATGGTATAGCTGTAGATAACCCTGACGATAACATACATGTATGGAACGTATGACCTACAAAAGAATATCATGATATGGTAAATGCTTATATGCACCACTCTAGCGTTATAACTACCTAGAGCCATATTCGTGCATACAATACAGTAAAGTTTTTTAAATAACAGCATGCTTTATTTCCAGTCTTACACATATAGTCTTCAATAAGATATACATCTAACTATTTCCTTTCAATGTCTGTGGAACTACTTCATTTAAAGCATCACCGACCACCGATAGAGTCTCACTAATAGTACATAGATAATCAGAGCAGGTACCTAGACTTAGTCGATTTCTGAAGTATGCGACTGTTGATGTATTTAATTTTAAGGCCATTCATAGCTTGTGTCCATTTCTTACTGCATAGGTCTTTGATCATACGCGCCTATATAGTTACATACAGATGTTTATTGCATACCTCACTCTTTCAGACATTCAACTATCCCAGTTTCTAACACTGACAGCAATACATTACCAACTGAACATTTCCAACATGCTTTGAATGTCGCTCACAGAGGCTCCATCTTCTTTTATTCTGGGTGAAGAGGGGGGAATCATATGTACTATATATAAATTATACTGACAAGTCTCATCGTAGTTATTTTCAATAGAGGTGTGCGAATAATAGGCAAGGATGTGAAGGATATGATGAGGCCTGAATCCTGGGGTTGACTTTATCTAAACGTATCAATCCATACCTATATATACTATTAAGTGTTGTATAAAATAGAGACCTATTGACCAGGAAAATCCTCCTATCCAAGTAGGTGCATATATATAGCAGCTAAATTAATCATTATATATGCCTATCTAGTTGATAGTAGAGAAGCGATCCTGAATAACTACAATTATTATTCGCCAGTATGTACAAGAAAACCCTTTATCCTACATTGCTTTATAGGGGAAATATAGGGTCTTACAGATCTTAACTTATATACAACAGTTTTGCTTGCTAACAATTGTATAAATGCAATGGAAATAGAAAATTAATGATTATATCTAAGATACAAGACCTAAGTACATACACGGTTTAATAATAGCAACCTATGTATAGTCAACTTTTGCTTGTGAGATATCATTACCACCCTGGTGGCGAGATTTATAATAAACACCACTTGAGTGCAATTTAAAATTCGTGGTTATAAACTATTTTTATGCTAGCAATAAGACCTAATATCTTCCATTTATCTTACCCATGGGCGTCTATTCTGGCTATAGCTGTCAGTGGGAGACAAGAATGGCAGACAAGAATTCATTCTCTGATAAGTACAAACAGAGTTGTTGAATAAAAGCGTATATCGATGGTTTGGCGTCTATGTGGAAGGGATATACTATATATTGCCTTTGCAATACTGATTATCAAGTGGGATGATGTACTATATTGGATATTAAGTCAGACAAGTGTCAATTGGTAGTTTGGTCAAGCTGAACGTGCTTACCTGTACAAATAATAGGTATAAATAGAAACAGAATCGGTTGTACGGAGTACTCTGTAGTGGTATGTGATGATGATTTACCTTCATAACGAGGAATCAATATTAGCCATAGATATAGATACAGATGTCGGAAGAAGTTAGAATAGTTAATATTTAAGATATTTTAAAGGCAATGTCCTTTGTCTAATTTTCGTATGCATGACTCTTAGACAATAAGAAAGCAGACGCCAATTACGTTACGGGGAAATTCCAATTCCAAAAATATATATCTTAGAATAATCTTGCCCAGAATACGAAAAATATATACTATGAGCTAGAAAGCAAGTAGTGTCATAGAAAGAGGAACACCAAATACATTATCATACTGTAGTATTCTGTCATAATAAATTTGGGCCTTAATCTCAGGGTGGCCTGCTTATAAATATGTCCTTAACAGATAACTATAAATTGCAATTAAATTAAGCTATAGATAATCTACAACACTACTACATATTACCTCTTAGCAAAACCATCTGTAGATCTGTCGGGTACGTACGATACTACTTATTATCTGGTTTTTATATATTGCCTGAGTATTAATTTACATGATACAAAGAGCCATTTATCATGGATGAACTTTCTATGCTGATATTCTATGGCAGACCTTACATGATAGAATGAAATTAGCCTATTGGCTGAGTCAAGAGAGTACTAGCAACATAATAACAATTGTTATACAGCTCTGCCGAATGTACCTCCCTTTGTGTTAGAGAAAAAATGACCGTGGTTGTCAACCAAGGCTGAATATAGTACCTTCTCTGAACACAGAGTAAGAGCCTAGATTCGTGATATCATGCATCAGGCCTATATCAATTTGATATATCACTAACACCCCATCCTCACCGACAAAGCAAAAGTCAAGGCCATGCTACTGATCTCAAAGCGGCTAGTTGAACAGCTGACCATTTCCATATGCACTGTCAGCAGGTCTTTGTGGGTCTTGAATGCATCCTTCCCAACACCATGCGGACTTTCTACCCATGATCTCTTTCGATAGATGCAGGTAACCGACATACCTACCAGTTAAGATCGTGGGGATGGTGCCACCTGAGACAAGGTAGGGGTAGAGCCAGGGTAGATGCAATTACATTGGCTTTCTGAGCGTACAGGCCTCTGACCTAAAGTCTGACCCGGGACATAGAGGGCGCTTAGACAGCAACCTAGGCACCTAACTAACCAGGGACTACAGTACGATATTGTAATACAAGGTAATGTAGTACACAGTAATGGTGTTGCCATGGTTATTTTGATTCGCACATATATTATGGATTAACTGGGTTTTAAAGCTCATCTTTGCTACATTGAATTCTTCAGGCCACCGAGTTGTTCAAACTAAGTCCGTCGTGACCTACAATATGGAAACAGTCTATTTGTTACGTCGGTGATGCTGCAACATGAGTCAATTAGAGGTTGGTGCGCTGGGCGCTAAAAATAGGCAATACGAGTATTTCTCTATTTCCTATTTTCTTTGTAGTATTGTTGCTAAAGTAGAAAGAAATGCTGCTTTATACAATGTTTCTAACCTATAGAATCCCCGCTTTCTATTTTTCGTCTAATCCAAACCGTTTTTGGAAACGACGCGCATCTACCTATTAAGGTACGTCTTCAACCTTCTCTGTTTTTCTTTTTTTTTTTTGCCTCTTCTCTTCACTTCCATATACGATGATTGAATTTAGCAACATGACGTCATACCTTTCCTGCAGAAACTAAGCCACAACCACCGTGGCTACTTCAACAACGTGACAGTTGTCCCAGTGAGGCGCAGCAGTCGGCCATCGCCGAGATTGACAATTCTGGATACCTGCACGGGTCGCATATGGTCTTTTTTTTTTTTCTTTTTTTTTATCCCATCTCTTTCGTCTGCGGTGGCCACGCTTGTGTCATACAGAGGAACGAATAAAAATTATGTCGAACCACCCAGGCCAGGCTGACGACGCGTCGATAATTCGCGCCGAAAACAAAAATCGTCTGTAAAACCGCAGTTGCGGAACCGATTCCAACCGACAAAGCGATGCGCCTACATTACCGCTAGCTATCTATCCAATCAGTGTCGTGACTCGTGACTATCCTCCGCATGTATACAAAATTTGTTGCTGAGCGCCTGCTGAGACTGCTGCAGCATCCTGGATCAACCCCGAGCCGATCGGCTGTTGCCTGTTGGGAACATGTCAAGTGCAAAAGGGTAATTTGATGGCAAATGCCAAAGAATCTCTTCCAGATCCGCCCGTTCCGGACTCGCTAGGTTGATACCACCTGAACCGTCTTTCATCTGCATTGCGATGAAGCTTGATTAGGGGCAGCATTTTTGAGCTACTACTTCCCCATGTATACACAGTCGGAAGCCCTGCGTATATTCCCTGTCTGTATGCGTGTGAGCTATCGACGATGCCTACGCATTCGGTATGTACTCCAGGGCGGCGGGACAGGCGCTTGGATGCAAGTCGGGGCGGAGATTCTACGGAATGAGCATGGCAGAGCCATAGCCAAGGTCCCCCTCTTAATGCTTGTAACAAAGGAGTATGGGGATACTACTTACTACCATTGTTACAAGGTTGGATTGGCGACCTGTTCCAGAAAGTCTGGAGATGACTATCGACGAGGCTCAGTCCAATGGTAGATCGTAGCAGGGATCTCAGCTGCAACGCAAGAGCCGGACCGTGAGAGCGCCAGCGAATCTGAGGGCCGAACAGGCATGCTCCCTCCCTTTCCAAGACCTTTTAGCTCGCCTCACGAGACTCGACCCCTCCATGATTCATCAGCTGAGTTGCTGAGGTCTTTTTCTCATTTGCCTAGAGAAACTAGACAGGTCCGAATGGTGAAAAGTTTTTCTCTGAGGGAAGAATAAGGTCATCGTTTCATCCGTTGTCTGTGGAAGGTAGAGTTCATCCGGTCGTATAGATCCATTGCTCAACCGTCCTCCTTTCTATATCCTTTTATTATTATAATTATTATTCATTTCCTTATCCAGTCCCTCTGCTGGAATGAAAAAAGGCTTAGGCTCTTTGTGATACTGCAATACTCCTGGACCGTCGATGGCTTGGTTACATTAGCCGTGCATGATCTAGTCGAGCCTATTGAAGAGGTGCCATACGGAGAATATACAGAGCCATAGAACATAGTACAGGCTGTGGGATACAGTGCGTATGAAGAACGGGAATATGAGTTATTAGAAGACTTTGTGCAACTGGCCCGTGCTTTGTGAGCCCTTGGGCCTTCTGTCCGACGACGCCTTCGACCAGATCTTGGTTGCGGTGGAGTTAGGAAGGAGGCATAGGCACCCATTCTATGGGTCATAATAGCGCTTGTACGGACTCTCAGCGAGATGGCGAGTCCAACCAGAAATTGGATGATCCCCATCATGTTACAGGCGAATCTTACCACATTGTATACACTATGTGTTTGTATCTACGTTCCTTTCTACCTGCCAGAAAAGACGTATACGATGCACCACAGGCAAATTTAATACACACTTTACAGAGCCAGACGAGGTATGTAGGTATTACCACGGTGATAATGGTTAGGTTGGGTTTTCCTCACTAGCAGTTGGCCCTAAGCTGAATAGGGTGTGTACTTCCCAGCTGAACATGGAGGACTAACGTGGACTAAGGTCCCACTGGTGGCGGATTCAGCATTTCTCCTGTATTATCACGAAGGCTTTGGCTGCACATCCCAAACCACCATCGGATGATCTTCATAGCCTTGGAACTGTTTCTATTGTCAAGAATTGGCCCTTCATTATGCTATAATAAATAAATAATACTTTTTTTTTTAAAAAAAAAAAAAAAAATATTAAATTAAATAAAAGAGAGAGAGGTCAATTGCCAGACATTTAACTGCAATATACCGTGTGGATCAGCAACGGGGGCTTAGCAGCCAGCCCTCCATCGGGTTGGGCCATTCTGTGCCCGCTATCTAGTTATGCTCCTCCGATCTGGTGGGCTCTGGACATCCAGGTGTAACGAGGCAACATGGCCATTGTAATAAGATTGTTATCATCATCAGGATGTATTACTTACTTACTCCTGGAGGGATTTGCCCTGCTTACTCTGCAGACTGGATCCATGTGGTTAGAGCAGCGACATGACAGGTCTGATGGAACAATGTTTGTAACACTTCTCGTCTTAGGCAAAAGTGCCCTGGATCCCATACAGCCTGGGGACTGGTTCTTATACGATTCCTTCCTCAACGATTTACTTAACCTTCGGTGAAAATTAGATGCGATTTCCCCAAACGCCGGGACTGACTCGTGAACCTCCTCCGACCCCCTCCCAGATCAACCCCTCTTAGGTCTCTCTTTGGCGGAAGTTTCTTTTAATTTCCTCCCATGGTTGGAAGAGACCCGACAGAAATACTCCGTACTTCCCTTTAGTTACCTCATTATTTACAGTTTAGAGGTTCTGTTCTGTTCACCTCCCTCTCAGTGAGGGAATGACGTCTTGACCTGCTGGGCTCCACCATCCGCGACGATTCTGGACGCCTGCATGATACTAACGCCCAAGTTCCCAGGAGAAGAAGGGTGCACAGCTGAGATCGGACGGTGAATCCGGTATGGTGGGCAAATCCCCGTATCTTATCCATACTTATCCATATCTTCTTAGATGGACAGACGGAGTATGTATGAGCCGTACAGTAAGAACGTAGTATGTACTATGTATACTAGGTCGTTCCATACGATCGGGATTTCGCGTCCTGCAAGAGAAAGTTGCCGGACATTGCCATCCATTCTGCATGCGCCCAGTGGTAGACCTTTTTTTGGGGGTTGTGGTTTTAAAAAATGATGGTTTGGTAGTACTACATTCAGATGATTCTTTCCAGTGGGTTTGAATCCTTGTTAAATTTTGATTTTTTTGGAAAAAATAAAAATAAAATAAAATAAAATAATCATAATCATTCTGATTTTACTTGTGTTTTTATTTTTATTTTTTTTTTCTGCTGTATAAGTGATCCAACTCCAATCATTCTCCTCGATTTTCTCCAGTTCAAACAATACGACTTCCTGCTCTCCTCTTGCCCTTTCGGGCCATCCCTCTTCCGCCCCTCTCTTTCTCTCTCTCTTCCTACAACTTCTTTTCGTCGTCTTGTCTCGTCTCTCTCTCTCCATCTCATCTCCGCCTCCTCCCTCCCCCAGTCGCTCTCCTCTTTCTACTTCTTCACGACAACTTGAACTTTCTTTCCTTAACACTCCTTCGGTCGTCAGTCATCTAGACTTCTTGACGCTTTGCCCCCCCAATAATTCGGTTCCCCACTCCACATTTGAACTGTGCGTTTCCTAATAAATAACTTTCTTTATACGGTGCCATTCGCTTCCGACTGGATCAGGTGGTATTTCCAAGCTGGGTTGCCCCTCAGCTCAAAAGAGACTTTTTTTTGCCCCTTCTCTCCTATCTCGTGACCTGTCTCTATCGGAATCGCAACCTATATCGGAAAAGGAACATATCGCCAAGAGTGGGCGAATGCCGTCTTTATGATCTTTGTGCCGTCTCATTCTCGTTTCTTTCTCTGAGATCTCTTTCCTCTTCATCATTCCTTTCCTTTTCCAATATAGTATTGCCTCGCGGGGTGTCAATAATGCCAACGGTCTTACTCCCGTCGTCGGCCGCTGCTTTTGCTCCACGGTCGTCGCCGAATGTGGTGTTGAACACCAGGATCGAGCCGTGGCTGACGGCCACCTTGAAGCGAGTCAACCGGGTCAAGCGCCCTCTAAACAATGTAACCCAACATACGAGGTGTCTGACGGAGACACTGTCCTCACCCAACGCCATCTGGACACTCTGTTCCATGACATTTCCCAAGGCCCCCGAGTCAGAACTCAGGAAGGATGAGAACCCATTAGTGGAGGCAATTTTCAACTACCAGATGGTCCATATGGAAGCCTATGTGGTGCATGTCGACATGGTATCACAGAACGAGGTTGCTTTCAAGCTGACCCCGGAAACGATCGAATCCTTAGTCGAGTTCCATAAGGACATTTACTCCGTGGATACCGCCGCCAGTACCTGGGACTGGTCTGAGAAGGAAAGCCAACTGAAGAAGTTGCAAGAGGAGTTTGTCCAGGCCGCCAACAAATTCGTCTATCGCTCTAGCGCCCAGGTGCTTGAAGGCCTAGAGGAGGACGGTGCAGGTGAACTACTGGGTGGTCGGAGTGAGGATGCAAAGACTGCAATCTCGAGCCTTTTTGTGCCATTACTCCCCCCACCGCCACGGGTCGATGTGCTTCGCTCCACGCCCCTACTTCCCAGCTCCACTGGGCCGGAAACATGGTGGCAAGAGCCCATGCAACCATCCGTGTCGATGGATTCGTGGAAAGTACTGCCTTCCAGTCCAGCCTCGGCCAGTACAGGGGATTCTAACCCTAACATGTGGGCCAGTTTCAACAGTTTGAATGAAATACCGCTTTCCTCGCCACCGACGCCCTACAGCCAACCGTATACCACCTCGCCGTACAACACAACACAGTATTACAGCGCCGCTGCCACATCGGCCGCTCTAGCTGTCCTCCCGCTTCCTAGCATGCTAGTGCAACCGTGCAGCACCGCAGCGAACATGGTCGGACTTGGATGGGGAGACCGGTACCAAGATTTTGCGTTGTACGGGACAACAATGTGATAACCGAATCAAAACACTTGATATGGACAGTCTCCCTGTCCTCATGTCTGGGCGAAGATCTCAGGACACATATCAACAACCTGATCATGAATATTGTGCGCCTCCGATACAGACGACAGGCTAATTGGCATCACTGACGGCGTTATCATTGAGTGATTCTGCGAACTATGATACTCCATCTCGTCTTTTTTTTTCTCTTTCTTTTTTTTGTTTTTTTTGCATGTCGGCTCGTCGGACATAATCTCTTCACTCTTTGCTTCCTATTTTTATCGTGAGCCAGCGTTAGCGCTTTTGTTTTGTTCCTTTTGTGCATGAAGAAGCGGCGGGTCGGCTATTTGTTTCTTTTTTTTTTTTAATTTTTTTTCACATGGGATAGAGTCCCGCATATATGTCATGAAGACCTGGTAAGCCTCGCGGCTTGGGATATGATTGGATGAGGAACGGTCATTTTATTTTTCTTCGTCGTCGCTCACTGCCACCTTGAGATAGAAAAGGTGATACTGTGGCAGGAATCCACAATTTTACCTTTCAATTTCGGGAGCACCCTCTCTTTCTGGTACAGGATACCAGGCTGGTGACCCGGCCGCTTGGGTCTGGAGAGGAGGCAAAGTGAGCCATTTACATCAGGTATGTATATGGCTGAGTTTTAGACGACACGAGCTATGGGAGCGTGGGCAGTCCAAGGAATGCGGCATTGGCCTTGAAAGTTCGAGAGAGGCGCCTGTGGCGGACCCTCGGCGACGTTGGGAACAAGTTAGTCTGAGACACACGGTTCCCTCGTATTCAGACCCGCATCCTTGGCTCTGTTTGCGTGTCCTAGAGTGTGCTTCGTTAATAGGTTCATCCCCTGTCGTCCAGGCTGGGTTATTTGATTTCCTGGATACGCTCGTGTTTTTCATCTTCATTGAATGAAGAGTGGGATGGCGAGAATCGGATGCTGGTATCGCTGGTTCCTTTAGGACTGGTTTCCTTTCAGTTCTTTCGTTCTTCGTCCTTGCTACTCTTGTGCTATTCATTAGTTGCTTGAGTATGATGTATCTAGTTTGAGCCATCCTAATTTAAGACATAAATACAAGATTGATGGACCATATTAGCGCGTTCTCCATGTTCTCGAATGCCTAGTGGGCTGCTAGTATTACGGCCCGGGCGGATGTGGGTAGCCCATTTTACCTGCTTCCGGCCATGACGTCAGGTCATCCTGGCAGGCAGAAACTGGACAACTTCCGGGAGATTCGGGAATACTCGAGTCCTATTCAGTTTGTAGTCTGGAATTTTTTTTTTTTTTTTTTATTTACTATATTATATCTTGACCGATCAGGCTACTGTTGGGTCAATTGCACCGGTAGCACCATATCTCGTTGATCTAAATCCTGGACACCATCAGCGATTAGCAAAGATACCACGTATTCCTACTCTTCTCTTCTCCGCCAGCCTCCAGTGACCTGCGCTATAATAGCATTTATTCTTTTCTCTTCATCCAGGACGGTGACAGCAATTAAATGGCCGCCCTACAAGAAGCCCTAGAGTCTCTAGGCCCAATATCATGGGACGAAGTCCCCACAAACCCAAATTCATTACGCGACTACACCAACGACCTATACACCAAGGCGCAACTAATCGTCGACTCTGTTCCGGAACCTCCATTCAACGAGACAGCCCATCATATCCCCCATGACTCGTCCTCTTCCTCCCCATCCTCCCGAGTCATTACCGCCTCAACCGCACGCATCGGCACGCACGATCCCACTCTACTATCCCTCCAGCGAGAATGGGGCAAACCCATCAAAAACACCAATCCGAAAGACAACCCGCACGATATCCTCGTGCACAAGCTCCCCGCGAAAGACGGCAACGGGGCATGGTTTGCGCGCCGCAGCGTGCACGCGGGTCTGTCGTTCGAGAAATGGCAGGAGAAATTGTCCAGTGAGATGGTGGAGACGTTGAAGGCGAATCAGAAACGTGTTCAGAAGGGGAGGCCGCCGGATCGGTCGATTCGGGGAATTGGGGCGGAGAGGTTAGTCGAGGAGTTGGTGGTCAGAGATGAAAGGGATAGACGCATCGGTGGTGTCAATGTATTTCATGTTTCGGCGCAGTTTCCGAAACCGACAACTCCGAGGGATTTTGTTCCCTTGATTCTTAATTGGGATATGGGGATGGGAATGGGTGAGGGTGAAGGTGAGAGTAGGAGTCAGGGCAAGAAGACGACGCAAGGTGGTGGTGGTAGGTTTTGGATGATGGCTTCGAAACCGTGCACACATCCTGACGTTCCTCCGTCTCAGGGACATATTCGCGGGCTGTATGAGTCGGTTGAGTTTATTAGGGAGATTCCGAGGGAAGGAGCAGGCGAGGACGACGAAGATGTCCATGTCGTGGAATGGGTGATGGTCACTCGGAGTGATCCCGGCGGAAACATCCCCCGATGGATAGTGGAAAAGGGAACACCCAAGAGCATCTGTTCGGATGCAAGCAAGTTCCTGGACTGGGCGTGTCAAGAGACAGATGCTTCTTCGTCCGATGTATCGACCAAGGATGAGCCTGTGGACGCCGGGGCGACTCAGCGTCGACGATCCTTGGATAAACACGATAAGAGTCTGTTCTCTGCCGAGATTACAGAGGGACATGAGAGCGAATCCAACGAGTCCGATCTCTCGAACGTCGAGGACGAACATCATGGTCTGATCGCCAGTTTTGCGTATTTGCTGAACGCCGGACTGGAACGATATGCGCCTCAGGCTGTGTTGGACTATCTACCACTTCCGCAACACCGGCCGTCGCGCAGCACCACTGACAACAGTGGATCATCGCAGGGTAGATCACCCAGGGCGAGCAGTGACCCTACCAGACCAGCGGAGGCGAACCACTGGGGTGAAGAAAAACACCACAGCGATGCCCAATCGCAGGCCTCGCAGGGCAAGGCATCGGTGGCAGACTCGACAACTTCGGGACTTGCCAAGCCACTCGAACACGGCACTGCAGCCGGGGAGATTATGAAGACGGAGAAGAAAGAGAAGTTATCATCGCACGAGAAGCAGCTCGCGAAACTCTTTGAACGCAAACGCAAAGTCGAGGCTCAATTGGACCAAGTCCGATCCGACATCCACTCTCTCCATCTCCCTTCTGCGGACGAAAGCTCCAAGCGAGACAGGGCATCAGCAGCAGCATTGTCAACCGTATCAAGAGACCCAAACAGCGACCAACTCAGCAGCAGCACTGCGAGCAGCATCAAGAAGGGCTCTGAAGGCGGAGCAAAATCCGTTCAACTGCAGAAAAACCCCTCCATACATGATACTGCTCGGCTGCACAAGGTCGCCTCGGGGCTTTTCAGCGACGAAGCGAAACTTGTCAAGCAGCTGGGCAAGATCGAAAAGGATCAGCTCAAGGAGACGTCCAAGATCGAAGCCCGACAGCGAAAACACGCCAGGCTCGAGGAAAAGTCCCGCTCACGCACCGAAACGGAGAGTCTACGTCATGAGGTGGAGTATCTGAAAAAAGAGATCGAGAGACTTCGAGGCGAGCGTCGACAATGGTTGGATCTGGTCGGGACGTTGCAGGCAGAGAATACAAGGCTGGCTGCTCAGCATTCCTAGTCGGAAAAGTGATTGAGTTGTGCATGTAAATTTTAATTTAAAATGTACAATTATATCCTTCCATGTAGTTGGCTGTTCTGACCACGGTCCTGTGTTGGTGCTATGAAAATTGTTCTCGTCATTTGGAGTCGACCGTTTCTAAGTAGATATAAGGTGTGATAACTATACTGAAAATCCTTCAATCTGTTTCCTTAATCCATTTCAGGCTCGCATAACTCGTCAATATCTCCCAGCATTATTATCAGATAACATCCCCAGTCGTGGGGACCCTGGCACGGTATCACAAGTCCAGTGTACTATCCCATCCACCATACCAGGGCACAGTAAGCTCGTCAATGGGACGAATGAGCTTCAGCAGTCCGTGGTTGAAAACTGTACACATAGATGCGTAACTGTAGCACGGAATTCCATCAATCACGACCTCCAACGCGCAGAAAACCGGTCGTAACATCGTTAATAATAGAACCAACCCTCAGGTAGTATGTTATTCTTGTGTCTAAATCAAAAGAAAAGAAAAAAAGAAAACTCTTAGCTTAGTCCGCTTCCGTTTCATAAAGAGTGAAGAAAAAAGACCATACCTCTGGCGGATTCCCTGCCCCTCTAACCATCTTTTCGATCATCGCCGCACGAACCCTCTCCTTTGGCTCGCCCATTCCAACAGCCATATATGACAACATCGGCGGATGACCAACATACGAGGCGTAGCTGTCGCGAACAATATTCGAGACCCATTCGTACTTGGTGGTGTCGGCGTGACCCGTCCCGACGTAGCGGGCCTGCATGGCCTCGAGGTTTTGGAGCGTACGTAGTTTATCTGCCATTCTGAATGGGGGTAGGAGGATGGGTGTTGTAAAGCGTGGGAGTTGTATAAGTATGAGTTGAGGTTGGCTACCTGCTTGTTGGTAGAAGATCCGGATGTGCATCACGTGATATCAATCGGCGATAAAAGATCCGGAGTTGTTGGATTCATCCATACTACAACAATGGAAAAGAGTGATTCTCGATGAATGCAGGAGAGCCCTTAGCCTCGCGGATAGCGTCTCTGGTGCATACGCATTTCGATGGCTTGCCCAGTCGCAGTAAGCCGACTGTTAGGCCGGATGGGACGAAGGAGTGGATTCCCATGTCGGGAGTGGTTGTTGTAAAGGGTGGGTATACATATTCCTGGCGATGATTTTCTGTATTTCCTGTTTAATCTATACAACTGGGATGGTTGAATCAGACTAACCACGCTACAGGAGAGAATACGCCCGCGGAAAAGTTGACCTGCGTGGCGGTCACGTATGTTCACCTACTTGGATACCACGATGTCCAAGTGAAGATGAATTGATTCATCGTCCTGACCAGTCGCTAGATCCGGGGCAAAATGTCTTTCTGCATCCCAAGTCCCCAATTGCAAAGGCCTCGTGCTACATGATTGGCACGCAGAGATCCTTGCCCTGCGAGCATTCAACTACTGGCTTCTCTCTGAATGTCGCAGTATATTAACCCAGAAGCGACAGCACAGTTCGTCGTCCTCCGACGGAAGTCAGGAATCACCTTTCTCACCTTCTTCGCCTTATCTCCGTTGCAGACAACAATACCCTCCTTTCGAACTCCAACCAGACCTCACAATCTACATGTACTGCACCTGCGCTCCGTGCGGCGACGCCAGCATGGAGCTCTGCATGGCAGCGCAAGAGGATCCCACGCCCTGGGAAGCCAATCCCGACAATCCCGACGAATCCAAACTTTCACTTCTCGACGGACGAGCCCATTTCTCTCGTCTAGGCATCGTCCGTCGCAAACCCGCTCGCGCAGACGCCGAATCCACCCTCAGCAAGTCCTGCTCCGATAAGCTCGCCCTGCGCCAGATCTCGTCGCTGCTGTCCTACGAAACGAGCCTTCTCGTGGCGCCCACAGAAACGGCTTATCTAGCGGGGGTCATCCTCCCGGAGAACGAGGTCAGCAGCGTCGGCTGCGCTCGCGCATTCAGTGACAAGGGCCGAATGAAAGTCCTGAAGGGTCGGTTCTGGCCGCTGCATAATAATAGCCATAGCTCTCCTATCCCGGATCAAGAGAGTTCCGGGTACCGATTCCGTCCATTCCGGGTCCTTTCGATTCCCATGCAAAAGTATGCTTCGCTTTGGAGGTATGCTAAAACCGGTTCCTCTGGGACCGATGCCCAAGAAAAACGCAAACCGGCGGTTATCTCTGCGGTTTGGACGGTGGCACCGTCTGGTCCCCCGCCGTCAGTGGTCGAGAACGGGGTGAAATCGTTACCGGTGCTGCGAAGATCGAAGACGGGTCTGTACGAGACTCTCATCAATGGCGTCAAGCAGGGAAATCGCGTCTCGACTCCTCTCGCCCGGGGAGCGTCAGCGTTGTCCCGCGCGAAGCTATGGGATACCTGGCGGGAGATCGTTCGGTTGTCCTGCTCGGGGACTGATGGGGAGGGAAACGGCCTGCAAGGCCGTCATCCGGCGGCGTTGTCTATTCCTGAACCAGTCGTCGACGCAGCTTCGTATCGCGAGTTTAAGAAAATTCTGCCCGTGGTGGCGCAAGGCATGGTGGCGCAGGGCGTGGTGGCGCGAAAACGTGCTATACAGGAGGCGAAGGACGTCTTGGATGGTTGGATCTCTAACGCGAGAGATGAAGATTGGGGGTTAGAGGTTCTGGTGGATCCAAAGAAGCGAAAGCGTTGACTAGGATGTGTTCATCTTACAGATATATTAAAATCTTAATTGTCTAGTATACTAAGTTATATACCCATTTTCTCTCTACGGCTCCGACCCAGCTCCAACCTAGAGATCCTAGTACCATCCAGTCAAAGTATAAACTGAAAGCAACGATACTTAATTGAGATATTAAACAATACGAGTAATATCCATCAATATATTCTGACTAGTAAATGCCAGGGACAATCCGACTGCGAACGAGAGAGGTATAACGGTCCCAATCGGCACCATACTTCCTGCGGCACTTTTCCTCGTCGCGCCGTTCGCGGTGGATAAGCAGCACACCAAAGTAGATTAGGAAGAAGTAGGTGAAGATCATACCCCAGCCGCGAGATTCAGGCGTCTGCACCGCCTGCCTCAGCACATCGCCCGAGACGGGATTGGCGCTCTCGATGATAGCATATCCTGCCATCCCGGTTGGCAGAGAATACGACCACGACATGATCCAGTCACCCAGGTAATTGATATGACGTGCGCAGCCCCACCACCCGGAAGTGATCAGCTTCGACCCGGTAGCGGTCTCAATGTACGTGAGATGCTTCACGCGCGGGTCGGTGGGATCTGTGCGGAACCGGTTCTTTTGGTTATTGGCGCCCCGGAAGATCACGTATCCCACCGCGGTTACGCCCAGGACGAGGAGAATGCCTCTGGGGCCCAGCTCGAAGGGAAAGACGGCGAGATAGCGAGTCTGGAAGTTATAGATGAACGGGACCCAGACCATGTCGCCGAAGGAGAGCATATAGCCAAATCCGTCCATGATGATGTCCATGGTAGTCAGGAGGGCCGGCTCCATGTACAGTCCATCCAGGACGTAGAAGGCCTGGAATGCCGTGGAGATCACGATCGAGTCGGTGACGTAGCCGTAGGTCCTGTACTGACGAGCAACGTTGGACAGGTTCAGAATGATCCATCCCAGTAGACCAGGTCTCATTTCACACCATGTTTTGATATCGATCGTGCGCGAAGCTTCGCTGACAAAGGGAATCGGTAGGCGAACGCGCGGGTTCAGCTCACGGCCGATGAAGAAATCGTACAACACATTGCCAGTGTGGCCCCCCGGCGCAAGTTGTCGCAGTTCGGGGTTGAGTTGACCAGGAGCCGGCACGGTAAAGCTGTTCACGTAGACGAAAATCGCGATCGACGAACAGATGATCAGATTCGCAGTGATCACCTGTAGGTAGTTGTCCCAGAGAAACGTCCACACGGCGAACTCCGCTCCATACACGTACGTACCGAGCGCGAGTCCGGAGAGAATGACAACGGCGGAGGGAAACGCTATAGACCAAAACCACCGTCAGAGTATGTTCCTCGGGCTGGAGAGAAGGGGCTGGGACACATGCCGTTGAACTTATACCGGAGCCTTCCTCCACAAGCCAGCTCTGTCCCCTCCACCTCTTGGCCGGGGAGAAACACGTAAAGCACCAGACTGAGGATGTAGTAGCCCAGCACCCGCAGCGTCACTCCCGCGTTAATGAATGCCTTGATTCCTCCCTCAGGCCAGTTCACTTCCTTCTTCAGCCGTTCAAGCGACAGAGTTGACGGATGTAGGAGCGACGGGGACGGACAGCCAGAGACATCGTTACACAAGAAGGTGAAGCTGTAGATAAGGATGGGGAGACCGAACACGATTCCAAATGCGCCGACCCTGGTTCCTTATCAGTATTCGCTTTCTAACACCTGTAAGACCCCCTGACCCCCTGTTCGAGGGGGAAAACGTACGGGCCAGCGAACTCGTATCCTCTCTTCTCCGGAACTGGTTGGACGGGAATATTGGTCTTGGAGTTCTTCTTGGACGCCATAGTTCAATTGAATTTGAATGAATCTGGACGGTGTCGCAAAGGCTGCGAACCCTGGTCCTTGATATACGGCGCAAAAAAGGGACAGACGACTGGGCTGAGATCGGAGACGCTGCAGCCGACGGGGCCCGCGGAACTTTCTAAGGATCACTTCGCATGTTTCGGTGACGTTCCATCATCTTTCGTCCAACGTCCATCTATCTGTTTCTTCCCCCCTCCGTTCGCCGTCCTTGCTGTCGCTCTTTTGGATTGGGTTTCTGAATCGTATCTCCACTTTTATTTATTTTGGTCTGGTTTCACTGTGGGCTTATTGTTCTCTCATCCCTCCTCATCTTGGGATTTGTTGATCCCAGTCATGAAGACGCCGACTGCCTCCATTCTCAGCCTCCTCTTCCTTCTCTCGACGCCTTTCTCATCAGTAGATGCGACATCTGATTCATCGAACTCCAAAAATGCCTTGTCTCCCTGTGTAGCACGTTCCCCTACATCGGGTCTATACTACGACCTGAATGCGATCTCTATATCCCCGCCCGACCCAGACAACGGAAAATCTCGAAAAGGCGCTCGACATGAGAGCTGGCATGCCAAGGGTCACGATTACCATGCGAACTTCACGCTCAATATCTGTGCTCCGGTGTTGGAGAATATCAAGAACGTGGTGGGGGTAGATAGCGAACGGTGGCAGAACGTCAGTGCGTACTATGAGAAGGGCGGTCGGATTTATTCCATAGGGTATGTTCATTTGGAGCTTACAACACGATCGCTATTCACTTGGTCTGATAGAAGAGAGCTGACCATCATCCCAGGCAACAAGCGTCTCAGCCGTTCTTCCGCGGCCGCAAGCTGGTGTTGAATTACACCGACGGCTCCCCCTGTGTGGGCGAGTATCTCGGAGTCAAAAATGGGTCGCGTACTAAGTCCACGATCATGTCTTTCCTTTGCGACCGTGATGCCCCTGGATTGCAGGCGATTCCATCCTTTGTCGGAACCATGGATCATTGCACCTATTTCTTCGAAGTTCGAAGCGCTGCTGCCTGCGGTGCTACAGCCCGTGCCGACGACGGTCAGGGCCTGGGACCTGCCGGCATATTCGGCGTGATGTGAGTTGATCCGTCTTTCCTAGTCACCAGGAAGAAAGAGGAAAAGGAGAGGGAAAAAAAAAGGGAAAAAACTAACTCTGAGGTAGTGCTTTGATTGCCGTTGCAGCGTACCTCATCGGCGGCTGCGCCTACCAGCGAACGGTGATGCACCAGCGCGGCTGGCGACAATGCCCAAACTACAGCCTCTGGGTGGGGATGTTTGATTTCGTCAAAGTAAGTCTACTGGCATTGATACCGTTCCGACATGTCTATTCAAGATCCCGACGGAGGGAGCCGGTCTCCTACAAAGAGCATGGCAAGGTCAGGTTACCTATTTCGAGGATGGATTGAACTCTGCTTTGGCTGGTCTAGAGCTCAACTACATCAGAGGCGATTACTGTTGCAATCTTTTTTTTTTTTTTTAATTTGTTTCGTTTATACCTGGGATATATAGAACCTGTACCTATGTTGAACATAGGCTAGAGCTTTTATTCGGTCTATTTTGTTAGATTCAAGCGGACTGCGTCTGCTAATGTCAATAGCCCGGTCATTGAGAACCCTTGCTTGATTGATTCAATCGAATCGCCTGCGTTTTATTTTTCTTGTCTTTCTTTATTTCACTCCCACTCACATTGACATGCATACATACACGCATAGCTAGAATGAATGAACGCTAACAACCTGTCGCTAGGACATGATCATCATCCTGTTCTCCTCTCTAGGCCGTCTCTTCCAGTTCCGACGACGATCTCCTACACTCGGCCAGCGCACAAATAGCGGCATGAACGGCGGCCGACGGTCTGACATCGACGCCGAAAACCGGTTGATAGATCAGCTGGATGAGCAATGGGAGGATTGATGTTGATTTAAGGCATTAATGTCATTCTTTTGGTTTCGTCTATAGATCTTATCGTTTATCTATAACTATGTATTGGTATTGGTATTGGACTAAGTTATGTGAAATTGGCGCTGTGTTTTTTTTAACATTTTATTTCCTGAGATGGATCTAGACATTCATTGTATATGTATGAGTATATACTCGTTAAATATCACATCCATCTTGACGGTATGCGCTATATACTATTAAATTTCAATACTGCAGAAAAGAATATTGCCGTAAACAAAGCGAAATAGGAAAGCTGGCGGTAAGGCCTAGTAGTCTCTCTAGCATATAAATCCATAAATGGAATGAAACAGAATATAGCATCATTGGTCTAGTGGTAGAATTCATCGTTGCCATCGATGAGGCCCGTGTTCGATTCACGGATGATGCATTCTTTTTGTCTCTCTTGAGCTCTGTTTGTATCATTTCTTTTTTTTTTTTAGAAAAAATAATGAATAAATAAATAAAAATAATGGTATGTTCTATATATATATGGAATGAGTATGCTTTTATAGCTATTAAGAGTTTATCTTGTCTCTGATAGTTACATATGGTGAAGTTATCCATTTCAGCACCAATATATATAGTGAATGGATAGACTAACAGGCAATTGATTGGTTCTGGGTATCATCTCAGTATTAACTTAGACTAAATGCTAATTCAGTTGTCATCGGTGCTTGTATTTTAGTCGAGTGAGACATTCGGATAGCGGTATTTGGTCACGTATGATACTCCAACATGAAATAAATAATACATACTGTTTGGTGACAAGCATATACAAAAGATACTCTGTACAAAATGAAGAGGTATAGGTATATAAACGCTCCTAGATAGGGCAAAAACAAAAAAAAAAGGAAAAAAAAAAAAGGAAAGAATAGTTATACTCCGATTCCATTCCATTCCGTCAACCTGTACCCTCGCCAAAAACAACAAAACATCAATCAAACGTCAGTATCAATGCTATACACCTGTAGCACCTACTCGTTCGTACGGTGAGTTACTCCCGCCATTCCTAAATCATATCCCCCGAGAGCGAGGTGTCCTGCGCCAAAGCTCATGTCCGGGGCTGCGCCGGCACCACTGCCGGGTCCTGTCGTCGCATCGAGGTTCACGCCGGTGCTGACGGGGTCCAGGTTGAAGGGTAGGAACCAGGCGCTTGGCTGGTAGAATTCGCCTGTCCCGGAGGGAGCGCTGGGGTCTAGCTGGCCTGTGAAAATGGCGGGGTGGTCTTGCGGTGGTGGCGGAGGGGGAGGCGGCGGAGGTGGTGGTTGTGGTTTGGTGTTGTTCATGGATGGCATGGCTGGGTGGTCGGGGGAAACGAATGATGTGGTCGGGGGATCGAAGCCGGAAAAGGAGTCGTAGACGAACTGTCGGTCTAACTGGGGCAGTTGGTCGGTTGGCATGGAGAAGTCGAAGGGGGATTGTCCGAAGAGTTGTTCCTGGTTGAATATGGCGGGTTGAGGGAATCCAGTCCTGGATGTGTCCAGCATGCCTGGAGTGGCTTCCAAATTCATATCTATCATGGACTGCGAGGGCGTCGGCTGGTCCAGGCTCGGGACGGTATCGACCCGGCTGCTCTTCCTGGAACGTGATCGCCGTGTCGTAGTGGCCTGCGGCGAAGGGGAGAGGCTGGCGAAGAAGGCTTCGACGCTCTGGAGATCGGGCTTTTGGCTCATCACCGCGTCGTCGTTCGTCTCACTGCGCTGGGAGTCCGGATCCTCCCAGTGTAGCCTCGATACACCATGGGGATATTTGTCGAACCAATCGCCGTACTGGAACATCGGGGTGGTTTGGCCGCCGTTCTGCGTGGGTACCGAGCCCTTGATGGCGGCATCGGCGAACTGTCGATAGCGATCCTTGGCACTCTCGACCATATAGTGGAACATGCCCCAATATTTCTTCATCTTGTTTAGATACCGATACGCATGGCGTAAGTTCTCCTTCGACCGAGCCTCCAGCTGTGCATTTTTGGAGAAGATGCCCCAGATGTGGACCGTACTGGCCGAATAAGCGCAATATCCGGCAAACGGGACAGTCAGAGGATAGGCAGAGGCCCGGTCGATCAACACAGAGATGTGATGGGCTGCCTCAACGGCTGCTCGCCCGGCATTGCTCAGAAAAGCCTTTGGCATGTCCCGTGGGGGCCGCCCGCCCGGCGCCAATGGGATCGCAAACTGGTTTAAGAAAAGCATGTTTTGATGAATGACAATATGGAGGAAGAGAAACTGGTTCGCAGTTCTATCGGCTGCGTGGACCTGAAGGTTCTCATACGTGAAGGCCAGGTGACTTGGGAGACTCGCGGAAAATTCCTCGATCTGCCGCTTGAGGTGCATGTATCCAGACTCGGGCGACCACAGTGGATGCGGATCCTTTCTCTTCCCTCCCAGATTGAGGTAGTCAACGATGCGGCCCCATATTACTACGGCGCGAATGATATAAGCCGATACGCCCATGTTGTCTTTGGCATTGGACAACTGCCCAACATCCTCGGGAACCGGGTTGGGAACGTTCCCATCCAGATCTTCCGTAGGTCCGGGGATTTCCATTTGGAAGTTCGGCTCCTTCGTTGGGAGTTG
The DNA here is from genome assembly GCF_003426965.1 of Aspergillus tanneri. NCBI lineage: Eukaryota > Fungi > Ascomycota > Eurotiomycetes > Eurotiales > Aspergillaceae > Aspergillus > Aspergillus tanneri. The sequence goes on from NW_022984633.1 coordinate 2,679,659, forward strand.
TATGTGCAGGAACTTTTCATTCCCAATGGGCGGTCTTTGGCTCCCGGACGAGTTATATCGATCCATCAGAAAGCATGCCCACATAGTCCGCCTCCTGATCTCGCGATCGGTGAAGCTGAGCTGCTGCGATCCGCTGTCTTGGCTCTGACTTAGCAAAGGATCATGGTCGAGCTCCCTATGCAGTTGCAAAGCGTACGCCATCCGTAGCGCTTGGCCCCCGAACGACCAACTCCGCCCTCCATGACACGTCCCGAATTCATGTAGACCCAGGAGCAGAAAGACGGTCAAAATAGTAATATTTGGTTCATCGTGCCGATCCATCGCAATAGTGGCTGCCGGATTGGCCCAGTTCTCTCCGCGCAAGAAAGGAGGGTCCGAGTTGATCTGCGGATGTGTCGAGAATCGAGCCGACACGGCACAGACGGCCAGGATCAACACCGGCGGAACCGTCCTGGCTTTTAACCGTCGCATAAAGCTGGGTTTATGAAGAAGGAGGTACGATTGTCCGTAGACACAATCGAAGAAGACCTCCGCCAGATGTTCCTGGATCTCCAACGAGGGTAGAAAATCCGCACCCTCCGTCAACAGACTGGATACCCCCTCCCCTGGTTTACCATCACGGTGCATGGGAAAAGTATCCTGCGGTGCTTGACGGTCCCCGCGAGTCCACTCGTCCATCTCTGCAGCAAACGCTTCCTCGGCCGACCGTTTTTTCTGAGTCTTAGAAGTCTCTCCGGGCTGAGGAGGCCGCACCACCGACCGCCCAATCGCCGCCATATCCCTGGCCTCTCCCTTGGGAATGGTCTTGATCACCCGATCCTCCATTCTCTTCAACCGTTTGTCCAGCATGGCCATGTAGTCCGTTCGCGGGGCTGCTTTCCTCGTGGTGACCTTGTACACGCACGGGATCCGAGAGCGCGAGCAATGCTTGCACGCGGGCTTCTCGCCAGAGCAGCGGATTTTCTTCCTTCTACACGCGATACACGCCAACGGTAGACGTTTTCGTTCCTTGCCGGCTTTCGTCTTCAGTTCACTCCAGGCAGGTTTCTCGGTCTTCTGCTCTGTCCCTTCCTCCTCCTCTCGCGGACGGCCCTGTCCGCCGGTCTCGGGTGCGTCGCCCATCGGATGCAGGCTGTCGGGACCTCGCGAGCTGGCCCGACTCTGGCTGTCAATGTCTTCGGGGGGAGGAGCATCGTCTGGCCCCAGGGCATGCCCCATGCCGGCGGAGAAGGCCAAAAGGGAATCGTCAGATTCGGGAGGGATCATGTTGGGCGCGGGTACCCCAAGATCCAGACGCGGGTCATCGTTCGATAGGATGAGGGACGAGGTGAGAGGGGATAGTGGAGTGTTTCTGCTCTGGGACTGAGTCTGGGGGAAGAGAGACGGGACGAGATTGCGGGATGAAGTTCGAGTCGATGTGGGTATGGGGAAGGCTTGGCATCGGTCATCGGGAACGATTATTAATCTCATTCTATAGACGAATTCATTCTATCGACTTATAATGGTGAATATTATATTATCGTAGTCCTCGCATCTTGATCTCAACGCTTCCATCCATGGCATGTACCTATATAGTATAGTATGGTACTTCGCACCTATAATCCCATCCTATGACACACCAGACTATCAAACTGGCCACTGTGCATGGCTCTTCTCTACTCAGTGTCCGATTACCCAGTCCATTCATTAACCCCCTTCCAGATCTTATGATGACTTCGGCCGTCCAGGTCGCTGACGTGGTGCCAGACTATCCAACGATCCGACAATTTCAGAGCCCAAGAGATAAACATTGTAGCTGGGAAAGACAATCCAAAGTCCACTAGTATTGTTAATAACTGGATGAACACAAAGGGAAGGAAGAGGGATAAGGAAGCTCACTTTGGGATAATCCACAGGAAGACCAATACCCAAATATCATTATGTCCAATATTGTGGAATCCAGAGAAAACCTCATTCAACCCTACGGTCCTCGTCAGCTATGAGATGACATAGGGGAATGCGACAAGCCAGAACTCACAATAGATGATGGTTTTGCCCAGGGTCATCAGCGATGCGCTATAAGCGACTAGAAGCGCGATCGCTCCCTTGCGCCCGTGGACCACTTTCTCATCCTTCAGCAGCCACAACAAGCCCTTCTGGACCTTGCGCTGAGACCTGCGACTGGTCGAAGTGGTGGTCGTTCCATGTCGATACACAGTCACCAGGTAGTAGAGATAGGCTAGGGTTTCCACGAGATTTAGGACCGTCTGCGCGGCAGTGAACCCATTGCGGGCATTGTAGGCCGGCCAGCCGTACATATGATCAATGGTACCGTACAGCGCGTATGGGGTCCAGAGAGGGGCATGCAGATTGTTCCCCGGCATGCTATGGGGGCGCAGCAATACGTACCCGGAATCCCAGAGGACCAAGGGGATCGACACCACGAGCCAGATAGTCACGGCGGCAGAGGGGGTATGGGCCCATGTTTTGGCTGTCGCGGAGCCCCGGGTAGACGGGGACGACGGAGGCGAGGCGGACCTCGTGGCAGAACCTGGAGGGGGGAAATCCCGGGGATGATGTCGCGTGGAGACCATAGTGATCGTAGGCAGAAATGGGTGGTGTGCGCAGTAGAGATACTATAGAGAAGACAATCGCTCGACAGGGAGGTCGAGCGCCGAATTGGAAGGTTGTCAAGAGACAAAAACCCCAAGGGATGATGGATTGGAGTAAAGTAACCGCTGGACTGTCGCATTCCAGAGGTCAGTGACGTCGATCACGCATGTGGAATCGACGTCAGTCCACCATAATTTCTACCAAATTTCTTGGTGACTTTTCAGGTGGATTTTAGAATCTGGAATACTAGAAGTTGAAATAGATAAAAGACTCTATATGATGGATTATAAAGAGAATAAATGAGCATGCACTAGTGCGGCTGTCAGGGTAATTATTCCCTGTACCGCTAACGATTGCTTTAGATTCCCCTAAATAAACAACGTAAATGCTATTCACAGACTTGCCCGCAGTATAGTTATTAAAGTTACTTGTTTTGTATTACTATATTACATGCTTCCATTCTCTGTACTTCGATTGACCTAGTCATTTTGTCCTGGTGAAATATCAACGTAGATACACCTTTTCTTCCCTGGCAACTCGTTGCCTGGTTGCCAATAATCTGCGATACAATAAGTCTGATCACAATAATCTATATCATGATTATTGGCCGAAGTGTACTGGCACTGGAAACAGTGATTTCTTTTAGCCCGGAAGGTGGCAAAATGCAGTCTTGACAACCATGACCGATATTTCCATGCATTAGAGCTATGACCACGCAAAATTAGACAATGTGTCATTACGACACGCATCACTTCTGTCTTTCACCTTGATGTTTGAACAATTTTATAGTGTTTACAATCCTCGCTTGTATATGTGTTTCCTGCTTATACTGCATCCCGGGGTGCATAAGGGACATGTTCTCGAACCATCATTGGTGATCAACTTAAGGGTATAGTAAACATAAGCAAATCTGAATACAAGGTGATAGCAAGCAACAGTAAAGGTCCCAATCCGCGAAAGAAACAGTAGTTGCGTAGAGTGAAGACCATCCAGCATCTGTTGTCCCGGGCCAGCTGCTCCAAAGTCTACCAGAACCGAGAATACGGCAGCCAGCAGTCGACAAAATATCTGGAGATGAAAGGTACTGTTTCATCCAATAATTTCTCTCAAAGTCGTTGTGGTATGGATAAGATCTACTGTGATTCCATGAAAGAGAAGATGTACAAGCAGTTGTGTGAATGCGCGATGGTCCAGAACAAATATTTCATTATACGAAGCTTTTTCAAAGAAGCTTGTGATGAATAGCATCTCGAACTGGCTGTTGAAGATATACAAGGATTGATAACAGGGGCACTGGAACGTGACTATTGTGATATAATCAGCACCGCAGAGGATACTTCCCCTCTGCAGTGTGCACAAATCAACAAGAGAATTCAGAGAAAGAGCAGTGGAATAGGATTCTCCGGCTAACCTTAAGAATGTCTGGAAATATCTCCATGAGGACAGTTATTTCATACGACAGAGCACCGTCAGCACAACAAGGAGCAATTGTTCAAACGTTCTGGATTTCTGGATAGTGTCCATTCTTTCAAAGAGCGTGAACTCCAGGATACGATCTTTGTGACCGTGGAAAACTCTTCAGAAAGTGAAGTAGCGCGCTGGCTGCAATGTGATGCTGATCCTAGAGCAGGATCAGATCCCCATAATATGCCACTTTATTTAGCAGCGCAGAAGGGCAATGTGTACATTATGGCGACTCTGCTTGAGAGGACACAGAGGACTGACTATCCGGAGAGTCCAATCATAAATTCCTAATTAAACATAGCTCTTGGGAACGTACACCCATCTCTTGCAAGAATGCTTATCAGCCTTGGGGCGGGTAATGTTTGGATCTCTCTGAAAACAGCTGTTAGAGCCGGTTATACAAGAATAGTTAAAGATGTCTGATAAATAGGGCAAGGACAGACGGGTTGACTATATGTGGCCCGTTGCTTCAACTGGCATCTGTGCATGGGCAGATGAAAATTGTAAAATGTCCTCTTGACCATGGGCTCCCACTAAATCCAGACAGTCCGATGAATTTAGGCGGGAATAGTCCCTTGATGGGGGCAGTCAGTGGCAATCATCCAAAAGTTGTCAAGTACCTAATCAAACAAGGGGCTTTATTTAAAGCAGCAGGCACCTATGGTACTGCACTTCAGACGGCTGCATTTTGGAACTACGTAGAAGTGGCAGAGATTCTGCTTGCACACAAGTTCAAGGTGGACGGATATATACTGGCAATGGCTCTTCGGAAAGGAATGCGGCAATGGTACAGTTACTTGTGAAACGCGGCCCGTCCAAAGCCAAATTAGATAAACATGATCGATTTTTGATGAAGTGAGGGAGGCGGATATCCTGAAGTCTCCTGTATTCTATGTACATAGGATTCATCCTAGGACCATAGCCATCTCGGTGACTACCATTCTCACATCCTGGTGTTGCTACTGTTGGTATCAATAACACTGCTGATTTCCCCGATGGCCATCAAAAATACACTCTGACATACCTCAATTGCGAACCGACGGTCTAATAACCCAGTTTTGCACGGCTACCCCGTCAGCCTCGACGCCCTCACCCACAAACTCCCAGCCTGCTTTGGTGAGCACCCTGGCACTACCTGAATTTGTCTTGTCAATGACTGCGGATAACGCAACCCCTTCCACCCCATTTCCATTGACGAGAGAACTATCAGGGAGCGGGAGTTGCCACCATGTCTCCGTAAACCATCGGAGAGCTTCAGTAGCGTAGCCCTTCCCCCACGAGGACGGATGAAACAAGTATCCTACTTCTGGGCCATCCGCGGCCGACATGTTGACAATCCCTAGAACCCCGATGATCTTGCCTTCCGCCGGCCCGTCCGTGGTGGTGGTGTTGTATTCTTTTTGCAGGACTACATAGTTGTAGGTTTTTCTCTTGTCGGTTCCGCCTTTGTACATGTGCTGGTCCATCCACGTCCTTGTTTCCTCCTCGTCTCGATCAGCGCGTCCTTGTCGCGTCCATTTCATTACTTCCGGGACAGTGCGCAGAATGTGGAGCTCGGGGAGATCCGTCGGTCTGAATGCTCGGAGGATGAGGCGATCCGTGTGGATTGACTCTGGTTGGGAGGGTAAAACAGGGATAATTGGCATGTTTGTGTTTGAATATACTTTGATTCTGTATGAACGAGAGAACTGAAGGAGAGAGAACTGTCAGAATGGTAGTCTTGGACTAGTTACTCCAAGTATATATAGTCTACGGAACAGACGCTTCGGAATAGATTGGTTTGAGTGATACACGAAAATGAGTCACGCTAGAGGCCTTGTATACGCAGTATCCTCGTGTCGAAACCAAAATTTGTGCATAATAATACCAAGGCAGAGTTAGCATGGAGCCCATAATGCTTTTGGGCCCTTTTTTTTTTTTTCCCTTGTAATAACATGCCATACAAGCTAATAGGTTGCATCCTGCCACTTCAATCAAGTATAGGCTTTTTGCATTGTCCTGGCAATAGTACGAAGTCGCTCTGATTCACGCCCACAAGAAAAAATTGTGGGTCAATCCACCTGGAATATTAAGTTAGGATCTGACTGAAATGCCACACAGGCGTGGACTCTATCATTCTAAGCTGATTGTGGAGTGGATTATTAAAAATTCCGATTTGTCATGTTTGCATATTTAACCACGTGATAAATACGAAGCTTACTCATCCTGCAAGACTCTTTTCGCTCCACATTGTGCAGTTTGACAAACCACTAATCCAGACCCTCAATCACAATGGGGCAGGAGAATTCACAAAAGGTTACACCCATGGCCATTAAACCGTGGTAGAGGCCTACTGACAGCTTGTTGCTTAGAAAATCGACAAACTCGCTCGAGTGAGGGAGAACCAACGGAAGAGTAGGGCAAAGAAACAAGCGCATATCCGTGACTTGGAACAGAAGCTGGCGTTATCTGAAGAGCAAGCACGTCGCAAGGATGTCGATCATAGACTGGCTGTCCAAAAACTCCAAGCAGAAAACCGTAGACTGAGACATTTTTTGGTTTGTTCAGGCTTCTCACCCAGCGAGATCGACGGGTATCTACAGACGGGCGATGATCCGGCTCGGTCAAGGAAGATTGCAATCCCTCCACTACGACCGTCTGCGGGTGGGTTTGAAACTCACTGTCGGGAGGGCGTGTCCGCGTGTTCTTCTGCGTCGCCGGAGAATCAAACGGATTCTCAGACTTGTTATAAGGTCGAAGGGCCGGTAGCTAAGAGTGACCCTGGAGTTGAAACGATTCCTCCTCAGAAATACCCCATTGAGATGCCTACCAAGCCGCAATCCTTTGGTCAAGAACAGTCCATCTGTGGCTGCGTTCCTGGAGATGCAGAATCATGGCCTAAGAACGAAGATGTTCTAAACACTACGCTCTGCGCAATTGCGGAAGAACTTATCAATCAGTACAACACGTGCGGCATGGACATGGCAGAGATCCGGAGAAAACTCTGTGCTGGTTTCTCTAAGGGACTTACCACAGAAGATGGTTGTAGGGTTCAGAATCAGATTTTGTTTCAAGTTTTGGATGAAATCAGCAACTAAGGAGATTTCTCTGATTGCTATCTCTATGATTATAGCACTTCAAGTCCATTTCTTCCTCCTGGCAAACCATTTGACGACATACACCAGAGCCAGAAGGACGGGAACTTCAATCAAGGGTCCCACCGTCGCCGCTAGGGCTTGGTCACTGTCAACATCAAACGTTGCTATTGCCACTGCAATTGCAAGCTCAAAGTTGTTGCTAGCCGCAGTAAAGCTTTGAGTGCAAGACAGCTTATAACCGAAACCAAAGTGACGCGTCACTGCTAGGGTGGCCATGAAAATGACAGTAAAGTACATGATGAGCGGTGCAGCCACTCGTATCACGGACACAACCTGATGCACTACCTGCCTTCCCTGTGAGGCGAACAGAACTAAGATTGTGAACAGGAGACCGATCAAGGACATCGAGCCAATCCATTTGAGGAAGTACCGGCCGTACCACTCCTTACCTATGAAGAACCGCAGAACCAACCCAGTGATAGTGCTGCTCCTAACGGGATTCCCAAGAATGCGCCGACGCTTTTGGCAGCTAACGAATAGTCGATTGCCAAGCCTTCGTTAGAACCGCCAATAACGCGAATGAAGAGGATGGCCATTGGTGCGAACAAAACCATTTGCAGGATCGAGTTGATAGCGACGAGGATTGCGCAATACTCGCCGCCCCCTTATGCGAGCCCTGTCCAGACAAGGACCTACAAGCTTGTTAGGGAAAACTATCGAAACAGGTCTCCGAGGGACATGCCTGAGCTCACCATGGCGATACATCTTGCAATTCCCACTAATATAAGGCCTTCGCGGAGGCCCCTTTCGTCGGGAAGAAATATCCAGGCTAAGACAAGCTTGGAGCAGGTTAGCCGTTGATAATGATGCATTGGAGCAAGTACATACCATGCACAGAGGGGCTATGATCCAATTGACAATAATACTGAACGCCACCGGGATTCAAAGTGACCTTTCCTGAAATGACCGATGTGGAGTTTCGTACCGGACTTTACATAAGATGGGATACATCATAACAAGCAAACCAATCGTTGGCGTCGCTTAGAAAAAAAAAAAAAAACTCGGAAAGGATTGGAAATTCACCTATGGGTACTGGAACACCACGAATTTCCCCTTTTGAAGCGCTTTGCTTGTGTTGGGTACGAAATTTCCCAAAATGAACCCACCACCATGGCCAGGAATCTCCAAATCGCGAAGAAACGGTCTAGAATGGCTAATTTCTGGAAGGCGGATTTTGGACCTGTATCTTGTATATTCTAGCATTCTGTCGTGGAACATCCCACTTCTAGCGCGATGGAGTTCTTGTCCTGGCCCATTTGTAGTCAAGAAAAGGACATATTAAATTGGAATCAATACATATCCTGACTCTATGCAGATCGAAGGAATATATATAGCATGTATCCCAGAATCAACAGAATTCCCATCGGGTGTGTACAGGAATTATGGCAGACCAACCAATCAGTTCCTGCGAGTGACATACTATCACGTGACATACATTATATATTTACAAGAGCTGTTGTAATAGGTTCATGGAATTCTCCTTATATATCTGGTTAGCTTCTTCAAAAATCCCAAGCAACAAAGCCGGTGGTACGGAACAAGGGTGCTAACCCCTTTCACATCACTCTGCTTTACGGAGAAATTTGCCAATGGGTTTTTAAATCATTTCAATAAGAATCGAAAGATATCCAAAGTATCCCTATCCAGATTCTTCCCATGTCTTTAAGTGTTGATGGGCGTGCTTTGCTCCAACTCCTTGCTTCTTTGAACCATACATGAAACCGCTTCAGGATCCTGATGCCGATGAAGCTTACCCACCTCACAATCGATTTGGAGACACGTCCTATGCCCCTATGGATGGGTGCGAGATATGTATGGCTATTTTGAGGAATACATTCTGACACTTTTGAGAAGTAACGAGTCACCTGGAAGGCAGAACTGGCCTACAGTATGTGTTTGGGGGCAGAGGACCCCTATTCACGATAGCTATGGCATTGATAAATATACAGACCATTAAAATTTAGGCGCATGCTTTGTGAGTATGACCGTCACTTCAATTGGCGCGCTACGGCCCTTATGGCTTTCCAGGAACACCCCAGTTCTAGTGCACGATACTCAACAATGTCAATGCCGGTGAGCAAGTTCCACGTGGAGAATTGCTGTGCATCTGCCGAATCATGATAAAAAAACTTCTCAATGCCCGTTGCTCTGCCCAGCATCTAATTGCTCCGGGCTAAGTTGTCCCTTACGGATTTTATAGTACTAGCCATCCTTACGGCCATGAGGGAATGAAGTGGAATTGCTAAAGACAGAAAACTAAATATAGGCTTGCTATTGTGCTAAAAATATTCGGCAAACTAACAGGGAACTATGTGACCACAGTCACATACACTATGCGGCAAGCGGGAGACCCAGTGTTTTCCGATTAAGGATTTTGTAAGAATATTGGCCATAACTATCGCGTATAGTCTCGATTCTAGGAGAAAGCCTACATTGATCAGCATCAAGACTCCATTTTTTAAGACATCTTCCTGTATAGGTGCTAATTACTGTTTAGTATTAAACCAACGCGTGGGGTACGGCCATTTAAGTAGGCGCTTAGTGTAGTCCGAGGCACTCCCTAGAGCTTAGCTGCGGGTGAAATCGATTGAATATAGCCTGAATTTATTGCTTTAATTACAAGTAGTATTATGTCTTTATTTGGAAGAGATAAATAACGCGTCTTGGTGGCCATTTTGGAGGTTGAAAATTGATCAAGAATTGATTGAGGTATACAGGACGTTTAGTTACCTAGTTAGCGTGGCTGCTTAAGTTATAAATGGACCGCTTTCCAAATGCGGAAGAGCTAAACTATTTTAGTCGAATATTTATATAATTTTTATTAGTTAGTTATTGTGCCGAACCTCTCTCGTAAATCTTCGAAGTACTCGTATTACAGTGCAGAGCTTGACGAATCCGCCCCGCGCAGTTCCCCACAACCCCAATATTGTCCCGAGTCATGCACCTTCGGACTTTCTCCGGAAAGCTGCCGGTGGCAAGAAAGACAGGACAACAGGACAGGAGACTGGAATCTCCATCGCCATGTGGCAATACAGTGATTGAACGGGGAAAATGTTTACCCATATTGATTTGGGAGATTCTTCAGTAGACGAATTTTCTTCAAACACATAATTCGGCTGGGTCTATGTTTTCATTTCTGAGATGTGAGGGATTCTCCGGGCTCGTAGTCTCTCCCTCAACTTTTCAGATCCATGAGCGAGCCGAAGTCTGTTGGGTCGTCTTGGTAATTAATCTCAATGACGGTTGAATACTCCGTCCCAAGAAAGACCTGATCCAGACTGACGGAGTACCTCCCAGGGTTCTCTTCATATGTACGGAGTATAGTCTGTATGGAGGCGGAAATTTTATTCCGTTGGCCTGTCCAGCCATAATATCTCATTGTTATTTTGGTGCCCCTCCTTGCTGTAGAAGAGGAACTTATCATTATGATTATTACGTACTATTATTTTTATTGCCCTATGCAAGGGTGCTATCGATGGTCAGACACGTCGTGCTGGGGATGGAACATTCCTGGATATTTCCATCCTGTCCTTACTGAGTCGCACCTCTCATTTGATCAGTCCATGGCGAGTCAAGAGGCTGTCAAGGGAGATGTGGGGAACAGAGTGGCACGGTAACATCTTAAGACAGACGCATGTAGGATTCCTTGATGCCATATTACTGGTGGACGTTGAGACAACACCCCAAGAAAATAAGAGCCGGAGAGTTGGTTGGCGGATGGCAAAGACCGCTGGGATTGAATGGCTGGTATTGGGATTACAGACATGCTGTAGATGGGACTGTGTACCCTATTCTGCCTAATAGTAAGCAATAGTTACTGTTAACGTAGTTAGTTAACTAGTTGATGTCGCTTAGTAATTATAGTTAATGTCTCCACGTAAGGAACCCCAGAATGAATGGCATGCATAGATCGATCGTGGATGTGTACTGTACTTACCCGAGGTATGGTATCGAAGTACAGTAACTATACAGTTCCATCATCCCTCTAGTTTATCAATATTAACTCGCCACAACACCGCAGTCCAAATCATTGATTAAGATTGCAGAAAGAATTCTGATCTGTCCTCGAGTGTGATGCTTTTAAAGTTTTAACGTTCTGTCGCGTCAGAATGCCGTGGTGTACGGTACGGCACTTGTATTGGAGAACCGCCGGTTCTCACCCCAGTTTTGATAAATTACACCCTCTGGAGCAGTGCAGATTTGAGAGCCGCCAAGCACAAGTCTTAGCTGGAATCCATCGGGGCTTTACACAGTATCCCTATTATTATCCTAGTCCCACCAGTCTTGCTTGATCTGGCTCCTCCGTGTCGATCAACATGCCGTCCCAAGCATCCGTGGGTCTCTCCTGCCCCCCTCTGCATGCGAACCTACCGGGACCTCTGCCGGCTCCCATACAAACATCCATCCGTTGATGCACGTACTGGACTGGAGGGAATGCACTACTCGTCGAGGTCGCTGGGTGGCGTTCCTCTCTCTTTGTTTTGTTATTAATATCATCTACTTCCCCCCCTTCTCCCTTCCCATTCCTCTCATCATCTCTCCCCCTCGACTGGTTGCCCCCTTTACTTTCCCGCAACGATGAGGTTTGGTTGGTTTGAGGCGGCGGTCGTGACCGCTGCCTCAGTGGTCAGTGCCCAGGTATGTCTGTCCCTCCCCTCGGTCGATTTTTACAACGGAAGGGACTTAGTTTGACCCTGCATCACCTGTCACAGGATGATCTTGCTTTCTCTCCTCCGTACTATCCTTCCCCGTGGGCCAATGGCCAGGGAGAATGGGCCGACGCGTATGAACGTGCCGTCGACATCGTCTCCCAGATGACGTTGGCGGAGAAGGTTAACCTCACTACTGGAACAGGGTAGGTGGATCGGAGTACCTCGCTGGGTCAATGGTAGGCTAATGTTGTCTAGGTGGATGTTGGATAAATGTGTGGGTCAGACAGGAAGTGTTCCCAGGTGTGTACAGATATATTCACGTAGTACATGGGCCTGTTGCGCAGTCTACTGATTCCGGCACATCACAGACTCGGACTATTAAGTCTCTGCTTGCAAGACAGTCCCTTGGGTATTCGGTTTTGTATGTCATGGAGTAGCTTGGTTTTGTATCCCGCTTGCTGACTGAACCTTGTAGCGGATTACAATTCGGCATTCCCCGCAGGTGTTAATGTCGCCGCAACATGGGACAAGCAACTGGCGTACCTCCGCGGTAGGGCAATGGGTGAGGAATTCAGCGACAAGGGAATCGACGTTCAATTAGGCCCTGCTGCTGGGCCTCTCGGCAGACACCCCGATGGTGGTCGGAACTGGGAAGGTTTCTCCCCTGACCCTGCCCTTACCGGTGTACTTTTCGCAGAAACCATAAAAGGCATCCAGGATGCTGGTGTGATCGCGACGGCCAAGCATTACATTTTGAATGAACAGGAGCATTTCCGTCAAGTTCCCGAAGCCCTTGCGGCTGGATTCAATATTTCGGACTCCCTGAGCTCCAATCTAGACGACAAAACCATGCATGAGCTGTACCTCTGGTAAGCAGACTTTCATTCGAGCTGGCTGTTGTTTCCAGACTGACGTGAACAGGCCCTTCGCAGATGCAGTGCGCGGTAAGCAGACCGGGCGATTCTCTTAGTGTGCGTTGCTAACCAACTATATATGGGCAGCGGGTGTGGGTGCTGTGATGTGCTCCTACACTCAGATCAATAACAGTTACGGCTGCCAGAATAGCGAAACTCTGAATAAACTTCTCAAGGCGGAGCTTGGCTTCCAGGGTTTTGTCATGTCGGACTGGAGTGCGCACCACAGCGGTGTCGGCTCTGCCTTGGCGGGGCTGGATATGTCAATGCCCGGGGATATCGCCTTCAATGACGGCAATTCGTACTTCGGGGCAAACTTGACGATTGGCGTCCTCAACGGAACCATCCCTCAGTGGAGAGTGGACGACATGGCTGTCCGCATCATGGCTGCTTACTATAAGGTTGGCCGGGATCGCCACCACGCGCCTCCCAACTTCAGCTCATGGACCAGGGACGAATACGGCTACGAGCACGCTGCAGTTTCGGAGGGCGCGTATGAAAGGGTGAACCAATTTGTCGACGTGCAGCGGGACCATGCGGAAATCATCCGTCGTGTGGGTGCCGAGAGCATTGTTCTCTTGAAGAACGAGAACGCTCTGCCGTTGAGTGGGAAGGAGAAGAAGGTCGTTATCCTCGGAGAAGATGCGGGATCCAACCCTTGGGGTGCCAATGGCTGCGAAAACCGTGGATGTGACAATGGGACCCTTGCCATGGCTTGGGGCAGTGGCACTACAGAGTTCCCCTACCTCGTCACTCCCGAACAGGCGATCCAGAACGAGGTCCTCCGAGGTCGTGGTAATGTATTTAGTGTCACCGACAACGGGGCTCTGAGTCAGATGGCGGCGCTTGCCTCTCAATCTAGTGTCGCTCTTGTCTTTGTCAATGCCGACTCGGGTGAGGGATTCATCACCGTGGATGGAAACGAGGGAGATCGCAAGAACCTCACTCTCTGGAAGAACGGAGAGAACGTGATCAAAACCGCTGCCCAAAACTGCAACAACACCGTCGTGATCATCCACTCCGTCGGAGCCGTTCTGGTTGACGAATGGTATGACCACCCCAATATTACCGGCATTCTTTGGGCGGGTCTGCCTGGTCAGGAGTCCGGGAACTCCCTCGCCGACGTGCTGTACGGCCGTGTCAACCCTGGCGGTAAGACCCCCTTCACCTGGGGTCGAACCCGCGAATCGTATGGGGCACCCCTGGTCACCGATGCGAACAACGGCCACGGTGCGCCCCAGTCGGACTTCGAAGAAGGGGTGTTTATTGACTACCGTCATTTCGACAAGTTCAACGAGACTCCCATCTACGAGTTTGGCTACGGCCTTAGTTACACCACTTTCGGCTACTCGGGACTGCAAATTGAGCCCCTGAACGCGCCCAAGTACGTCCCCAACTCCGGGAAGACCGAAGCGGCGCCAACTTTCGGCGATGTTGCAGAGGTCTCAGACTATGTGTATCCAAAGGGACTGCGGAGAATCCGTGAGTTCATCTACCCCTGGCTGAATTCCACCAATCTGAAGAAGTCCTCCGGCGATGCCACTTATGGAGGGGAGGACTCGACGTACATCCCCGATGACGCCACCGATGGTTCTCCTCAGGACCTTCTGCCTGCCAGCGGTGGTCCCGGAGGCAATCCAGGTCTCTACCAGGATCTGGTGCGGGTGTCGGTTACGATCACGAACACGGGCAACGTGGCCGGCTACGACGTGCCTCAGCTTGTAAGTCGCTGGCCTCGATGGCTATAATATAAGAATGTGCTCGATGCTAACGTTGTTTGCGCAGTATGTTTCCCTTGGTGGCCCCAACGAGCCGAAGGTGGTACTCCGCAAATTCGATCGATTTAAGCTGGATCCGTCGCAGCAGGTGGTGTGGTCGACCACGCTGAATCGTCGCGACCTGTCCAACTGGGACGTGACGGGGCAGGACTGGGTCATCACCGAGTATCCCAAGAAGGTCTTCGTTGGTAGCTCGTCCCGGAAATTGCCGCTACATGCTTCCTTGCCGGAGATGGAGTAAGGCCTGTTTGTACAGGACTGAGTTGGAGGAATTGGGATGTATATTTGTTGGATGAGACGTAGCATTTGAAAATTATTGTTATGTCCTAATTAATTGATTAGTGCATGATTGCTCTCTTCTCTTTTGCTTGTCTGTAGTTGGTAGGCGGTGAACAGCGACGTCATTCTCAGCTGGGGGATGGTTTTCCACCTGTTCTTCCTCGGCTTCATCAGGATTCACCTCTGCATGTGCTATTCAGAGTGGGATCTGGGCTCTGCAACTCGATGATTGTGGGAATTCTGGAAGGAAACGGGAGAATTCCACGACGAAAAGGTCAGATCTAGTGGACGGATATATCCCAAGGGGAATAAAAAAAAACAGCCAGCATGTCCTCATCCGACAAACGTCCCACAACCACGCGACTCATGCAGCCACCGGCGACGGCGCTTCTGATTTACCCAGTGACCTTGGTGGTTGGATCACTCTTTTCTGTTTTATCCCCGACGGCCCAGGGCTCGAGAGACCACGCCCTATACGGTACGGCTGGTGGCCCCTTGACTCCAGCAACGCCGGTCAATTATTTTGCCCGTAAGGACAACGTTTTCAATCTCTACTTCGTTAAGGTTGGCTGGCTCTGGACGACTCTAGCGTTCGCCGTGGTTCTCCTGAGTCTCGATGCCTATCGGACGCCGTCGAGCCAACGACTGCGACGAATGGGCCAGGCAACGGCCCGGTATGCGCTGGCCACGCTGGTGTGGTATCTGACGACGCAATGGTGCTTTGGACCGGCTATTATCGATCGCAGTTTTGTGGTCACGGGGGGCCGGTGTGAGCATATGGTTCCGTCGGTGGGAGGCAGCGGCAGCAACCACGACGACGATGACCCCTTCGGCTTCCACAGTTTGTTCACGGCGGCAGCGTGCAAGTCCGCCGGGGGAGCGTGGCGAGGCGGCCACGATGTCAGTGGACATGTGTTTATGCTGGTGTTGACGACGTCGATGCTGGGGTTTGAAACAGTGGGTGCCTTGGGCGCAGGCGACGAGGAGTCGGGGCGGAGGAAGTGGTCGGTTCGTTTTGTCAGCGTGGTGGCCGCGTTGAGTTGGTGGATGCTTTTGATGACTGCTATTTGGTTTCATACGTGGTTTGAGAAGGTATCTTTTTCTTTTCTTTTTGGTTTTAGTCCTTTGTTTTCCTTTCCTTTTTCTTCTTCTTTTATCCTTTTTTGTTACTGACAGCTAATGTAGTTCAATGGGCTCCTGATCGCTTTGGGCACGGTTTATACGATTTATATTCTCCCACGACGGGTCATCCCTTGGAGGAACGTGGTGGGAATCCCGGGACTATAGAGTATCAGATGGATACAGCGGGATAGGACACAATCTGATATGGAGATATAGATGCTGATGATGATGCATTGTAGAATATCACGAATGTACAATATGTCGTTTTTACTCCTCCGATTCCTCTCGGGGGATAGGTTCCGTTCCTAGATAACCATAGCGAAATGCTAAATCTTAGCATTCTCTCTATCTTTTTCTCTCTCTGTCAGACTCACCTCCCGGAAGTACCGCCGATGCATACATAACTTTGTTGATGGGCCGCAGATCGTCCGACATTAGAGATTGCTCCAGATACGCCTCCCAGCCGTGCAGGATGGAATCAGCTAGTGATCGATAATCGACGGACGCCTCCTTGTCCGACAATTGCTCGGAGATACATTTGAGGCCCATACAGGTGCCAAATTCGCGGAATGCCAGACGAGAGGAACGATTACGCTCGAAATAGCGCTCGATTTCGACGAGATCGGCTATCTTTGTTAGCACGTCATCGAAGAGACAGAGACAGAAACATATAAAGAGAGAGAGAGATACTAATCCGATCCAGACATTGCACAGCCAATTGAGTCGCCCATGATTCCCGATCAACAAACCAATGTACCGTCCATAGCGTCATTCCTAAATCCAGCGGATCTCGCGACAACCAATTCACACCCTTCCGACGCATCACCCGTCGATAATCCTCCATTTCGTCCTTCAGCACTGCTCCCTCGCCGCTCTGCATCGCCGCCGCCTGCAGCAATCGACACACTACGTATCCATCTACGGGATCCAGGTTCCCCTCTGAAGCAACCAAGGGCTTTGACAGATCCATCGCCATCTTCCACACCATTCGCGGCCGTCCCGTATGTCTGTTGACGAAGAATGGTGCATGGATCGCTCGCGCCAGCGCCACGGCCTGGCGGTTGTATTTCGGATCCCCCGTCGCTAGCGACAGTCGATTGAGCGCAAACATCCACAGTGTTAGATAGTGATGGTATTGGCCGTCTCCGTCTGGTCCCGTAGCTTCCTTCTTGCCGATGCGGAGTCCGCCCCCGAGGGGATTCTCCTCCGTCGCGCCGGGGAGGAGGTCTTGTCCGTCGCGTGTGCGTCCCAGTATCGAGTGCACCGTCTCGACGAGTCGACGCGCGAGGATCAGGTATCTGTCGTCAGGCGCTGCTGATGCGGTCCCCGAGATGGACGACCGCATTGCCTGTTCGTACTCGCGATGCAACGTGATGAAGTTGATCACCCCGAAGGCGTCCGTCCATAGGTATCGTCCTCGATGACCTCCGGCCCATGGTGGCGGCGTCCAGCGGTTCGGGTCGTCGATAGTGGTGAAGTCGCCGAAGACGGACTCTTGGGCTTGGTGGAAGCGTTGAAGTTGGGGGGAGTTGGGGAATGCCATGATCATGATATATTATTCTCAGAAATAGAAAAAGAATTAGAATTAGAAAATGGAAAATGGAAAATGGAAAGAATCCGTCTATTCTCAAGCAGATATCCGATGGTCCAAGTATGAAGTCATTATGACCAATGTTGCCACCGCAAACAGCAAATTCTATATTCTATATTCTGTTTATATTTTACTGTATTTGTATTTCTTCTCATTCTATTCTATTTTCCTATGATTTATTTTTTATTATATATTCTTCTCTTTTGTAGATGCTATAGTACTGTATATAGAGGTACTCACCGCCCGGCATTATTTGTTTACTTCTTCGTCGCTTCTTCTCTCTCTGTATTCTCTTCTCTCCCTCCATCCATTCGCTTCTCTCATCTATCTCTCATCATGGCGGTGCGCCGATCTGCTCGCCTGCGTAATCGCCAGGTCTCCGAGGTATTCCCGATTCCCCCAGTCGCATTCCCTTGCTTCTGTTGACCTCGCTTTAGGAACCACCCGTTGACCTGGACAACACAAATAATAACAACACAAATAACAACAATAGTAATAATAATAACAACAAAAAGAACAACCTCCCACCCCTCGTGGAAAACGATTCGCCTCGCACTCCCCACAAAGAAATCGCCCAAGATATCCCCCAAAGTGTCCCCGCCAAAACTCCCCCTGGTGTCCTCCCGCGTCCGTCCCATCCAGAAATGCACCCCAGCAAGGTCCATCAGAGTACCACCAAACAGCCCAACTCGGGTCTGATCCTGGGGTTCAATCCCATCCCCAAAGACGCCGATGGCAACCTCGTCAAGGGCGCCCTCGTGCAAGACACCCCCTCCAAGCCGAAACACTCGCCCGCCCCTTCCTCCCATTTCGGCACCCCGGGCTTCGATTTCAAGTTCGCCTGCCACGAGTCACAGCTCAGTGACGAGGCCAGAAAGCTCATGGAGACTGTGCGCCAGGATGCCGCCCGCATCAAGTCCCAGATTGCTCGCGATCAGCCAAGCCAGTCCCCCGCGTCCAACGACGCTCACGACGTCGGCGATCGGAAGATCGCTCAGCCCAAGGGCAAGGCCGGTCGCTTCAGCAACGCCCATATGGCTGAATTCAAGAAGATGGACTCCATTGCCGGACATGCGTCGGCCTTCCGTGCCACTCCCGGACGCTTCCAACCCGTTCAGGAGAAGACCCTCAAGCGCTCCAACTCCAAGGCGCGTCTGGATGAGTCCCCGGCCAAGGCTGTCCCGTCTGTCCCCAGGTCTCCTGCTCCGTCCGCAAAACGCGTGAAACACGATACATCCGATGATACGTCCACGCATCGTCCGGTGGAAGGCGAACCTAGGACCCCCAAGCCCACGGCTCATTCCCGTCCTCGTCCCCGGTCCACCACGCGCGCTTCCCACTTCACCCCGACCCGGGCGTCGGCGGCGCGGGCCACCGCGACCAGCATCAAACCGCCTCGTTCGTCCATGATCCCATCGCTGGCTCGCTCCCCCTCGCTGCAGCATCCGTCGGCTCCACGAACCCCTCGCACAGACTTCAACCCCCGTCTGAAGACCAACATCCCCACGCTGCCCAATCTCAAGTCGATTCTGCGCCGTCACCAGCCCCTCTTTTCCAAGGATCCCACCAAGATCGCCGCAGGTACTCATGTGACGGCGTCCGACTTCAATTCCAAGTTGTTACTGCAGAGCCCCTCGCGGCAGGCATCCGACGATGTCGTGCAGACACCCTCGCCCAAGAAACGCGTGGAATTCTCCTCCAGCACTAGGTCCCCCGGCCCGCAGGCGTCGCCGTCGCCCTCGAAGATCCCCAGTGCACGTCCGGCCACCTCAGACGTTGTCTATCCTTCTCTGCCGGCCTTGACACCTGAAAAGACCGCTGCTGCTACGCCCACTGCTACTTCCGGTGAAATTACGAAATCCACCATCCGTCAGGTCCGTCCATCCGATGTGCCATCGACCACGAGGCCGCTGCCGAAGGTCGCCGGCGTGCCACACGGGATCGGGAACAAAAAGCGATATCGCGAGACGACCGAGCACGGCACTGACAGCGAGAATATGCCACCCGTTGATACGACCGACGAGGTCCGCAGTACGAAGCGAGTTAAGTTGGGCTCACCGTCACCTACCAAGATGCCAACCCCGAGTCCGACCAAGCCTCGTTCCCACACGCCTCTGCGGTCGACCGCGAAGGGTAGTCGATCCGGGACTCCAGCGAGCGCACGTGCCAAGAACCGCGGCGTCCTGAGTGTCAGCCGTTTGAACATGCTCGCTCAGCCGAAGAATCGCTCTTGAGCTGACCGAGTTGATTGATTGATTGCATTTACGGATTGCACATAATCTTTTTTTGTCAATTCCCAGGAGAATGGTGTTTTTTTTTTTTTTTTTTTTTTTTTTTTTTTGACGTACAATCTCTTGACCCGACAATCTTGACCTTAATGTATTTAAATCCTTCGTCGGATACCGAGGTATATCCCTGGATTGTCCTCAACAATGGGTCTATCTCGATGGTCTCCACAGGCGCTTGGATGCATCCGGTATGCAGTTACAGTTGCAGCATAGGATAGGTCAGGATATTATTGACCATGGAGGCGTTCTCTCTTTTTCTCAAACATAGCAGTGTATGTGTCCTTCATGTTGTGAATTGATTCATTTTTCTATCTTGCTCAATGTAGCTTCCATCCATAAGTGAGACGATCTTGATTGCTAGTAGATACTCTATTTCTTATGTTATACTTATAAATATGGAATTTAGGTACTTAATCTGTGGATATTATTTATGCATCTGTGTTATCTTTATTTTCCAATTCTTAGTTATATCCAGAATCTATGCATGTACATACACAGGTAAGAGGTAGCTAAAGTACTCTATATCATCATCTAGAAAGATTAGTAGTAGCACTCCGTAGTATCCATACAATTCTATAGAACGTACAAGCATACAAGACCATAACCTAACGCCATGCACCTGCACCGTCCATCATACCATACCGTACAGGCCAGATCAGATTAGATCAGAATAGAAACCGTCACCCATTCGAACAGGCACAAAGAGAACGAACGAAGTAGACGATCTAGAAACCAGAATACAGCAGAGAGAAAGAGAGAGAGAGAGAGAGGAGTGGGGGAAGAATAAAGATCTCCACACCAGATGGGATCAGTGAACATTAAACAGACAGGGGTCTGAAAATAAAATAAAATAATAAAATCATAGAATAAGAATAAGAAGAATCTCCATCTCCATCATCTCTTCATCTTCGCCAAGAACGATTCCAGATTATATTCCTCTTGGTATTGTTGATCGTCCCAGAGTTCTTCGATATCGTCGAGGTATCCCTTCTTGCCCTTCTCTTTGACTTCGCCGTCGATATCGACCATGTCGACTTCGTTGCCCATTGTGAGTTCGCTCGGCTTCTCTGCGTTTTCTGCCGTTTCGCCTAGGTTGAAGAGGTCTAGGAGTTGGTCTGTGTCCATGGTATTCAGGCCTGCGTTTTGTTGATTGACCACCGTCGATGCGACGTCGATTTTGAATCGTTGGAGACTATTTCATTAGCATCCAGGAAGAAAGAGTGGGGAAAAAAGAAAAAAGGGAACATACTTCAAAATCTTCTCCTCCAGAGTACCTCTCGTGATCAATCGATATACATTGACGACCTTCTTCTGGCCGATTCGATGCGCCCGATCCATGGCTTGGATATCCTTCTGCGGATTCCAGTCGTGTTCCACAAAAATGACCGTATCTGCTCCTGTTAGATTGAGTCCCAGTCCACCGACGCTGGTCGTCAGAAGCAAGACATCGTAGCTAGGATCAGTGTTGAACCGGTTGACAATGTCCTGTCGTCGCGTCGCTTCCACGCTGCCGTCCAACCTGAGATACTGCACCGAGGGAAGCAGTTTCTTGAGCACTTCGCTCTGTACAATATCAAGCATTTCTTTCATCTGACAGAAGATAAGAGCTCGGTGAGGGCTCACGTAGCTTGCCCCTGTCCCCAGGTCACCTTCGCTGGGTGGGTCGATGCCGATGCCGCAGTCCAGCAGTAGGTCGCGCAGGGCGCTGAGTTTGGGGGCGTGCGCTACATCACGGATGTACGAGTTCTTCGCGGTCAGGTAGCTCTGCACCTCCTCGTACTGCTTGTGTCCGTCTTTGACGACAAGCGCAGGCGAGTTGCAGAGACGCCGCATGTACTGCAACGCTTGGAAGATGTGCTCCTTGTCTGATTTTTCTGAGCTTCCCACCTTGTTCGCCAGGGTCTTCTGCTCCTTTTTGGTAAAATCCTCGAATAGCTTCTTCTGGAGCTCACTCGGGTCACAGTAATAATTCTGGATAATCTTCGGCGGTAGATCATTGAGAACCTCTTCCTTTAAACGACGCAGTAAGAACGGCAGCACTTGCTTGTGCAGCGCCTCAATCGCCAATGCCCCGGCTTCCTGCTCCTTCGAAGACGACTTGCTGAACCGGCTGGCGGCAATCGGCTTTGCGAATCGGTCCAGGAAAACTTTCTCCGTGCCCAGGAACCCGGGCATCAGGAAGTCGAAAAGGGACCACAGCTCCAGCACATTGTTCTGAATAGGGGTACCAGAAAGGATCAACCGGTGGTTGCTTCCAATGCGCTTGACCGCCAGTGTGACCTTCGCCTTGGGGTTTTTGATCAGATGCCCCTCGTCTAGCACGCAATAGTTCCAGCTTATCGGGCAGAGGACGTCGCTGTCATTCCGGCAGATATCGTACGAGGTCACAACGATATCTGCGTCCGTGAGGGCGCCTCTCAGTCGCGCACGTTCCGCCGGAGGTCCAACATATGCGACGCTGTTGAGGAAAGGAGCATACTGTTTGATTTCCTGCTGCCAATGTCCGGACAGGGACGGGGGGCAGACAATCAAAGACGGAAGCTTCCTGGCCTCGGGCGTCTGGGTGCGCGCAAACTCCTCGGCACGCATATGATGATCGCTAGCAACAATGCATAGTGTCTGGAGCGTTTTACCGAGACCCATGTCGTCGCAGAGGATACCGTGAAGATTGTAGCGATTGAGAAAGGCAAGCCAGTTCACTCCCTCTTGTTGGTAGGGCCTAAGCTCGGCCTTGATGGAGACCGGTAGCTGGAATTCCTCCACTTTTCGTACATCCAACATCTGAGACATGAATTTCCTTTCTCGCTCCCGCCCCTTCAGCAGCTCCTCGGAGAGACCAGGCGGGTCGGGAATTCCAGCCTCTAGAGGGACAAGTTTGACTAGGGTGGCAAATGACGTCGTGGCCAGCAGTCTCACATCGTTATCAGAGTCGCTCATTCTTCCCAGAACAGGTACGACAAGGAAGATAACATAGGGTAGGATACCATCCTCCATCACATGGATGAGATGGTAGATACATTCGACAGCTCCTTGTCGGTGATGAACATCCAAGGCATTGTTGATAGCAGGCAGCACTTTCTCGACCAGCATGGTCATCCCTTCCACGGTGATGACGCTACATATTGTAGCAAAGCACTTGGCAGCAGCGTAACGTATGACGGACAGCTGGCACTGAAGTGCTTTGGCCACAGTTGGCATGAGGCCGACCACCCAAGGGTAGAGGCCCGGGTCGAACTTGGGCAGAATGGCACGTAACGTCGATAACCCATCCACTACTTCCTGGCCGAGTTCATTGTCGGGGTCGTGGATGTTGGCCGGTAGATCCCCAGCGAGAGCTTCCTTAAGAGGACGTTCGACGAGGGATGCAAGGTTGGGGACTTTCTCCATCAGCTCCGGGCCAAACTTGACAGCCAGTTGTTCGAGAGCGTCCTTCGCGCCCCGGCGCATGATTCTCGCCTCCTTGGCTTCCTTCTCGAACTTCGCCGCATCTGGATGATCACGCCGATCTTCTTCTTTCCGGAGGGATAGGATTGACTTCTCCAAGCCGGCATTGTGGTGGAACTCCGGGGTTTCTGACGTGTCCACACAGCAGTATTTGACCAAGTTTCCAATCACCTTGTCGACGGGGCCTCTCTTTGCGGCGGTTGTGTAGTACTCCACGAGAGTTACAATGGCCGTAGCAGAGCGCTGTTGAAGCTCGGCATTTTCTTCCTTCTTGATGTTATCCATCATTCCCTTGATGAGGTGGCCCGGCTTCTTAGGAATATTATGCAATGCAACCAAGGCACCTGCCGCCGCCGCCGTGATGCGCATGTCTCTTTGCTCTCGGGCGCCCCGCGCCTCGGAGACAGCACTCTCTGCGGTGGCGCGCGTATCGTTCAATACTTGCAGAGCAGTGATACGCTGAGCCGGCGCCAGCCCCTTCTTCAGTCGCTCGAAGTCGGGCCCAATGACCTTCTCGGCATCGGACAGGGAGAACGCACTGGGGCCAGCTTCGGCGTCCCCTTGCACGATAACAGCCAGGACCGGCAACCTTGACCCGGGCACATGCGCATGGTCCCGGAAGGTATTCAACAAAGAATGGCACTGTGCACGGGCAACATGGAGGTAGCAAGCAATATCACTATACCACATGGGGCGCTCTCCTTCAATGACGAGGCGCAGCTTCTCACACAGAGTGGGAGCATACTCACCACTGGGTCCGGTATGCTTGGCATATTCTTCAATCACCATTGCAGACGAGAGCTGCGAAGTGGACGCGGGGAAGTCAAGGCCTTCCAAAACATACGGCCAGAGGCTTGAGAGCCCGTGCTTGTCCCAGATATGAAGGAATTCGCCAATCGCCTTTGCCGCGTGAATCTTGGACCGGAGCATGGTATCTGCGCCGACCAGGTCAATGTCACCCTGGAGCATATGTCCGTCAACGTTGTGGGCCGAAGGAGGTGGCGGGACTTCCTTCTTCTCCGCTTTACGTCCTCGCTTCTTCACTCCATCAGGTGCAGCACTATTTGAGGTTGGGGAGGACTTTGCGGGGGCAGCAGCGCTTGTTGGGAAAGGCACACCGGATGGTTTGATGAAAAGGGAGGCATTCATAGGGATAGGGTAACGAAGTACGCCAAAAGGCGCCAGGGTCAAGGTTATGAGAGGCTGGACGCAACTCAACAAGTCGGAGTCCGATTTGAATAGTCCCCGGGTCTCCAGAGCCTTGAGTAATTCCGACCACACCTGTAGAGACAGCTTCAGGACTCCCTCGTTCCGCTCCACCAACAGGTTCTGGAAGATGAGACGCAGTGCCTTGCCATTGACCCAGTCATTAGTGCCTAAACCTTCGAGCTGCAGGAATGTTATGAGAGCCCGAAGGACGGCGGAGCGTACACTCGTTATCGTATGTCGCAAGAATGGATAAAGACGAGGGACCAGGTTGCCAAACGAGGACTCGGAATTGACGGCCGCATTGGCTTTCATCGCTTCGAGAACCTCCCGGAATGTGCAGAGCTTTGCCAGCAGATCCATCACCGAGCCGGTACTTGCACTCAGGTCGTCCTGCAGATTCGATAGGCAGTCCCATACAATCGTCATGAGCGGGCCCAGAGTGCCTTGTCGAGAGGTGACAAATTCTTCGGCAATGGGAACCAAAGTCGCCGCACTCACTGCCCGGACATCGTCGTCATAGTCCCCTAGGCCTTTCATAACGGCCTCCAGGACACCATCCATGAGCTTGGCGTCCTTCACAAGTAGATCCTTGCGCACTGCCACCAGGTATCGGAGGCCGATCATACCACCGTGACACACTTCCCAGATTGGTCGCTCCAGGTCCAAGTCGTTTTGCATGATGATGCGATAGAGACATTGGTAAACCGCGATGACCGTGCGTGCGCTAAGCTGAGATAGGAGCGCACCGAGCGTTTGGCCGACGGTCTCCCGGATGGGAGCAACAACATTGTCCGAGATGTAGTCACCAAAGCGGTCAAGCATGAGCACGCAGAGGAGACGACAGGCAAGGTCGTCCAGCCATTTGCGATTCAAAGTGTCATTTTCGGCTCTGCTCTTCCCCCGCAACCGACCAGCACCAGGGCCTTGCACCCGGATGACCTCTCGGAGGGCCATGGCAGCACCGTGGCGGACTTCCCAGTTCGGGTCGAAGACATCTACCATGAGGAAATCACACATGGGCTCGAAAGGCCAGACCGGACTGGGACCTTCATCTACCAGCTCGGGTTGTATCAGAGGCTTTTCCGGTGCGGACTCCCCTTTAAATTCGGTGACAATCTTCGAGTCATCATCGCCGGTCGACCGGTCCAGGGAGAAGTAATCCGGCTTCGAATCGCCGTTGCGCTCCTCTCCATTTTCGGTTTTCACGGGGTGAGGCGTCGTTGCTGAAGGGGTGGTGACATTCTCGGACGGCCGCCGCGCAGACAGATCCACCACACGTACTTTACTCGCACCCATCTTCGCACTCTGCTTGTTTTTTCGTTTTAGCTGGTTCAACTGTCGCTTGCTCAGTCCCGACTCCTCCCCATTGGCCGGTTCGCAAGGAGAAGCCACGGGGGGTGCATTCAGATTATGGTTGTGGTTCTGGTTATTGTTGTTGTTCTCGCGCGACACAGAAGGGTCCTCTTTGATGCCCGGCGTCTTCAAGGCCAGATCATTGTCATCGATCAAGTCCTCTTCGATGTACTCCCCAGCAAGACCTAAACGAGAGGTGAGAGTTTTCTTCTGGTGCTGTAGTCGTGACGCTGGATCCATGGCAGCCAGAGAATATTCATATTCTTTGCCGGCACTCCCCAGCAATCGCTTGCCGTATTTTAGAACAGCGGTCAAGTCTAGACAGTCCAGCTGGAGCAACGAATCATTGGAAGACAGCGATTGTTCCTCATCCTCTGCCTTAATGTCGACATTCAAGTCGCCTTCATCATCGTCGTCATTATCATCTTCGGCCTTCTTAATATGCTCGCCATCTTCTTCGTTGGGGTCAAAGATATCAGCATTAGTGACGATGAGGCCGATGGCCTTGGCCGCGGCGGTGCGGGTATCCCATGACTTGGACTTGAGATAGGGGAGGATGCGACCAAGGAGATTAAACAGTTCATCTGGATGCTGCTTCTGGACATCGGCCAGCTGTTGGGCGGCGGTATTGCGGATGAGAGGCGTGCTGCCTGTCTCCAGTAAGCTGTGATGAGGATGATTGGTCAGTTCGGGGCTACATCGTATCGGTACGGCAGCTACTCACGTGACCAGACGATCCAGCCTAGCGCACAGCAGTTAGCGTCATGTCATGTATAGTAAGTAATCAGGATTCGCGTGGTCGCAGGGAAAGGAACTCACCTAGAAGTCATGGCGGACAGACTCGCCTCCCACGGAGGGACAAGAAGAGACAGAGAGGGTCACACCAGAGGTCAAGGTGAGGATTTGCGGAAGGAACAGAGATCTTCTTCAACGGGCAAAAAATCAAAAGCGCGAAAAAAAAAAAAAAAAGAAGAACAAGAAAATCCCTCGAGGAAATAGTCAGAATTGTCGTAGTCGTCGTAGTAGTCAAGAGCCGGAGGTTAGGTATGTAATATACAGGACCGTTACGCGCCCGTCACCGCCATCGATCCAGTCACAGAAGAGAAGTGGAGACAATCAGGGCCAATCATGAGTCGGAAGGAAAAAATAAAGAAAAGAAAAAAAGAAAAAAGAAAAAGAGAAGGGTATTACTAGGAGTAGGCACAATCGTATAGGAAAGTAGTAGTCCAGCAGATCGTCATGAGGAGAGAAGCAAGTGAAGAATGACGAAGAGTGGAGGGGAGAGAGGATTCCAAAGTAGTAAGGTGTATAGTAAAAAAAAAAAAAAAAAAAAAAAAGAGGATACAATATACAATTAATTTTTGGTTGTTCAAAAAAAATAAAAAAAAATAAAATTTGGAGCAGGAAAGTGCCGGACACAAGTCGTTCCCCGTCGGGAAGCTGAAGAGCTGGAGCTGGAGCTGAGTTGAGAGGCGCAAGATCGGGACAGTCACCTCAGTAACTCAAGTATCAACAACTGCTCGAGGTCACGCTGGCTGTTTATATCATTGGGGCGTCTTTCGCTGGGCGTGCCGACCCATGCTTGGGCCCTGCGCGCTAGTCCCCTTGGGGCCTAGCCGCCTCCACTCCCACAAGAGGTTTTTCGTATGTGCATGCACGTGACTCCCCCAACCTCACGAGCAGCGCAAATGTTGCTGATTGACGCGCATGTTGTGATTGCCTGGGGTACCTCCCTAGCTTTGTAGTAGTCGTGACGCTGAGGTTGATGACTCGTACAGAATGGCGCCACTCCCACCATTCGCAACCGTCACTAGTTCCGATCAGACCAGCCATGTTTTGAGGTTGTTTCGATCCCTTGGCTGCGTGCCAAGAAAATGCCAGATGGCCTCATAGTTCCAGAAGGGGGATTCTTGTCCTCATCCATGTCGGCATAGTGACGACTGCCGAACAATCCCTTCCATGTCTTAGATCCGGCTGGTATCGTCAGATCACGAGATTTCTCCGTCCTTTGCTGCCTCAGGCTACTCAAGCGTGATACATTACGAGGATTCTACTTCGTAGTAGATAGATATAGACTGGGATCATCATGATTCTAAGGCCAATGTCTCCAGAGTGAATATCTAGCCTGAACACTGGAGGACAGAATTATTACTGCTGAATCGGCATCCCTACGCATCTTCCTCATTCCCATACGTCTGAGTGATCCAACTGTATCCTACTACATAAAACCGTTCCCATCAAACCATCAACCAACGGAGAAAAGCTAAAAAAAAAAATAAAATAAAAGAGAGAAAGAGAGATATCGAAAGTCCATTCTATACACGGCAGGACTATTGTCGCAAGAACAAAACAGCATGACTTTGGTAGTAGTAAAACAATCCAGCACCGCACTCCCATCATGTGCACACCACCCTCTCCTAGGACTTTGCCAAAAATGCTGCTGCCTCATCTTCTTTCCCTAACAGCCCCAGACTGCGGATTTCTTCTGCCTTGGGCGCATTCTCACGCGGATGTGCCGCTTCCGCCTTGCGATAGGCAGCCTGCATCCTCATCGTTCGCAGAGCCTATCCAATCCGTTAGTTCCAATATACCACTGAAACCAGTCATAAAAATCAAGTCAAATCAAATCAAACAACGGGTATATAAACCCCGCTATATCCGATTCCATCTCCAGTCGATTCCGGGAGTCGTCTTGAGGGGAGGGAGAAATCGTACCTCCTTCTTGTGGTGCAGACACTCGTAGTAGTCCTCCAGAGCGGGCATGCACTTCTTCTTGCCTGTTTCGCCCTCTCCGGCATTGACAACATAGCAACCTAGGACCTCCTGCCAGAAGCTGAAGCAGCGAGACGGACCTATTGACAATTAGCTGATGACGACCGCAGGGAAGAACGACCAGGTTAGGAGACGGAATTTCCGGGGAGAATGACGGGGGGGGAAGACATACCGCCATTGAGACCGAATCCAGAAGCCATTGTAGATGTGTGAGTGGTGGACAAGGAGGAGACGAACGAGCGTGTAGGGGAAAGAGAGAGATGGAGCGACAATGCGAGGTTCGTCTCTTTCCGCCGCGTGGCCCGTGCGCCGCCGGCGGTCTTGATGTCTGGCCGTCGCCGCTCCCGAACACATCACCATCATCATCACCACCATCGCCATGGCGGCTTTCGCAGGGCTATCTGCTGCTCATGCAATTCTTCTGGCAACGCATTGGTGTGCCACGGGGAATGCCTCCCATCTCCCGCATCTCCAGGCTCGATTCCCTGTCGGTCTACCTCCCGAACGACTGTTGCGCATCATATTGACCTTCCTTCCCGAGAGCACGGAACCGCAGTCCTACTCATCTGTGGTCCAGGAGATTGTGGACGGGGGATCTTCTCACTGGGATAGCGAGGAGATTGATATCTCTCCTGTCAAAGACTTGACCGAGACAGTTGTGAGGAAACGCGTACGGAAACTCCGACTACTACCACTGAAGTATCCCGACGACGAAGATAGTCAGGATCCCACCGACCTCCTAACCCAGTTCCTGATTCACCGGGCGCACCGAATTGACTCGGAGACCGCTCTTCAACCGCTGATCCTCGATCTTCTCCTGCCGTTCTACCAACGCTCCTCGCCCGTGCGAACATGGCTCATCTCTAGTTTACTACCACTGCTCCGTTTAAACTACGAGTACTACCCTAGTCAAGACGATTCCTTTTCTCTCGACACGCTGGAGTCGATGGACGAGCACACTGCCATCAATGTGCTTCTTTCTATGACGGGTACTCAAAAAAACAACATGGATTTGGTGAACAACTTGCGTGGATTGGTTGGTTCGTGGATGTACGGCAGCAACCGCTCGAAAAGGCGTAGGCTTAGTCAAGCGGCCCGACAGAACTCGATCGCACCCCCTCCGGGAGAACCAGAGTCACGAGCAGAAGATGGGGCTGGATGGCAATTTGTGAATGAATGGCTGGTGTCGCGGAGCTTGGTGGATCGCGAGAACGTCGTAAGCGCTTTCGTCAATTGGAATGGACCGGAAGATGTGGACCTTGGAGGTTATGACGAAGGGCATGACAAACCACAGGACGAGGAGATCACGGATTTACGGCTTCGCTATGGTCAGTCAGGACTCGCTGTTATCTATGCGAATACCGACACCAGCGGGCTATCCTTGGAGGGATCCACTCAGATCTTTATTCGGACTTCGAAATTGCTGGGCCATGCCGATTCTTCTTTCCTGTCACCCGACAGCACAGCACTTCCTTCGGTGAGGTTTGATGCAAGTCATATCTCATCGTCGTCGAGGGTGTCTCTTCTGCAGAACGCTTTGCTCTTGGCTTCGAATCCGTTAACTTATCCCTCGGCATCTTCAATCTCCTTCCTGAGTGCCATTCTCCTGTCACTTCGGATATTGAACAAGCTGGGGCACGCGATGCAGTGCAGGACAGCCGCAAACTTGTGCCTCCACAGCCACGAGGATTTGCAATTGATTGAACTGCGAAACGCGATCGTATCCACTGTCAAGTACTCCAGGTCTGGTCGGGACTGGAGCAACATCCGCCATCAGTTACTCTGGCTTCGTGACTGGGGAACGGGTCAGGACGGGTTGGCCTGGCATGGGATTTTTTGGAGAGTTCCACGGGATGTTTTCGAGGCAGAGATATTAAAAGCGTTGCTGGAGGCTAAAGGTGAGCGAGGACACCAGGCTACATGGCTCTTCATTGAGTGCTAACGGATGGATATAGAATATAACCTGGCCGTGGAAACATATATCAAGTCGGAGCCAACTCTGAGC
Source organism: Aspergillus tanneri (assembly GCF_003426965.1). Taxonomy (NCBI): domain Eukaryota; kingdom Fungi; phylum Ascomycota; class Eurotiomycetes; order Eurotiales; family Aspergillaceae; genus Aspergillus; species Aspergillus tanneri. The sequence continues at coordinate 2,710,259 of NW_022984633.1, forward strand.
TCCTCTCAGGTAGAAGAGGCCGTCAAAGAGGCTATATTTGCAGCATATGACAATGCCAGCAATGGCAACCGAACGCGCGGCGGAATGAAGAAGGCATATGACATGTAAGCTGCAGTGCAAATGGATGCATCAGATGGATTGATGCGCCAACTGACATGATCTCGTATAGTCTGCAAGCATTTCAGCCACACCTCCCCGACTCCGTCTCATTCAAACAGATCCATGCCCTTATCTCTGCCACGCATTCTCTGTCGTTTTACTCCCTGACTCTGCAGCATGGAGTCCCCTTTCAACCAGTCAGCATCCGCGTGCACTCGGACCCTCTTTCGCTGATCGAAAAAGTCCTCGATCAGAACGCGAAGGCATACACGAAACTGGACGACCTCCTAAGCATTGGCCGCAATGTCGTTGCAGCGGGGTTCTCGCCTCAACTGTCCGACAACGAAGGCGCCGTACCTGCCGATCCAGAGAATGCCATCGTCACAGCTGAGCGACGCATCATTTCTCTGGCTATTTCCTCAGCTCTCTCCGACGATGACTTCGGCACCGCTTACTCCTACATCCTCACTCGTCTCACCCCTCCATCTCTCATATCCACTTCATCCCCTGTCACCAACCCTACCATAAAGGATGATATCTCCTGGCGTGCCGTCTACAACGCCGGTCGCTACCGTTCGCAGACAACATCTACCAGCTCTACCCTCCAGGCCCAAATCACCCAACTCTCTCAACGCATGGAACTTCTCTCCCTGGCTCTAGTCCTGGTTCCCTCGCCGGACCCCCTCCCTGAAATCCTGGGCGCCTGGCGCCGCTGTGACGAGGAGATGACCAGCTTACGTGCCCGAGAGTCCGAGGAGGAAGAAACCTGGGACGCCCAAGGCGACAGACTGTCCATGGTCCCGGGCGGCTTCGGTCCCACGGACAGCGAACAAGACGCCTTTGAAACCAAACAGCACCATGTCCGACGCGCCTGGGCGCAACACCAACAGAGCCGTCTCAATCTCGAAGAAGCTCCCATGGGTCTATTCGAAGTAGCCCGCGGTGCAGCATTAGCTCTTCACAAGAATGCGTTTCCCCTGCGTGGTGCTGCCGTCACCTCCGTTGATTCTGATCCTCCCCCCACAGAGGGACATCCCTCGTCTGATGGACGTGATTCCAACGATACCGCAGAGGAGAGAATCCGTAAACGAGATGTCGTTAGTAATATGGTTACCGGTGGGTTGGCCAGTGGGATTGGTTGGGTATTAGGTGCTCAGCCTGTGAATCGTTGATTTTATTTATATTCCCTGATGAGAGTTATGATTATTGTTCTTCTTTCTTACTCTCTTTATCTTCTTTTAAAACTGGTGTAGTTAGCATTTGTTGATATCTTGCATTAGTGGCGTATACTTAATATCATCATCATCATCATCATCATCACTTGACTAGAGCTGGAGGTACTAACGTACTATGTAATTGTAGGTAGACCTGCATACGGCTGATGGGTGATTCCTTGTCTTGGGTCCAAATTAATGTTATGCCATCGGTAAAGAATATGATTGATTAATCTACCCAGTTCATCTCATTACAGTTAGGCTTCCATAAAAGATAGACAGCAGATGATATGATTTAAGATTCAATTTAACAACCATATACAATATGTACCGGCTCATTCATGAGATAACTTGAATATGTGAAACATCAAAATAAAGAGATATAAAAAAAAAAGAGGGAGAAAGCGTCAGCTCCGCTGGCCGCTGCAGAGGCTATGTATTATTTTCAACGGAAGAGACGAAAAAGAAATCGATCCATCAACCGAGACAAGAATCAATGCATGGGTAAAATCGAATCAACGCCGGATCAGCCAACTCAAAATCAAGGAAAGACATGATCGTAAAGGAAATCCCCCAACTCCATCAGGATAGACAGTGCAAATGCGGGAAAAGGAGTGTCGTCAATGATCACAATTCGTGTATGCTTTTTTGACATCCTGGTCAACCAAGGGCCAGCCACTTGTAAGCGTAAGGAGGGACCGTAATACATGCGATGCATTATGATGATGGCGAGGGAATATGGATATGGCCGAACAATAGCAAAAATCTACTCGTTCCAGCCCCACACTTGCTTCACGAAGTTTGCCATGTTGACTTTTTTGTTTTTCATGTCCAGCACCCAAGGATGTTCCAGCATCCGCCATGGAGTCGCCCTTCGTGGAGGCTCTTTCTCAAGACTGGGAGAAACGTTAGCTCGACACCAGTCCCTGGATCGTCCAACGGGCCCACACATACCAGCATTCAATAAAATATTTGAAATTATCGGACCAGCGAATTCCACTCTCGGACTCATCTTTCAGCTTGGGAATTGGCTGACGAACAATGTAGGTCAGGAGATCGATCAGTCCGGCGCGGGGTTGCATTTCAGTTCCGTCGGCAGGGAAAGGGAAACGATGCTGTGCCACCTCAAGCAGAGTCACCCCCAGGGACCACACATCCGACGTGATGGTGTATGATTGACCAGTGATACGCTCCGGAGCCATGTAGTATGAAGTGCCAATGAATGTATTGGCATCACCCTTGGTGCCGAACTCTCCACTGACTCCGAAATCACAGAGTTTCACTTGTCCATCGCGGCATAAGAGAATATTCGACGGCTTGATGTCTGTAGTTGCCATGAGCGTCTTCCATCATCCCGGATGCGCGTAGATCAGACACATACCTCGGTGGATGATTTTCCTGCTGTGGAGATATGTCAACCCGTTCAGCACTCCTTCGGCCACTTTACCCAACACCTTTTCCCCGGTCCGGCCCCCTAGCTTCTTGACCTCTTTGTAGATGCTGTCCAGACTGCCCCCTTCGCAAAATTCCATTGCAATCGAGATCGTCCCCGTCGACTTGTCCATGAAAGCGCCATAGTAACGGCAAATATGATCCGATGCGCAGTCCTTGTTGAAGTTGAGCTCGCGAACAATCTGCTTCTTCACATCGGGGTTGGGATCCGTCGTGATAATCTACATACGTTAGCAACAATGACGGTCTGCGGAGACCCGAAAGACTCACCTTCAGAGCGAAGACCGTCTTCCCGCCCTTCAGCTTGCACCGAGTAACCGCTCCGCCTGCACCCTCACCTAGACTGCCCAACTCCACGATCTTCTTCTGTTCACTGGCGGCCAACCAGCCTTCGTCGTCCAGATCGTCGGGTTCCAGGGGCCTGCCCTTTTCCAAACTCAATTTGCCCAGATCCGGGATCAGGCTGTTGACGCTGTTATCTCGCTCCATAGGCACTGCACCCTCACGGTCGGAGTAGACGGAACTGATGGCGGACGAGGGATCGGGGGTGCTCCCATGCGGCTGTCGAAGGCCCATGGGGAACGACAGGGTCGAGTAATTTGAGGATGACGCCGACGCGGGACCACTTGCCTTTCCATCCAGATAGGTGAAACTCCCCGATCTCGAATGCCCGTTGAGATCGTTCAAACCGTTCGTGGCAAGCGGGGGAGGGACTGGCCGACCATTCGACTGCGGGACCTCTTTATTGCTGCCCATGGGGGTCGCGAGGCGTAGTTGAGGGAGAGCCGGGCGGTTTGACGGACGCTGCAGCTGAGGGCCATCAGGGGCGGGAGCTGGCGCTTGCACTGGAATGGGCGCCGAGATGCCATTTCCAGCAACGGGGCGAGCATTGGGGGACGGTGGGATGCCCAAGGTGAGTTTGGGGGGACGAGATCCGTTGCTGTTGGTGGGGTTGGTGTTCTTGTTGCGATTCCCTGGGACGGGTGGTTTCAGGAGGGGAACGGCGGCGGAGGTGGTGGAGGATGACATGACGAGATTGTTTTGCCTCTCACCAGGCAAAAACAACTCGTTGGGATCAGCCAAAGTAGCCAGATCGGCGGCTTTTGAGGTAGACACTTTGAAAGATTGGACGAGAAACGAAGAGGGGGGAATGATGACAAGGTCGGAGAGACGACGGTCGCGAGAACGAAGAAAGAGGTGTGGCGCTTAGGATGAGGTGGGCAGTGGTGACAAGAGGCGATGAGAGGGATTATGGCGTAGTATGAGGGGTAGTAGGTAGACTCGATGCAAGAGAAGGAAAAGAAAGTACGAAACGGAGAAAGAACGAAAAAAAAGAAAAAAGAAAAAAAACGAGGGAAAGAAAGAGGGCCAGAAAGTAAGCCCAGAAGGGGCCAGTGGATGGGAGGGAGGCGGAAGAGAGAGAAAATCAAACAAGCGAATGTTGTTTCGAGGGGGGAGGATCGAAATGGGACGAGATGGGGATGGATGAAAGGCAGGATGGAGTGATGGTTTTATTGATTAATAGATTGATTCAAGTTGATCGATCGGAAGAGTTGAAGATGGACGGGGCCGGAGCCGGAGCCGTTGTTGGATTTGCTAAGGAAACTAGAGGAAGCTTTGCACCTGGATCAGGTTGAGAATAGCAACGTCGCCAATCATCGGGGCGCGGGTGGGACGGCGAGCCGATGGATGATGGTGGAATGATGGAATGATGGGATAATGGGAGACAGAATGGACAACGAAGGAAACGAGCGAATGTGTGTGTCTGTCTCTCTGTCTCAGTGAGTGAGTAAATAATGATGGCCGATAGAGACGGAGTGGGACCCGCTGTTTTCAAAAGGCGCCTAGAGAGTCTTCATCATTTGACAGACGGGGTTGATGGCTGTGGGTTTTGTCAATAATAATTATATTCTAATCCTAGGCTTAGAGATTGTACCCCAATTTTGATAAATAATATCCTTATACTCCGTAGAGTCTTACGAGTTCAGCTTCATTTACTAAGGAAATGTATTGCGTACAGGAATTCAGGCAGGTCTCTCCGTCTTGTTGTTTCTCACTTGCCTAATCAGGACCTCGGCTGCCCTACAGTGTCTGAAACTTGAAGAATAATATTAATAGCAGAAAACCCTCCATCCTTGGTTCTGAGACCTGGTGACATCGTCAGATCTGATTATAGTCCTACTCCGTACATCGTCAAACCTCACAGAATACTGTAACTTCATCATTTCTGCTCTTTCTCCTACTTTAATATTTCTGCCATATTGAAGGTGCCGGACAGAGTCAAGCCAGCATAAAATGACTAAGCCAGCGACGCGTCAGCCGTAGTGACGCTTGGACCTGGGCACGTGAACATTTAGCCTTGTGCCGAATCCCCTTTCTATGGAGAGTCTCTTGTCGCGATCGATATCAATAATACAGTGTACAGAACACAGCCAGATAATCTGATTCTGACATCATCCTAACTTGCAACATCGTCATAACTTCATGAAGTCATAGTTCTCGAAACATGACACCCGAATCTTCACCTGAAGTCCGACCCACCGCTTTAAAATAGTACCTGCTTGCGCCCCATTTGCACGGCCATAATGCAGTGCCCAGCCGGAGCTACGTTCATTATTGTGTCCGCTCATCAGACTGCTAATAATATCAGAATAATTACTGTAGCTACAGTTTACCTATTTTGCATTCGGTAACTAGATAGATACTCCGAATGGTGATGTAATCCATAGCTGTACCATACTCCGTAGTATCCTGAAGATATGTATCTGTAGTTTTTATGCTTAGACATCTACACACTCTCTAGTATCTACAGTTTGCCCAGAATCGGTAGACGCGCGACATGACGATCGTCGCTTGGGACTCCACCATCATCCAACTTCTGCGCAGATACTCCGAGTCGGTTCACAACAGAGACAGTTTCTCGACTCGGAAAAAGCCTGAAGCTTCATTATCAGCCAGTCCTGACCGATCCCGACAGGCGGTACAGTATATCCTGTAGAACTGGAAGGTCAAGAGTCCAGACCAAAGTTTGGGAGCCCCGGATCTGAGACACAAAGCAGCAAACACCTCAACAACCAGTTCCTTGGGTCTCTCCGAGCCCTCTTCCCTTTGTTGATCGGTGGAGCGATAGTATATTTTCGCTCGGATGGCTGTCTTACCAGAGTCTGGAAGACCCTGCGTACGTGGTCCATCTCAAATTAGTCGAGATTCTATTTCTGAAGATTAGCTATCAGACGCGAATTGATCATTGTAGAAGGCAACCTGTTCCATTTTAATTACTATTTGGTGAATTATTTTTCGGCGTGTCTAGTGGGGCTACTCTACCCCTGATGGAGGGACAGTGGGCGGCGCTAAAAAGAAAAAAAAACTGTGTTGACAGAATCTGGAGAAGGGGTTAGAGACCTTGACTCTTCGAATACATCCAAGAGCTGTGAAGGTTGCTTTTAATACTTCCTATTTTGTTGATAGTCCCATGAGCCGATGACTTCGTTTACTACCAGCTCTGTACTGATTCCGAACTCTGTCTAAATTCCTAGTTTGTTACCTAATGCGAACGTTCCTACGGAGGACAAGTAGACACCGACTGTATGAGTATGTGTATCCAAGCGACGCGGTATATTCCTGCTTGAGCTCATACCTCATGCATTATGCGGCACTCGATAGCTTAAGTTTAATTAAGCAATCAACGAGACTAGCCGCGGCCAAGGCTTCCTTTATTGACGCCGCCAGTTTCTAGACCGCCGACAGGGGCGTCGATGGCCACGGATACTACCTCGATCCATACTCCGTACATACTATCCAAGGAGCCTGTCTGTTGGGCGGCTGCATGGACGCAGGTACACAGCTGGTGCTAACCAAGTAAACACTAGTATTTAGTAATATGGATACCCAGCTGGCCCCTACGTAAGTGCTGCTGATATACCTGCCTATCAGAAGGAGACTATAGGGACAGTTGGAATCTCACCAAGCAGACAGTGGATTGGAGGTTGGGAATTATGCAATTTCAGGACCAAGTGAATTGTCAATTTGCAGCCGTACAAACTTAGGTAGTACTCAATCTATAAATTGCAACCTAACAAATTCCTAGGTAACTATAGTTAGTACCGGGTTCTTAGTTGTTTGTCTGTTGTCACCATATTTTTAGTCCACCAACAAAATGGTTTTCAGATAAATATTGGTATGAAAGACAGGGGAAGTGGGGCGTGTTTCCCACCTCCGTCCCCATCATTGGCCAATAGTGGAGTATGTGATCCATCGCGGGATTGATGGCGAAATTCATCAGTGGATGGTGGCGCAGGAACGGACCCATCAGAGGTTGATTATTGGCCCACAGTAGGAATCTGAAACAAAGGATAACTGGGGTACACAAACGTCCTACGGCTTGGCGATTGTATCTTTCCCCTGAATGGGATGAAATTTAGGTCGTCAGCTACCTAGAGGATGGATGGAATGAACAGAGAGGGGAACTCTGGAGAGCTGTATGATTCAGTATATTCTGGAGTATTATAGACATGGCCTGTACACAATGGATAGAGGAATAGGAGAAGGACGCGTGGACGACACCGCCATCCATGGTCCACAGGTGTGACTGGCCTCTCAAGTTGTAGTCTTGTCTGAAAGAAGCAACAAAGCGACAATCATCTAGCCCAGATTATCAGAGAAGCAATGACCTGGACAGGAGACTAAGCGCAAAACTAGTGTCTGAGGACGGTCTCATCCACCAACCACGACCTCCTGACTGAATCCCACGAGGCCGATATGGATATCGGCCCCATCCGGTTGGATTGATCATTATTATTGTTCATGATTATTGACTCGACTTGTACTTCTCCACCGGCTTACAAGCGCCCTTTTCTCGCTCCCCTTTTCGACCCTGAGACGATCTCCAGGGTAATCTCCCGCACCATACAAAGGCTCCAGAGTCCCCCTACCTCCGTCTCCTGATTTTAATCCATTTCTTCTTTCTATCAAGTTCCAACTAACTTGTTTCAAGAATCCACTTGACTTCGGTCCGCCACTCTTTTAAACCAACTACCCACGCTCTCTTGGATTTTTAAATCCCTACGGAAAAAACACAAAACATCACCTAATACGGTTTTATATTCCATTTCTTTCTTAACCGAACACATACCGTCACCATGCGTTTCACCGCTGCCTCCATTGCTCTCGTTGCTGGCCTCGCTGCTGCTCTCCCTGAAGGGATTCAGACCGTCTATGAGACGGAGCAGTTGACTGTCACCTCCTGCGCTCCTGAGGTCACCGACTGCCCCGGCCGTAAGCCTACATCCGCCCCCGAGGGTGTTGAGCCCATCACCACTCCCACCGGCATTCCCTCTCAGCCAACTGGTACCGGTGGAAGTCCCAGCGGGAGTGTGCCTGTCATCCCCAGCGGGTCTGGCTCCAGCAATCCGGTTCCTCCTGCTTCTAGCACTCCCGCTGTGCCCATCGTCCCCGGTGTGCCCAGCGGCAGCACCACTTCGGTCATTGCGGTGACCACCTGTGTGCCTACCGTCAGCTACCACACCATCACCGTTCCCACCGGGGTCAACCCCACTGGTCCTGCGGGCCACTCGATCCCCGTGATCCCCACCGGAACCCCTGGTGTCCCTGGTCCCAGCAGCAGCTCGACGTAAGTTATCCGTGCGAATTCTATGATGGATAAAAATTGACAGATACAGCCCCTCGACCTCCGCTCCTGGACCTCTGCACACCGGTGCTGCCAGCTCCGTCAGCAACTCCTTCGGTCTTGCCGGCGTTGCTGCCGTTGCCGCTTTCTTCTTGGCTTAAATTTACATTTACCCTTCCATGTGTATAGTGGAGCCTCCAGGTTACTCATGAGTTTGTGAGTCTGCGACTCCGGAGAGTTCAAGGGACGAAACTTGGGAGGAAGTTCGGGGCTTGTTAATTAGATTGGAGAGGGGAGGAGAGTAATATGACTTCTTTTGTGTGATGTTTTTATATTATTTTGATTTTCGATATCCACTTTTTTGTCTTTCGTTCGGAGTGTGAAGCACTTGGCTGGATACGATTAATGTAAACCTGATGCTTACACTGGACCGAGCTTACTTTACATCCTTATCTTCCTTTAAGTTTGCCAAGTAGGCTAATTCGGTAATTGAAGAGTTCAGAGTATCTACTATATAATCAGGATTCTCTCGTTCCTGACAATTTCGGAGACGACATTTGATGGCTCTGCATTAAAAATCATTTCTGTTCTGAATAATAACCAACAGAGGCAGTGAAAGGCAGTATCCTTAGCCTTCCTGCAACCAACATGTTGGCTTAGCGGATCCAGTTTCTTCCCGATGCGGCAAATCCACAGAAGCCCGTCAGCCCTGTCTGCGTTTAAACTCGTTGGACCCCAATTCCTGACGGTCCATCTGCTGGGTCGATCCCGCGGGGCTTATTCGGCCTGATAGTTGGTAGTATAGGAGGGTATATATGTCTGTAGAGAATGTATATCTCATCTCATCTGGAAGACTGGAACAGAGAATGACCTCGTGTCGTATCCACCTTATTTATAGTTCGTGCTCGTACTCGTTCATCACACGAACAAAGAACTTGGATGGCTATTATTTAAGACTCTTCTCGAAGCCTTCGATTTCCGTGATTCATCTTACGGCTTTTCACATCGATATCACGTCTACCTTTACAGCCACATCCACATCGATCAACTTCTATACGATCTATAGATCTATAAAATGGACCTCTCATCCCTCGAAGGCCCCCCAATTCTCGATCGAGACCCCCAATCAACGCATCTCAACGCCCTACCATCCCTGGGTCTTCCTCCTCGTCCGGCCTCTGCTGACGCGGTGGCTCATATGTACACGAGCCAGATACAACCGCGATATCATCCTCGCCCTCACTCCCAATATCAATCTCAATCACAGAATTTGACCCCCCAATCCTCTCTCCCACCACATTACAGACGCGCAAGAACACCCAGTCCTACGCCGTTAGCACGGTATCCGCCCCGCGCCCAGAGTCGGAGTACGTCGTCGCATCAACTCATCTGGGTTGAGGCTGAGAAGACCTGGGCTGTTGTTTCGAGGGAGAGGTCAGGTTCGGTAGACTGTGTGACTATGGATACGAATATGAATATGAATACATACATAAACACAACCATCCATATGAATATACCCAGAAGAGTGGATATAACAATCAATCCAGCCGCAGACATCTACCCACCTTCGAACGTGGACGCTCCCCCGCCATACGAGAGACATGTCTATGATCAGCCAATCCCGCAGAGACCGTCTACTTCGACTTCTACATCGACATCTACGTCGACGTCGACGTCGAGATTATCGGAACAAGACGAGGAGCCATCCAGAGGACGGACTTCCGGATCGAGATGGACAGCGGTGGCGAGAAGGTTAAGAGCTTCGCCGGTTAGATGATATCTCCTATCTATCTATCTATGATAGATCTCCAGTGGCGTCTGGGAAGAGACAGGATGGAAGAGATGTACCGGATTGGCTGCATAATGCATGTCTAGTTTAGTCTACTGCATGCTCTGATTGGGTTTGAAACTTATCATCTGAGTCCGTGTGGCTAAAGTAGGTACATATTCAAGTACTTACTATGTACTCGGGGATGCATGCAACGGCAGAACAGTATGTACATAGTACACACTACCATGGTTAAAGCTGCAGGCAGCTACTTAAAATACAGGCAAAAACTGCAAATAAACAATAGCGGGATGAATATATTTATGCATGGATAACCCCCTGCATACGTTCTTTTTTCTTTATTTTATAATGTAACAAGATGGACAATTAAAATTTACTATTAATGCAATCTACCTAGTTAGCAACCAGTCTATCTACTCACCAGTAACAACCCTTGTTAACAGCATGCCGAGATTATACTAGTAAACTAGTCCTGTTGACTTTTATTACCTGGGGCAATTGTGAATGAGTCCCTTAATAAAAATAACAGTGAAGGAAATATCCTTCTCACTATCTGTTTATTTGTATCTTCTCTTCACTCCTTTAATTTCTCTTCCGTAAACTTTTATTCTCTACTTCTACCTCTACCTCTCCCTCACTATCTTTGTCTTGTCACCCCCCCCTTCCTTTAATCTCCTGTAATGAATTAGTTGACATTTCAATGGATAACCAGCTCTCCAAACAGGCCGAGCAGAGTCCTCGTCACGTGCGTATCTGGGAGGGTCAACATCCAGGTCAGTCAGCATATAATATACTTATATTGCAGTCTCCATCAGTTATGGTATAGCATTCCTCTGTCCAACTTTTAAAGAAAAATGGTCGTCCGTGAACCCGAAGCTCTGCGAAGGATATCTCCAACGAGCTCAGATTCTTGCCTCGTCCGAGTTGTACGGGCAGGTACAGACTAACTACGAAGGCTTGCTAAGATATTGTATGCAAAGTGTTTTGAGGACATAGATCAGCTGGTTGCTGAGATGACTTCTATTTCTTGTAAGCATCACCACCATCCTGGCTGTGCTCACTCTTCAAGTATCCGACTTCCAGGCGAACCTGGAATAATTAAGTGGAAATAACTTGTCCGATTTTATCAGTCATTACCAAAGATGAAAGTGATGGTAACCACTCAGATGGCATGTCTGTAGCCAATGATCCGCTGGAGTACGATCCACGTGATCGCGAAGATCCCACGATTCCTACTCTTGTGTTACCAACGGAGTGGCAGCACTACACCGGTTACATAAAGTCCTGGATAAGCCGGATGCCTGCATGGGCGACACATACTGGAGGTCTGAGATCGATCAGATCCTGCCTTGCTCCCAGATGGCCCAGGTGATTATCGCGGTGGTCGGGAGTACTGGTGCTGGCAAGTCCTCTCTCATCAATGCCGTTGCCGACGAGGAAAATATCATCGCCACAAGCTGTATGCGAGCATCCCCACCAAATTGGCCTACAACAATGGACCGATCGAGATGTGTGTTAGACGGAATACTTAGAATCTCGCTGAGTTCCAATACAAAGCAGAGATTCAGTTCATCAAGCGCGACGAATGGGAGCGAGAACTCCAGATTCTGATCGATGATCTGAATGATAACCGCGAGGATGTCATACAAAACAAAGACCCAAAAGATTCAGAGGCCGCTGTAGCTATGGATAAGATCAAGGCCGTCTATCCTTGGCTGGAACCCAGCGAGATTCTAAGTATTCCGACTAACACACTTCTCGATCATCCCAGCGTGTCAGATCTGCTCGGGAGCCAGCTGGTTATCGAAGAAAATAGTGCCCGTGTTTTTTCCCGTAAAGTCAAGTCTTTTGTCGATAGCAAGGGCAGGAAACGCATCCCTAAAAAATGAGGGGCCAAAGCCACGTCTAAAGGGAGCGACAGCGACATGAGTCTTTGGCCACTAATTCGAGTGGTCCGGCTCTTCGTCAAAGCGGCGGCTTTGTCAACAGGGCTAATCGAGTCCGCGAGGGTCTGCTCGACTTGCACAAAAGCACGGAGAAGAGTCTCCAAGGAAACCTCGACAAGACGATCCAAGTCGTGACGCGCGACTACCATGTGGCCATCATCGAGCCACAGATCTGCAAATTCTTGGACGAACAAATCCGCGTCAAGGTCAAGAATGAAGTCACCAACATAATTCGGATTGCCCAGAAAGAGCTGCCACTGAAGCAGTTTCACCAACCGCAGGGCGACCGCCGTCGTGGCCAGTCCGACATGGGTACCGCATTGGAGACTACTAGGGAAGTCAAGACGAAGGTGAAGCATGAAAGGATATAATGGTCAAGAACATGACTAGGATAATTAAGAATGATTGGAGTGGATGGGATTGGTAATAAATTGCTGGGATCGTTGATGAAGTGGGTGAATAGGCTAGTTCTGAAGGCGTGATACCGATAAGTAGAAGTAGTCCGTATCAAGTCTCTGGATATGGAGTAACTGACAGAATTGATTAATGAGAATTGATTAATGATGGATGATTATTTGATGGGTGGATGGAGCGAACTGTACGGAGAGGAAAGATGGGATTCGACGGCTGCACGCTAAGAAGTGGTCGTCACCATCACTTCCCAGCCTCCATGATTTCTGCAATATCAGAAGAGGGGATCATATAATATAATCGATTCCTAGGATTTAGAATTGTCGACTGTTTTCTTCTGTCTGTGTTACTCTTACTCTGTACTCTATATTCTCTGACATTCTCTGACATTCCGTCTGTGATTATCTTGTTTATTCTTTTTATATTATCCTATCATTGTCTTATTCTCTATCATGCAGTGACTCTTCTTTCCCTCTTCATTTTTAAGATATTCTTAACATATTCTTTCTCTCTAGTGTTGGTGTAATGACAATACCGGCGAGCTCATTACGAAATCTTGAAATTTCAACTTTTTTATCGATTTCAATTACATTTCAAGGGGCTTATTTTGATTAGTCATTATATGCGGTGAGAGTATTGCAGCCAATAAGAGCCTATCCAGCCCAGATTCTGCCCAATTCTTTATCTTATCTAAAATGCCTAGTGTCACTGGTAGCAACCATTACCAATATATATATATTGACGGGGAGGATTTTAAACTAGTAATATTATCAACATCAGCATGGCTGAAGATTCTCCTGACAAGATCCATTACACCGAGATCGAGCTTCAGAAGTGCTTTGAAGTAGTAAGGGGCAGCACAAAGGTGACTGTACACCCACGTCCACACGTACGCTTTATTAATTTTGGCTAGGTCCCGCAAGTAAAATGCCTTGGGTGCTTCAAAGTTCGAGCGAAAAACACTACACGCCAGTGCGAGCACGTGAAGAAATGTAGCAGCGCGCAGGCTCTTATGGACCCCGAGAATACTCCTGGAAAGAGACAGAAACCATTAAGCTTCCCTACCTCTAAACCAAGTAGAAGTATTGATCGCTTACTAGCTCAGGTGTGTTTTACAGGAGGCAGGCCCTTTAGCCTTTTCGAGCAACAAGAGATGCAAGATCTTATTCATGCTCTAAATCCCGTATACCAAATCCCATCCCGCCATCGAATCGCTGATGACTTACTGGAGGAATCATATATCGAGATACAAGGGAAAGTTCGGAAGGAGCTACAGAGAAGTCAGTTTCTAAATATCTCTGTAGATGAGACAACAAATATACGTTCTCAACGGGTTATTGCTATGACTATTACAACACCCACAAAATCATGGTTTCTTCATCTACATGACATGGAAGATAAGACGCTTGATGCTGCTACAATTAGTGAATGGATTTTGGAAAGGCTCCATAATATTCTCTTGGAGCTTGATAAAGTTGTTGACTGGAAGAGGATTAATTCCATTTCAACGGATACCTGCTGTGTTATGAAGGCAGTATGGCAAATTTTGTCAGAGAAACCAGAGCTTAAGCATGCCTTTATGATTCCCTGTGACTCTCATGGTCTACAGCTGATTATGAAGGATATTCTTGATCCTAATGCTTCTAAGATCCCTAAAGTAAAAGGGGTTTTAAATCAGCTCTTGAAGTTGTGGTGTTCTTTCACCAATCTCCTCTTGAATATGCAAGGCTGCAAGCAAAGCAGATTGAGAAATGGGGCCATCGAAAGGCTTTAATTGCAGCAGTTATTACCCGATGGGGTACTCAATATGGCATGCTTACTTCTCTTTATGATTGCCAGGAAGCAGTTTGTGAGTGGGCTCTTATTACTCCTGCTGCTTCTACCATAAAAGGGAAAGAGGTGATTAGAACAACTAAATCTCATGCCTTTTGGTGGGAGCTAAAGGAGTTAATAAAAATCCTTAAGCCTCTGCATATTGCTCAGAAGGAATCTGAGGCCCAAAATTCATCAATCATGGAGGTAACGCAGCGGTGGTTAACCCTCCATGAGACTCTGCGGACGCTTGCTGCTCAGACATCCTTTAAAGATGATTTTTATTCTTATCTAGATGGCACTGGTTGGCAGACTCGAATGCTACGTCAACTAGAGCCACTTCACTGGGTAGCGTATCATCTTGATCCAGCAAGAGTTCCTGGCAAACTTGATGAGAGCGCACGACGCCATATTGAAGGTGCTTTACGACCACTTCAAAGCGAAGATGGAAGATCTACTGCATGGCATGAATTTCTGGCATTCCGGCAAAGAACAGGTGCTTTTTATAATTCCTCTTGTTGGGAAGCAAGAACACCAGCTCTCTTTGGCTTGAGGCAGTAAGTTAAAGCTATATGCTATTAAGCAAGATACTTACCTATATTAATTTAGGCAGAATTTGCTCCTACTCTTGCTCCTTTTGCTCGCCGTCTGTGTAATACTGTTGCTAATTCTGCTGCAGCTGAGAGAGCATTTTCACAGATGAATCTGCAGCATACAAAGATCCGGAATCGGCTTGAATCTCACCGAGTTGAGAAGCTACTTTATATACAGATTAACAAACGACAATTTCGTGCAGACTCGCCACCTACCGTTACCCAAGAGATGCTTCTTGAGGAGGAAGATCAGGAGATAGAAAGAATACTGCAGCGTAAGCAGGTGCAGGACTATCTATTAGAGGTGCTTGATACTTCAGACTCTGAGGAGGATATTCCACCGGACCCTGTGCCGAACCCAGTACCAAATCCAGCACCAGAACCAGCGTCGAATCCAGCACTTATTGCAGTATTAAGTTCTGCATTAAATTCAGCTTCAACTGCAACAAACCCGGCACTTGTTTCTGCATTAAATTCAAGACTGAATTCCGTGTTAAATTCAGCCTCAAGTCCCCCCAGCTTTCGAATTCGCATACTGAGACAAAATCTGTACCAAATCCCCTTTTAACATGTCCCAGGCCTTCAGCTTCTATCAGAACGGGCGAAATCCATGGTATTGAAATAAGTAGTGGTACTGGTAGCGGAGTAAAGCGTCAGTCTGAATGGTCTCATGGGGTGGCGGACCATTATCAACAACCTACTCAACAGCAGAGGATCGGAGCTTCTGGTAACAAAGCACATGACCTTTAATATTGCCTATTTTGGATTAGCTTAATTTCAATTTCAATTTCACAGATTTTGATTTCATTTCAGGAGGCCAGATTTCATGAAATTTCAATTTTTGAAATTACATTTTGCCTTCCCTATTTCTCTCTAATAAGTCAAACAAATCAAAAAAGTCAAATAAATCAAATAAGTCAAATAAAATAAAAATTCCACCGCCTTCGCCGCCTTTCGATCCGCCTGGCCAATCACCGCCTTTGACGGCCTCAGTCATCCAGGAAAAGGAAATGGTTCTTCCGCTTCTTTTCTCTCGCAACAAATCCAAGAAGAATCCTTCCAAGCCTTCTTCTTCCTCTTCCTCTTCTTCGTCTTCTATTCCGAGGGACATTCCCGACTGTTATCCGTCCTCGTCCACCTCTTCCTCTCCTCGTCATTCTTTCTCCAGTACTACTCCTAATCTTCCCACCCCTCCCACCCATCCTCTCCCGCGCAAATCGTCGTCTCGTCCCTCTCATACTCGGACGTCGTCGACCCCCTCCAGGTTGTCATCATCCTCTCGTCATCCAACCTCAGCGACCGCGAGATTCAGTTTCTCGTCTGCCTCTCGCTCCTCCACCAGTCACCGGTACTCGCACGACGCCGACTCCCACCCATTAAATCTTCCGCCCGACGAACTGCGTCGACTGTCAGCCATGGCCGCCGCCGCCGCTACTGACCGGAGTTCGATGGACATCGATAGCAATGATCCTCGTTTGTCCTCACCGTCGTCCGTAACTAATGGAGTCAATGGGACCCAGAACGAAAGGAGCCCTACCCCGCCTCCTCATACCTCTAGCGGCAACACCGCCGAGGCCGATTCCTTCAAACTAGCCGGAAATAAATTCTTTAAAGATGGGAACTACAACCGAGCCATCGAAGAGTTCAACAAGGGTGTGTATTTGAGTTCCTGGCTGTGGTACCAACTGTGCATACCATTCATTTCCTTCTAACCCGGTCGTTAGCTATTGAAATCAACCCGAATTCATCCGTCTACCTATCCAACCGAGCGGCAGCGCATATGGCCGCTCATCAATACCTGAATGCTATAGAAGATGTCGAGCGAGCGCTCGAACTCGATCCGTCCAACACTAAGATTATGTATCGTCTAGCCCGCATCCTCACGAGCTTGGGCCGCCCGTCGGAAGCCCTAGAGGTCCTTTCTCGGATTGATCCTCCTGCCTCGGCGACCGACCGTGCTCCTGCCGAGAAGATGCAGCGTTTCGTCGCCCAGGCGGAGGAGACCCTGTCGCTGGATCGCGGAGTGTCGATGGTTATTTTCTGCCTCGACCAGGCCCGACAGCTCTTGGGTCGCGGGGTCAAGGAACCCCGCAAATGGACTCTGATGACTGCAGAGGCTCAGCTGAAGATCGGAACGGAGAACTCGCTGGGGAAAGCCCAGGATATCGCTATTGGCATGCTCCGGGATAACAGCCAGGACCCCGATGCGCTGATGATCCGCGCCCGTGCGTTTTATTGTCTGGGTGAGACCGATCAGGCCGTGAAGTTGCTGAAGATGTGTTTGGGCCTGGATCCTGACATGAAGCCGGCAGTCAAGCTGCTTCGCACGCTGCAGAAGCTGGTGCGCACCAAGGAAGAAGGCAACGCGGCGTTCAAGGCCAAGGACTACCGCAAGGCGATTGAACGATACGCAGAAGCCGTGGGGGTGGATCCGGCCAACAAGGACATGAACGCGAAGATCCTACAAAACCGGGCACAGGCGTATATTAATCTGAAGGAGTATGATAATGCGATCAACGACTGCAACGAGGCCCTGCGCCTGGACCCGTCGTACGTCAAAGCGCAGAAGATGCGTGCCAAGGCCTACGGTGGATCCGGCAATTGGGAAGAAGCCGTGCGCGACTACAAAGCCGTGGCGGAATCCAATCCCGCCGAAAAGGGCATCCAGGAGGATATTCGCCGGGCCGAGTTTGAGCTCAAGAAAGCGCAACGAAAGGACTTCTATAAAATTCTCGGGGTGGAGAAGGACGCCTCGGAACACGAGATCAAGAAAGCCTATCGCAAGATGGCCATCCAGCACCACCCGGACAAGAACCGGGACGGCGAAGCTGGCGACGAGAAATTCAAGGAAATCGGGGAGGCATATGAAACGTTGATTGATCCTCAGTAAGTTCCTCTCTCTCCTTCCATCCGCGTCCCCGGTCTGACCATGAATAGGAAACGTGCTGCCTACGACAACGGGGACGATCTCATGGATCCCGCCGACATGTTCTCCCGCGGCGGCTTCAGCGGCATGGGCGGTATGGGCGGTATGGGCGGCATGGGTGGTATGGGCGGCATGGGTGGTATGGGAGGCATGGGCGGCACCCATATCAACATCGACCCCAGCGTCCTGTTCAACATGATGAATGGAGGTGGAGGCGGCGGATTTGCTCAAGCCGGTGGTAGTCCATTTGGTGGGCAATCTCGCGGCGGATTCCCCGGAGGATTTCCGTTCTAAAAGTCCCCACATTGTTCGATTGATGTTCCACATGACAGGACGAAACAGACGGATAAAAGTACGGTGACTGACAGCCTTGATTTTGAGCCCTTCCATATTTTCTCGTTGCATCTGCTATGGCTGTCTCTATACATGGTCTTTCGATATTCCCCGGGGTGCGTTGCATGATTTCAGACTGAGATGCGATAGACTTGATCTTGTTTCTTTACTTCTCGTTTCGTTTCTTTTTTTTATTTTATTTTTCCTTGTTCTTCCCATTTCCATCCCAGCTGGCATAGATGGGACATGTTTTATTGTGAATTTGCTGCAACCCTACGATCAGGATGGCTCTGACGAGGGATTTCCAGTCATTCTGGCGTTATATACTCTTGGGTCATGTTTATGTTGATAAGTGATGCTACGGATGGAAATCCGATGGCTTTATTGGGTATTTGATGATTAATATGTTGATGATACAATATCCACGTAGGACCTCTTAAGGAGACTTAGGCAGCAGGCACTGTGCCATGATGGATTCTTCAGGAAATATATTACTGGAAGCGTATTTTATAACTAATCAATAGTTAATACGATTCATACAGAAAAGACACTAGTCCAGAAGAAGAAAAATCAAAACAAACAGAGTCAATTGAGGGGTGTATATTCTTTTTCGATGCTGTCAATTGGTGATCAGTATCTATCATAGACCATATATACTCTATAACTTATAACTGGTATGTCTATAGATTAAGGTTATAATAGCCTTCAAATCCCGGACGTTATTGAGATTTACTCCCGTGGTATTTGAGAAAGTAAATATTTCTACTATATCTCCTGGTATGTTGAGTCTCAGGTTTAAATAACCATACCTACTCTGTACTATAGATAGGTACCTAGGTAGATACTTGGTACAGATTTAAAATAATACTGTATATATGTACACAACATTCTATCTCTATCCCCCCCAGCGTCCCAGTCCATCGCAATGCTGACCGCTAGACACAAGGACAAAGGACATAGGCAAAATAAACAATAGCTAGCACATTCTTATTGTCTAAATCTACTCTGTACATAGGTAGACCATACGAATTAATTGATATCCATGGGTTATACCACTGTTACACAATATTTCCAGACAATAGGTCGCTCACAGGAGCCAATAGCCCGAAGAGCGGAGGACAGTCGTACCAAGGTTAGGCGCGGATCAACCGTCCTGAGATTAACAGCACAGCACACCATCAGCCGCTTTGATTTCCCTTTTCCTTTCTTCCTTGGCTATTTTTTTTTTTTTTTTTAACAACTTTTCCTCCTGTCTTCCATCACTGTCAGTCATACCTACTTTCATCTCATTTCATTTATTTGCCCAGATTTTATCGGAAGGAGGTCTGTTTTGATTTTCGGCGGGGTACTCCGTACTCATTATTATTGCCAATTGCCAATTAATTAATAGGTAGGCGGCACCGTCCCACCTCATCTCCATACCTAAGGTACGAAGGCTAAGGTAGTACTGTACTTGTTTTATCTATAGATACAAGCGCTGAGTGACATACCTCAGCGTGTTATCCATGTGGTTATGAATATGGTCTATCCATTGTTTACTCCCTACACCGGCTTGCTCCATCTATAACGCATTGGGGACCTACTATCTAGTAAGGGAGACGTAGTGTCCTCTCTTACAGCAGCAGACTTAAAGACAGAACTTTGCCAACTGAAAGACTTATTTTTATCCTCGATAATTCCACGAAATCATGGACGGACCTCCACCGCCGCCGCCTCCTCACGGGGAGAAACCCAGCACCACCCAAGGCGAATATCGGAAGTCGTCAGACCTCCCCCCCGGAAACTACGATATCTTCATCATCCCGCCCCATTCCTCGGGTTCCGGGTTCCTCTACCTGCCCTCTTTGCAATGTCATCGCAACAGCTTTATCGCCGGTTCGGTATGCACACTGTTCGTGGTTTTGCTCTGGATTACACTTGCCCCTCTCGTGAAGACCTGGTACGCCGCTACAATTGCAAGTGGAAGCGGAACTGGCATGGCTGTTCTCGCCATTGGGGTCGGTATTGCGGGATGGGCGTTTGGGGTGTCCCAGGCGGACACGGGTGGCTCTCAGCAAGGCAGCCGTCCGGGACCTGGGGGTTTTGGATCTGGTGGATTTGGGACTGGAGGTGCTGGCGCCGGTGCGAGATCCCATCAGTCGTCCGGTGCCGGGACAGGCTACTCGAGAGGCGCGAATTTTGGAGGCCAGTCCGAAGGACAACAGGGCAACTTTGGTGGAAACTTCGGCGGTCCTCCTCCTGGGAACCAGTACGCAGGGAACCAGTATGGTGCCGGTGCTCCTCCCCCTCATCCTCAACCTGACGCTGGTTCCGGACCAACCGACGGCGGTTCCGCTTCGAATAAAAATGAAAGCAAACCCCAAACTGGGCCGGACTGGGAGAAGGCCCGCGAAGAGACCAGGCGAAAGGAGGAGCTGCGTCGCAAGATGCAGGAGTTCAAGCGGAAACGGGAGGCAGAAGCGCGAGAAAAGCAAAAACAACGGGAGCGTGAGGCAATGGAGCGAGAACTGCGAGAGCGCCGAGAACAGCTGGAGAAAGAGATGGCTGCCGCCCGGGAACAGGCTGCGAATGAAGCACGAGAACAAGCCGCGAGAGCAGCCGCGGAAGCGCGAGCGAAGGCCGAGCGTGAGGCCGCTGAGGCGAAAGCGAGAAAGGAGCGAGCTGAACGAGAAGCCAGGGAAAAGGCTGAGCGGGAGGCCGCTGAGGCCAAATCGAAAGCCGAGCGCGAGGCTGCAGAGGCAAAGGCCAAGGCAGAGAAAGAGGCCGCTGAGAAAGAGGCTGCAGCCAAAGCTGCGGCGAAGAAGGAAGCCGATGCCAAGTTTGCAGCCCTCAAGGAGGCGGCCGCAAAGAAATATGCCGAGAAGAAGGCCAAAGACGCCCAGGAGGCGGCGGCCAAGGAAGCTGCGGCCGCGAAGGAGACAGCATCCAAGGCGTCCAGCCAGAAATCCGCCGGAGCGGGTTGGACTCCATCACCCAAGAAGCCGCCCTTCCCCAATGCGCGGACGGCCACTGCCACCATGGCCCCCGAAGACGATGCCTATTCCTTTCGGCCCTACGACCGGCCCCGACGACCGTATGCTGCTACGTCTAAATCATCCGTATATTCTGAGTCGTCCTATGCTCCCTCTCAATCGACCGCCCGAACCTCGCCCCCACCATCCCAGCGAGGCCCATATTCCACCAAGGATCCCGATAAGATCGTCATCCGTGGCGTGTTCGCCTTTAACAACGCCTTTCCTCGTACTCCCGTGACGCAGTTGGTGTCAGGTCAGGGGATGGTGACGGATGGGTTGGTCCTCCGCATCACCACGGAGGGACTCTTCATTGACGACGACGTGCGAGGAGTACCTCAGCGGGAGTGGGATGTCAAGGCGTGGACGATGAAATTGGCTGAGGTGTGGTGCCCCCAGTACCAGTCCCAAAAAAAGGAGCCGCCCAAACCCAGCAATCTGTTCTTCCGTCGAGGCACGGGGGAGCCCACGGCGGAGGAGTCGGATGCGTACCTGAATAGTCTACTGAAGGTGTGCAAGAACACCTGCCGACTGGCCTCTCCCGCGTGTTTTAGTCGCAACGGCAGTGCCGTGGACAGTGAGACGCAAGGGCTGCATGTGTTACGGGCCAGCATCCGCGACCAGGAAGGGCGACGTTATGTGTTCGTGCTGCCGGAAACCGAGGGATGGAAGGTAGGCATTGGCCTGCAGCGACTCCGGGGAGGCACGCAGGTGCGAGCGTTGGGGGTGACCAACATGGCGGCCAACGAGAGCCGAACTATCCTTGGACATCTAAGCTTTGCATGAGGAGTTGATTGTCTAGTTCCAAGCCTTGATATTGGTTTTGCACTGAGATTCCCCTTGTTATTCGTTTTGCAGCAATGATGTTTTATGAATTGCTTGTTTTGACCGGGTGTACATAATTTCGCATATAGACTGACTAGTACACAATATTCATACATGCCTGATGAGGTTACGTTGACGTACGTTACTCGTAGATGACGCTCCGGGAGTACCTTCCTATTTCCCACCTCCCCGTCTTTCTTCTTTCGACAACAACCCCCATCTTCATTAAAAAGGACTTTGACCTTCTAATCCATATGAGGCATCAAGATCTATCATCCACCATGACAATCCAAACGAACGAGGAAGATCCACGATTCAACATGGCAGACTCCGGCCAAACCATAACCCCCAACAATAACGGCCCCGCCGAACTCCCCCAAATCCTCAAGAAGTTCTTACTGGGGATGATATGCTGCTTTCTGGGCCTAGCTGTGCTCGCGCTGTGTGCGGGGATGTATATTATCCTATCCCCTATGATTGGTACGTCTTGGTTCTGATTCTAATCCATAGAACTGACGATCCATCCTAGAGGCCTTGATCCCAAGCGAACATGCAAAATGGGCTCCCCAAATCGCCTTCCTCATGATCTTAGGCTTTCTGGTTTGGCTTTATCGAAGTTTACCTCGAATAGATCACTGGTAGCGAGCCCACAGTTCCTGTAGCCCATAACCTACTAGACATTGTGTCTATAATTGTCATGTGGCCACAATCACCCCCCATTTCCTCGCGTTCTTTGTGCAGCTAGAGAGACAGGATCAAGAAGATATGCCCCATCGAATGCACATTGCATCTTTCCATCCTCACTGCACTTCTGTTTGCTCTGGGAGTTTTCCTCCCCGTTGGTGTATTGAAAGCCCGTTCGGAGTGCATAAACAAGAGATTCATGACTCAAGTACTGGGGTGTCGAGGTGGTCGTAGTATTATAATCCAGGTATCGCATGATGCATGGCATGTATCTATTTATGTTGAGTACAGGCATGAATGTACCTGATGATATCCTCGGCTGATTACTCACCCCGTCCCGTGACCTTGACTGTTCCTGTACTGAATTCAGGCAAACCGAGAGAGAAAAGGAGAAAGATGAACGGCAGAGAGAGATAGAAAGAAAACAAGAGACAGAGTGACGCCATCCCTAGTCCTCATCTCTTGTATTCTCATCTCATTCTGTAGTTAACTGCGGAGTAGTTAACTATTGCTCAAAATCCTGACTAAGCCTCACCGCCAACCAGCCAAGTGACTCCATTCCAGCTGCCAGCTTTCCCATTCTCATTCTCTCTCCCATTCATATTCATTCATCCATCCATTGCTTTGGGACCTTCTCGCGGTAGCTGCTGGTGCAGTTGAGGCTCTTTCCTGCCCCGATTTGTGGGTTGGTTCTCTCATCTCCCTTCCTCACCAGTCAGCGTCCGACTCTTCTCTCCTCTCCTCTCCTCTCCTCCCCGCCGTCCGCCGCCATCTGTCCTCTGAACCAACCCTCTTCGCTGTCTCTATGCAGCACCGCTAGACACTGCGCCAGTTCGTCCGTTTCCCACGCCCTTCGAGGGCACTCCCCTCACCTACGATCTACTCTGTCTCATCCCTCCAACCCCATTCTCGTTCCTTTCAGAGTCTCGCCGCATCCTATCGTCTAGTCTCGTTCTATAACCCATGGATGCCATGGCCGCTCCTGCGGGCACCTTTCTGCCCGGTACCAAAGTCCAGGTGGGTAACCACCGCGTGGTGGTCGAGAAATACCTCTCCGAGGGTGGATTTGCCCACGTCTACGTCGTTCGTCTGCCGCAACCCATCGATGGGGTCGATCGGGCAGTCTTAAAGCGGGTGGCCGTCCCGGATAAGGGAGCCCTCGCTAATATGCGCACGGAAGTCGAAACCATGAAGAAGCTCAAGGGTCACCGGCATATTGTCAAGTACATCGACTCCCATGCATCTCAGCTACGAGGGGGCGGGTTTGAGGTCTTCCTGCTCATGGAGTTCTGTTCCGGTGGGGGCCTGATCGACTTCATGAATACCCGGTTGCAGAATCGTCTGACGGAGCCGGAGATCATCCAGATCTTCTGCGACGTGGCCGAGGGGGTCGCCTGCATGCACTACCTCAAACCGCCTCTGCTGCATCGGGATCTCAAGGTCGAGAATGTGCTCATCTCCCGCCAGAGGAGCTCCTCCTGCTACAAGCTGTGTGACTTTGGCTCCACAGCTCCTCCTCGCCCCGCGGCGACGTCGGCCGCAGAGGGTCGTCTGATCGAGGACGACGTTCAAAGGCACACGACCCTGCAGTACCGCAGTCCGGAAATGATCGATGTCTATCGGAAGCAGCCAATTGACGAGAAGAGTGATATCTGGGCCCTGGGGGTCCTCTTGTACAAGCTGTGCTACTACACCACGCCGTTTGAAGAGGTCGGGCAAATGGCAATCCTGAATGCCAGCTTTAAGTTTCCCTCCTATCCGGTTTTCTCAGACCGTCTCAGAATGCTCATCTGTACGTGCTGGAACGGGGTTTCCCCATGTTAACGATATTGACTGATATTCCCTTAGCCTGGATGTTGAAAGAAAACCCACAGAAACGCCCGAACATCTACGAGGTCCTACGCGAAGCTTGCAACATGCAAGGAAAGGAAGCCCCTATCCGAGATGTAAGTGTCCCTGCGAACAACTGCTGTTGCTTGGCTTTTACTGTAGATATCTTACGGTGCCACAGATCTATGCCAATCGTTCCAAATCGGAAGCTCGCCGGTACCAGGAACTTCCGCCTTCGCCCACCGACGCGCCGCAAGTGGGTGCGGTGTTCTCCCCGCCAGTACAGGAAACCCAAATCATTCCGGAGATTGCTCCCATGCGGCGGGGGCGTCCAACTCGACCGACACACTCGCAGCACAGCTCTGCCAAGCCGAGTCCGTCGCCATTCCGTGGTTCTTCGGATCCCTTTGCGATCCTGGATGGTAGCAGTGGGTACAAGCCGCAGGGTTCCACCGACGATTTTTCGAATCGATTCCCGTCTCTGGATCATTTTAATATCCTGCACGAGAAAGGGGGCAAGTTCGATTTCGAGCCGACCATTGCTGAAACGAAGCAGGAGGACGAGGATCTGGCCCGGAGACTTACCAATGCGCTGGCGGACGAGGCCTTTGTCAAACGCCCTTCGCCGGAAAATGGGCAGACCCCTGAGCCGTCGGCCGCGAGGCGCTCTCAGCCAACTCCCTTGAACACACGGCCCTTCGAGCCACCGCGAGAGGAGTCGGCTCACCCGCAGGTGCCGCTCTACCAGCCCGTCCCTCAGAAGCCCACCATGGTGTCTACGGGGACCATGACCTCGCCGCCTTCAACCCCTGGCCCGCTGGAGTCGAAATCGTCGAGCCGTCCCATTCACAAGTTCCCTCCTGTTGACCATCAACGCCGTTCTTCCAGCCAGCCTTGGATCGGCAATACGGACAAGCGCTCCTTCAAACCGACCAAGCCTCCTTCACCTACGGAGTCGTCGTCCAAGCTCGCGCCTAACCCACGGGTCTCTGCCGACAGGATCTCAGATCTCTCGAGCTCCTCACCCCGACCATCCTTGGAGGGCACTCGACCGTCGAA
Source organism: Aspergillus tanneri (assembly GCF_003426965.1). Classification (NCBI taxonomy): domain Eukaryota; kingdom Fungi; phylum Ascomycota; class Eurotiomycetes; order Eurotiales; family Aspergillaceae; genus Aspergillus; species Aspergillus tanneri. The sequence goes on from NW_022984633.1 coordinate 2,735,869, forward strand.
TTTGGAAATTGGCAACCCCGTGGGTCGGTCCAAGTCGGCCAACAGCAAAACCCGCCCCGTGTCGGTTCATGCGGGAACTCTGTTTGAATCGGGTCGCGGCACAGAGAGTGCGCGTTCGTCGCTCGACCTGCCGAGGACCTCGTATGACATCGGGACACCATTACAGCATGCACGCACTGAGGCAGACCTGACTTTCGACCGGAGCAATATCTCGTCGGACATCGATTACCTCCGGGCGCGAGAAGAGGAGAGCAATCGGAAGCGGGAGAAGCGCTACAGTGGCACCGCGAAGCATACGAAGCGGTCGAGTCTGTCGACGCTGTCACTGTCAGGGACCAAGACGCTCTTTGCTGGTCGATTCGGGGAGGCGTTCCGACGGTTCGAGCACACCAACTCGGACAGCAAAGCCCAGTCCCCGGCCGTGGAGGAGGAGACTCCCAAGAAGATACTGTCAGTGACTGCCTCCGAAGTGGAGGAGCCTCCCGCCGAGTACAGTGACGACGAGAACAAGGACATCTCGCCCGAGATGCGCCGGGAACTCGAGCGGCGCCGTCTCTCGCAGGAGGAGAAACGGGTTGCCAATGCGGCCGCCGAGTACCGCCGTCAGGTGGCGGAGAAAGGCGAAAGGGGCTGGCGAGGCGCCGGTGACACATCCCGGTCGCAAGCGATCCAAAACCGTGTGCAGTCTCTGCTGGCCGAAGGGAACAAGTCCGCGCCTCCTCCGAAGACCGCGACGGGCTACGGACGGTTTACCGACGAGCCGACCCCCGCTTTGCAGGCGAAGCAGGCGGAGGCAAGTCCCGAACCTCGAGGAAATCTGAGGAGTGCGGCGCCGTTTTATGGGTCGCCGCAGAGCCAACCCACTCCCGGGGCGGATCGATGGGAAACTCCGCCGGGTTTGCCCAGGCAAGAGACGGCGCGAACTGGGTCGTCGCGACCCGCTGCTCCCCCGAAACCAAAGAACCTGCGGGTTGGGGGACTGGGGGCGGTGGGCGGCGATGACCGGGGTGTCGCCGTGCAGGAGACGCCGGCGAGTCCTAGCGAGGATTGGGAGGCTAATTTCAGTCGACGATTCCCCAGTCTCTCAAGATTAGAGATGGTGGAGACGGAGATTGAGGTGTGCAAGATTCCCAACCTGCGGACGAAGGAAGTGTAATTGTAAGACTTACGGGTTGGCAAGGGTACGTTCAGCGAAGCGGATTGATAGACTCGGTGGGACCTAATTTCTGTTCTATACATACGGGTATATATATCGTTTTAGACAATGCATGTGCACTTCCATTTGATATTTCCATTAGTGTCTTGTAGAGTATTTCGGGTCATTTCGGAATATTCATTACGTAATCCGCCTGGACGGGAACTATCGAAAGAGATTAGCTTGGCACGTGCCATGCGGCTCTGACCCCGTGATTTCACGAGCATCAATGTATTCTTTCTGGCCGTGCGTCTGGCGACCAGAACAATGGCGCCCATCACCCTCGGCAACGTGGATAGTTAGTCTGTCCTTCTCTTTTTACGCTATCTCTTAAACTAACTGTATGATTAGATGATCTCAAAGATGTCATCCAACATCTTTTTGAAATCCAGTCCGCCGTGCACGGCTACCTAGGCCCGGAGACGCAGCAAGAGCTGGTCCGAAAAATGTACACCTTCCCTCCCAGTACAAAGGGAAGAGGCCAACTAACAGGGATAACAGTAAGAGTCTTACAATTGGACTATCCACCCTCTCGAACCATACCCGCGATGACGGCACGGAAGGAAGAGAAGACGGCGAGACAAACACAACGAATACTGGACCCGACCCTGGCAGCACCAGTAATCACCCGTCCGACGTGCCGGTGAATCGGATCCTGTTACCACCCGAGATTATTGAATACGTGGACGCGGCGCGGAACCCGGACATCTACACGCGGGAATTCGTGGAGCTGGTGCAGCGGGGGAACCAGGATCTGAAGGGGAAACAGGAAGCGTTTGCGAGTTTCCGCGACGTGTTGGCGCGGGAAATGAGGAGTGCGATGCCAGAGTGTCGGGGGGAGGTGGATCGGGTGGTGGTGCAAACTACGAAGCTGTAGGATTCTTCCAATGTACAAAAGGTCGAAGGGATCCAGGCGTAGGAAGGTGTTTGTATTTTTGTTTGTGTGGTCATGGAGTTTGGTTTGACTCTGGAATGAAATGGAATGTTTGTGTGACGGGTGCACGGAGTCGGGAATGCTACCGACGGAGTTTTAGCCTTTTGGGTCTAGGATTGAGTTCTACATATCTATACATAGAGAATCCCTTGCGTAAACACGTGTGATATTTCTGCACGTGGGGATGTAAGGGCTCTTTCTCTCTTATACTCTGTATATATCTCTCTCTCGTATATATATCTCTATTTCGCATAGTCTGATACGAGATGACGTGACTCGGACACATCCCCCGCATGGACAACCAATCCATCGCGGCTTGGCGGGGGTGTGACCTGTCTGTACCCTGGTACGGTATCGTACCCGTACGGGACTTGGCCGATGGTACCAGGGACCCAGAGGAACTTTGGAGTACTTCCTGGTACTGAGGTCTCAGGACTCCAGATTTCTTAGGCTCCCCCAACATTGACCCCAGACTCACCTGACACACGATCTTACTCCTTCTCGTTTTCAGTCTTTCTCTTCCTTTCTCTTTCTCACCTCTCTCCCCTTCTCTTCTTCTTTCCCTTCTGATCCCATCTTTGGTCTTTCCTATTGGTCGGCTCATCATGTGTCCCAATTCATAATCATGAGCTCCAGTAATAGCACTCAATCCCCCGGAGATGGCATCACCGGCGGCTATACAGGCAACAGCTTGGCCATGAAGATCGCCATTGCCACCCTCGCCGGTATCACCTGGTACAATGCCATCGAACTCATCATCCTTGTCTTCGTCACCTTCAGTCAGTACCGCGGCCTCTACTTCTGGTCCCTCTTCGTCTCCTCCTCCATCGGCCTGGTCCCATACTCCATAGGGTTCCTGCTCAAGTTCTTCAACCTCACCAACCAGACCTGGCTCTCCGTCACCCTCATCACCGTTGGCTGGTACTGCATGGTCACCGGCCAGTCCATCGTGCTGTACTCGCGCCTTCACTTGGTGCTTCCCAGCCACCGCGTGCTGCGCCGCGTCCTGGCCATGATCCTCGTCAACGCCGTCATCCTCCACATCCCCACCACTGTGTTGACCTACGGCTCTAATCTCGCCAGCTCCCACCTCGCCTATCGCCAAGGCTACAATGTTATGGAGAAGATCCAGATGACCGGCTTCTGCATCCAAGAATTCGTCCTCTCCGCCCTCTACATCTGGGAGACTACTCGCATGCTGCGCCTGGACCCGGACCGTGGGAAGCGCAAGATCATGTACCAGCTTGTCGCCATCAACCTGATCATCATCTTCATGGATGTTGGCCTGCTCGTCATCGAGTACCGAAACCTCTACATCATGGAGACCATGATCAAGGGTGTTGTCTACAGCATCAAGCTGAAGCTCGAGTTTGCCGTCCTTGGCAAACTCGTCCACCTCGTGCGCAGCCACGTCTGGAAGACTACCGAATCCGCCGCCGCCGCCGCCGCCGACCCGCGCCACCACCACCATCATCACCACCGCGCCTCTGACTTCCCGGACTTCGTTGACGCCTCGCGCGTCACCTCCGACCTGACGCACGCCGCTCCGACCGGACGCCGTCGGTCCCACCCCTGGATGGACTCGGACGACGTCTCGATCGCCATGTTCGAACACGCGGGTTCGGCCTCGGGGCCCACCATCCGCGACCAGGAGACGGGACACTCGGAGGTGTCGCATTCGTGGAGTGGCGAAACGCATACCAATAACAGTCTCGTCCTGCATGGCGATCAAGAGCCTAGTCCGGTGGATTTTACCGATCCGTGGCATAAATCGAAGGATCATTTTCAGCGATATGATCCGGGGTGAGAACATATCATTATTTCAAATTAGCATTATTATTTTGCATATTTGCATGCAAACAAACGACTAACGACTTACGAATCATGTTCGGTATTCCAATAGGATAGTATGTATATACATCTATTGCATGGACATTGTATGATTGATACCCATTTGTTTGTGGGTCAGACTCAGCCAGAACCAGCCCTGGAGAGCGGATAACCCGCTATGGGTTCAGGAACAGGAAAGAAAACATGAACAGGAACTGGAATGACCGGGTCCTGGGTTTAGATCAAAATGATCTATCTACTTTCTATCTATCTACCTATGTATTATAATAGATAGATCGACAAAATATAATAAATAAATATATAATACAATTATATATAATGCAAATAACTATAGTGAAGAATAAAGAAAATCTTACGTATCTTGATCCGTTCTAAAAATATCTGGACAAAAGTACCGAGTACATCTATCAAATCACTCAGCGTACAGAACACAGAGCATATCTCGGAGTACGGAGTACATGGTCCATGCATATAGTATGGAGTACGGAGCAAGTACAGAGGGGGTACGAAGTTACCACCCCTACGGAGAACTGCGTACAAGGCTAGAAAAATACAGTAAATACGGAGCATCCCGGAGAGATACATAATAAATACGGAAGATATAGGAATAGGAACAAAAGTACCCTGTACCCCGTACCACTACCCCCACTAGTTACTATTCACAGGAAAAAAAGACACATGATTAAATAATTAAAAACTAAAGGTAACTAAGTGCTAGGTACTCCGCACTACAGGGAACTAACTAGTTACTAAGTACTAGGTACTAGGTACTAGTTAGTTACCCACCAATTGAAACGCCCGACTGCCCTCAACTAATCCATCTGACAACTTACTCACCGCCACCCACCCTGGCGAATACTGCATGACTTCATCCAGTGCGGGAATCACCCCGGCCGTGTTGTGGTCACTCCAGAGACATGCCACCCGGCCGCTCAGCCCCAGCCCCAGCCTCCCATCCGTCTCCGCATTGGGCTCCGCCCATTCAATGTCCACCGTCCAGGTACGCTGCCATGTGCGACTCCAGAGACGAATCTCGCGGATACCCGTGGGCGAGGTGTGAGGGAATCGTGGATCAACGGCGCCGTCGGCGACGTGAAAGGTAGAAATGGGGGAGTCGAAGGTGAGTTTGCAGGCGCGGGTGTTGAGTCCGGAGACTTCGAAGCGGGCCCGCGGCTGATTGGTGGATCGGGTGATGTTGAAGGTGACCCAGTCGGCTATATTGTTTAGTCTCGGATTTGGGGCGTCATCCTTGGTGACTACTGGAGGGATTCCGACCCATGAGCACTGTGATCGACGCCCCAGCCAGGCGCAGCTGATATTCTGGCCAGTCGCACTGGGCAGTCCCCGAGCCACTTCGTCGACGAACGGTGGCATGCCCGTCAGAGACGCCCGGTTGATGCCCGTGTCCAGATCGATTTCCTGTAGGAAGAAGAGTTTTACCCGATTGGTCTCCGAGAACGGGAACGCGACGAGGTTGTAGATCAGCGTCCCCACAAACACTGCCAGCAAAAATGTCGGTATGTGATACGTATACCGGTGGATGAATGGCAAGAGTGGCATGAGCAAGAGCGTCGTAAGCACCGCCAACGCGAGATACACTAACAGACGAGGACTTCCATCCTGGCCCGTTTGATGCAGCCCACTCGTGAGCAGCAAGGCCAGAGGGCCAACCAGGATGAGCACCACTGGCGCAATCAGGAGGAATTGCAGGACCCAGGTCCATTTGGGCATGCGCCAACTCCAGGCCTGTTCGCTGCCGTAGACGTGAGGGTTGTTCTCCGCCTCGTCTTCCCCATGCATGAGATCTCCGTGGTCGCCGTTCACTCGTACATAGTTCGCAAACGTCGTCCGCTGTCCGCTGCCCAGCAGGGACGTCGATTCCGTCGGTTCTTCCTCGACATCCGCGTCGTCCCCGTCCATAGGCTCGGCGGAAGACGTGCCCAGCCGACTACCATGGCTGCTGGCGTGCCCGGAAGCGGGCAGTATCTGACCGGCATAGTCGGACTTCCGCGGCAGGGAAAACAGCTCCAGGTACGAGATCCAGGTGGCGACGAAGATGCCGGCAAAGAGAAAGAAGACAGGGTACCCTCCAGCTAGTCCCCGCTGGTTCTCGTACACCGTGGTGATCACCAGCAGCACCCATGCCACAACGAACAACCACGTCAGCGTGTAGACACGGTGGAAGGCTGACGGGCGCGCAAAATCGGCCACCCGGGAGACAAACCAGGCCAGGAACACCCAGGCAGAGATCATCATGCTCCACACGGCGTACCCGCTGCTGTGCACGATGAACGGGTTCACTTTCGTCACCAGGTACGCCAGCCCAATGGTCACGGCGATTGGGATCCCAAGGAGGAAAGGGAACCGGAAGAACCCCCGGACGCCCTGCAAGGCGACGGCCTCGAGACCGGCCTCCGGCTTCACGGACGAGCGGAACAGGTACATCTTGTCGGCCCTGGTGAGGGCGATGCTGGTGACGAGCAGCGCTAGAGGAGCCACGACGAGCAGCGTCACCGACAAAGCAAATAGCGTGTGCAGACGGAAGACGACGAAGGTGCTGCCGAAAAGGTCAAACCACACGGCCTCGGTACCCGATCCACTAGAAATGTGGGTAGGATCCTTGGACCGCGGACCGTCGAATTGGTCACTCGAGTCCGACACCAGTCCCGTCGTGGTAGCCACTGCCGCCGAGAGCATATGCCAGAGCGAGTCCTTGCTGGTGTGTCGCGAATCGTCCTGGTCCGTATGGTATCGGGACCGAGGCTCAATGAACGCCACGTCCAGACCCCGCAGGCCCATATCCCCCTCAAAAACCACGTAGTCTGTCTGGCTGCTGATCAGGTGCATGTCAAACCCATTGGCGGCCAGGACCGACCCGAACGGATGGGGTGATCGCATGTAAGAGCGAGTGACTTCGGTGTCGGAGCTGCGGAACAGGGCGGCGCGTCCCCCGGCACCGGCCCCCTCCAAGTTGAGGAATGTATGAGGGAGACGGGAGATGGGATGTTGACTGTACACGCGAGCTCCATTGAGGAAGTCCTCCTCGCCGTTGTTGAAGAGCACCACCAAGCCCTTTCGTGGAGCGTATCCCGGCGTCGTAAAGTACTTGATCAGTTGCAGACAGGTCACGACGCCTACTCCGTCGTCGGTGGCCCCGTATCCCGTGGAGACACTGTCGTAGTGGGCATTCACTAGCACACCTCCTTTGCCCGTTGGCATCCCATCCGGGTCCTCCCACCAGCGGTCTGGACCGTCTTCCAAGCCACGAATGTAGACAATGATATTGGTACCCTCGAAATATACACCCAGACTGGCAGCGGTCAAAGTATCCCCAGTAAATGTCAGGTTCGAGTGCGTATCGTCGAAGACGAACACGTCGGGCTTCTTCACGTCGACGGAGTCATATTCGCCCGGGGAAGGAGAGTCCACGATCTCGCCGATTCGTCGCAGCAACCAATCGTGAACTGCATCATTGCGGTGGGAGTTATATGGGTGGAATCCCGCAGTAAGCACTTGAAGATCGGCCCAGGCTTCTGTGAGATTCAACCCTTCGCGGGAATTCGAGCTCGGAGCGGACGGCACAACATGGTGAATGACAAGTGAAGGGATCAATAGGGCTAGGTACACGAATGTGGTGATGAGGGTGACCGGGCCCGGTGTGAACGCCAGCGGATTCGCCGGCGATCGCTGAGGAGGCGCCATGGAACGAGCACTCAATGTATACTCAGCAGTGTACTTCAAGAGTCTACAATGACGACGACGAAGTGATGCAAGAAAGCGGAAGGCGGAGGGAAAGGCGGGGGAGCAGGTGACCTCAACTTCTACAGCAGTCCGGAAATGATGTAATCACGTTTTACTGTTAAATAGGTATAACTAACTAGTTTTAACTAGCGTTAGTGAGCTAACTGTACTCCATAGTTTAGTCAACAATAAACACAGAGACCGCACCAGCCTCAACGCCTTCGATGCATGTACCACTAGGAAATAGCCGGAATGCCCATGCTTATATAAATCCAATCCGTCCATCCCATCTCTACACGCTACCGCCCCGCTCGGCGAGCATCCTCATTCCAAATAGCTCCTACCAATCACCGCCGAACAGTTCGACCTCGCCAGGCGTGGCTCGCTCGCCAGAACAAGGTCCTGGGATAGTACAACGCTATGACCAATAGGGAAAGAAAGATGTAGAGGATAAATAAAACAACACGGAAACAAAAGTAAGAATAATGATAATGTCGGAGAATAGGGTTGAAAATGATCGTAAATAGACACGCTCAAGTAGAAGGCAGCGGAGGGGAGAGCGGAATGGGGGTATCAACCATGCGGATGTCCAATGTCAATGTAGTCGTCGTCGTTAATCGCAGCCGCATGCATCAGGCCAGTCACCTGGCCCTCATCTTCGTCTAGTTCGTCGTCGTCGTCGTACATGGTAACCTCGGTCAGATCCCGCTGAGGAGTTACGTTTTGATTCAGATAATCCCGTAGTCGGCACACCCCCTCGCCGCTGAAGACACAGAAAACGTCGCGTTGCTGGTGCGTGAACTCCGGAGGCGCCTCGCGACAGAATACTGTGAGCTCCGGCAGCAGAAACGCCTGCACTCCGGTGAGACTGAGATGGGTAAGTCGAGGGCAATTGTTGAGCAAAGTATGGATTCCCTGTGAGAGTCCCGGTCAGTATGATCTCTCCCCAAACACCTCTGAGTGTCCGCAGGGCAACTTACATCCATAGTCAGTTTGATGCAGTAGCTGAGATGGACCCGCTCCAAGCAACTGACTCCCGTAGAAACCTTCGGCCGTGCCAAGGCAAGGATGCTCTCGTTCGTGACCAATTGGCACTTGACCAATCCGATGCGTCGCAGCTTCGGTAACGTCGCCAGCTGTTGAACGCTCACATCCGTCAGTCGGTTGCAGCATGCCAGATCGATATACCGAATCCGGTTGCACGACTTGACCAGCTGGATCACTGCCGCATCGGTGATGTTGGAGCAGTGGCCCAGGTGAACGTAATGCAGGTTCTTCCCTAGTTTGCAGATGGCCCAAACCGCGCGATCGGTGATGAACCTGCACTTGGCCAGCACCAGGTTTCGCAGGCGGGGCGCCGCCTGAATGATCCGCTCCACCGCGTCATCTCGGATGCTTTCACACGCTGTCAAATCAAGGATGCGGAGACTGTCCATCGAAGCATGTTTCGGTAACTCTAGGAAAGCCGAGTCATCGATCTCGGTGCAGTGGGCGAGCCGTAGCTCACGGAGGCTGGGTAGCGTAGCCATGAGAGAGGTTATGGAGGGACTGGTGACAAGCTTGCAATCGTGCAGGTCGATCTCAAGGATGGCGGGGCAATTCTGGGCAAATGCCAAAATGGCGCGCCCTGTTACTTGGGGAACGCCATTCAGTTTCAGCTGTGACTCACATTAGAGACTGATCCACCCCGAAGCAACGAGAAACCACTCACCCTTTTGATCTGTCGACAACGCTCCGACACCGCCGTCAACGAATCGTCCGTCACTTTCACGCATCCCGTGATGTTCAACCCTTGGAGACGGGGACAATTTTGAGCCACTGCGTACAAGGTGTGGTCTGTAAGAGAGCGCAACTCTGAGACATCCAATGCCTGTAGATATCGATTCCCTTCCACCACATCAGACACTCCCTTGTCCGTCAACTGAGAGCAGTTGGTCAATGTGAGACGTTCGATCCGCTTGCATTGTGCAAATGGAACCACGGTGCCGTCGCTGACGGCCTCCGTGAGAGCTGATAGGTTCAATCGTCGAATGAGCTCCGAGTATGGGAAGAACCTGTTCGGAGCTCCCACCGACCTCGTGATGCTTTTGAGATTGTCCCAGTTACTGCAGGATGGCCGGTGCCACAGTATCCCTACGCAATTGGCGGCCCACCCTCGGCACACCAACATGCAGCTCAGCATATCTGCAGGGGAGCTGAACTTCGAGAATATGGAAATCAGAAGTTCGGGTGGAAGGCGGCCGATCGGCGGGAGCATCACATCCTGCTCCATGTGCCCATTCGTGTCCCGAACGGTCCCCAGCCCAACGGATGATTGCGAGTCATTTGCCTGCGAGGTGAAGAAGTCGGTATCATCATCGATGGTGCGGTCTGGGGATGACGAGTTGGAGGACTCCGAGGGAGCTTCGCTCGAGAACCGAGCTGGTTTCCGTGAGTGGTGCATGAGGCCTGCTGCGAAGGTGACGATTCTCGAGGATTCCAAATACGTTGAGGTGTCTATCCAGATCTCACCAACTGAGAGAGACGTGCCGGCATAGACGACGCTACCCTCGTAAAACCATAGAGAAGACCCAAGGGGGGAGGCACTGGGAAGAACTCTAATTCGAGATCGCTCCCGCAAGTCAAGGCCCAAATCGTTTTGTCTGTAGGGAGGTGATGGATTGGAGGGCTATCTGATGTCCTTGAGGTGACTAAAATTAGAATGTTTGTTCAAGAATGGCGAGTCCAAGAATCGAGGGCGCTTAGAAAGGGGAGCGCGCGTCGAGTGCTGAAGATGGAAGGCAAGGGAGGGCAGCGAACGGGGATAGTGGGGGGGAAACCGAGTGGATGCTAGGGAGGAGGGACTTAATTCTCCAGAAAAGGGAAAAAACTACTACCTCACTAGGAATCCGGCCAACGGAGATGCAGAAGAAGCACTATGCAAATCAATAAGCCGGTGTGGGTGAAGGAAGGCGATCGGGCGGCTGTGAGGAGTGCAGGGAAAGGAAGGCGGCGGCTGTAAAAAGCGGGTGGGAGAGGGGGCAAACGTACTAGAGATCGAGGGTGATCTGAACCAGGAGAAGATGAGTCACTTGGGAAGAAAGGAGATGAGGGGATGAAAGTAATATCAAAGGATAGAGGTTCCTGATTTAAAAGAGCGTGAGCGACAAAGAGTGTGAGAGAGACAGAGGAAGGGGAAGTGGTTGGTATCTGGTCCCGTGCCTGCGATAGGCTGCTGACTGTGCACGATCTAAGTTTAGCACAAATAGAAGGGAATAAATGAGGCAGATTCCGACGAGTCTAGAATATCTTCTATATTTCTTTCTTGTCTTGATCCTATTCTCCAGTCCACAGTGCATGGACACCCATTTCTAATCCCGTGTCTTCTTTCCCAAATGGGATGGCATTGCTGATGCCAACTGGCGAGCCTTCTTGGGCTGATACAATTCATACATACATTCAACGTAGGACAGGCCAACTCGCATCCTAGGTCCTAGGTCCTAGGTCTGACTCCCTCCCTTGGCCCAATCGCGAAGAACATTCTTCCTTACCTTCCCTGTGCTGGTCTTGGGGAGTTCCGCCACCACCTCCACCTCCCGAGGGATCATAAACTTGCTGATCCCACTGACATTCCGCGCCCAATCGATCACCGCTTGGCCCTCCAGCTGTTGTCCAGGTTTCACGGTCACGTATGCTTTGGGCCTCTCCCCCCAGTGGGTGTCTGGCACCGAGACCACACCCGCCTCGAGGATGTCAGGATGCGTGACCAGCATGGACTCGAGCGCTACCGACGAGATATTTTCACCGCCTAACCCCAGGACGAATGAGCGACAGATTACACTATGGCGACCTAACTGGTCGTTGCGGGGGAGAAGAAGAAGAAGAAAGCTTACCGCTAATAATGATATCCTTGGCCCTGTCAAGGATCTGGATGGCTCCGTCAGGATGCCAGACTGCCAAATCCCCGGAATGGAGGACCCCACCAGCAAAGAGCTTCCGCGTAGCCTCCGGATCTTTATAATACCCTCGTGCACAGATGTTACCCACGAATACAATCTCGCCAATCTCGGTCCCGTTTCGGCTGACATCAACGACCGTCCCTTCCGGGACATCGGTCTGGATCACTCGCACGGGCAGACTCGTCACGAAGCCATGACCTTGCCTCGCCATTCGCTTGTACTTTTCCTTGGGCGGTAGGTTGTCCCATGAAGGCATGTGGTAGCCCTTAGTAATAGGACCGTAGGTTTCTGTCATTCCGTACACATGTACAGGATGTAGGTTCAGGTTGGTCATTTGCTCGAAAAGGTGAGGTGTGGGTGGGCTTGCCGCCACCGTGACCTGGACAGGTGCTGGAAGACACTCGGCATCGCTGGAGTTGCAGAGGAGCGTGTTCACTGTCGGTGCCGCATTGAAATGGGTGATATGCTCCTGCTTCAGCAACTTCCAGATTTGAGGGTAGTCAATCTTCCGCAGGCAGAAATGGGTCCCACGCACCGCTGTAACGGCCCATGGGAATGTCCAGCCTGGAAAGAGTTAACCAACGAGCCTTTCAGATTATGTTTAAAGGCTCAAAAAATAAAATGAAATTAAATGAAATGAAACAAAAAAGTAAAAGTAAAAATAAAAACCGACGACTAACCCATCGCATGAAACATAGGCAAGGTCCACAAGTAACCACAGCGCCCTTGGTGGAAGTTAAGCCCCGACTCGATCACATTAGCCATAGCGGCGAGATAGCAACCCCGATGGGTGTATTCGACCCCTTTCGGACGTGCCGTGGTGCCACTAGTGTAAGCAAGGGCAATGATATCATCTTCGGTGGCAGCCTGACTCTCGAGACTCCCCCAGCCTTTGGCACCCGTGTCGGAGTCATATTTCAAGCCCTCCAAAACCGCCTCGTCGAAGGGGCCCGACAGCTGGCCCTCTGTGGCGTCCGTATCTGTGTCAACAATGATCGGCACACTGGGGTTTACACTCCTGTAGGGTTCAAGAAGTGGTAGGTATTCCTGATCTACAATAATAGCATCGACCTCGGCGTGGGTGAATATATACTGAATATCATCGTACTTGAGACGGTAGTTGACAGCTAAAACATCCCATCGATGCCCTTAGGTTAGCCATTGAATTGCATCCAGCAAAGAGAAAGAAAGAAAAACAGAAAAGGGAGCTGGGTAGATAGACTACTGAGAAGCCATACCAACATTAACTGCGCCCGCAGCAGCAATCCCAAAAATCGACTCCAGAAAAGCAGGAGTATTCGGACACAGAATCCCGACTCTCTTCAATCCATGTTTCTTCAGATAGTACGCCAGACCTCGTGCCCGGTCTGCTGCTTCCAGATACGTCCTCCGGAGAAGTTGGCCATTCGCTGTGACGTGGACTATAGCCTCGGCCTTCGATTACTCGACCAAAAATCATTAGTATATCTCCGACTACAAGCAGATCGTTCACAAGCAGACGAGCACTCACCTCTGGTTCGATGGCAGCCGCACGTGGCAAGAAAGCCGTTGGCGAAAGTGTATGGTAGTTGACAGGATGCTCGCTGCCGGCCTGTAGTGTAGCAGTAGTAGAGCCCTTGATTCCCGTGGGGACCAAATGGCCTAACAGGCTTGACAAGCGCGAATTCGCAGCTGACATGATTATTTCCTCAACGGGAAATCAGTACAGGAGGAAACAGGATGACTGTGAACACACCTGCCGCGACTTAGCGGTAACTTGGTGTCACGACTGAAGAGAGGGCGCGCGGTATTGAAGACGAATCCATGCGGGGAAATAACCCTTTCTTTCGGCCCGCGGAGAAGCGGTGGCTGGGATCCGTTCCGCCCACTATAATCATTAATCATTAATGCCATCCATTATCCCTCACTTGGATGAGGGATCATCATAAGGACGGGTACTGCTACGAGACAGACTACTGTACACATAGACTCGAGCCAGATGAGAGACGGAGAAGTGAAGGAACTCATCACCTCACAGGCCGCGTCGCCGAGATCACTGCATCATTGCATCACAGCTATCGCATGCAGAGTTGGTCTCGCACGGCGGCTAAAAATGACCTGAAGAGAACATCCTTTATTGTTGTTGAATTATCTTATTACTTTGCTTTTCTTTACAAGCACGGGTGTTGTCGCACGGGGCACAGCGATGGGCTCGCAAGATCCTGGGTGGCAACTGCATATCGGATACATGGAATGGCAACTAGGGAATATCATCACGAAAAAGGGACCCAAAGTTTAAACAGTCAAGTCGTAAGAGTCATTCTTAACTCAGAAAAAAATTCTTTGGATTAAAACCGCCACGGCGCGAAATAACGGTCAGCTATTTTGAACAACCTTTTCATCCCAAGCGACTCCGTATTTTATATTTTTTTTATTTTTTGCAAATAAGAAATCGGCTCCCTCCAACCACCATGTTCGTCACAACGTGATAATTGTGGATATTCATGACAAGGTAGGGATAGTGAGAAAAAAAGGTCGATCGGCTCGCCGTCCCAACTTCGCTGAAAGGAAAACCGCTCGCGATCCCAACCCATCCCATCATAGACACAAGCAACCAGCCGCGCAACCAGGTATCTAGAATCCGTACTGAGCAAGCTGGCTCTTGGTCTTCTCGCTAACGACCGCCGACTTCTGGGCGTGCACCAGTTGACGGCGAGCGGCCTTCTTGCGCTCGTAGTATGCACTGCTCTTAACCTTTCTGCGCTCCTCGAGTCTGTAGTGGTAGCATCTCCGTTAGTCATCACCATCTCGGGGGGCCAATCTGGACCTCCCAACTGCTGCACGGGGTATGTGGCAACGCACCTTGCGACGACGTCCTGGTACTTCCAGCCAACCTCGTGGCTCAGTCTGCCCACGGTGCAGTACTTGCGGCCAGGGCGGAGTCGGAGGACACGCAGAGCCTGGGGAACGACGACGCGCTTCTTCTTGTCATAGGGAGGGGGAACACCCTCGAAGACCTTCAGCCTCTCCATGGCAGCGGTGCCACGGGCGGTCTTGTGGGGGATCATTCCACGGACGGCCTTGTAGAAGATACGAGAGGGAGCACGGAAGTGGAAGGGACCTGAGCACATTCAACGTTCAGTACGAGTCCAACCAAACTCTCTCAGGGAAAACAGGGTGACTCACCACCGCGAGTAGGGTTGTAACGAGTCATCTTGCGAAGGTAGGCGTGGTACTTGACTATATCCCAGAAACCTAAGTTAGCCATCTGTAACTCCAAAAAGGTGCGATGTCCTCCAGTTTTGCGCGTGGAAATTCCCTGTTCGTCCTTCTCTCCATCACATTGCGCTAACAAAGAAACATCCCAGATAACATATAACTGAGCAAAACTCGGGTCGGATCACGTACGCTTCGCGCGGAAGAACTCGCCGGAGATGTTGAGGGCTTCACATCTCACAACGACGATCTTTTGGCCGTTGAGCAGCTGCTTAGCAACAGTGCTGGCCAGGCGACCAAGGAGGTGTCCCTTGCCGTCAATGACGACCTATAAAAAGCAGACCAACACAAGTCAGCCAAGATCGTTCAAACCAGACGCATCTTTAAACCATTTCGACAAGGCACAACAAGGATATCAAGATATCACGATAGGCGTCGGGATGCTTGAGAAGGGTTGTACGCACGACTGGATCGATGGAGGACATCCTGCTCTGTCGTCTCTAAAGGAAAATATCCAGCGAAAGGAAGAGCACTGCTCTAGGATACTCCCTTGGGATGTATGTTGTCGGCTGTTGTTGTCGTTGTGGGCAGGTTCAACGCTCACAACGAAGTCGAATGGGTTCGGCCTGTCGTAAGTCGCTAAGCGAGGCTCACTTTGTGGAAGACCGAGGGCCACAGCCCTAACTACCAGCCAATCCGGTCCCACCGATCACGTGTCAGGATCCATTGCCACCTAAGGAAAAATGATTTGAGTATTCTTGATTGATATTTGCTCCACTGAGCCTGTTCGTAGGCGGTCTCTGGCGTTGGTGATGTCAAACTGGGTATCCCCGCAATACAAACCTCCACAGGTAACAGTTATTCTGTCTGTATACTACGGAGTGGACACGATTCTCAATCTCGGTTACAACGAGTGATACTAATTGATTCCTTTTTCTCTCGCTTTTGGTTTTTAATCAATTTACTTTTTGTATTTTAATTTTTTCATTTTTTCCCATGAGAGAATAATCAAATTCTTGAATAATTCCTTCAGATGAATATAGATATCTATATTGCATGAGCTGCTGTATTTCATTATTACATAGATTACTAGAAATTAGTTATTGGACATCCTCGAAGTTCTATAAACTTCGGTGCCAAATATACAAAACATTTGCCGGGTAGGGGAAAAAATGTCGGTCCCATCATAGTTGATGGGTTATACAGCATAACATCGTATCCTTAATGCAAGGGCAGCTTGGCATCCCGAGCTCCGCGTTCGATGACTTCTTCCAACGACCAGCGAGGAGGCTCTATGGTTTTCCTACCCCCATTATCGGACTCAGCTGCCAAGGGCTCTTTCAACCCACCTGCGATACCGGTCGAGTATTTCAGACGCAAGACATTTCCGATCTCATCACACACTCCTAGCAGACGGTCCAGATCGTCCTTGGTGTGTGCTGCGGAGACACAGAATCGTACACGCGAGAGCTCTAGGGGGGTAGCAGGGTAGGTCACCACGACAACCGAGATCTTACGTCGCAGCATTTCGTGCGAGAACGCCGGCATCTTGGCGGGATTGTACAGCATCAAGGGAACAATAGGGGAATCGTCATGGCCATAGACGATGAACCCAAGCCTTTTGAGCCCAAGTCGGAGATACCGCGAATTGAAGGCCAAACGTTGAATCCGCTCGCGGCCTTGACCCGGGTGCATAGGATCCTCATCGGCAATGAGACGGAACGCTGAATGGATTTGGGCCAGGACCGAGGGTGCTGGGGCTTCACCCAGCAACTGGCCGGCATTGGTGGCACGCAGTTTGTCAATAACAGCCTTGTCCGCCGCGACATAACCACCGTTGGCTCCAAAGGACTTGGTGAAGGTGCCCATGAGAATATCAACTTCAGAAGGGTTAATCTTGAAGTAATCACAGACACCACGTCCACGCGGCCCGACCGCCCCAATGGAGTGAGCCTCGTCAATAAAAAGGTGGAATTTGTATCTCTTCTTAAGTTGAAGAATCCTAGGAAGATTACACATGGTACCTTCCATGGAAAATAGGCCTTCCACGGTGACGAGAATCTTCTTCCACGGCCGGTGTGTTCGAGGTTGCCCCTGCGAGATTGCTTCCCTCAGTCTTTTCTCAAGGTCGACCATGCTATTGTGTGCAAAAACCTGGATGGAGGCACCCGAGAGACGTGCACCGAATCGGATAGACGCGTGATTAAGCTCGTCCGACAGGATCAAGCAACCCTTCTCAACAAGAGCGGGAAATATCGTGGCATTTGTGACAAATCCCATGGAGAAGATGATCGAGGCTTCCTTTCCCACAAACCGCGCAACCTGGTTTTCCACCTCAACATGGAGCCGTGAGGTGCCAGCTTCACCGCAGCTCCCCGACATGCTTATGCCATCTTGTCGAATAGCTTCTTCGGCACTATCGGAACAAGGTCCCTCTGACTGGGCAAAGCCCAGATAGTTGTAAGAGCTTAGATTCAATGTATCCGTGGTCGTCCCAGTGAATTGGAAACTGAGGTTGTTGTCGTCCGACTTCCGATCCAGCAAGGTAACGTATCGTCCGGGGACACCCGTCGTAGGGCGATCAAAACAGTCACTGATCCTCTGCTTCAGACGGCGGGTATAGAAACTCTCGAAATCACTATACAGCGACGCATATCCGTTGCGTGGCCGCAAGTGTCGATAGGTGTGTGACCGGAACCACTTTGCAAAGTAATCGTGAAAGTGACCAAGGAAGATCAGAACAAGGAAGCTGATGTACGTCGTCAAGACGAAGAAGTAGGGAGGCTCGTCGATAACCGGATCGGGGATCTCTCCACCGGGATGCTCGCTGCTGTATAGATGGGATGGATCGCCCAAAGGCCCGAATTCCGCATGCTGCTTCGCCAGCTTCTGAACCTCAGCAGGGTCCGGAATTCTCTGGGTTGAAAGAGGTGCTGGAATTCTCGTTGCGTCGAGAGAGCCACCAGACGCCGCGCGAAGAGATGCAGCAGCCGTCGTCCGCGCCCTGAGAGCTGGAGACCCCTGGGAATTGTCGGACAAGGCAGCTAAATTATTGCGCGTGGGTATCTCTTGACCGGAGCTGGATCGATCTCTAAGTTTCCACCGCGGCATTCTGTAGTGGCTCAGAGGATGACCTCAATAATAGCGAGAATATCGATGGTCAGGGATGTCAGTCAATCAGTCAGTCGGTTGAGAGTGACATCTGGGCTGATTGAGTGGGACAGAGTCAGTCGACTCGGCCTGGATCCTTCCTCCTTTTACTCTGACATGGATGGAACCTGAATCCTTCCCCGGGCAGATCCGGCCATGATTCTTGGCACTTCCAGCTGTCGATTATTAGATAAGCTCCGCAGTACTTCATCAGTCCCACAGGACGAATAGAGTGCTACATACACAGTGACTTGTGATTCTTCGAACGCAATCCTGGCGATGGGTTGATTTTATGGTACAGGTAGACTCTCTCCAAATTGGAATAGTCGGGGCCTAACGACATATTGTAACGCCCGTGCCAAAGATCTCTAAGAACTATCGTGAATTCATGCCAAAACCTGGGCAAACTATGCTTCAGAAAACACGCCTTGTCTGTGTTTCCGATACACATGCCTACACACCCTCTGAGGCAGGGTTCAGGCTTCCTGCTGGCGACGTCCTGATTCATGCAGGCGACCTGACCAACCAGGGGAGCAAGTCAGAGCTTCGCAAAACGATGGGCTGGATTGCCGCGGCCGACTTTGAGGTTAAAATAGTGATAAGTGGTTAGTTATATCCTACTAAGTAATTGATAGCAGTCAAACAAGACCGACTACCCAAGAAGACCGATCCGATATATTACTAAGGTCGAAGCGGATGTAGGAAACCATGACATATCACTCGACGCAGCCTTCTACGCCGAACACGGATGGAAATTCCATAACCAGCATCTAGAAGATCCCCAGGAATGCATTGAAATTGTGACTAGAGCCTCGCCCTCTATAGTGTTTCTCAGGCACCAGTCAGCACTAGTCCGCTTGGCCCAGCCTAACGGTCCAAACACCATCTTCAAAGTCTTCGGCTCCCCATATTGTCACTCCCCTGGCACATGGGCCTTTGGATACGAACCTGCCCATGCGGCTGCCCTCTGGGATAATATCCCATTGGACACGGATATCGTCGTAACCCACACGCCGCCTCATTCTCATTGTGACAGCGGAGCGGCGGGCGCGCGAGGGTGCAAGGCGCTGCGTCGGGCGTTAAGCAAGGTCCGACCGTTGTTAGTAGTGTGTGGTCATGTTCATGAATCGCGAGGATATGAGCGAGTACGATGGGCTCAGAATCGGCCAATACCACTACCCTCATCAAATGCGACCCATGACAGGGACGCCGACCAAGTAGTCAAAGGGGCGCTACCTCCCCCGGGAAGTAAAAAGCAAAGCCTTGTAGACTTGACGGGCAAGAAGGCGCCTCGCCTCGACAATGATCGCTATGCGAAGACTGAGCCTCCAAAGTCGCCGTCCCAAAACATCGTGTTGCTCTCACCTCCCATTGACCAGCCACAGTCATCCCAACAGCCTCTCAGCCGAGAGACCGACCGGCTTTCATTTCCACCTGCCGACACTCAGGAAAACCAAACCCAAAGGCGGGAAACATGCGTCGTCAACGCGACGATCCTCGCATCCAGCTGGCCTCACAAGGGAGGGAAACGATTCCATGCCCCTATCATCGTCGATCTTGAGTTGCCAGTTTGGACAGGGAGCACTCACTGACAGGTTCTGAAGAAACCTTAGGCCGCTTCGCGAAAGGCACTTAGATATGAGCTCATTTTCCGATCGCGCAGTGATTGGACTGGATTGGGTTGGATCCAATCATAGGAATCTTGCTCGATCTGCAGCAGGTAGGTAGCATGAGCTTTGACCTGGAGTTGGCATATGGTTCGTCTGTCAGTCGATGCACGGCTGCCTTGATGAGGGGAGTACAGAGTACTCTCGATCCATCCGTCTCCGTCAGTTTACCCTTTATGTCACTTGTCTAGGGAGACATTGATGGTTGATTGGAAGGGATAACACGGTAGCTATCTAAGTGAGGCATTATATCATGAGAAAGTCCGATAGTTAACTAGTTAACTACATATCATATGCAAGAGCTGTAGCAAGATGTAGTCAACTCATAGGACGAGATGAGTAGCTAATAATTCGGCACTGTTTCAGAACGTCATAGTGTACAACATTGAAGGGCACAAGTGTATTCTGTGGTAGGAAATCAAGTACTATATGTCATTCCAACCTTTAGCTCTGAAACACTAACATCGTAGTCCTACATATCACCACATCTTCTAATCATGATGGCAAAAATCGGCATGGACGGACTTGACCCTATCTGTTAGATTACCTGGGTATTCTCCCCTCACACCCTACCTACCTACCTACCTACCCAGGTACTACGACCAACGCTGCAGCCGCCGGACCACGGCCAAGACATGGAGACGTTGGCGGGCGGTTAAATCTAGTCCTCAAGAGGAACCTAACCCCGATACATGGTTAGAAGCTGGAGGGTTTGTTTGCAATGGAAGATACCTACACCAACTACTGATGTGCAGCAAACCAGTACTTATGTAACTTATGGAGTACCTAGATTCAACACATGGATACCCAGACTAAATTGAAGATAAGGTCCATGATGCATAGGCTGTTCGTCCCGTTGCACAGGACACAGTTTCAGCTAGCGTAGAGCAAGCGCATCGAAGATCTCGTAAGTACCTAACATTCCCGTGACCATACTTCGGAGTGCTGAATAGAGGGGCAGGACTGGCGCGTTAACCTGGAATATTAGGTAAGCTATTGTCTGGATGGGGCAGTTCTCTCGATGTGGGGGCGTGGTGGAGTCTCATTGACTAATACTTTGTATGTATGTACTATGTAGTTAAGTCGTTCGAGACAAGATCGGCCAGTTGGATTGATAAGATCATAGAAGCAACAGTGCATAGGTAGTTCCTGCTCGGGGATATAGTGCAGCTGTATTCACTCGATCGGGTTGGTTTAATAGGCTATAGCTTACTCCATTCGTACTCCGTCTTTTACTCTGTACAGTAAACGAAGTCCACTCCACACGAGGTTCTATCCACCTGCAGAGTACTCCATACAGAATGAAAGATTCAGACAGCAAAGTCCATGGCAACTCTCCACACCCCACATCGAAGAAGCTGATGTGAGCCAGCAAGGTACGAGATCGCCCATTCCCCGGCAAACAAATCACGTCGCTGGTCACATCGGCACGGTCAGATGTCCAGTTCGTTGCCGCAACACCATCACGACATCGTTGAGGCTCGATACACGGAGTACCTAGTATCACCATGGGTTTCGGTTTGTGCTCATGGACTCGATCGAGCGGCCTCGACCAGCGTGCTGAATTCATCTGATACGATCATAATGCTATCTGATCGACATCCACTGAGAAAGAAGCTCTCGCAGCGCCGAAACTCCGTACGATGTACGGAGTAGGACCCCCCCTCTCTCTCTCTATTAATAAAGTTTCCGCATCACTATCAACCTCCCTTGTTGTTCGAGACAAGTCACAGAATGTGCCTCATCTTCTAGTTCACGGCGTCTGAGCCTATTATTGGAGACAAGACCCATGGCGAGTGAAGCACGATCCACGCAGTCTAATGCCGGGACAATCACTGCATGGCGCGGTGGTTGGTCTGTTTCGTGGAACGGGCCCATGTGCAGATGACTTTGACGAGGGTCCAATTACGCATTCAAGAAGGGTCAGTGAAAGTCACAGAGTACAATAGTTAGTTAGTCTAGCGAGTGGGACAGGCAAAGGCTGGTCCTACTAAGATATTATGTACTCTGATGGGCCCATTCCTGGTACGATTGGTCAACATCAATAGTCCCACGCATCCGTCGCTCAAGATTATGGGAAACTCAAGCGATGATTTGGTTGTAGCCGACCGAGGTAATAAGTCAACATGATTCGAAGCCCTCCGGCGCCACGAGAAATGTGATGGTGGCAATCTTGTGACAGAATAGCCGCCCGGAGGAACGCACAGTGTCCCGGAATGGGGAACATCAGGTACGCCATATCAGCCCGCCAACGGAACCAACCGGGATTGATCCATGGGACCGTTTCACGCGAGTAGATTATTACCCCTTCCAGGCACCATGTCTACGTTCTAGGGAATTTGCGGTCGTGATAGCGGACTCTAGTGCTACACTTCAGAGCGCTTAGCACTAGTAGGTGTTGGCAGACAGTAGTATCCTGTAGGGAAGACGATCAGGAAAAAGGAACAGACATGGATCAATGACGAGCCAATTCCAGGCTGCAGAAACTGCAGCATCATCCTGGGTGAGGCGACCAAATGGAGACATCGTACGGAGTATGGGTGAGAGGGGGGGAAGAAAGAAAGAAAATGAAAAGCCACAACGAGTCTGGGGGTTCTAATTGGATAACTCTTGTCTGATGGGGAGCAGCCTGAACCTTGAAGCACCAGTGACGAGGCCAATCCAGCCTATGAGAAATCAAAGGTTGTCCCCCCTCCAACTCCCAAGAGAGAAATATGGTGGGAGCGTTGCAGTCACAGCCAGGACAGAAATAGTGCGGGGTTTATGCTCACGGGCCGAAAGCAGGGATTTGATTAGTTGGTACTTGGAGATTTTCAAATTGCTTGAGATCAATGAAATTCCATCCTCACGGGAACAAAACCCATTATGGTGGGCTGGTGACGGGCGTCCTGCTGCTCATCTGCCAGCAACATGGACCGGCTGAAGGACAGGATGATGACCAGCAGATCGAGAATCACTTCTGCAGACGTCCTTCCATACATGGTCAGGGTTCAAGGCGAGGGAATGGGGCAGCCATGGAGAAGAGGAGAAGGAGGAGGATGAAGGATGATGATGATGATGATGCTGCACGGCAGGTAAGAGTCCAAGGAGGCTAAGCGCCCACTTCTAGGCTGATAGAGGTGATACTGGCTATGGGGAATGTGTAATTGATTCCCACCCTCCTCATCAAATCGCCTTGAGTATTTGTATCTCATCCGTTCCTAATTCAGCCCTCGCTGCAACCAGTTGGGGTCCCATATGGAATGCATTAGAGACCAACATTGTTACAAAATATTCTTCTTATCCTCCTTTCTCTAATTAGATATACTACTACTTGTCAAAGAGAATTGATGCCGAAACTGATCTATTCTTAATTCTGGCCAACAAATCAACGATTGACCGCTCTTTACTTTCTCTTTTGAAGTACTAGACTCCAATCCTTTCCAACATCTCAATTGCCTGTCTACCAAAGATTAAATGGAGTCCTTGCTGTAAAGTCTCCATCGCTGGTTTCATCCTGCTCTAGTTGCTCTAGTTGCTCTAGTTACTCCGCCTACTATTCACCGCTGCTTTGAGACAGCGAGAGCAAGCAACAGCACCCCCAGAGGGGCAAGAGATCAAAATCACTCATTCCCATACCTTATTTTCTATTTTACAATCATTATTCTATCATTCTTGCCTGACAGCCCAAAATAAATACCGTCATCCAGTGCCCATACTCGGCGTGGCATCATCGAGCATCTTCCAGCAGGTCCATCGACACCTCTACTACATTTATTGCTACTACATTCGTTACCCTTCGTTACATTGGGAGAGCATTATTCATCGCAGATTATTGATCACCAGTCTCCAGCCCAGCATTCCTCCGTCAACGTGGTGGTGCCACTTCATCGCATCTGTTGTTCTACTTTTATCTTAGTGCCTGTTCCCAGCGTGGCAGTGTGCTCTTGGGTGTGACTGGTCCATTGTCTTTTTTTAAATTTTTTAATTTTTCTCGCTTTTTTGCCCCTCGGCCTGTCCGCCTGTCCCGTAATCAATTACCGCCCAGGCATCCATACCGCGTTGATACCAAATACCATCTAACTAACAACAGAGTTCGGTACCTAGTACTTCCCATGCCAACGTGAACTTTGCAGCCACAAACATACCTAATATGAATAAATAATCAAATAATCAATAATAATAGTGATAATAATCATCAGATCATTATTATTATTGTTGTTGTTATTCATTATTTCTTCGGATTTCTGACCAGGACAATTACTCTTTTCCCCCTCCTGCGCCAACTGCCAATCATCGTGAACGGCCTTTTTTTCCCGTTGCTGGGCCGAACTACCGTCTTGCCTCCCTTCTGTTTGCCTTCCACCATCTTCCCCTGGCTGTGTTGCCATTTATCATCATCATCCTCTTCTTCCAGCGGCCTCCTGCCAGGTGAATGCATATTCTTCTTGCACCATTGCGTGGTCTCCTATTTTCACCGACATTCTCAAGGAACTGGTCATGTCCTGGCTTGGAATCTTTGCAATGAACTGATCGACCGTCACGAGAACCCACGTCACCCCATTCATCCCATCCACCCAGTCAACCTCAACTAACTATCCTGATTCCTTCGCCTGTCCTCCGCTTTCGCCCCTCCCTCCATATATCATCCCCTAAATATACCCTCCAATTCAATCACATTCTGAGCATTTTTTTGATGGTAAATTTATGTCATCCAATCATTCTGAATCATATCTCACATCATGTCATCCGCACCCGATATCGATCCATATGCCGTGTTAGGGGTCCAGAAAGATGCGACGTTACAGGAGATCAGAACCGCCCACCGAAAGCTTGTGCTGAAATGTCATCCTGATAAGATCAAGGACGAATCCCAGCGAAGTAAGGCCCAGGATGAGTTCCAGAAAGTCCAACAAGCCTATGAGCTTCTGTCTGATGAGACAAGGAGGATCAAGCATGACCAAAAAGTTCGACTGGCTGAACTTCGGCGCGAGATGATGGCACGCGGAGGAATGCCACGGACCGGTGGACCGAGTGCCCGGGAGTATCGCGATGGGCGCATCTATGAAGAGAGAACCCCCGCCGACACCTTCGATGAGGATATCCCCTTCGTCGAAGAGCCGCGAACCATGTCTCGCAAATATGAAGAATTTGGAAAGCGTCAACGCCCCAAGGGAACAGAGGACAAAAAGAAGACCAAAAGCGTTCCTGTTAGCACTCGTGCTGCGAAGGAAACGGCTCGCGACAGCGCAAAAGCAACCCACTCCAATCGGGCCAAGTACCGTACCAAGGAACGACGACGGGAAGCTTATGAGAAGTATGAACAGACGTATGGGGAATCCGACGATGATGGTGCCTCCGACTCCTCAACCTCATCCATCTATGTGCGTGTCAAGCGTCCCTCGGAGTCACGACGAGCCCGGGAGTCGTCCTCTCGAAAGCCCAAGCCTGCCGACTCCCCTCGCAGAGCCAATCCTCTACGATATGAAGAGGAAGACTATGCCGACGAATGGAACAAACATGACAAACTACAAAGTACCGCCCGAGATTACATACTCCGTTCCCGGGGAACGGCCCCAGTTGAGATCGATGGGCGGCACCGCTCTTCGCGCTCACCTCTTCGCCATCGCGAGTACGAGTCTGCTGAGCCAGAATCGTCCGCTTCCAGACGCTCGGGCCGATCAGCCCGGTCTAGTAAAGAAACTGTGCGAGGGACCTCCCGCCATGGTTCGTATGAGCATCTCGAACCTCAGGCCCGCTCCTATGAACACAAAGTCCCAAGCATGCCAACGGCCGCCACCTCACCAGGAATCAAAGGGTCCTCTGCTGCGCGGCCTTCTCTGTACCCTTCGCGGTCTGCAACTACGCATTCGCACTCCCGATCTAAACGGGACTCGAGCCGGTCGGATCAAGTTCTTTTGGGCATGGTTTACCCGGATGGCCCTCCACGAGCCTCCAAACTAAGAAGCACAGACCGGTACGACTCGGGCTATTCCAGCCCTGGTACTCCGGAAATGACACCCGGGGAAAGCCCTTCCAAGCCCTCCTCTACCCGCTATAAGATAGTCACCGAACCAGACACTGTTGTGGTAGAACCCAGCATGCTGTCGCCTCCCCATCCTTCTCCGAGACGCACGAGGACGTATTCACCACCACGCCAAGAGCGCCCTTCGCGGCCTGCTCCTAAACAGGTTCGGAGTAGCGCGGCCTATCCTTACGCACCCGATCCGTCGTCCACTCGTTACGAAGCCACCCGACCCAGCAATTCCCGACAGTCGTCATCTCGAACCCTCTTTAATGAGGTGGAGTACAGTACGCGCGTGAAGGATAAGGACGTCAAATACGCCCGAGAAATCGGGCCGGAACATGTCATTTATACCACCCGTGATACCCGTGATGCGTACCCCCGGAGTCATTACGATGATTACCGCAATCCACTCATGGGACGACGACAATCAGCTTACGCATAATGATTCAATGATAACGACAGTATATTTGATTGTACTCATGGACTGACATAACACAGCAGAAAGAAAACAATTTAGCATATGTTGACTTTTTTTCTCTCATTCTTCCTCCCTTTCTGGTGTGATTTTCACGGCATATGTAGGTAACTTTGGCCGGTGTTGATTGATTTAGATGATTCTCGATGGCGTTTGAATGCTCCATCCCGTCCGAGTGATCGCATCTGCCGGCGTCCGGTACAAGATGGCAGTTCTTCCCCCCCCCCTTTTTTTCCCCTGATCTTCATGTTGATCCTCACTTGGTATTTTATAGCCCCTCATGGCCATTCCTGTGATTATTACTTCTGGCGTCTGGCTGGGACAATTTGACTATACTTGATATGTGTAATCAATTGGATTCGGAGTAGTAGTAGTCTCTTGATATATATTACAATGTAGATCGATGGACTGATGGTCCGCTCCATATCTCGTTTCCACCTCACCCTAGTATGATATATGCTATAGAATAAAAGTAAGCAATAATTTCGAAAACCAGCGATAGTAAATAATAAATAGATTAACTATATTGGACTTGATAAATTAGATAATATGCTATCTATCTAACAATATATTTCTTAATGTGTGAAGCATAGGATGAAACGAAAGTTTGTACATTTATACATACTTGGTTACCTAACCACTCCAGTCCAAATTAGACAGATGGATAGATGAATGATGGATGGATGATGGATAAATCTCGAAGACGAATTCAGAATTACAAGGCTTTTGCGTAACCTCTTCTACCATGCGCTAATGGGTTCATCCAGTTAAATCAATGTGCAAAAGAAAGACAAAATGAGAAAGAAAGAAAAGAGAAGAGAAAGAGAAGACATCGAAGGAGTCACTTGAAATATCTAGTCAGGCAGGACAGGGTTTGGGATTAGGGTTGTCAAAAAAAAGAATAGGTAGATAGATAGATAGGTATATTGTACGTCTCTTGCCAGGGCACCCTTTGCTACACTTCCTCTTCATCATCATCATCGTTGTCGTCCTTATATTCTTCTTTCTGATTCTTCCTCCTGGCTATATTCTTACGGTTCTGACCAATCGACCTGATCCATTTTGGTGTCTGAGCCGTCTTTGGCGTATGAAATACGAAGACGGAGACGGAGTTTCGGGGGAAGAGTCTAATAATATGAAGTATATATGGTTAGTGGATTACAAGGATAGTACGTAGAGGAAACGACTTACCCCATTCAAAGCCGTCACTTTCAGCATTTGAATGCCTTCTTCGCCGGAATCCAGTTCCGCCTTATTGATCGCACTGAGTTGGAGTCGCTGGCTTTTGGGCACCGCAGCCTGTAATCCAACGTTGGAGAAACGACCGAAGCTCGACCCATTCCGGAAGCGAGCTTGGATCTGCGCATTGGAAGTACTACTCCGCTGCACTTGCAAAGTGAGGCTTAGCTCGTTCTTGTCGAATACGGCATGGGCAGCTGGTGCCGAGGTTGATGGGGCGGCAACCGGAGATACGCTGGATGCCATGCCTCCTAAAAGATCCAAAGATGAGGAGGCCGGCTGTGCAGGGTGGACAGACGACGACGGGGCGTTTCCGTTAGAGCCAAATAGGTCCATGATGGCACTGGTGTTGGTCTGCGCCGCTTGCTGGGGCGCAGGCGATGAGGAGGAGAGCCCCGAGTCGCCACCGAGAATATCTGCCAGTAGGTCGGCTGTGTTCTGCGATGACCCGTTGCCAGTTGGCCCAGTCGCTGGCTCATCCGAACCACCCATAAGATCAAGAAGCATGTCCTGCTCAGCCTGCTTGGCAGGCTTCTGGGTCTTGGTCTTGAGGATTTTGCTCTGGCGCTTCTTGGCCGGAGCGCCCAATACTCTCTGCTCCTCGCGGATTTCGGGAGGAGGCATTCGTTCCAGGACACCACGACGAATTTGATCATACCCAAAGAGGTTGGTGTACTCCACAGCTCGCTGTTGGATCTCGACGCTCAAATCGGCTGTCCGGCTGTTCAGGAAGAGACGAAGCCGCTCGATCTGGGCAGGATCGGACATGCGCACCGTCAATTTCATTGACGCTGTAGTGATGTATTCGATCACCGTCGGAGACGCATAGGTACTGTTGAGGATGTTACTGAAGAGATCCACGATATCACTCTCCTTGACCTCCTTGACCAACTCCTCTTCCTCGTACTGGCTACCGTGAAGCAGACTATCGCCGTACTCTCCAATGACCCAGGTGGCGGCCAGTGTAAGCCCCTCTTGGGAAATGTCCTCCTTCAACGATAGGTAGAGCTTCTGCACAGAGTACGTCTGAAGCTCCGGGGTGGTAGCAATGAGACGAACAAACGACGACAGGATCTGCTCCTTGACGTAGGCACCAGCCAGCTTGAGCACTCGGAGGATCGTGTCGACATGCCAGCGTTTGTTCGGCGCGAACCGATCGGCCGCAATACCAATTTGAGTGGTCATCGCCGGTTTGAACTCGTTATCGGCGGCTTCTAGGAAAGCGAGCAGCTCTCTGACAAGAACCCGGACATTGCTTTCATTGATCAACATAAAACTCAGGTCCAGAGCGCGTCTTCGGATACTGATGTCGGGGTCCCGGAGACACTCCAGGATAGTGTTGCGGTGTCGCTGGACGGCGTTGGGTTCGATGGCGATCACCTTGTTCAGGGTGTTCAGAGCGACGTAGCGAATGTTGTTGTCCTTGTTCGTAAGAAACTTTCCCAGAATGTTGACCCCCAGGACCCGCAATCCGGAATCAGCCTCGATGTCGAGAATCGTGAGGACAGCCTCGTAGAGGATGGCGTTGCCGACATTCTTCGTGGAATCGGTGTTGGTGGCAACCTGGGCCAGGATGTCGTTAATCAGTTCACTGGTCGCCGCATCCCCTCTTCCTAATACCCTCAGAAGACGCAGGATCTTGACTTGCACGAAGGGGTCCGTAATCCCGGAGACGTCATGCTCGGGGGCGTACCCGGAAGTCGTCAACCCCTTCAAAGCACGCACGAGCCCACCGGCCAAGGGCCGGAACATCTCTATCACACCTTCCTGGCCTTCCTCCGCCTCTTCTGCCTCACACATGTCGATTGCCAGGGTCAACCCGCACAGCAAGACGCCATGGTTCCGGTCCGATAAGAGCGTCTTGGCCTTCTCAAAGAAATGCTCCTGTAGGTCGGGGACCTTACGACATACTCGCATGGCACACAGGGCGGCTTTCCGTCGAATGTAGGGATTAGCGGTAGAAAGGAGGTTTTCAACTTCGGGAAATAAGTCTCTGGACATTTCGACGGAGGCAATATTACCCAGGGCACACAGGGCAAGTCCGACAATGTATTGATTCGAATGATTGAGATCGCTTGGCCCATATCAGCTAGATGGTCGGGGTCAAAGAACGACAACGGGGCCGCAACTCACTTTTTCAGCGAATTGGTCACCAATGTCAGTACTTCCTGGTTCTCGTCCAACAACAACATTGTGCCCAAATATCCCAGCCGCTTGTCAGCGAAGCGGTGGGACGCCAACAGTTTCAGACATTCGATCTGACCGAAATGTGTCCGTTCCCCGAGCGTGAACAGATAGAGAAGTTTGGCCACGTTGTTCCTCCTGTCAAAAACAAAAACAGCAAACACAAATATGAGATGATGGCTCCTAAAGGACGACTGATGAATGGAATGCTGACCGGATACCTGAATCATGGCTCTCTTCCCTGAACGAGGCACGGATGGCGGCACTTTCTTTCTGAATCACGGCGCGCTCATCGGCAATGGTCTTAGCCGATCGGACATTGCGAATGAATTGTTTGACTAGTCCATTGTGCGAGGGCGAGGGGAGGCAAATCGTTAGCAAGGGAACACGCCGATGATAGGGGATAGGAGTGTGTGGGGGGAAGTCTTGGGCATCTCAATACGTACGGGATGCCATGGCGGTCACAAGGACCCCCAACGGGGAAACGGGTCACGAAAGGGAGAGACAATGAGGAGCGACCAAGGGCCGGAGATGAAGGGAGGAATGCGAAATGGGCGTCTTCTCAGCAAGAGAGAGAGACGTTGATAGTCGTCGGTTCGTCTGTTGTTTGAGCCTCGCCCGTCCTTTGCGACCTGTCCGTCTTGGCATCTTTCCCCTTTCAGCCTAGTGCATTCGTGCGGTCACTTTACCACGTGATAAATTGAAGCCTGACTGGCAAGGCATCCATATTCTCGTTCTCGTATTGCGTATTGCGTATTCCATGCGTATCCATATCGTATCCGATTCCGGTTTGACATCTCGGCGGAAGTCGGAGTCCGTCGCCCAGCGTCATGTGCGCGCGAAATAAGAAATATGACGTAGAGTCTCCGCCATCGTTCCTCAACTGCCGCGCTGCTCGACGAGTCAATTGTTGTTCTGTAGCTTGTCCGATGTTCCGAAGGCTGTAAGGAAGTCTAAACTCTAGACACATCCGAAAATGCCGGGTTTTCCTGCGCTTCCATTCGACTCCCAACAACGGTCTCAGGCAGTTTCATCAGCCTTGTAAGGAGGATCCACATAGGCAGCACGATTTCCATTCTGTTGCGGATCTTCTTGGATGCTGTAGCTGGCCATATATAATCATCTCACCCACTTGCCTCGGTTAACCACAAAAACTGCCAAATAAAATAAAGAAGAATAGCGCACAGGGGATCAATGTGAATGAAGATCGATCTTCTTTCTGGTGTCTGTGACTTCCCGTCAGCAGCATGTCTTCGGCCGTCTCCCAACATAATGGCTCTCCGGGGTTACGACCACGTACCCTCCTTGCGGCGTCAAAGAACCTTGAAGATCCAGCTATCCAGAATGGTCTGGACAAGGTGACCCTTGATTCCAGGTAGGAAACCCCTCCGTTGAGGCGACGAGGCGCGTTGTACCATCCCCGAGTGCTAACGTGCGACGTCTCAGTGGTCGATCGACTCCTGTCGCCGAAGATGCACCTCCTTCGGCACATTTCCTATCAACAGCCAGAAAACAAGCTCGGGCGCGGAATCGCCTTTTCTACACCATTGAATATGTGCCTCGGGTCTCCCATTTCGATCCGCAAAGTGACTATCACAACTTCCGCGGCTTCTTCACTCTCTTTTGGATCGCATTGTTCATTATGGTGGTCACTACGGTGCTCCGAAACATCAAGGACACGGGTTATCCGCTGCGAGTGACGGTTTGGAGTCTGCTCTCGGCCAATGTTGTGTCAATGGGCTTCAGCGATCTTGCCATGGTGGTCACAAGTACTTTCGTTCTACCCCTCCATTGTCTCTTTCGGAGCAGCAATGGTTGGTTGCGATGGGGAAAAGGTGGTGTGGTCGTGCAGAGTATCTTTGAGGCAGTGTGGGCTATTCTCTGGATAAAGTGAGTTGGACTCTTTCCCGGTGACTTCGGCTGGAGGAGACTAACCAGCCCATTTAGCTGGCCGTTCATGCTGCAATGGACCTGGACAGCACAGGTCTTCTTTACCCTCCACACGTTGACCTTCCTCATGAAGATCCACTCCTACGCGTTCTACAATGGACACCTCAGTGAGACCGAGCGCCGGCTCTCCTCCCTCGACAAACCAGGGTTGGTGTCGATGGATGCCGCCGTACGATATCCCGACCCGACATCACGAAACCGACGGCCAAGCAATCATCCGCGTTCCCCATCCATTGTGGACCTGCGCGAGGACCTCGCTACGGAGCTAACCTCCCCGTTGGGCCGTGTCACTTACCCGCAGAACCTCACTCTTTGTAATTACGTGGACTACATGTTCTGTCCAACGCTTTGCTACGAGTTGGAGTATCCCCGAAGCCAGAACCGGCGATGGACAGAGATCGGATTCAAGACGCTCGCAGTGTTTGGGTGCATATTCTTACTGACTCTCATAAGTGAAGAGTTCATCCTTCCGGTTCTCAGCGAGGCCAATGCCCAGCTGCACGCGGTGAACAACGTAGCCGACAAAGCCTTGATCCTAGCGGAGTCCATCAGCATGCTTCTGTTTCCGTTCACAATCACCTTTTTGCTAGTATTTCTGGTGATCTTCGAGTATGTTCTGGGCGCATTTGCCGAGATTACCTGCTTCGCCGACCGTCACTTCTATTCCGACTGGTGGAATTCCTCCGACTGGTAAGTCTTCCCTGTTATTATCTATGGAGGGTGGTGATTAAACAGTCTTCTCAACAATTAGGCTCGAATTCTCGCGCGAGTGGAATATCCCCGTCCACCACTTCCTCCGTCGACATGTCTACTTCTCTTCCCTATCTCGTTTCTCCAAGCCCATGGCCACGTTCATTACCTTCCTGGTGAGCTCCATTGCGCACGAACTCGTGATGAGCTGCATCACAAAGAAACTGCGTGGCTACGGCTTCATTGCCATGATGCTTCAACTTCCTATTGTGGCTGTCCAGAAGTCCAAATATTTGCGCGGCAAGACGACCCTCAACGTAAGGCCACCACCTACCTACCTAGTGGCTCCGTTCTTTCTAACCGGTGCGAATGCATAGAATGTCTTTTTCTGGTTGTCCATGATTTTTGGACTTTCCTGTGTAAGACCCTTCTCTCCATCAATTTTTTTTTTTTTTTTTTTGCCTTCCACATATCTAACCTTCTATTTTTATAGATGTGCGCACTATACGTTCTCGTCTAAACTAAGAGCTGGCAGAACCAATACCATATCCCCTGGACTAGAGTCTCCTGTCTGTATTATACTACCATTTCTTATCATCTATATTATACCCCGGTTTTTCTATCCTACTGTAAAGTATATCAGAGTCTGATGTCTGTCAAGATAATTTAAATTTACATCCAGAGACGCATCTACCTGGTTTGAGATAGTTGTTTGATTTGGAGATGAATGAATGAATAATTAAATCGTTCTAGATTTGGTTATATACCTAATAAATTCTGTCCGATCATTTTGTATTTGTTTCACGGTATGATGCTATTATATATTTGACCTCGATGACTGCTGGGGTTGTGTATTAGATGAGTGGAGACAATAGTGGAGACAATATTAATTCTAATTGAACCCTATAAGATCATCATATGTGTTGGAGTTAGAATAAAAAGCAATGTATTCAATCTGTAACTTCCAGCTACCCAGGATTCAAAGACAGACACCCCAACGCCTTAGAAAAACCATACTAGGGAGCTAACTACCAGCCAAAAAAGACCAAAGAAAGGAGAATAGGATACATCAATATCCTGAAAGCCAGGTAACCTATTCTATAAGGTATGTGATGCTCCCCATAACTTTAGAGATGTTCAATCGGCTCTTCCGGTAATAACATCTCCCTCTCTGTCACCTCGCGAGGAAAGCAAGCTTTCAGCGGCGGACGGATGATATCGTTGAACAGAAAGGTTCCGTACACGAGCAATGCGAAGCCCAATACCTGTAGCCACTTGAAGGATTCCCATCCCAGGACTAGTGACACGAGCCAGATGAAGAGCGTCCGGCAGGTGTCAATGGTACTCCGGGATGTGGCGGAGACGTTTCGCGTGACGGAAAGACCGAAGAAGTTGAATCCCCTATGAAACACGACGGTTAGTAGGTATATCAAGTTAGGAAAGTAGAATACGAAGGAAATGGGGTGCATACCCAATACTAATCATAATCAACAAGCTAGAAACAGCAACCGCACGGTTCTCCAAGACCTGTCTCCATCCCTCCTTCGCATCAAAGTAACCGTATCGACCTGCTTCTGTTCGTCCAACGGCAAAATACAAGATGATCATCCCCACGACAGTAACGGAAAAGCCGAAGATGCCTTCCCACCCGACCACCCGGAGAGGATCCATGGCATAGTTTTCCAGAATCCATTCTTCCAACACGAATTGCGAGGCCGTGAAGATCTGCGCAGCGGCGATGAGGAGAACCCCGATGATGGCCTGCACCGCTTCCGAGGTTCGCGCAACAGCCCGTACTTGAACCGCAGCAGCATACAAGGTGCTCTCCTGCGTCAGGTCCTGACCTTGGTGATCGAACAGCGCACCCGCAAGACCGACCAGCGCGACGCCGAGGACCACCACGCACAGTGAGATCCACTGGTAAAGATAGAGTTTCCGATGGAGGAAAAGAACGCTGAAGAGACCCACGAAGAGCACCAGAGCTCCACGGGTCATCTGGTAGATGCTGGCGGCAACAAAGAGTAGGCCGACATTCATGAGCGTCGTACCCGCAATGTCACAGCACGCTGGTGCAGCAAGAAGAAAGACTTTCCAGCCGCGGAGACGGATACGTCCGTCGTCCCAATCATCGGGCTCCGAAGGGCCATAGGAGTAATGGCCGTTGATCGTACCGTTTTCATTACCGTCGTCGGCCTCCTCGTTCGAATTTACTGGGTGATATCCACCGGCCAAAAGAGGCGATGAGCCGTGACGAGACAGGCGTGGCGAGATACAGCTTCGATAGACGAAGGAGATAAACACGACGAGCCAAGTCCCCATTTCTCCAACAAACATCTGCAAGCTATAGCCATAAGCCTAAATTCAATGATAAATATAAAACTTTACACGGATTAAAGCCTACGTCTGGATAACAGGCTGTTCGAAAGTATGACGATCCTTGGGATCGGGGGAATCGCAGTTTCGCACGCATTGCATGTCCTGAGCAGAGGGGGTTAGCAAAGCCAATAACAGCTGCAGTCAGCGGGTTCCAACCTGATACTTGTTAAGAATCGTATTGCAAACCCCAGTCACGAGCATCATCGTGACCAGGACCGGAATCAGCGCTTTATTTGCCATATTGTCGTATCTCATTCCCACAGGACCGGCGAGGAAGGATAGTGGCGGACCAGTCAGACGTTAATAGGGAGAGTATTATATATAAGGTATCAATAAGGGGGAAACAAACACCAACTAGAGGGCGCTGGGTCGGATCGTGGATTCAATTGAGAACCCCTCCTGGACAAAGGGGTAAGGAGGAGTAATAAGGTGAAGGTTGGCCCGAACTGTTTGGGGTGTGCTTATCGGCAGCTGATCTGATCAGCCTTGGGACGGCCCGTATGGTAAGAGGCAATACAGTCTAGCACGGTATGGTATGGTACACATACCCAGAAATATCATGAATGTGTCCCATGCACAGAAGGCACGGC
Source organism: Aspergillus tanneri (assembly GCF_003426965.1). Lineage (NCBI taxonomy): Eukaryota > Fungi > Ascomycota > Eurotiomycetes > Eurotiales > Aspergillaceae > Aspergillus > Aspergillus tanneri. Next base: position 2,771,051 of record NW_022984633.1, read on the forward strand.
ACAGTTGATGCACCGGCATAAGGAACACAAAATCAATCGAATAATAATAAATAATAAATTCGGAGCGCCAACAGCTCCCACGATGGCCTATTCTTAATTAATATACATAATCCATTCGTATGTGTTACGCCGTTCTCCCGCTTAGATCATTAAACAGTTCTCATAAATCACCAAGAATATCACCCAACTTTACATGGCACAAATCGCAATCCCACTATCATCCACACTCAGAGATGCATCCTTGCGATCGAATGTGTCCCAGTTGACGTCCTCCCAGGTGTCATCCATTAGCATCCCGTCCTCAAATCGGCCCGGGAGATTAAGCCAATCGACCGGGATCCAATTGTTGTCTGACATATCGCCCGTTTTGCCATTGATGTCACCAGTCGTCGGCATGTCGCAGTCCTTGGGTGTTTGCGTGACCACCGCCGTCTCCACCGAATCCGGAGTATCTTTCGATTGTGTGTTGGCGAACATGTCGGCATTGAGGAATTCATCCATGGCGCCAAACCCTAGCCCGCCATCATCACCAAACGTGAACGTATCGTGGATCGTTTCGAGAGAAATGGAGCTCGTTGCCCAGGGATCAGGCGCTTCACTAACCGGCTGTTGCTCCGCTGGTCTCCCAGGTTCCTTCTTCTCGTCCTTACCTTGGGTTGATTTGGCTGTCGACATAGATGTTTTAGTTGCAGAAGGGGCTTGAGGGGTGGACAGCTGGTTCGAAGCGGGAGAAATAGGCTTAGGCCCAAATTGGCTGGGCCCTCTTCCCATCGGAGTCGTGCCCGCTGTGATAGGAGTAGCTCCCTCAGGCTTCGGCGGCTGGGGAGCCTCCATTGCAGTTCCCTTTCTCCCTCCCAGAGCGTCCGGGTTGTCTTCCGTTTTAACAAGGCTGTTTCGGAAACTCTCCAGGGCAAACTCGAGGGGATCCTCAATGGACTCCTCAACCTTGTGGTTCTCCTCAACATGCTTGTCCAGGGCGTTCTGGCTTGGGAAGCCGTGGTAATGATACTGGCATTCAGGCACACTACATTTGAACGCACCATGTAAGGCTGCGCCAGCCGACTTGGCAGCATCGGCGGCGCCCGGTTTGGTCGCTGGGGTCTTGGAGCCAGCGACCCCAATAGCTGTCGGTGTGGCACCAGCATGAGATTGCTTTCTCCTCTTCGGCTGAGGTAGCTTTAATTGGTCTGGGTGCATGTTGGCAGGGCCATATGCATGAGGGACACCCTGAGGAGATGGAGCTCCAAACGGTGCGGGCGGAACTGCAGGAGTGGTCGAAGCAGCAGTCTGACTCGAAGCTCTTCGCGCCCGTTGTAGAGCCTCCTGTTCCTGTTGGAGTTGTTGTAGATTGTTCGCGTTTAGAGGGGGCATATTGTTTTGAGTCGCCGCTTGCCCATTCGAAGGACTCTGCGAGGCACCAGGTCGCTGGTGCTGGCTCACATGCGTAATCATGGCGTGGAAGAGTTTCTTCACATAGTTGATAGTCATGGTAAGATACTCGGGGCGGATAGTAAGATGGTCATTAAGGGCCCACTCATTCCCTGGCTTGAATTGCCTCATTAGTTGTATGCGCTGTGAATACAGTAGATTAGTAAAGCTGATCTATTAATGGGCAGGGGAAGGTATAGTAACATACCATCGCGAGCAAGCTTCGCACATTCTTCTCCTGGCCGGGGATCTTCGCAAACCACTGAACTAACGCATCCATCCTTCCCAGCATATCTGTGGATTCACGAAGCTGTTGGGTCATTGTGGCCTTCTGTTCCGGTGTGACTGTGACAGGATCTGCAGGGGGTGCCTGTCTCGCCGTGTCATTGTACACTTGCCGGATCTTTTCCGGTAGATTGTTCCATGCTTCTTCCGCAGCTGCCCTGGTAATGGGGGGACGAGCCTGGCCTTGCTGTCTCCGTACTTGGGCCTCTAGTTGTGCGCGTTGCTGGGGTGTCATCGCTGCCAGCTGCTCCCGAGTGAATGGAAAATTTGGTCTGGAGGGCTGTGGAGCCTGTGGGCCTCGGGGGGCTGCCGGTTGGGCCTGTGCCACGTTATTCTGGGTTTCCGACGGCTCCTCGTTTTGTAGCTTCCTCTTCGCAGGTGGTTTGGCAGCAACCCCCTTTGCGCCCTTTCCAGATGCTGCCGCCGGAGCCTTTGTTGCCTGATTCTGTTGGCCGGGTTGCGTCGCGGGTTGCTGCGCCTGCGGCTCTGATTTCACATTAGGGGTGGTGACCGCAGGTTGGTGAGTTGGTTGGTTTTGTTGGCCTTGCGGATTTGCAAGAGCTGCCGCCGCACGATTTTGGGCAAGATGAATGAAGTTTTTCTGTCTGCTTTTATGCATGACCTCCCGGATCTGATCATCACTGAGATTTTGCAAGGTGGCACCAAATCGCTGACGAGCAAACTGAATATCTTGTGCAGTAACTGGTCGCATAGGGGGCATGTTCATCGGTGCTTGTTGCTGACCAGCTTGGAATAGTTGCTGATTCATAAACGGCTGTTGCTGTCCTTGGAAAGGGGCTGGCATCCATGGTCCTTGGCCACTCTGATCTGGATTCCGAGCGTTTTCCTTGCCTTGAGACAGTATTTGGGCTAGGTGGAACTTCTGTAAAGTCATCAATTTTTGTAGATCCATGCCTCCAAGAACCTGCTGGTTCGCCGCTGCCCATTGCTTCAGCTGGCCCCAGGTTTTGATATGTTTAGGAACCGGAGAGACCATGTTCGGATTGCTACTTAATATCGTCGGCGGGAAGTGCAAGCGATCCATCTCCTTGATTTGGTCAGGCGACATGTCCATGCCTCCACGAGGAAGTTGCAACTTGTAAAACTCTTGCTGGCGCTGTTGCTGTTGCTGTTGCTGCCGTTGTTGGGCAGACATTGGCTGTCCCTGCAGCATCTGATTGGGTTGTGGCTGGGAGCCACCCATGCCAGCAGCAAGTTGCTGTTGTAGATTTAAGGAAGCCCGCATGTTTTGGTTATTGCCCATCTGGCCGTTCGTCATCTGTTGGCCTTGGCCAGATTGCGATAAATTCTGCTGCATTGGCATCGACTGCTGTGTGGCATTCGCTCTCGCCAAAGCTTGGTTATTCGCTAGAGCACGACGTTGCTGGTTCAAGAATACGCTCAATTGTTCTGGATTCATCTGGGCTAACTGCTCTTGAACCGCTGGCGGAAGACCGGACGGGATTTGAGGTAGGGCCTGCATCGTTGGCTGTCCTCCCAAGCCCGGCTGTTGGCCGAGACCTGGGGGACGCGATGGAGGCCGCACCTGCGCAGCCACCTGCGCTGGAGACATCTGGCCAGGGGCCATGGGTCGATTCAACATGGGCATGGCGGAATTCTGCTGTGCCATCTGCTGTTGTAAATGTGAACTGGCTTGGCCAGCTTGTGAAATAGCCATCTGCGCTTTCTGGGCCGCTTGTGCACGAGCTTGCGCCTGCGTTTGCGCCTGCGACTGAGCCTGGAACTGGTTTGCTGGTTGCGTTCTATCTTGTTGGACAGCCTGAGCATTTTGCAGTTGCTGCTGTGCAAAAAACTGGGGGCTCATTCCGGCGCCATTCATGCTGGCTTGGCCGCCCTGACCGAGCTGCTGCCCAACCTGAAACATATTCTGAGGGTTGAAAGGCTGCTGATTCATCTGCGAGGAACTGGCTGGGACAACAAGCTGGCCCGCTTCCTGCGAGCGTAACCCATCGGCTTGTTGGCCTTGGATGTTTTCCACATTGCCCATGAACGATGATTGATCATGATGTTGCTGATTCGCCATTGGAAACGCCGAATTCCGCTGAAGGTTCATCATATTTTGGAATAATTGACGTTGTTGGGGATTCATTATCTGGTCATTCATCACTGTATTAGGGTCTGCCCCAGCGTTCGGGTTACGATTAAGTTCCAAGCGAGCCCGTTTATGTCGCCTCAAGTAGGTCAGGGCCTGTGAGCGAAAGAAGTAGGTTATGGGGTCCATATTCTTCCTGTTGAGATATTGTTTTTGCTCGGAGGTCATATTTTGCAGATTCATCTTGATCTTCTCGATGTCCTCGGGAGACGTCTTGGACAGAATCTGATTCGCTATTCGGCACACGTGGTCATACTCTTGGGCCGACAGTGTGTTTAGATCATCTGTGAGGGACGTAGTCCCGTTGGGTCTTTGCTGTGCCCGCTGCTGTTGCTGCTGCTGTTGCTGAAGCATAGCTTGTTGCGGCTGCGGCTGCGGCTGTTGCGGTTGCGTTTGCTGCGGCTGCTGAGGTTGTTGGGGTTGTTGGCGGGACTGCATTGCCGCTTGCTGGTTGGGATCGCCCATGTTCATTGCCATCTGTTGCTGACCGGACATCGGGGATGCTTGTACCGCAGGACGGTTCATTTGTTGGGGGAATTGGGACTGGCCGACCCCAGGCATTCCGGAGCCTTGGCCTGCCTGCGGCATGATCCCGTTTTGCATGACGGCAGCCTGTCTGGCACGCGTGTCTCGAATATGTATAAGCTTTTCGTTGCACTCCTTATCGTAATCAACCTAGAGGACATGAAATGTTAGATTTGGTCCCTCAAAAGGCCTGGGAGGAAGTAACACCAACCTTCTCTCTGGCTTCCTTGAAAGCTTTTTGCTCGAAACTCAAGGCCGCTTGGGCTGCGCTCTGGAGATCGACACGAGGTTGGATCAAACGAAGAGAAGTGAGCCTGAAAACAGAACGAGGTGTCAGTTTCGGATCCGTGGAAAGAGGAGATGGGGAAGCAAAAGGATGAGGGCCAGATCAAAGCCAAAGCGGTCAACTGGGCGGGAACCTCATTATTACGGCCGGGCCACTCACATTTGATATACCTTCACGGCCCGATCCTTCACAGGGACTTCTGCTCTCCATCCGCTGAAGGGCCCTTGAGACTGCAGCGCCTGGGCAACAAAGTTCATCATCACTTGATTATTCTGTGGAGCTTGCATCTGCCCACGTGCATTGGCACCACCAACATTGGGAAAATTTGCGGGATTCATGTCAACAACCCCCCCCCGTCAATGGGGATCGAGGAGCAGTCCGCGCAAGCCTTCGTTTGAGGTCAGCATTCGCTGTTGGGAATGCCAACCTTCACCGTGTCTCAGCGCGGGATCGTCGGGTGACAGAGCGCAAATAGCTAGTGGTTCCTCGCTGACGTGGCGGGGGAGGAGCGGAAGAAAAGCGACGTCGACTGGAGAGGAGAGTGAGGGAGGAGGAAAGTGGACTAATGCAGATAATCTCGATAAGGATACCGCAAATTTAACTCGGGGCGGGGGGCGACGACGGGCGTTGAGCTTTGCGGAGATGTAATGTAGGAAGGGTCCAGCGGTCCAGCGTAGAAAGTAGGACGGACGGAAGAGAGAAGAGTAAGGTAGGTAAGTGAGTGTATGGGAGAGACCAACGCAGCAGGGAAAACAAGGCGTTCGGGCACCAGCGTTCGATCAAGGCGGTTTTCGTTGGCAGGAGCCGGGGGAATGGCCTGGGGGGGGGGACTAAGCAGGACGGCGGCGAAGGTTGGATCAGTGACAGGGATGTCGCACCGACGCTGGTCACACTGGATCCAGTGATTTGCAGAAACGGTCGAATCTTCGATAGGGTCGGAGAAAAATAGTCGAAAAATAGAAGGAAAGAGAAGAAGAGAAAAATAAAAATAAGGTAGAAAGGAAAAGGAAATTCTGCAAACGTTAAATTTTCGTTCATGAGACGGAATCCATTTGATTTGTGCTGAAATGTAAGAAGAAACCGTGATGTTGGTGGTGGTGGGAATAGTATCCGTAGGTAATTTCAAGGAATTGGAAGGGGAGACGAGGCAAGACGAGACGGTCAGAGGAGGGGCGGGGGGAGGGGGGGACCAGAGAATTGTCGAGGGAGGGGGCCAGTAGTGGTGGTAGCTTACAGAATACTGTAGGTAATGAATGCAGCTGTTTTAACTGGATGATGAGAAGCAGGATGACCGCTGCTTGGAAGAGGAAGAGAAGAAGAGAGAAAGAAAGATAAGAGGAAGAAGGAATTGGAGAAGAGAGCTCGAGGGGGGAAGAAGAGAGAGAGTACGGGCGAAAAAGAGTAAGTTCCCAAGAAGGTAACAGGAAATCAAATCGACTAACTAATAATAACGATGGAATAATAAAGGAGGAAAGACAAAAAAGAAGAGAAAGGTCGAATAATTATTTTCGTTCTTTTCTTCCTTTTCCTTTTTCCTTCTTTTTTCAAAAAAAATAAAATAAAATAAATAAAATAAAATAAAAAGAATGCCTTCGATGAAGGGAGTGAAAAAGTAGGTAAATGAATTTAGGGAATATAAAGATCCAGGATCATCATCATCATCGCACCAAAAATAATTGACGGGTTCGAATGACCAGAGAGAAAAAAAAAAAAAAAAAAAAACCGTAAAATAGAAAGATCCAATCTCTAACAAGAGGCAAAAAAAAAAAAAAAAAAAAAGAGACAGATGGTGTGGACGACAGTACAGTACCTACACTTCTCGCACCCGAACAAGGTACGAGGAGACCAGACGAGACTTTCTCACAACCTCTGGATCACCCTGTTGGTCGTCGTCAGTTGAGTTAGTGACGGGAGCGGATGGAGACCAAAGCGGGCCATCTTCAGCTTAGTACCTTACCTAGTAGTTACCTAGTTCCTCTCGTCACCCTCCTTCAAGTTCAACCTTCACCTGAGGTGTGTCGTGTACCTCTGGAGGAGGGTTCCGATTCCACTAAAGTCCTACTAGTAGCCCCGTTCTATTGGCTTCAGGTAGAGGAACGGGCTCGAAGGGGACGCAAGGTCTTGCAGGCCAAGACTCGCGGTTTCGCAGGATACCTTAATCGTCCTCCATTTGTCGGAACTACGTTGGACGCGAACTGCCTTTTTTTTTTTTTTTTTTTTTTTTTTTCACTATGTTTTCCTTTCCCTTCCCTCCCAGATTTATTCTGGTTCTCGACACCAGATTCCAGATCGATGATCCTCCAGAGGAGGAAGAGGAGGAAAGAATGGGGAAATAACGGTGATTGCCCCTCCCAGGCCATCCAGGGATGGTAATTTGGGGGATATTGATCTATTTCTAACTCTAATTAATATGACGATCCTTTTCGCTTTCCCTGGTTGGAGAGAAGTGAGACACCGTTTGGTCCAATAATACTAACTACTAGAGAAGACCTGAGAAATCCACAAGGTTCTAGATACTGAGACGTGCTTTAAGGTGGTGTCACCACCCATGGAACCTCCGTGTACCCTTCACCTACCTGTAGGTCCAGGAAGTCCTCCATATATAGAAGAGGGGGGGGGGGGTCGTCGAGAAGGACTCGGAAGTGTCCTCAGGTTTGCAATGCGATCGATCTACCAGGGGAAGCCTTACCGAGTCTGGAGGCGTTTCTCTTTTCGACTCATGTCCAGCTCTGCTGGGAACATCTACCAAGGACCAGGTATTGGGAATGGCATATGTAAAGTACATACATACTAGCGGTATTTGAGTTACGTGACCTCAGTGCTTACCTACTCTGTATGGAACACTAACTAATTAGTTAACTAATATTAGGTTAGTGACCCACTTCACTTGTTATCAGGTCTTTGTTTTTGGAGCTCACCGATTTTATAACTATGCACTGGCTTGGATGATAAATCACGGGAATAAGCAGCACTTCAGAAGGCAAAGGGTGAAACCGGAGGACAGAGACATATTGGTTAGACTCTGTTGAGATAGTCCTAGCAATACCGAGTTTAATTTACTAGATACATCCTTCCTTGTCACTGCAAAGTACCTACGGAGTACCCATCTTTGCAGTTATAGAGCTCTGGACCAGTTTAAGATTCAGCTTCATAGGTATCCACTTGGCGATGCGACTTCAAGAGTTGAAGGCAGCAGCCAACACTGCTGACCTGAGGAATTTGTTGTGGAGCCATTATTTCGTATATCACCAGTGCCAAGAAAACTACCCATCCTACTGAGTAGAAGACGACATACGCTTTTGTTTGACGGTATTATTATACAGTCAAACAGTCAAGTAATTCTTATTCCTTTTATAAGTACCACAGTATGAGGCCAGCTGCTTTGGTCTTCCTAGAGAAGCATGTTGAAGTACACAATTAGCAGTGGTTACGATTAGAAATGTTGTTGGTTGGAACTAATACATTGACCACAGCTCAACTGAGAAAACAACCGAAGCGCTATTTGTGGGGGTAAGCAGTTATAGCTAACTAAGAGCATTGTATCTAACTATATAGAGTTGCTTAATACTTTTTTTTTTTTTTTCTTTCTTCTTTCTATTTTTATTAGTATCTATTTTCACTATGTTAATATTATAATATAAACAAATATCTATTCTTAATCCAAGATCCTTTCTTAGTCGCCTATTATTCCCTGCCTTTTATACTAGTATCCAAAAAGCACTGTACATATATAAAGTATAATCTTAAAAATATAGTTAGTCACAACACAGAATTGCGCAACTAACGTGCCACGAAAAGAAAATTCACTAGTACTGTGAAGCTACAGTACTATCCCTAGATATATTAATCATTATAAAACTTACATTATATAATAGTTGGGCAGTAACAAGTTAATAGTACTTTAGTTAATTAATTTAAACTATATCTTGCTATATTAAGTGATTTATATACTTCCCTCTCCTTGAATTTTTAAGGACTAAAAAATGCTTTTCTAATTTATATCAATCCATTCTTCCCAGGTAAAATAGCTACAGTTGGAAGTTTTAGATCACTCAGCTGCTTTTGTGAGAGAATTCTGCTAATATTTTAGTTTTACAGCTTGGTAGGGAGCGGGGATTGTGGTTTGATCCATATTCCGACCCAACCATTCAAAGGCCTCCGCTCCTCTGGCCATGGCTCTGCAGCATTTAACTTTGAATTGATAAGGTCTTAAATTTCTCCGGAGCAGCGACTCCGGCTGCATTATATGTATAAAATTAGTGCATATGTATAGTTGATATTCATACCTTTCTCTACTAAGAAGTCAATACAGGTTTCAGTGAGAAGTTAAATTTGAATTGCAATGTATTGAAATGAAGTCTAAGGAAGTGGAATCGATGTGCTTAATGCATGACCTACCTAGCAGGGAATCTAGAAACTTCCCAGTGATCAGTATAGGGAATATTCTTAGGTTTAATATAAAAAGTGCCTATACAATAAGTAACGGAGTATAGAGTTCCCTGATTTAATATTAACTGAGGAGCCTATCTGTACTCCGTTATTCCTGATGGTTCCTGACATTGATCTATTTTACTAATATGAAAATATAATCTATTTACCTATAACCACATACTGTTATTGTATTGTTCTGTATAGGTAGATCACTAGTGTATATAGTACCTATTGAGTGTGATTATTTTTATCCCTTATATACAAAAACGGCTTATTTTGTGGTACTTGTGTTAACTACCAAAGCTTGGTCAAAACCAAACACAGGCTTTTTAATTTAAAAACAAAGTAAAAATGACATGGATTTTCGCATGTATAATTTTTATAAGAGTTCCATGCTTAAAATTCAGAACCCGATCCAGGTGTATATATGCTATGTGTATTAAACAATTACTACAAAAGCATAAGGAAAACCACACATATAAACTAAAGATTTAATCTGTTGTGGCTGGTATGATGTATAAACAATCTAAACTTACCATTTAAGATATTTTAATTTAGAGGAAGAAAGGAATCTTCGAGCCAAAGAAAGGGAGCCGGGCTATACTAAGTGTTTAAGAATGCCTCCCTCCCTCTCTATCCTCTGTGATCACTAGGGATTTACAGTACGTGGCATGGAATTCGGTACTTCTGCTGTACGTACATCGCCAAGCTTCAGCATGGAGCATCGATAGTCAGCGGACTATTCCAATTTCGGAAAACCTTGTTGTGACACGTGGGGCAGGCAATCGGCCTGCATGAATATACACAGAGTACGGGTATTCTCGTCTACACAAGTAGCCTTCTGGAAGTGGGCACATTGACCTGCAAGCAAAAATTGTTGAGAATACACGAAGATGAAATTTCACAGTCTCAACTGATGGTGGAATGATACCCATTGGGTGCCTGACTAGCACTGCCTAACGCCCCACTTCTTCCTAGCAGGGACAATGCTGGCCTGTTTCTTTTTCTGGAAACGGAAGTGTCAAGTGATATCACGTGACATGGCTGCGTCACCAGGAGGCTGGAGCCTTCCGTTTATCTCCTGACGGAAGGTTTGAATAGAAATGAAAACGATTCATAGCAGGTGCTTGGTTGGTTAAATTAATTACCCTCAACCCATCCATCGGTCCACGTCCCGATCCCACTGATCACGCCTTTTTCCTTTCACCGTTGAGCTTGCCTCTTTTCATTATTATCCCTAGTCCGATCTCGACAATCCGTCTTTTCAAACTGATCATGGTCACTATTGATCGATCTAGTCCCTGAGTCTCTCTTCCCCCCCGCCTTTCTATGAGCCTCCAGTTCTCTCCCAGAACACCATGGTTTCTACATCGCCTATCCCCGTTGGGTCCAGTATATTCTTCTCCTTTGCGCTCTTCACGATCTCGGTCCTCGTGTTATTACTTATCCGGCGCTTCCTAACTCTGCGGGCCACACCGGCCTACTTGATCATACCCGTCTTTCTCGCACTTGCGCTGCCTGCTAGTGTCGTGCTTCTGGTCCCTATTGACCTAGCATCAAGCTCGCGTGACGGAGGGAGCCCTCAGGCAATCTGGCTTCCCGATCGATTGATCTTGGTGTCCTGGCGTATCGCCTACTGGCTCATTTTCGTGCTAACGTGGTGAGTACTGCGCTCGGTTGATTTTTTGCAGCCATGGCTACCTATCGGAGGACTGACCTGTCTTCTCCTTTACTCTAATAGGGCCATTCTCCCATTACTTGGCGAATATATTGATTCGGGGTATCGTGATCCAAAGAGTCGCATCCAATACTCGATTCGTTCGAATGCCCGCTATCAGCTGATTGTTTTGTGCTGCGCGCTTGTGGGGTTGGTATATATCTCTATCCAAAATGGCTTTCAATTCAGGTCTATCAAGGCACTTGTCATGGCTCTTGCCTACGTCTGGGGTCTGGTTCTTGCAATCTATTTAATGGGCCATGGCCTTGTTTCTATACCTCGCACGCTGTTCCGCAATGCTAGTGTCAGCGGTCGGCTACGGAGACTCCAATCTCATGCCCCGCGACTACATGACCGCCTCATGGATGCAATCAATGACCTTGAAAACCTTGAATCCCAGGTCAATCAGCTGCAACGTCGTAAAACCGGTTCCGCTCGCGACTTTCAAGATTGGATTGAAGAGTTGGGCGAGTCGTCGACTCCGCCAGAGGCACGGTCCCTTCTCCAACCTACGGAAGGGTCGGACACCGTGCCAGCTGTAATCACAGAACGTTATATGGCAGATCTTACTCGACGGCTTCAGCGCGCTCGGCACCAAAGGGCCCGCTTTGTGGACGAGTGGGACCGCTTGGTGTTGACTGCCGCGGATTTACAAGCGATCATCAACTCGTCAGCGTCAAAAAAGCTGGAGTTTAGCCACTCTTCATATCGATCAACATCCCTGCCGCGAGTGAAGTTTTTGACTCCCTATATGCGGTACCACGTATACGTCCATCTCATTCCCAGTTCACGGCTCGCCCTGGGAGCACTGTTTTCGGCTGCGTCCGTCTGCGTCGTTTGGTCTGAATTGATCAAGTCATTGGCACCCCGACTGTCAATCGTGACGCTCTCAGTAGTCTCTTACCACAAGAACCCGGCGCCTGTAGGTTTTGGACGACAAGTGGCCGCCTCCGTATGGTTGCTGTACATGTGCTGGGCAGCATTGGTGGGTGTCAATGATGCCAAAGTCTGGGGCAATCGTGCATTGGTCCGCCGGAATACGTACGGCGAAAGCGCATGCTGGTACGCTGGGTTGGTGGCTCGGCTTACTGTACCGATCGCATACAATTTCCTGACCTTTTTACCGGAGAATGTCCGACTTGATACCACTTTTTATCAATTTCTTGGGCAGTACATCGATCTTACGCCTCTAGGAAAGGGGTTCGATTACTTTTTCCCCGTCTTCATACTTTTGCCCATCTGCGCTACGCTTTTCAACCTCTACGGCCGAGTAAAGAATGTCTGTGGATTTGGCCTCTTGGAAGAGGAGGAAGAGGACCTAGAGAACAACCCTGCCGGCTACGGGCTGGGCGGCTGGCGGGAAGGCCGTGACCTTATCGACAGGGAATTGAATGGCCTGGGGTCTCTGGCGCTTTCCACCCGCAGTGGACAGTCGCCGCGGCCGTCGAGTCGAGCGGATGAAGGCACACGGGGGTTTTCGTCCTCGCGCAACTCGGGGATCGAGGCTATACGATCGTCTCGGCCAGCCCGGGGAGCCACTCCCGTGTCTGCTCCGTTGGAGGAGGGGGACCAGGAAACCTTCTTCCAATCTTTTGCCCACCGGGTCAGGAACACGTTTGAAACCGCCAGTAAACCGCAGTGGCTTCAGGGCGATGCATTCCGACTTCCGCGGTGGATGGGCAGCGAGGGCAACGGGGGCAACGATGGTAATAGCGGTCTTGCGCGATGGTTTGGAGGCCGGCCAGAGCCTGGCGGAGTTAGGCTTTAAGACTTGGGCTACCATGGCAAAGGCGTTTGATGAATAGATGTGCGACGTCCACATGTATGATATCGGGACCGGGATAATATATAAATGCTCCTTGTGATACTTTCTGATGACCATGACCTAAGTATGACTGATTGGCCATCGTGGGCTGCCTACTGCTGTTGAGGCGCAGGCAGCTAAATACCTAGGATGAACCTAAGTAGGTTAGCTAGACAGCTGCATCTTGCTTGCGCCAGACTAGACTTGAGCCCCATGCAGTTCAATGCTCCCCTTCCTTGCCAATTCCTAGGTGTCCTCAAGGTTGACCCAAAAAAAGTGGCGGTTGCGGCAAAAAATCAGCCTGGGGAGGCTCTCCGCCTTGTTTCACCTCCGATGCTGCTGCCATGACCTCAGCAGATGTGTTCCCTTCTTTTCCTTTCCTTTCGCCGGCTCGTTCCTTTTTTAACCCTACAAATTCCATGACCCCGCTGTTATCGCACGTTTCTCAGTCCTCCCTGGGCGAGACGTGTGCTTTCTACCTGGATTACCTTGCCGTCCACGCTCCCCAGTCCCTTCGTTCACTGCAGCGCAAATTTGTCCCTTCCCTGTCCTCTCCCCCGCCACACCACGCCTTTGTCGTCGCTGATAGGCCCACGCTCATCTTCACCCTCCTCGCCTGTGCCATCGCCGCCGCCGTCGTGATCGTCATGTCTTGGCGCAGCCAGTTCACCAACTTTTGGCGCCGCTCCCCTCAATACTCTGGCGTCCCGAACCCGCCGCTCGTCAGTGACGGCGATTACAGCTACATCTCCCCCAATGACATTGTGGGGCCGCCAACGCGGTCATACGGGAACCAATATCCCCAAGACACCGAGCCGGATACCCTGCTCCTGAAACACCGTCGGAATACCTATGAGCTGCATTTCCCCGCGTACGCGATCAATGACGGTGCGCTCAGCGTGGGCCAGTTGAGGCAACGAGCTGCGGAGGTGACACGCACGTTGGATCCGAAGCGGATCCGTCTGCTCTACAAGGGGAATTTGTTGGATGATGACTCACTGCCCTGTCGGTCGGAGGGACTCAAGCAGCAATCGGAGGTGCTCTGTGTTGTATCGGAGGTTCATCCGGGAGAGAGCACGCCTAGTGATGCCTCTGATGCAGAGGCGGACAAGCCCCCGGAGGATGCGCGTGAGGGCACCGAGAAAAAGAGGACCCGTAATCGCAACCGGAACAAGAACAAAAATAAGAGGAAAAATAAAGATAAGCGGGTCAATGACACCAACGGCAGTCTCGCTCCGCCATCAGCGGATCAACTGCGGCCCTCGTCTTCCGGGCTGCCAGCGTCCTCTCCCAACTTGAAAGCCTTCCGCACCTCAATCGAGCAGGTTCAAGCATTGATGTCGTATTTTCATACTGAGCTGGTACCCCTATGTGAAGCCTACATCGCTGATCCGCCGACGGAGCTGAAATCGCGCGACTTTGAACATAAGAAGCTGAGCGAGACCATCTTGGCCCAGGTGATTCTGAAGGCGGATGGCATTGAACCCGACGGCCATGAAGAGACTCGAAACTTGCGCCGGGCTCTAATCAAGGAAACACAGTCGATCCTTGCGAGACTGGATCAAGCGGCGAAAGAATAATCGTTAGCAACCGCGCCCATTTCTTTGCTCCGTCCATCCCCATTTAGTTGGATCGCCCTTTATCCACTGTACATGTGAAACAATATACGCAAAGATGTCTTCTCTATTTTTTATTTTTATTTTTTGGTTCTTTCATGTAATTTGACAGATAGAGGCTTTCAGCAAAGACGGCATGGGGTTTTTGGATTTTCTTGGATCATGTACTACGAGAACTAGATGACGTCCGCCACATGGTGGAAATATGGGCTCGGATGCTGAGAACTGTCAATAAGAGCATGGTAATGGCGTCTGGGATGTACCTGAGATATGTTGCAGATTATTGATTATTGGATTTGGCTTGTCACACCGTACTATTTAAATCCCAACACACGTGCACGGCTGGCCACATTAGAGCCGGAACCGGTAGTGAGTGACCATATCTTGTGTCAGTCCGAGTCTGTTTAGGTAAGGGGAGTCCATCAAGCCTGGGTGGGTGGCATGGTGGCGGAGGTTTCCAAACCGGCTTTTTCTGACTATGAATGCGGCCTGCGCGCTTGATATGCAAATAAGAGGATTCTTCGTAAATGAAAATTTCCCCGAAAGAGGAGGCAGGTGGTTGGGAGTGTGTATCTCAATTGAGCCGCTGGTGTCGCACACCCAGGGGGTGGACGCCAAATATGACCTCGGAGGATTTAAACAGCTCTGAAGAGGGGCAGTCAATCTATTGGACCCGAGGCATATATGTATCATATCATACATATCCCCCCATGAGACGACCTCGGTCAGGGAAATGACATATTCGACTGATCGACTGCCACTGGACGAATTCGCATTTCAGAGATTGTCTCAGATCTCATGAAGGAATGAGGGATGGCCCAGTTGGGCAATGAGCTGCAGTCCAGGGGCACATTAAGTTGAGACAGACAGTTGTGAGCCATGATCGCACATGGACAAGAAGATAGGTGAGAGTTTGGCCAGGAAGATGCAAAAGAGTGTATATACAGACTTAGAGCTCTGGTCTGTCTCCATCCGTCCCATCCATGCATGGTACGCCAACGGGAGCTGCTCACCCACCGTTATTGTGGTGGCCTGCAAAGTATACTTGGGGATGGAGCGATACAACCTATGTTCTAGGCTGTCTCCACCACTAGCGCTGCTGTCTAACTGTGATGGCAGAAAACTAGCGGCGCCCCGTGTCTCTCGTTTCTTTCTTCCTCGCTCTGTCTGTCTCTCTCTTTCTCTCCCTCTCTCTCTTACTTTGCTTCTTCTTCTTCTTCTGCTTCTTCTTCGTCCTTCACTCTATCCCATCCCCTCAATACTTTCCCTTCTCCTAATCAACGAGAGACCACAGACAGAGCTCATCAATCTTTCCCTGTGTGTCTCTCTCCGTCCAAAGAATTCATTCGACTGACCGCCAAAAGTCCCGCCACGACTTTGCTTCCACTCACTCCTTTTCCCCGTTTCTTTTCCTTCCCCTCCTCATTTCGTTATCTCTTGCTCCCCTCAGCGGGTTTCAACCCCCTCTATACTGTCATTCATTCTCTTTGTCAGTGAATTACTTGTCTGTCGTGCTTTTACTTTGTCATTGTTTGTCCTGGACCGATTATCCCTTTGATCAATAGGACTGGACCCGGAGTTCCCTGCCATCCACCGCTGGCCTATAATATCGAGCGAACCTGAGGCATATCCACGGTACCGTGTTCGCCACGACCCGAGAACCAGCAGCTGCAATAGCCATATCGAACCTGGAAAAACAAGCTAATCCCCACTTGGGTCCTATTTACAATCTACTGCTTCGGGTCGACTTTTACGTCCTTGCTTCCTCTACCCCTTTTCTTCTTCATACGACCGCTGTCGATATTGTTAATTGCCTCTTCTTCTCTGGATCTCGCACGGTTCACATAAATCACGATTTAGGGCTTCAGCTCAGTGGCAGGTGAGAATTTCCTGGGTGGTCCGTAGTGAGGTTTGGTACGCCTAAGGGAATGGCCTGATCGGCAGGGACTCTGGTGAATTAATTCTCCCTTAAAAAAAAAAAAAAAAAAAAGCAAAGAGAATTGCTCTCCCCCCAACCAACCTCTCTTCAACCGCCAGACTATTTGACAAAAGGTTCCAGCTGGACTGGCCTTGTTTTTTTGAATTATCTTTATGCACGCTGGAATGGCGGGGACAACCACTGCCGCGTATACCGCAGATGTTTGGACGTCGGCCGGCACTGTAGATGGGAGCCAGAACCAGTGGGATTATGCCGTCCCAGTTAGACAGAGTGTAAGTATCTGTGGTCGGATATCTCTTCTTCCCTGTGCGGCGAGATCGACGGGGTATGACGTTTCGGTATCTGCCGACGTTTCTCTGTTACCCCTCCCCCCCTCCCTTATTGTCTGCCTTGAGGCATGTGTAACATATGATTGTGCTGACATGTGCTTTGGTAGAGTACCGTCCGTCGCACCAAGTCCCGATCGTCACACGACTCTACCCATGCTCGGTCGCGAGACCGTGCCTCCAGAGGGTCTCGCAGTTCATCTCTATCGAGACATGCCTACGCACATGACGCAGCACACCTAAATTCTCGTGGCCGTCATGATGCGAACCTCAGCCGTCGCGGAAGCGAAGCCGGGAGCTTGCGAGGCGCGTATGGACATGAGATGGTAACTCACAGTGTCGGGAATATCAGAGACTCGGCAGATACACACAACGAGGGACCTCTAAAACGAGGGGATATGAGGGAGGGCATTGGGTTGTATTTGAATGAGCTAGACAACGAGAATTGGATCCACCGGGACAAACTGGCGAAGATCGAAAGTGAAGAGCTGCACCAGGCTACGATCCTATTCCACCGCCGAGGGGGAATAGAGTCCAGTAGGCCTCAACGCGGGAGGAATCACGATTTGCACCACCCCGGCACCAGCGTGTCTTCTGTAACTACGCCGCCAACGACCGAGAAGTTGGAGCCCTGGCCAAATCTTCACGATGAGCCTCGTGAATCTACCCGCTCCTAACCGATTTGAATAGCGGGGATGAGCGCCAGAATTGGGATCTCCGAAGGCCCGAGGAGATTGCCGCTGATGACAATGCATCGAGCTTCTATCAGAATCCCGGGCTGCGTAAGAGCTCGTCCCGTATCCCCATCTCCACGGCGAGCCCGGCACCTATTTCGCCCGAGCAGCTTGGTCGTGAATTTCCAATGCAACGCGCCCGCGGACTCACGAACGGAGAGGAGGATGTGTTGACGATCGGGAAACCGCGCAGAGCCAGTGAACCCATTGTAGTGGATTCGATTGGAGATTCGACGCCCCCGGGTGGGAGTAGACCGGGGAGCCGCGGTATTCAGACCGGTCAGAATGGCCCGTCCAAGAAGACAGCCACCAAAGGGATGTCGGGATCAGGACCTCGGAAATCGTCTGCCCCTCCCGCGACGAGAAAAGCTACACCGAGAAGCCGTGCTACGTCCAACAATCAGCGTCCTACAACACGATCAGGCGACAACCGTCCAACACAGCCTGTCAATCGACCTGAAGGTGATCCTCCATGGCTGGCGACCATGTATAAACCAGACCCGCGTCTTCCTCCGGACCAGCAAATGCTTCCCACCCACGCACGAAAGTTGCAGCAGGAGCAATGGGAAAAGGAGGGCAAAACGCCGACAACGTATGATCGCGAGTTTGCCCCGTTAGCCATTGGCCCTGATGGCATGCGTCCTATAGAAGACAAGCTCGAAAAGCAGGAAGAGCCGCAGCCGCAGCCGGAGCCGCAGCCGGAGCCGCCTGAACCATTGAACCCTGATGGCGCTCCAGAAGTCCCGCTGCCGTCCAAAAGCCCCGAACCGAATACACGACCGGGGACGGGATATAGC
This sequence comes from Aspergillus tanneri, assembly GCF_003426965.1. Taxonomy (NCBI): domain Eukaryota; kingdom Fungi; phylum Ascomycota; class Eurotiomycetes; order Eurotiales; family Aspergillaceae; genus Aspergillus; species Aspergillus tanneri. The sequence continues at coordinate 2,789,052 of NW_022984633.1, forward strand.
ACGATGCCCAAGCTGCAGGAACCTCCAGCGGGATTGACGCCTAAATGGAGTGCGCCTGTTGTCACAGCGCAGGAACCACCCGAAAAGAAGGGTTGTGGATGCTGCATTGTGATGTGATGGTAATACCTTCGGGACTTACTTTGCTCAGAATCTTTCCCTTTCCATTCCTGTCTCTTTTCTTTTTTATCTATTGGCTTGTTTATTCAGCGTATCAGGTGGTTTTGGTGTTTGTGATCTTGAGAATCTTAGGCATTTTTAATCCCTCCGGCCTTTTTTTTTTTTTTTTTTTTGTTTTTCCGCAATATTTATCATATATCTCATATCTATCAACCTTCACATTCCTCGTCGTTGATTTCCTTGCGGCTGTGGCATCGTCGTTCTTTGCAGGATTCCTCGTGGATATAATCCGATTATATTCGTTCACCTTTATCTCTCTTAACATGGTCAAGTTACCATTTCTTTGCAGATGGCGCCCGGATCCAGGACAAAGCGGAGTTTCCCTGCAGAGTGTCAACGTGACCAGTCCATTGCCTAACGATTTAACGATGCATTTTCTTCGGGGTCCTTGTCATTGATCTAGACTGATACTAATACCTGCGGGGTTCTCGTTCTGCATTCATGCTCATTCTGTCGTTGTCTTAGCGTGGCTGGGTTGGATCTATGCAAGGATAGAAGATTGATATCCTCTATATGAACACCGAGTAGTACAACAGATGTAGTTATACTAACTAGCTACATGGCTTACGGTGTAGTAGTTTACTAACTACTTCCCTAGCAATTAGTTAACCACTCTATGGGTGAGCTGCGAATACAGTCGAGCGCGCATCTGCATTCCCATACAGAATGATACTTTTAACTTGGGATATCCTAGCCATTCTACCTCTTTATTAATAACAATTTAATCTGAGGAATCTGTGGGCGCTGAATGGAGTGTATAATAATTTTTAAATATCTAGTATTATTAAATAACTACCTAGATATTACAAATTACCCAGTACTTCAAACCTGTTATATGTATCTGAGACCAAAATAAATTTCTTTTACAAAATATTTAATTACAATATCTATTTACGTACTCATATAGAATGAATTTGTCTGATATAAACCATAATAACGTAATCGGTAAGCGAGCGCCGCATGAAAGCGAGCGCCGCACCTTTGTATTCCATATAAAATGACACTTTTTGAGAGTCTAATATCATCTCAACAATAAAGCACCTAGGGGACATAAAATTAAATATACAGTATAATATAATACAGTGTATATATATATTAAGCAGAGAAATTTCCAGAATGAATATTTCTCCAGGTAAGATAAATTACAGCTGTATTTTTTATACTTTCAGTTGTCCTAGTATTTAAAGCCAAGAAAACTACCTAAAAACATGAAAATATAAAAACACCCTTTTTAGAGTTCATATATATGTTACTATCTTATCAAGATGTTTCTATATCTACTGGTGGTTGAGATATTAAGGTTTCAAAGAGTGCCATTTTATATGGAGTACAGAAGTGCGGCGCTCGCCTTCAATGCGCGGCGCTCGCTTACCGATTACGTTAGTAGAAAGTGAGTTACCATAACGTAATCGGTAAGCGAGCGCCGCATGAAAGCGAGCGCCGCACTTCTGTACGCCATATAAAATGGCACTCTTTGAAACCTTAATATCTCAACCACCAGTAGATATAGAACATCTTTATAAGACAATAACATATATATGGATTCTAAAAGGTATTTTCATGTTTTTAAATAGCTTTCTTGGCTTTTAAATACTAGGACAACTAAAAATATAAAAAAATACAGTTGTAATTTATCTTATCTGGAGAAATATTCATTCCTAAAATTTCTCTGCTTAATATATATATATACGTTATTATATTATACTGTATATTAAATTTTATGCCCTCTAGGTGCTTTATTGTTGAGATATTAGACTCTCAAAAAAGTGTCATTTTATATGGAATAGAGGTGCAGCGCTCGCTTTCATGCGGCGCTCGCTTACCGATTACGTTAATTAAGTAAGCATATCACATGACATCATCACGTCAGTCCTTAGCGGATTGTGAATTCCCCGTCATTATGTCCCTCCATCTTTCAACCTTTTCTTCTCTCATCTTTCTCTCTCTACCTACTCTAACTCCTCTGGAGCCCCGTCGCCCAAGATAGCGTCTATATTTTCTCGTCTTTTCGGGTCGTTTGCCGGTCCCTCTCCCGCAATGTCTGCCGCAAAGACCAAGGCTCAGACCCTGATCAATGAGAATGGTGTTGGTATGACTGATCTGAACTATATGTATGCTGAGGATTTCCATGTTAATATGATATGATTTGGTTTAATGTAGTTGTCTTTTCAAAGTCATACTGTCCTTACTGCACCGCAACTAAAGAACTCTTGAAGGAACTGGGCGCGAAGTATCGTGCTGTGGAGTTGGATCTTCTTGGTATGCCCTATCTTATTTTATGTTGTTTTGTTGTAATATAAGAATATATGGAAGAAGAGAGGGAAGCTAATAAGAATAGATGACGGCTCCGCTATCCAAGACGCCCTTCAGGAACTCACCAGCCAGCGCACCGTGCCTAATATCTTCATCAAACAGAAACATATCGGTGGGAACTCCGATCTGCAGGCTAAGAAGAAGGACCTGCCAGCTTTGTTGAAGGATGCGGATGCGTTGCAAGCTCGATCTATCTGTTAATTTCGATAGATAGATAGATATATTACTCGCTACTTATTATTTACTATTAGCAGTATGAATAAGGAGTAGTGAATAATATCTACAATACATACTATACAGAATCATTAGATCACCTTCTGAAGTACAGTTCCCACCGGTCGTTCCACAATCCCCATAACTCCGTCCACCACGCTCTGTCGCGCTCCCTCACTCGAGACATTCTTTCCCGCTAGATAATTCAACCAAACTAGTCGGCTGATGCGCTCATCCTGTACGCGACCCAGGAATCGAGCCGGTTTGGACTCATCCGGGTGGAACAATGCGTCCAGCTGGCCCTGGGCACTGCGCACAAGAAGCAGCGTCTGTCCCTTGGGCACGTTCTTGCGCTGTCCACCGCCAAACAGACCCTTGAAATCATTCATCGCTGACCCAAATGACTCATTCTCAAACTCGCTGGGGACTCCCGACTCTCGCGCCTTAGCATCAGCCTGTTGCGCACGTCCGGTGATCCCACGGACCCAGCCATCACGAAGATGCAAGAAGTCCGTGTTCCGTGTAGGAACAATCCGGAAGGCCGTCCGGAGACCGTCCTGCTTCAGAATCAAATCCCACACCGCGTCGCCCTTCTCCGGATCTAGGAGTAACCGTCTCAGCTGCTGTCGCTCCGTCTCAACAAGCGATGTCGCCGAGGTGGCCCCTAGCGCATCAATCACCGCACTGTCTCCCGGCGGGTTCACCGCCGTGCGGACCAGTCGCTGCTGTAGTTCTGTGATATCCGACTTGGCCACATACATGCCTACCACGTACACCTGGATCCGTAGGAACGATACCGTGCGGACCCCCAGTCCTAGCAGCTGGTACTCCTCCTCTTCGTTAGAGGGGACCTCATCCCCTGCTTTCAGGATGCTCGTATCAATCGATTTCGGCAGCGTGATCGTACTAGGGAAAAACGGAACGGAACTCGTGCCCGTAGCTACCTGCTCTGCACCATCTTGTCCCTGGATCCGAATCACAGACGGGCTGCTTGTAAACCCATCCGGTCCCTCCGTCTTCAATTTACCGTCATCATTTCCCTTTTCAATACCAGTCTGCTTGTTCTCCTTCGGTTCTTCCACCTGCGACAATCCAAATAGATCCAGCTGAATCACGCCGTACATCGCCACAGCGCAGACCGCGATCCCCGCCGCCGATCGCATCATCGACCGCTGATACCGCGAGACATCTTGCTTCTGAAAGGGCGTGTTCTCCGGTGCTCGAAGCGGGTTCTTCGCGGTTGGTGTCCGGAGACGGCCCGTCGTGGAGAGGAATCGGATGGGTTGTCGTACCGGCGCATTAGCTCTGGGGTATAAGCGACGGAGACATTGTCCGCAGGTGCGCCAGGGCATGGAGCCCGGGATGGATGATGATACTGTCATGGTTTTCTTCAAAAGAGAGAGAGTGTGTGTATGGGTTGAATTGACTTGTCGGGTGGTTTAGATGATGTGGTGGACGGAGTTAGAGATCCGGATCCGGATCACTGACCCACGTGACTGATTCTGCCCTGTTTCCTTTTTGGGGTCTGGGTATTCTGGAGGCTAAGGGTAGGATAGTAGAGGTGGTGAGCGAAGATGGTGTGCATTTGGGTTTATGCATATTGGAAAATGTAGTTGATTATAGGAAGAACATATTCATGTAAGTACTGTTCAGGGTATCCGCTAGTCAAGCACAAACAATCTATCCACACAGTACAGTACACAGGAGCACCCAAAGCTAGATACTGTTCAGCGCACTTCCACTTTGTGCGAACCTCCCCCACTGACACGAATAATCGCCCTGTCATCCGTATAGTTCACGCCTCGGGAAATATGGATTCCATCGATCGTGATGGATGGCCTCTCCAATCGCTTGAGAAACGGTAAGGCTAAATCGCCTCTGGTGCCCTCCGGAACTGACAACAACAAAGTGTACTGGTCCGACTTCTTTTCCCACGCCGCTTGGAACTTTCCAAGAGAGGTAGTGAACCCCCCCTGCACTGTCGTGAGATCGCCAAACTGCGGTGCAATCCTCCAGGTAAGGCCCCGGGGTGATGTGACAGAGAGACCAAGGACGTAGTTGGTCAACGCGGAGGTAGGGCCAGTAGACTGTCCATGAGCGTGAGAGACGTACGACTCGTCGTTGGCATATCCACGGTCATATCGGTATCCAAATGTGCCATTCTTCAGATATCCTTCGATAACGGTGCTCTCGGTGCCGTTAGGGTTGGTCAGATACCACCCCCAGCTGCGTCGGATGAGCTCCAGAGCTCTAGCCGGGTGGCCCGCCTCGAAATGTCCCTGGATTTCAAACGACGAGATGAACGGCGAGATATTCTCTGGTAACTCTGGGGCGACGGCCCCGATTGGGGTCCAGTTCTTAGTCAATATTTTCGAGATCTTCTTTGCTCGCTCCTTGTTCGTGACCCCGTAGAGCAGTGCCATGCTGTTGGCGTCCTGTGGATGAAGGCTTGTGTCTGTAGCGTTGTCTTTGAATGCCCCGTACTCGTTATCCCAACAGTGCTTGTTGATTGCTCTCCGGAGGTCTTCAGCTTGGGTGTTCCATTTGTTGGATGTGACTTCTGAGTTCTCTGCCCAGGAAGCAAGTGACACTCCGGTTTTTAGAGTGTGGTACAGGCTGTGGGAAGGTTAGCTGTGCGAATGAGGGAATCGAGATCGGAATCCCGGAAAAGGCACTCACATCATCTGTGCTTCGGAATTATTGTAGCCCTGCTGCCATCTGGCCCAATCGCGTGTGCCTGTCACATTCAGCAGGCCGCTGGACTCGTCCACTTTCCCGTAAATGTAGTTCATGGCTCTCTGATATCCCTTCCAGTTGTTCAGAAGAAAGTCCGTGTCATTGGTATAAAGGAAGTAGTAGTACGTTCCGATCATCGACCACATGTGATAGGTGTCCGAGTTCTTCTGGCTCAGTGGCGGTCCTGATTCATCGAATGCTCCGGTTGAGTTATCCTATACTGGCAGTCAAATCATCTCATTCTACAGGGACTCGAAATTGTAGAATACTCACCTGCGTATCGTACATCACTTGAAGAGCATTCTTCATACTCTCCAGGTCTCCAGTGCTAACAAATAAAGAAGGGATCGATATTCCCATATCCCCGGGCCATACAGCACGGTCTCGCTTCGCTCCATCCACAAAAATCGTATTTCCAGGTCCCATGGTTGCGTTGTTCACCCAGCCTTCATTGCGTATAGGAACCTGACGACCTGTGTTCACAGGGACCGTATTCGTCTGCAGGGTATAAGCGCCACTGTACCAGATTCGATTCAGCAGTTCGTCGTTCGAATGGAAGTACCCCTGGTAGGCTTGTAAATTGGGCCAGGTAGGTTGGAACCCGATTTCCAAACTCACATCCTCGATATGGACAGTTGAATCATCTTCCGCAATCAAATACACTGTCAAATATCGAAAGCCACCGCGGAGGTATTTATCGGACATGACAAACGACCCATCCTCGGGGTTAGAAAATGCCTCAAACAGCGCACCGTCGGCACCTTTAAAAGCTCCATTGGACGAATCGGACCACTTTCCAATCCACTGCTTTGCCTCGGTGAATGCCAATCCCAAAATGCCTTCGTCGCTGGACGAGTAATTCAGAGTGATAATGCCACCGACTTCAATCCCAAAGTCGAATACAACGCTCGACCCATTCCCGCACAGGGTGAATGGGATTGATCGGGAATATTTGTCGGGGGTTGATGGATTCCAAAGCGACAGGACGCTCTTGGGTTTGACAGTTCTCGAAGCGGGCGCATAGACATTTTTCTCCCAAGCACCTGAAAAGGCAGGGTTTTTAGGGCCGGAGCAGACAGTATCCCTCCAGCAGCTCTGCGCCGGAGAAAGAGTGGCCAAGGCTGAAAGTCCGACGAAGCCGTGTAACCAGCGCAGGATCGCCATATAGCAGTCAGGTAAGCATATGGGGGACCTGAGATTGAGCCCATCATCATCCGGCGTCCACGGCCGTCCATATAGCTAGTCGCCCGACATGACTAGCGTGGGCCAATGGTGGTCTGTGTTGGTGCGATTCTTGCGCAAGGAGCCAAAGAGGGGTTGGGATTTCTTGTGTTCTCGCCAAACTTATTGGGCTCACCCACGATGCTTGTCCGGTCACCAACGGCGTCACTTGGGGGTGGCTTTGGTGAGATGGTAGGGTACTAGGCCCACTTGGACCCTGCATCAACGTAATGAAAGTGGTCGAAGGGGGTCTCCTAGTTTGATGCGCCAAGGTTTAGACGCTTCTTACTCCACACCAGTTGAAGAAATCCTGGTCAAAAAGCAAACGAGTCGGTCACTGGAACTGCAGACACCCAGCACAAAAAATCATGATCACTGGGGGCAAACAGTGTCGGCCGAGCATCATTGGTTGAATTTCCATCCAGTATACCAGGCCAGCAGTAATGGGCTCTAAGTTGATGCTTCTTCGTAATTGACCTGACCATCTCTGAGGATATCAGTACCATGATGGAACTATGTGTATCAGGATGAAACTGTCACTGAAGCGATGAAGAACAGAATGTTGAGCATAACTAAGAGGAGGCAGGATGGAGAAGAGTGAAGAAGAGTAAACGCTTCAACAAGACGGTGACACACTGGCTTTCAAGAGCAGTAAAGGAGAATTCAGGCCAGCATTTCCTTCCATTTTCACGTCTGTCTTTGTCCTTTCTTTGGCTCTCACATTCGTCAGTAATACTCCCAACGTCAAGTCAAGGACAGCATCTGCACTATCAAGGCAGACAGAAGTCAGTGGATGATGTGCTAACCCCCCGCAGACGGGGGCATCCTCCTCCCAGAAGATTAGTCGTACTGGATCGTATCAAGATTAGATCCGGTTCTACATCATACAGAGACCCAATGGGAGGCGTCTATGGCGATATAGCGTCTGGTACACAGCCAAATCAACCTGCCCTTTGGAGTGTGTGCGACGTCGGGGTTGAGAATTTCTTTATCAAAGACTCGCAACTTTAGGCTCTAAGCTATATGAACGGCGCCAATTTGTCCCTCGCCAATATCTACTGTCATGCGACTGTGATAGACACATTATAGGCCATAATTGGGTTCAGAAATACTGGTGGCTTTGGTATGCCGGTGTTAGTCATCGAGTATTCGATTGAAACGCTGGCGCCTGAAAGATACAATGGATGCTAATAACGTCTATTTCATTATATTTGTGTACCAAGGAGAACGCAACTGCATCGCAATCAAATCCGGCTTTATAACATCAATATGCAGATGGATCGTGGGGATATTGTATTGCTAATGGCAGTTTTGGGTTGGTGTTTACATGACTCGAGCGTAGAGATGTGCGAGTGGACAAAGTCAAGTGTTTGGCCTCTATGAATCTAACTATTCAGCTGCAATGGCAACGATTGTTCGTTTTCTTGATTGACTCTCATGACCATCTCCAACATCTCATTCAAGAAATCCACTGGCTATGTACAAGACATCAATTCCATGTCATTTCCAGTAGAATTGGTTTCGTTGTTTTGTCTTTATTTTTCCCATCTTTTTTTTTTTTTTGTTTTTTTAGATCGTACCATTTGTTTTACAAATATAGAAATCTAAATATTGTCTAGACGCATGCATAGACGGGAGGTTCTAGAGGGGCACTTTCCATCTAGTTGTCATTCTAAGGGCGCGGGGAATCTGAGCCCCCTCGAGAAATAAAGACCGGTTTTACTACTAACCAGTGTTTCTGGAGTCATAGTTTATACATTTTATTTGCTACTCACCTGGCCAACACCAGTACATACCTCACCTATATTCTCCTTTCCCTTAGTATTTTGAAAATTCAATTGTTGGACAGCCATGAAGACGCCTTGGATCGAGACCCCTCTAATTGAGTCGCCGGCACTGTCAAAAACAGCCGGATGGTATAGAGCTCTTCCCTCTATTCCCGAGCGAAGTTTGTCTATGTACTAATAATTCATCTATAGTAGAGTCTTCCTGAAGTTGGAACTTCTGCAGCCTTCAGGATCCTTCAAGTCGAGGTCATCCCATCTGTTAATATTCTACACAGAATTATATCACTGACACTGTACTAGAGGAATCGGTTTCCTAATCCTTCAAAATCGCATCGATCCAGCAAACCATGGCAAGGAACTCCACTTCTATTGCTCCTCCGGAGGCAATGCAGGGCTAGCTGCCGCCATGGCAGCCCGAGATGTAGGCTGTGCATGTACAGTCGTCGTGCCACATAGCACAACGCCTGCCATGATCCAGAAGATACGTGTGGCTGGGGCTACTGAAGTCCTTCAACATGGAAGCAGCTGGTACGAAGCCGATATCTATCTACGAGAGAAGTTCATAGACAATCAGTGTGATGCAGCGGACCGAAAAAATATCTACGTGCCGCCCTTTGAGCATGAATATATCCGGGCTGGGGCAGCGGGAATAGTCTCGGAGATTGCAAATCAGTTACTGCCACGAGAGAACACCACTGATGGAGACTTCCCGGCCGACGCAATTGTATGTAGCGTGGGCGGCGGTGGTTTGTTCAATGGGATTGTTAGAGGGCTTGATGAATTCTTCCAGTTTCCCAAGCCACCAAATGTCATTCGCAATGGGCCGAAGGACGTCTACGTGATAACCACAGAGACCTTCGGGGCGCATTCCCTGGCGTATTCGCTGGAGCATGGAAGTCTACAAACCCTTCCAGCGATTACGTCACAGGCTACCTCTCTGGGAGCTTTGCGCGTAGCCACCAAAACCTTCGAGAATGCAGTATCACCTCCTGCTGGCATCCAGGTTCGAAGTGTTCTTGGTACAGATATGGAGGCTGCTGACGGCGTGGTGCTCTTGTCGGACGAGCATCGATTGCAGGTGGAATTAGCCTGTGGGATCAGTGTTTTCGTTGCGGGGACTCTCAACACATATAATATCGTGCCGGATCTGACACCAGACAGTCGGGTTGTAGTGGTCGTGTGTGGTGGAAGCAACATCAATGCCGAGATGATTGCAGAGTATCGCCAGAAGCTTTCAACTGGATGGAACTGAAAGAAGAAGCATGCATTGTATAATGTAGTTACATAAATGGTTTAAGGTTCCGTACATAGATACCTGAGGCAACAATCCCTATCCGGAATAATGACGGACCGAGCGGGACGACGTTTTCTCTGCTGCGTTCACATCATTCCGGACTCGAGAATACACAGCGTTCCCCGAAGTGCCGTCGCAAGAGCAAGCACAACAATACCAAAATAAGGTAAGGTATTATTAAGGGCCAAACGTGGTTTCCGATCTCCTGCAGAATGTCAGTCCTGCCAGTTCTTGTCCCGGGTTTGCCTATTTGGGTTGATACCTCTTGCATCTGGAATGATTCATTACTCGTAGTTGGCCACGTCTGTCCTCTATTGCCCGTCGTTCCCTCTATACCTACCCTCCCCTCCCTGCTCCATCAATCGCGCGTTCACCAGGTTGATCAGCCGACTAATATGGTACACAGTCTCGTGACCGGCTCTGCCCGGCCTAGGGCATCACCATGCCTGCTGTTCATGAGGATCTGGCTTCCGCGGTAATCCCAACAGATACGGAGCTGTCGCCGGAGATCTATCCTCGGCAGGTCACGCTCAGGGACCGTGTCACCGTTGCCACCCTAGTGCCCTTCTCGTCCGCCGACGATGTACCCCGGTCCCTGCTGGCGTATCTGTCGGACCAATTAAACAAGGAGATCGAGAAGGGCGACACGTATGCGATGATTGATCTGATCCCGCTCGACAACTTTGGGCCGTATTGGTTCTCCAATTTCGGCGCCATCATGCTCCTCGGGGACATCAAGAGCGTCCAGGAGATGCAGGCCATGGACAGGGCGGGAGTCAACTGGCCCAAGATCTGCCTGGGCAGTTTCAACGTTAGACCCAATTATCCGGGCCGTAGTAGTCATGTCTGCAACGGCATGTTCCTGGTCACCGATGCAGCTCGAAATCGGGGTGTGGGTCGCTTGATGGGAGAGATGTACTTGGAGTGGGCGCCGCGACTGGTCAGTGTTTCCCGTATCGTATGGGGGAATGATCTTGCATCTCTAACTATCAACAGGGATATACCTATGCTGTCTTCAACCTCGTCTATGAGAGCAACGTCGCTTCCTGCCGAATTTGGGATGCTCTGGGCTTCAAAAGGATTGGCAAGGTCCCCGGAGGCGGTAGACTTTTATCTAATCCGGGGCAATATGTCGATGCGATTATATACGGTCGGGACCTGGGTCCGGAGGGCGGGGATTCGTTGACGCAGGATCGTTTCGACAAGATTAGATATTATCTCAAGCATTCAAAATACCCCAGGGGGGCCGACCGGGCTGAGAAGAGCCGGCTCCGTAGTGCAGCCACCCATTACAAGCTAGTTGGGGGAACTGACGGGGACGCGGAGAAATTGATGCTGAAAGACAAGGAGGTGGTGTCAGACCCTCAGCAACAGTACGAAATAGCGCGGGATATGCATGTTCAGCAGCATGCAGGAATTAACAAAACTACCGCTGCTATTGCGGTTAAGTACCATTGGGTGAGGATCAAGGAGACCGTGAGTCGAGTCATCCGCGATTGTCCCCAGTGCAAGGAAACCCTCAAGTTGCCAATGGTCAATGGTCTTTTCCAAGCTGAAGATCAGCCTGATAATGATGACCAGCCCTCTGCTGGTGAGAGCGATGTAAAGCAGGAAAGACAAATGAACCACGAGAACCATGTCAACCATGATAATGGGATGAAGCACCCGAGTGACATGAACCACGACTCCGGCATGAACCTGCCATCCAGTGCGGCCATGGGCACGAATCCACTTTTGGACCACACCTCGCTCGATGCCCACCAGAGCCATAATCCGTTCGTGACTGCACATCCATCAATTGTGCAAGGGCCTGTAGATCCCATTGGCGACTACACTGCCATGCCTCTCGATCCGCAGATCATTGATATTCATCACCAACTTCCTCGATTCCAAACCCATGATGCCATGACTGATCCCTATGCCCATGATCCTCATGCTTTAGCGAGTAGCCATTTCGATGACGATGTACGACACCATGCAGCACATGATTACCACATGATGGTCGATGATCCTGGCGATGCGGGTGCCGCACTGCATCAAGAAGCGCTGGGACTTGTCCATTCGCAGGCCACCGATGTACATCATGAACAGATCTTAGCCAAATATCAATATGTCGGACCGACGGATGATGATTTGGACTTTACATAATTTTCTTCTTTTTTTCTCTTTCATTCCTTTATGCTTATGCATCCCTGGCGTTGAGCGATTTGGGTGAGGTTTACCATCCATCATGTTACTTTTCAACTGGAGGAAGAGAGGGAATGGAACACTTGTAATTATATTCCAGACTTATAGAGGAATAAGATGCTTGTGGATCAAGCATATTGCATTCAGCATAATTTCAAGCCAGGAGCTGTAGAAGTACACAGGCTGAAGTTGAGGGGCTGCTAGTAAGGTTGCGGAGTGCGGCATGATTGGTCACCGCCTGCTTTGGCGGCATCGAAGAAGCTCCAGGAAATTTTGGTCAACAGCATTAGTGAGGGACTGTCAGGGCCACCTTCCATCACCTTCTCTTACTCTCATCCACCCCTTGACCACCGGCACTTGTCTCAGTTGCTTTTACTCCTTTGCACTAATTAATACAAAATGGCCTTCTCTGGCCAAACCCCCACCATCATTGTGCTCAAAGAGGGTCCGTACCCGCCCGCATTTTGAACCAACCTTCTGTGTGTTGATAGCTGACATGGCTCTTTCTTTTTCTTTCTCGAATGTGTAGGCACGGATACCTCTCAAGGAAAGGGCCAGATTATTTCCAACATCAATGCTTGTGTCGCCGTGCAATCCACGATCAAGAGCACTCTCGGTCCGTATGGAGGGGACTTGTTGCTCGTCGACGGCAACGGCAGACAGACCATCACGAACGATGGAGCTACGGTGATGAAAGTGCGTGACTATCTATGAACCTGGGGACTTCTTTTTACCGTACTCCCTGAATAAAATTTTTTTTGACAAATCCATGGGTTGGCTCTGATTGTGGTACACGTCTAGCTCCTCGATATCGTCCACCCCGCCGCCCGTATTCTCACGGACATTGCCCGCTCCCAAGACGCCGAAGTCGGTGATGGAACAACGTCGGTTGTTGTTTTGGCCGGCGAAATACTGAAGGAGGTCCGGGAATTGGTCGAACAGGGCGTTAGCGCACAAACCATCATCAAAGGTTTACGGAGGGGAAGTTCCATGGCCGTCAACAAGGTGAAGGAGATCTCAGTGGACATCATCCAGGCGACGGATAACGAGGAGAAGAAGGTGGAAACGCTACGACGATTGGCTGGAACCGCGATGAACAGCAAGCTTATCAAGCGCAACTCGGACTTCTTCACGAAGAGTAAGCTGGTCCCCTTTATTGTAGGGGAGCGAATACTGATATGGGATTGTCATTTAGTGGTTGTGGATGCTGTGATGTCGCTTGATCAGGATGATCTCAACGAGAAGTTGATCGGTGTCAAGAAGGTCACTGGTGGTGGTCTCCAGGAGTCTCTGTTTGTCAACGGTGTGGCGTTCAAGAAGACTTTCTCCTATGCCGGTTTCGAACAACAGCCCAAGTTCTTCAAGGACCCTAAGATTGTGTGCTTGAATGTGGAGCTTGAGTTGAAGAGCGAGAAGGATAATGCAGAGGTTCGCGTCGAACAGGTGTCCGAGTACCAGGCCATCGTGGATGCGGAATGGCAGATCATCTACAACAAGCTCGAGGCTATCTACAAGACGGGGGCCAAGGTTGTTCTCAGCAAGTTACCTATTGGCGATTTGGCTACGCAGTACGTCTTCTCCTCGGGGGAGGTTGAGTTTGGAATGTGTACAGGATGACGGGCTTGCTAACCACCCCGGATAGGTACTTTGCGGACCGTGACATTTTCTGCGCTGGCCGTGTCTCGTCGGATGACATGGACCGGGTGTGCCAGGCGACCGGTGCGGCGACGCAGTCGACGTGCAGCGACATCCACGACCGGCACTTGGGTACATGTGGCGCGTTCGAGGAGCGCCAGATCGGTGGGGAACGCTACAACCTCTTCTCCGAATGCCCGGGGGCCAAGACGTGTACACTTGTTTTGCGGGGTGGTGCGGAGCAGTTCATCGCCGAGGTTGAGCGGAGTCTGCACGACGCCATTATGATCGTTAAGCGCGCTCTGCGGAACACGACCATCGTGGCGGGCGGTGGTGCCTGCGAGATGGAGCTGTCGAGCTATCTGCACGGCTTTGCTGACCGCAACGTGCCTCACAAGCAGCAGGCGGTCGTCAAGGCGTTTGCCAAGGCCCTTGAGGTTATCCCCCGGCAGCTGTGCGACAATGCCGGATTCGACGCCACTGATATCCTGAACCGTCTCCGGGTCGAGCACCGCAATGGCAACGTGTGGGCTGGTGTGGACTTTGACCACGAGGGTGTCCGGGATAACATGGCGGCGTTTGTGTGGGAGCCCAGTCTGGTCAAGGTCAATGCCATCCAGGCCGCTGTCGAGGCCGCCTGCCTGATCCTGAGCGTGGATGAGACGATTAGTGAGTTCAACCCTGCCCGTGTGCACACCGATGGATAGGTCCGCTAACGTGAAATCCCTGGTACAGAGAACGAGGAATCATCCCAGCCTCAAGCACCAACCCGGGGTCTCCCGCCGGGTGCGGCGCAACGGGCTCTTGGAGGTGGCCGAGGACGTGGCATGCCTCGGAGAGGTCGGTAGAGGATATAGAGTGCAATATGACGGATGGGAAGTTAGAAAATAGTCATAAAAAAGCAACTAACTAGTACAATCAATCTGTTTGAATGACTGGTCGACATTTTTATTACAATCTATTATTATTTTACTGTGTATCCTGGTTGTTGGTGTGACCCTGAGATCCCCCTACTAGTCCATATTTGGGCTTATGTAACAGAGTAACATTGAGATATTTAGAAGATCGATATGGCTTCTAGAACAACCTTTGACATTTTTAAAGGGGCTGCAGGTTATCAGAAAGAAAGAAAAATCTGCACGTTCATAGCCCCGGAAATGGATGATCTCCACTTGAGGTAATGATGTTACGTCAAGTAAGGCTGAGCAAAACAGAGACTCCTCTGAAAAGTGTAAACAAATAAACAAATTAATTGCCAAAAGGAACGATTCCGAAGATCTCCGGATGGTCGCTGGTTGGTTCATACTAATATTCATTGCCCAAAGACGCTGACTTTACCGGATTCGGAGGAGTGTGGCCTGGGCTGGCTGAAAATGTGCATGCAGTCGGAACGACCGACAGATTTTCAGAATTTTCTGATCGTTGATATCAAATTGTTTATAAATATTCACATAGATAGATAATACATACTTGAGATATATAGGAAAGTATTCCAGACGAACAACCATCACTACCTATTTACGGAGTACGTTTTAGAGAGATCGAGATGGAAAAATAATACCCGAACCCAATCGCCTTTCTCCACATGATCTCGGCGATTTCGTAGGCTTCCTCGTCCTCTCTTTCGTTCGTTTTTCTATGCTGCCACAACCACAGTCCCTCTGTGCGTTGTTTCACCTTCTTCCAATTTACGCCCCCTTTCTTCCTATTTGGCTCTCATTTTCCCTCCCCCCACCACCGGAATGTCCTATTACCCCCCTTACTCGGGCCCGCCCGGTTACCCCCCGCATCAGCAACAGCAACAGCAACACCAGCAGTATTCCTATCCTCCGCCAAACTACGGTGCCCCACCATATCAGCAGTGAGTTCGATTGTGGTTCACTTTTCACATCGGAGAAGACGTTGCCAGGGCCTTTCAGCTGATTTGATTTGCTTCAGACCCATGCAGCACCACCATCAGTCCTCCTATGGCGGCGGCGGCGGGTATCCCGGCCAAGCCTATCGCCAACAACCGCCTCCCAACAGCCCCTACCCTTACGGTCAACCTTCTCCGCAGCCTTATCATGGATCGCAGCACCCTCAGAATGGCTATAATGTATGTATACTTGTGTTGATGTCGTGGTTCGTGGCTGGTGATCCATATGGTTGACCGATTTCCCCGTAGCCCCCCCCGCCGGGTTACGGCCAGGCGCCGCCGCCCAACGGAGGCCCCATGTACCAGGGACGACCCGGTATGAATCTCTCTTTCCCCCTTCCCCTGAACCTTTTGCGGTTGACTTTCTCCCTACACCGTGCTAATCACGCAGGGGTATAGTCAACGCTTATCAGAACCCCCAGGGTCAAGGTCGCCCTGCCCCTCCCCCCAGCGATCCGGTTGCCTTCGGTCATGGCGCTCCCCAGGGATATAACTTCCAGTATTCTCGCTGCACCGGCAAGAGAAAGGCTCTACTGATCGGCATCAACTATTTCAACCAGAAAGGCCAACTGCGTGGATGTATCAACGACGTCAAGAACATGTCCACATACCTCAACCAGAATTTCGGATATGCTCGTGAAGATATGGTCCTCTTAACGGATGATCAGCAAAACCCCATGAGTCAACCCACCAAGGCCAATATTCTGCGCGCCATGCATTGGCTGGTCAAGGATGCTCGGCCTAATGACTCTCTCTTTTTCCATTACTCGGGTAAGTGGGTCCCTCCTGTATGTCCTCCAAAGGTTAGTGAGATTGACAAGAAGTGCAGGCCACGGTGGCCAAACCCCCGATTTGGATGGAGATGAAGACGATGGGTACGATGAAGTTATCTACCCGGTTGATTTCCGCCAGGCGGGTCACATTGTTGACGATGAGATGCACCGGATCATGGTCAAGACGCTGCAGCCAGGTGTACGGCTGACAGCCATCTTTGACTCATGCCACTCGGGGTCCGCCCTGGACCTGCCCTATATCTACTCGACCCAGGGTATCCTCAAGGAGCCCAACTTGGCCAAGGAGGCAGGCCAGGGTCTTCTGGGTGTGGTGTCGGCCTACGCCCGTGGCGACATGGGCAGCATGATGTCAACGGCGGTCGGATTCCTCAAGAAGGCTACCAAGGGCGACGAAGTGTACGAGCGCAACAAGGTGACCAAGACCAGCCCGGCGGATGTCATCATGTGGTCAGGCAGCAAGGACGACCAGACAAGCCAAGACGCTCAGATCGCCGGCCAGGCTACGGGCGCCATGTCGTGGGCATTCATCTCCGCTCTCCGCAAGAACCCACAGCAGAGCTACGTGCAGTTGCTGAACAGCATCCGAGACGAGCTGGCCACCAAGTATACACAGAAGCCGCAGCTGAGCTGCAGCCACCCCTTGGGTAAGTGATTCCATGAAGTATTGTGGACCTGTTCCACTCGCTGACGGAATATAGATGTGAACTTGCTTTATGTGATGTAAATAGTTGGGGGTTCTGGCTGGGGTTATGGTTCGGATTGCACCGATTGCATTGGGATTGGGCTGAACGAAAGGTTTATTTTTTATTTATTATTATTTATTATGTTTTATTTTACTTTATTTTATTTATCTTTCACAGCATTGTTGTTTTGCTTTAGCCCTCGACAATTTTACTGTCATTCGCCTTTGGCTTATATAGAATAAGTCAGGTCCATGTTGCTCAGCGACGGGACTCCAGCACAGGAGTAGCATAAATAACGAGTGTAAACTTAAACTTGCCCAATATTACTTTTGTAGAAGCATTTACAGAGCAGATAAGGTATATAAAGAGGCACCACTCTTTCTACTTACTATCATATACTATTCGATTTTCATGTTATCCTATTTTTTTGCTCCACGATGGAATCACGTGGGTATATGCCTTCAAAGGGCGACTTCGGCTGAAACTTCATGACTTGTATCCATTTGCCAACCCATCCCTTTTGTATATATACACTTTGTCGGTTTCCTATCATAGAGTATTCATATCTTAGAATAAGCTCTAATAGAGCAGCTTACATCGCCACAACACATGACCTCGTCAAACCCGTGAACTCCAATGAATCCCTCCGCGACTTCAGAGCTATACCATACTGTCTAATATCCAACCGACGTCTACCTTGCGTGTAGATCGACGATCAGGTCGTGTCTACATCGAAGGGGACATGGCTTGGGTCCACGCCTATGGTCCGTCCTGGGTACATGAAACCCCATATTTGCCTGAGGGATGGGAAGAAACCAGCAAGACTGGTGCACCGACGCTGAAACATGCCGCTATGAAGCAAACGCTCTCGAATCAGAGGAATCTTACCCCTGGATTGTTTGCCGATGTGCCATGGCCGATAGCGAGTTATCTATGGGATTGCCTTGGTCGAAGGTAAGTAACTTGAATTTCACTCAGGGTACGAAGAAGTGCCGCCATGTGCGGTGTCATAACTACGGAAGCTGATGCCATGGAAAATATCAAGCCGGAATCGGACGCTGTATATGTGGAAACTGTTCGCTACGGCTTATCCAGATGCATTTGCGCGGGTGGCCCAGTATCGCCTGATGAAGATCGGGAGTCTAAAGCTGTCCCTGAGGGACTACCTGGGTATGGTGAGGAGTGATTCCTTGAACTGGCGGGTGGTGTTGACTCTGGCGACTTCGTTTGCCAAGGTCCCTGAGCTGGTAGAGATCTCCAGGGTTAGGAACCTGGTTGCGCTGGAGATTTCCACCCCGCGGGAGGTCCAATCCGTTGTTGACGGCGATTCTGGGGACCTAGAGATGTCGGTGACAGCGTTGAGTGATCGGATTTTCCGCACGTGGAGTGAGCTGGCGCAGGGTGCTGGCGCTTTTGCACATCTTCGGGTGCTTAAGCTGTATTATCAGGAAGATCTGTCGAAGGGTGTATTGCAATATCTGATGGAATTTCCGTCGCTGCGATTTCTCATCGTCTACGAGTGTCCTGGCCTCTCTTCTATTGGCATGGATGAGGACTTGGACGGGTGGGAGGTGACTGCGGAGCCAGTCGTCTCGAAGGAGTGGCCCGTTATGTCACTCTATTCATCCTACCAGGCAAGTCTGGTAGCGGATATTGACGGCGAGCCATCTACCATCAACCTGATCTGTCCGATTTTGGACTTCCAGATTGGTCCCAGAACGGGTCCTTTGCCATCTAGGGAGCATGACCGAGCCAAAACCCTCTGTCTACGACGCAGAACCGAGCCCAGACCAGCCAGCAAGAAGCTCAAAACAATCCAGAAACCGTCTGGGCCACGGAAGCGGATGATGAAGGATCGTAGGGGCAAGGATATTGGCGAGAGCCTGAGGGAGTTTCTCTAGCTACTGTCTAGAACTCTTGCTGTACGGAGTACATACACAGGATGTACAGAGTATTCGGTAATTCTGGATGCCTTAGGATCACGGCAGACATATGACGCAGGGATGAAGGCCCTCCACGCGCTGATTGGCTGCTGGACGACCACCAACCAGACACGCCGATTCCCCCGCAGCTCGCTCTCCTCATTCCTCTCGTCTCTCTGCGATCCCAATCCTCTGCCAGTGATCGTGTATTGACTCTTGTCTTGTCCTTGTCATTGTTTTTATCCTACTCTATATTTGTCATTGCTGTTCTCCTTTTCCGTTCGGTCGAGGACCCCGTCCTCCAACTACCACCATGACAGATCACCGTGCAGGTGAAATGGCGGCAGACACTTCCAACGGGTCGGCTGGGGCATCACCTCGTACCAGCACCGACTCTCGCTCGTCCTCCGTGCGCAGTCAATCTCTCCGAGTCTCTCACGGCTCATCGAACCACCAACACCGTCACAGCTTGAGCGAAACGCTGCGCGGGGCACCGGGGTCCCCCCGCAGCCGACGACAGCCTTCGATCACCCAGTCAGCGATCCAGAGTCTGATTGACAACCCCCCAGCTCCGAATAACGCGAATCCCGCTTTTGTCGGTCGGGACTGGAGGGAAATTTCGATCGGGGAGCTGGTCAGCCCGGACGATTTGAAGTTTGTGGAGGTCGACACTGGAATTGAGCAGGCCACAAATGTGAGTGCGTGCGGATGTCTGGTCAGATAGAGAGCTGACTGGCGTTGTTATTTTTCGACAGGTCTTAATAGATACGGGGGCACCGGTGCTCTTGATTCGGGAAACTCCTGAGCACAAGTCGGTCGTGGGTACCTTTGACTACGCGGATCTAAATGCATACCTCTTACTCGCGGCCGGGGTGACGCGTCCGGACGAAGAATGGCTTGCCTCATACGAAGAGTTGGCCCGCAAGGCTCGAGAAGGAATCACGATACCGCTGCGGGATGTGAAGGATCTGGCGCGGAAAGAGCCGATGACGACACTCCCGGCTTCTGCCAACGTGATGACGGCGGTCGAAACGTTCGGTGGAGGCGTCCATCGCGTGGTGGTGGTGAACGACCATGATGGGAGTGAAGTGGTGGGAATCTTCAGTCAATACCGACTAGTCAAATTCCTGTGGGAGAATGGACGCAGTTTCCCGGTGATCGATCAGCTGTATCCACAGGCTCTGCGAGACTTGCAGATAGGATCTCACGAGGTGGTTGCAATCAAGTGCGCTCCACAAATCCTTGTTGGGAAGTCGATGGCTAACTGGGCGTAGTGGAGATAAACCTCTCAGTGAGGCGTTGGGCATTATGAATAACGAAGGAATCTCGTCCATTGCTGTGGTGGATAACCATTTCAACGTGGTGGGAAATATCTCTTCGACGGATGTCAAGGTATGTGGACATATATATACGTAAGATGTCCGGATGGAGACTGACGGTAGCAGCTTCTAACCCGCTCCTCCTCGCTTCCTCTGCTGCACAACACCTGCACCCACTTCATCTCAGTGATCCTATCGACGCGAGGCTTAATTGACGGCAAAGACTCATTCCCCGTTTTCCACGTGAATCCCAGCTCTACACTAGCGCATACTGTGGCCAAGGTGGTAGCCACCAAATCACACCGGTAAGTCTACCCGACCAGCAGCTAAGATAGGTCTACTTATACGGGGAAACTAGACTGTGGGTAACTGACCCCATGTCTCCGTCTTCGTCGGGGCCTCCCACCCCCTCACATTCCGCAGTCCATCTTCCCTCGCATTCCAACGCAACACAGCCACCGCCATCACCACCAACCACGACGATAAGCATGACGGGCAGCATTAATAGCCTGCCGACGGGATATTCGACGCTGGCACACCCGACCTCCCCAGCTACAATGGGACCGTCGATCCCGGCATCAGCCCTTCCGGGGGCCCGACTGTCGGGACGACTGGTGGGGGTGGTGAGCCTTACCGATATTTTGAACCTGCACGCTCGGGCGAGCGGATTACGGCCGGCGGATCCCGCGGACAGTCGTAGTCGACGACGACGAAGCAGTAGTTCTAGTTTGAGTGTGCGACGTAGTGGGGAGATTGGTCGGGAATTATTCGGACGGTAGTTGTTCCTTACTTTGTGATTAGAATATAATGGTTGACCATATCCTCCACATCCTGCAAATCCTATCCTACCCAGGAATACTAATAGCGGTATCTTCCGCCGACCAATAAATAGATAGTCTAAAACATGGGGAATGGGGGTAGGCGGCTAAGTACATAACTGGGTGGGTTGAGAGATCAGCAATAAAAATTAGCAATAGTTTAGGTTAATTAGTGGATGAACGCAGATAAGTGGGTACAGAACAAGCAGCAGCTATATAACTGGCCCACAGAACCAGATGTGGATAAACTGAGCAGATTCAAATAAGTGGAAGTCAATGTAATGAGCGATAAAGTGGATCGCACAGTAGACAGTAGATACCGGATAGGACAGGATAAAAGTGGATAAGCGGATTCGCAACCGTCTATTCTAAATGGACAGCGGATCCAAGAAGTCCTGACTGGACGAAAGATTAAATGGATATAAGACACCGGAACAAGCCATGACTGGACAAGATGGAGCATTAGTCTTCGGCATTCCCCGTGTATGCGAACTCTATAGCCGGATTGAACTTCGGTCGAAATGGCGGGGTTATGGATTCCAAGGATCAAGGTCTACTCATGTATTTGACAGGCTTGCTGGTGTCTAGTACTAGGTGGGAGAGTGGCGAGATTAATAATCCATTATATATATTATTAGAGGATGATTAATTACGGGCTGAAGACCAATATCTAATAATACAGATGTAGTTAGAAGATAGACTAATATACCTAACTACTGTATCCCTTGACTCGAGACAGAGAGACTGGAGTAGATACATCACTCAAGAAGGAAATTGAGAATGCAACCTACGTTATTTTAGTCCCCACAAGCATATGACGGGACGAACCAGATCTGTCCAGTTTCCCATTTTTACGGAATTGGTCAGATACTATTATTGGATACCTCTGTGAGCTACCTACCTAAACTTAAGTAGCTACAAGGTTGCTCTTAGGTTAATAAGTAGATCCTTGGTAATAGCCTACTGGATGTATCGCGAGTATCCAAGGGATACCCATTTTGGATGTCGAGTAACCTCTTGCTATTTCTAATACTATACTTTTACTTTAATATTACTTTACTATGCCTATCTATATAATGGTAGTTCTAATATAGACCATCCACAAGTATATAATATAATATTCAGCAATAAAGTAAGACGAGAGACTCCTACGTAGAGTCGAGGATCGACTACTCGGTGTTACAATACACACGTGGTACACTGTACAGTACGGTCGGCCCCACACAAGCTGCATGTAGATGGTCTGTGCGATGCATTGCACTGTGGATCAATCCCGTCACTTTGGTTTAAGTTTGCTTGCTCGCCAAGCCTGGTTCTTAGCTGGTTAGATTACTCTGTAGATATCTCAATCTATCTTTATTTTATTTATCTGTATATTCTTCTATTGTCTAGTCTCTGTAGTTTATATCTAATAGGTAAGAACAGTAAGTACTAGTTTGATTAATAATCACGTACTAATTTAACTAACTATTAACTGCGATTGTATCACATATAAACTCTATCATGCTGTTTGCGGATCTTGGCACCGGATCCCCTGCAACCCTACCACCCCTGTACCAATCCCGGATCCTAACCTTCAAAACCCATGGAATCAAAGAAACATTCCAATTTTAAATTCTGTCCTCATTATTGTACAGTATACCCGACACCCTGAACCTGGAGCAAGAGCAGTAAACGCCAACGATCCCTGGGTATTGTCCTGACCCCATCCTCGACGCATCGCGTCATCCAAGAAATAGTAATCATCCAGACCAGAAGCAGAAGTAAAAGACAGTAAAATACAATACAGTCATGCCGTGATGGAAAATTCATCAAGTGTAACCAAATCATCGAATCTAAAATCCCCCTCGGCCAATTGTGGGGCATTGCCCAACCCAAATGCAAACTGGCTGAATTCGGCAAAATCGGGATCCAACCCTTCGTGCGAAAAAGATACACTGTCCCCATCCTTGCTCAGTGACTCCAACCCCATCGCCTCCGTGTTCCGGCTGCTGGACGTCGGCGAGTGAGGAGTACTGGGGCTGGGGCAGAGATCAGGCGTCGGCAGGGGTTCGGAGGGAGCTATCTCAACTTGGGGAGACGTCGTCCCTGAAGGAAACCCCTGGGGCTCTGATCGGACGCGAGTGTGCTGCGACATGGTCCGGGCCAAGGGGCCCGGACCCGCAGAGGCAGAGGCAGAGGCAGACGCAAGGGCATGCACCGGGATAACGGGTGCAGAGCCCATGCGATCTCGGAACGGATGTCGGGCAGGCGTCCCCATGTCACCTGCCCTGGTGGGGATCTGTTGGAACCCTCCCCAAGGGGAACGAAAGTGCGGCGGTCCGAGCGCCTGCGACTGCCATCCGGGGCCTGCATGGGCAGTGTGGGTGAGGTAGGATGGGATCTGACCCGTTGAGGCAGGGACCACCTCTGGATACGACGATGGTGTACTCCCGTCGTATGTGGGGGACATCATATAGCTCTGGGTTACCCCAACGGGGCTAGAGGCGGGACTAGCGTTCATGCCCTCGCAGAGGGAACCACGCATGCCGGACAGGTCTAGACTCATTTTGCGGATTCCGCCATTCATCGAGGCACGCGGTGTTAGGTTTGCGGCCCGACGCTGTTGGAGATTCTGGTGAGCCTGGTTGGGAGGGGGGCGGACGGCAAGGGCCGCGAGTACATGATGGTGAAATTGGTCTTGGATCTGCAGGTTCTGCGCCTGAAGCATGCGGTTGATCTTCTCCTGGTACCGATCATCCACTTCCTCATACATGGCCTCTTTCTCGACAATATCTCGGGTGATGAGGAGACCTTTCCCGGTCCGCTGCTTATGCAGAGCGGAAGCACGGTTGGCTGATTCTACCCGAGCATCTAGACTCCGGTCTTTGCGCCTCGAGGCGGCGATAAAGGCCCTGCGAGCTCAATCAGATTGGGGAGTTCTAGTAAAAGAGCTTTTTTATATTTTGGAAGCTCACCGTTCCTGGTTCTCTTCCCGCGTACGAGGATTAGGAGTGACCTCCAAATCAATCGATCGACAGGCCATTGTGGAAATTAAAAAAAAATAAGTAAATAAAATAAAATAAAATAAAATAAACGAAAAAGAAAGGAATAGAGAATATGCAACTGACAATAGGCCAGCCTAGTAGTAAAAACCCAAGAAGACTGTGGTCATTCCAGGTGCTGCTTGCCAAAGTATGGACAAGAAATCGAAAAGACGGACGAAACGACCGAAGGGAGAGAAGGGAGGGGGAGGAAGACGAAGAGATGTTAAATAAAAAGATAGGGCCAAAAGTGGATAGAGGAAGAGGAGGGGCATCCATCCGTACCGATCCATACAGACGTTGCACCCGCGGTAGTAGCTATCTTTCTTCTGCTGTCAGGCAGGGAAACCGACAGTGGCAGCTCGGGCGAGGCCTAGACTGGCCACCCATGGGGAAGTAAAAGAGTTAGAGCTGGCGCGGCGACTGGAAGGCCGGTCAAAGTCTGGCTGTGGTGGGATCCATGGTTCACGTTCGCCCAGACTTGCCTCACGACTGGATCCAAACGAACCGAGATTGGCCATGGATGGAGGGAGAAAGTGGACTGGGAGGTTCACGAACTACCATGGAGGACCGGGACCATTTTCCAGGACAAAAGGACGGCAATCTCAGGAAGCTGCAATTATCTCTGGATGAAGGGCTTCTTTTCTTGGGGATTTGTCCGACAGAGTGAAAATGGCCAAAAGGAGGCAGTTCGAATTTTACGTCGGTATTGTCGATGCCTAAGGTATCTAGGCTATAGTATAACTAGTGGTATTCGTAGTGGCAGTGGCACGTACCTCCATATTAACAGCAATAGAATAAGCCTTTCAATCCAAATACGTGTCTCAAATTGGCCAACCGTTGACCTTCAAAACCTATTCTTCGCCTAGGCAAGAGCATCTCTCAAAATCCGGGGAAATTAATGAAAGTTTCTTGACCCTCCTCTCGCCGGCTGATTGGCCTGCGGGACCTGCCCAGAAAGGAAAGTGCTGCTGATCGATCGCCGCACGAGCCATCCTGCATGGCCCCCCGGCTGACCGTACAGTACGGTATTTTTACCAGCGGGACCTGTGAGGATCGCGACGATCACTGTCGGGAGGGGGGGGGGGAGGTAATTCAAGGTTTAATTTGGTCTCGTATGCGATCGTCGATCGTATCTCGCATGACTCGGTCTTATCACAAGTACCTGGTAAATAGTACTTCCTAGTAGTACATTCTAAGTACCTACTGTACTAGGCCTGACTACACAGAAGTACCGATAGTGCCTGACCTGAAAGAAGTTTCGTTTTAAGTTTTTGCCACCCCTCCCGATCACGGATTTTGACGCTGCAACCTCCGGTGTCATTGTCTCGACGGTTCTTCCGATCAATTCCATCCCCAAAGGTAGATGGATTCTCACGGATAAATGGATGAACACGGAGTACGCATAAAAAGGAAAAGGTTGAATCACGCTGAAAAAAGTAAAACTCAACCCAAAAAATAAAACCCAGTCAAATCAGCCGAGATAAGAGAGTGGGATGGCTGGCATGACACGACACAACACGATTGCCAAGCATCTGAGAGACCCTGTCCCTGGAAGTTCTTTCAGGTACTGCGTTTTCTTCCCCGAGCCGACTCCCCCCCTACACAACCTTGGAAGCCAAGAGGTAGCAGTAAACCTTTAGACTTCCATAGTAGGGAGGGATAGAGCCACTAACCAGAGCATGGTTACTTCCATCCTATGGGAATCACCGTCTACTTGAATATTAGGCCCAGTTGCCGATAATGAACTTGGTTTAAGAAAGTAAAACCCACCCCACCCCCCACACTTCCCCGAGGTAAGGAACATAGGAGAACTCATCCCAGCCATAACCACCCTCGGCTGAATCCTATGCACAAAGTGTCTGTGAAGAAACTAGGAAGGATGTATTCTTCTTCCTAGTTTGGGTAGGAGCTGACTCAATTTTCGTCTCTCGATTCATATCAGGAGGTCTACAAGGCACTGGTAAGGATAAAGATACATACATACATACTAAGGAGTAGGTGGCCCACCCAGGAGAGTTTCATCCGACACATCCTTCTACGTTCCTGCAGAAGACTCCTCTGGAGGATTCAGACCGAGCGAGTTACCACCGATTAAGGTGCGCCCGAGATCCACCAGACAATCCCCTTATCACCGACTCGCCACCCATCATTCCCCGAAGTGGATTACGAGATGTGGCCAAGGCGGGTTCTAGCCATCTTCAGTTGGCCGATCGACTGAGTCCTACGGAGTAACTACTCCGTTGGAGCATTTCCTTGGCCGTTCTTTAGGCTATTATGTCTGCCTAGTACGGATAAATGCAGTATTCGGGGAGCCCAAACATAGGTCCTTACTACGTGGGCACCTAGGTAACTAGTAATAAATCAGTTTACAAAGCTGTATCAAATGTATCACGAAGCAAGCCCTAGGTACTGACGCCAAATGCAGTAAAGGTCCGAACGCCACAGAAACGCCACTCCGAGGAAAGACCAATATGGTGAAGGAGGCCGTGCCTGGCTCCTGTCAAGAACTCCGGTAACTTCTGCCCAGTGGCGGGTTGGGGTAGGGGGGGTACAATCCATTGGTTCGCAATCACCGCGGGGGGATGAGGTATCTCTCTCCTACCAGATCCTCGACAAGAAATCTATACTCTGTAGTTATACTCTGTAGGTAGGTATGGGTATACTCGGAATCAATGCAGGCACGACATCCTTCATCCAAGCACGTTTTTAGTGGAGTCTCTTATCCCTCGAAGAAAGAAACAGTTCACGCAAAAATTAAAGATTGAAGAAAAAAATTTCATCTCAAATCAGGTATACACAAAATGCAGGCTGTAGAGCTGGGACACACAGACCGTTAAGATAAGACAAGTGGGAATCGTAGTCAAATCATCCTCCCCTTGGTACGTACCTACCTACGCAATCCCTAGCGCAGGTACCATGCCCTGTTCCTCCTTCCGTTCACTGCCCATTCGGTACGACACCTTGAACCGCATCTTGATGGAGTTGCCCTTACCTGTATCAACTCCGTCCACTAGCATCTCCTGCTGCACCCCGTTCGTCTGATGCGCCCCAATCTCCCGCCCCGACTGCGGTCGTAGTTGCAGCGTGTAGGACTGTTCGGTTTTGTTAGCATGCTCCGTTTAGACCACCCTCAGAGTACACTCTTACCTTTTCGACTGCCACTTGGAAGTGAAGCTCGCTCAACGGCTGGGCAGTAGCGTTGGAGAACAAGGCCATCACATGAATCAATCGCGCCTGCTGCTGATGTCGTCGCACCACAAATTCAATCTTCAGCGACGAGTTCAGAACTTGTACCCGGTTCACGCTAGGCAGGGCGCTAGTCTCCGGCAACGACGATGCAAAATTCCACTCGTCGTCCTCCGCTCCCTTCGCATCGCCACTGGCCGCCCCCGTAGCAGGCGTCCCTATCAGGTCGAGGAGGGCAGAACCGGCTACTGCCGGCGTTGGACTTTGGGACGGGATCGGGCTAGCATGCCGGGGACTGGCCGAGACCAGCGAGGCGAAGGGATCGACCGCCGGGGGCGGTGTAGCCGTGGTGTTTTGAGGCTGTGATACCCCGGGCCCCGGCGACGGCGACGGTGAGATCGATTGCGATGCATTCAACGAAGACAGGATATTATAGCTGGGCCGGAGCGCTGCAGAGGCCTGTTGCACGGGTGGCGTGGCAGAAGCCGCGGGTGGGTTGGCTAGATTCGAAGGTTAGCAAATGCAGGCTCGGTCAGAGTTACTAGCAAACTCGTAGCGCTTACTCGGTCCCAGCGAGATTCCTCCTCCTAAGGGCACCGGCTCATCGATCGAAAGACCAAGCAAATCGTTCTCCAGGGAGTTACCACCTGGGGCCGTCCGGGAGGCACTGCCGTTGGAGCTGGGTTCCGGGTCGAAATCGATTAGAGACAACTCATTATTGGCGTTCTTGGAGACACCCGTCGTCGTGCCCAGCGTACCCTTGGGAATCCGCGATGCAGCTTCCAGGTCGCCTTTCTTGACCAGTTTGTACCGTTCAATGGTACGGTGTATGCTATCATTGATCTCCAACAGCTTGTTCACAGCCTCCGGATCGTCCGACTCTTCCTCGCACATCTTCTGGATTTTCGGATGTGCACTCTGCAGTGCATTGGCGAGTTCCTAGTTGCGGAATCCGTTAGCCGGGTTGAGTGCATCCTCCAGCCTGGGGTCCTACCTCGAATACGTCTCCTTCGGGGATCCGGTCTCCCCGCTTCTGACTCTGTAACATCTCCTCGAGGATCTTGGCCTTCTGTTGCACCTTGGCCACTTCTTCCGCGGCCTTGGCCCGGTAGTCGGTCTTGTGCCGGTTGTCGAAACCAGCCATTACCTTCATCAACCGGTTGGCTTCCTGTAGATCGGCCGGTGTACCTCTCCGGATAAGCTCCTGCAGTTTGGCCGATTGAGCCTCCCGCTCTTCCTCCTCCATCTCCTCTGCCGAGCGAAGGTTCTAGCCATGGTCAGTCGATTGCAATTGTAGTTGGGCGCGAGAGGAACGGGTCGAGACATACGTCGCTGGGATTTAAGACGGCGGCATCCTCAAGGCGAATTTCAGGAAAGACGTAACCCTTATAGAGAAGAAGACGATGCATATCGCGAATGAATCCCAGATCTTCCTTGTATCTCGATGTCTGACAGATAGTCTGTCTCCACTCCTCGATTGACTCTAGAATGCGATGCTGAACCCTTGTAGGGCGCAACGGTGGCCTCTCGGGAAATCGTCGCACCAACTCATTCAGGAATTCCTTGGTGCTGATTTGAAGATGGAAAGGATAGCCGCAGTTCTTGACGCAGATATCGAGCAGCTACCGTGGCATCGCGCATTAGCCAGCTTGCTGTGAGGGTCGTGGGGCCCGGAAACCACCTACCGCCAACGCCAGGATGGCAACATTCTGATTCCGCGAGTTGATCAAACGGACAATTTCGAGAGCAGCCTCGCGCGGACTATAGAGAACGGTAAGAATTGCGCCACCTCCTTCTCCGTCCAGGACCAGATCCGCGACTCACGCATTGCCTTTTTTAGAGTTGACCAAGTCCGCAACTTCGAGGTTCAGGGCGAGATTTGGTTCGTAGTGAGTAATATCACAGGCATTTCCTAATTCGATGTGACCGTGTTAGCCAATGTATTCACCCGAGGGTCCTGTCGGAGCATGCATTGCCCAACATACGAATAGCTCGCTGCAGAGGTGTCAAGCCTATGTCAGCGTAGACACCACCGTAGCGGTCCCTAGCTGCCATACGTGCTGATGCAGCCTCCAGGGTGACGGTGGAGGAAGGAAAAAGCAAAAAAAAAAAGTAGAAAGAATCAAAAAAGCCCAAAGTCCCGGAATGGGATCCAACAATGGCCGGTCAGAACTAGGACGAGACGGTCGATGACGATGGGAGAAGTTGGTTCGTGCTGATGTCAGTTAGGAGTGCCTTAAGTTGGTGGTTTAGTTTCCACGTGTGGCGGTTCCGTCGTCAACCTTCGCTGTGTTTGTTAGCTCTCTCTACCTTCACTCTCTCCGCGTCAATCGGCTCGAATTATTGCAGAGAGACGCTGGGTTTCATTTTTTACGACTTTATCCACCATGGTCCGACACAAAAAAGACAACTTCTCACGTGGAGGGAAAAAGTTCACCAACCCCCGCCCACACCCTGTACCCCGCGGCGCCGAAGCCGCTGCCTCCAAACCTCCCTTCAAGGCCGCCTGCTGGGATCTGGGCCACTGTGACCCCAAACGATGCTCGGGGAAGCGATTAATGCAGTTTGGATTGATGCGAGAGCTGTCCATTGGGCAACGATTTCCCGGGGTGATTGTCTCGTAAGTTTTCTTTTCTTTTTTTTTTAAAAAGTCCCGTCACGATCAAAAATCTTCTCACAGAGAACTCATGATGGTTACAGTCCAAATGCCAAAAAAATCCTGTCTCCTGCCGACCGCGAACTATTAGAACAATTCGGAGCAGCCGTGGTGGAATGTTCCTGGGTGAGGGTGAAAGAAGTGCCCTGGTCACGGATCGGAGGAAAATGCGAAAGACTCTGTATGACGGGACCCGTTGAAAAGAATACCTGTTCTATATGCTGATGGAGAACAGTACCGTATCTCATTGCAGCGAACACAGTCAATTACGGAAAACCCTGGCGACTGAACTGCGTGGAAGCAATCGCGGCCTGTTTCTGTATCTGTGGCCACGAAGACTGGGCTCGTGAAGCGCTTAAGCACTTTCCCTACGGCGAAGCATTTCTTGAAATCAACTCGCAGCTCCTGAAGCGGTACGCCGCCTGCGAGAATGAGGAAGACGTGAAACGGACGGAGGAGGAGTGGCTGGCTAAGATCGAGAAGGAATATGAAGATAGTCGCGCCGAAGAGGGCGCAGATGATATCTGGACCGTAGGGAATACTAATCGGAGAGCAGAGGATTCTGATTCAGATGAGGCGAAAGACGGCGACGAAGACGAAGATGACGATAGGAGCGATAAGAACGAAGACGAAGAGGGGGAAGAGGAAGAGGAGGAAAAAGACCCGTTTGCCATCTCGGACGACTCAGAAGACGAAGAGCAAATGGCCGAAATCCGTCGCAAAATCCTCAGTTCCAAATCCTTCCAAAATCCCTCTATTCCCGACAAGCCGCAGCCGGAGAAAATTGCACATCCGGATCCCAGGCCGATGGAGGATTCGGATGCCGAGTCCGGGTCTGCAGGGGAGAGTGACGACGAGGCTTTTGACAATATCATTAATGCGACGCCCGTGACAGATCGGACTGGAATTATCGCTGCGTCGCAGAAGAAGAAGCGGGAAACGTATACTGCATCGTTCTCCCGCACGACGATTGATGCTCCCAAGAGATGGTAGATGCCTTATTGTCATACGATATGATCGGTCGGCAAATGCTGTTCAGGGATGCAGGTTGATGTTGTATGAATGAATAATGCCAATCTGGTCATGTTCTACATGATTGATCTATCTAAATGAAGCCACGATATTCGGCCCTATTTCCATACTCCTATATAGTTTGTATTCTGTCACCTCTACGACGATCTAGTCACTGGACTATTAGTATTATTACTCTAATACACCTTAATCAACGCGCTGACTTCTTGTATTCTAAAAATATAAACAAAGAGCGTGGACAAGACACCTGATCGAGACAACCTCTACAGCCTTCCATAGTAACAAATAATAATACATACCATCGTATTCTTAAAATAGAATATAAGACAAAGCGACAACAGGAACCGATAAATTTTTAGATAGTCACTTAGTAGTCTTGATATTGTGCTACTGTACCATCATTCACATTCCAGGCCAAGAACAAACCACACATTGTACCATGACCCATGATTGCAGTCAAAATTCATCCTAAAGGTATTCTGATCAGTTCTTAGTTGGTTTATCTCAGTCCCACTACCAAGTTAGATAGTTATTCCCTGCATGGTCATGCGCCGCGAGAAAGAGTTAGTCACTCCCCGACTGATGGATCTGATAGAGTCACAAGCGTCACTAGGCTGACTTCTTTGACCTACTAGGTAGTACAGAGTACTTATTCCATTTTCATAGTGATTTATACATATGAGAAGAATTCCTCTCGGCCTTATCGTATCCTGATGGTTCGCCTGACTCTTCCTGAGGATAATGACTCAGGCCAAGTGTTGTTGCTGAGGTATCTATTCGGGGGGAATGTCTGCCTCGTGGCTTGGAGGGCTGCGATGATCACAGGCCTATACCGTAGTATGTATGGGTTCTTATAAGAATGTCTTATTGTGTTTTTTATTTTTTTTTTTTTTTAATTTTCTTCTTTTTTTTAAAAAAAAAAAAAAAATTGCATAATAAGCTAAAATACTGCATAATGAGACGCCCTACAATTATCAAAAGATCCGGCTCGTCCACTTCACGAATCAAAGATTCTCAAGTCATCAAGAAACTTGAGCGTCTGGGCGACCGGCCGAGGAAACGAGAATGGACCATGCTCAACCTGCTCCCATCTTTTCTATGGAGACAGCCATCAATGCGACCCGCCGACAACCAGCACCATACCGTGTGGCTGTTCGACAACACTGCATATCAACGCGTCACTCTCAAGACGCCCGGACAGAGTCGGTCGTGGCATGCCGAAGTCGTCGCATGTGTCTTCCGGAAGGATAGTCGCAAGGATATCAGTGCGATCGTGGCGACGATCGCGGACCTCATCGGTCTCGATGGCGAGGTAGGCACCGAGAGAGAAACCCGTCATCGAATGGCAGAAAGACTGCGACCATTCCTACATCACGTTGCATCAGCTCATTTGATGATGCTGGAAACTCCCCTGCCCAACAATACCACGTTGATACAGCAGATCGGGCCTACAGATAGTAACGGCATCACTAGCCAAGTCGTGACCACAGGGAGCCGGCAGATTACCGACGGGACATCGCTACAATCATCCCTTCGAGGTTGGGCCGGCAAGGTGTCAATGAACACAATCTTCGCAGGCCCAGAAGGTTGGCTCGTCATATCTGATATCGACGATACCATCAAGTATACCAAAACTTCCGAGTCGACTGGAATCCTGCGAACAACGTTCGCAGAGGAACCAACCCCCATTCCCGGAATGCCAGAGCTTTATTCTCACATCCACAGAGAGCTAGTCCCAGCGTGGTTCTATCTATCAGCGTCTCCTTACAATCTATATCCCTTCCTGCGGAGCTTCATCCATGCGCACTTCAAGCCTGGTACGTTGATCCTGCGGGATTCGTCCTGGTTGGACGTTAGCGAGTTAATCAAATCGTTCACCGTAAATACGATGGAATACAAAATGAGTCGTATCGACAAGATCCGACGCTGGTTCCCTCAACGACAGGTGCTCTGTATCGGTGACTCGACTCAAAAGGACCCGGAGGCTTACGCCGAAATCTATAGGAAACACCCGGATTGGATCAAGGTCATTTGGATCAGAAAAGTCACTGATATCCCCCACTTAGAGGAGCAAAATTCCCCGGAGAGATTCAAAGCGGCATTTCACGGTGTTCCAGACACTATATGGAGGGTATTTGAAGACCCCGACGAGATGGCGAGCCTGGTGGAAGGCCTTCGCCTCCATTCAAATCCCTATATCTCTCAGAAGGTGAAAAAAGTACTAAAAGGGCAAACAGAAAAATAAGCAAAAAATGGCAAAAAAAAAGAAAGATATAATAATACTTGGAGCTAGACGGGTTCGTCCTAGCGGCAAGTTACGTCAATCTGAGAGTATTTCGTCGTCATTGTGGATATTTACATCGCGCTGTTCTCGTTGGATGACCTATTCACCGCCAATTTATGCTAAATCGCCTTCTAGAATATGTTAAACTTCCATGTTGGCCTCTTTCTGGGCCTGTAATGCTTCATTAATCGGTTTTTCCCCGGCTCTTCTCTACGTTGGTCCGAATAATATTCATCGAGACGCCATGAAACCCGCAAAACAATACTCGACCACAATGGATGAGCAGACGTTCATTCCCGGAACTATGAGAGCACTCTATCACTGCCCGGCCTCGACGGCCAGGGACCTGGACCTCCCTCGAGTGGATTCGGAGATCGTGTTTGACTCTGACTTCCCGACTCCCAAACCGGCGCCGAATCAATATCTCATCAAAGTCCAGACAGCTGCGTTCTCTCATGACGAGTTACGACTAGTTCGGGAGCTAAATCCTTCGAAATCCATTCCCCATATTCCCCTGCATAATTTCTGTGGAACGGTCATCGGCACCCCTTCGGAAGACCTCTATAAGCCGGACGGCCCCAAATTCAAAGTCAGCGATGTTGTGTTCGGACTGATAAACCACATCCGCGATGGCGCTGCGGCCGATTATGTTGTCGCATCCGAAGACGAAATAGCCCTGAAACCGAAGAACATCAGCGCGGCAGAGGCAGCCACCATCCCTCTGCCTGCGCTCACGGCATGGCAAGCCCTCTTCATGTACTCACATCTGGACCCAACCAACGCCGATGACCCGCGCCGTGGCCTGCGTGTCCTGGTGACAAATGCTCACAGTAACCAGATAGGGACGCATATGGTCCAGTTTCTGCGGTCTCCCTCGCTGTTTCCATACTATCGACCATGGGTTTGTGCCACCTGCTCCGGCACTGCGCAGGAATATTTGCGGACCGAAGCCCTAGTCGACGAGGTCATTGACGCGCCTCTCCCCGTGTCACAGGAGTTCGATCTCCCGTCGTTGTTCCGCCAGAACCGCTGGGATCCAGTCGACATTGTCCTCGACTGCGCTGGCATGCAGACCTTCAAACAAGCCCACTCCCCTGAAGTAGTCAAAGACTACGGCGCCGTGCTAACGGCGGTCGACAGCAGTCCGGTGCATGGCCACACCCCGGAAGAAAATGCGCAGTGTCAAAAGAGGGGACTTCTGAGTCGATTCATCGCTGTGCAGCCGGACGGGAAAGCTCTGGGACGCATCGCCATGCTGGTTGAGGAGAACTCCGTTCGTGGCCGGGTCGAAACCATAACGGATTTCGTCAATGGGGCAGATGTCTTAGAGTCTGGTGCGGCGTGTGCCGGAGGGGGAAGACGGGGAGGAATGATGGTTTTCCGAGTAAATATTTAATCCTATTTTTACATTTTATTCCCTCTGTTCGTCTCTTTTCCCCCTTCTTTTAATTAGATAAATCTGCTTGTTCTATCAGCGCGGTGACTAGTACTTACTTATGCATGCAAGCAACGTTGTGGGGAATATCTGGATAATAATGGACATCTGTTTTTAGTTTAAACACAGGTATCCTCATAGAATTAGACGGGACTGTTAACAATATCTGATTGATGATACTCATGCATAATTAACAACAAGGTGGAAGATGAGGTTAAAAGGCGCTGTAGAAAGATTTAAGTGGAAAAAAGATCCCCCAACACAAAGTAACGAAATAAAATAAAAAATTCGGCTTAGAAGAGTAATCACAAGCGCAAGCCATACTGAACCCAGTATAATACACGCACACATATATAACGGGAATAGGAGAGGTTACGATAGGGCAAGGTAGGTTAAGATGGGAAGAGGAATAGAGATGTGGACAAGAAGAGGAAGGAGACGGCAAAGTCAAAGACAAAAGGCAGAAATACAAGCGAAGAAGGGAGAATAGAAGAAACATTGTATTTTATTAGAGGACAAAATGAAGGGATACCCGTAGACATGTTAAAAGAGAAGCAGAAAGGGGAACAAAAGTCATGAATTAAAAAAAGCTCTGCTCCCTCTTCTGCAGTGCTAGAATCGCCTCTTTTATTCTCTTTCACTCGTTATATCCCTTTTTTTTTGTCGTCTTTATTCGGTTTCTTATTTCCCAACCTATGTCTATGACGAGGCCCCAATCCAGTTGGGCTTCAGGAACAAGACTGACTGGCTTGAATTCAGATGAGAGGGCGAATCAAGGCTTGTTCGTTTCTTTTTCTCCTGTCTCTCTTTCTCTGATGGGCTCGGTTGATATTGAGCGAGGTCGATAACATGCCATGGCGCGCACTCTATGGAATATACTTGCCATTTCATTAGGATGCGAAAGAGCATGTAGGGAATGCTAGGTGGGTGATAGAACATAAGGACAAAACAAGCAGACAACAAACAGATTGATGGAGATCGGAAAGAAAGAACATTCCGTACAATAATAATGCATTGGACCGCATTCGGCGGTTAAGTTCATAGAATGTAACTCCGCCAAATCAATCAAAGTAGCCAAAACCTCTCGTGTCATTTGCGGAAGAGGGAAGAATTTTGTAGTAAAGTGAATGGATAGAGAAGGGAAATAGAGTGGCAGAAGAACTGTGAGATATGAAAACAGAGAACTCCTCTTTAGAGTAAGGAGTCAAGTCTAGTAAAAACGCTCAAACATGCTGCCACAATCTATATGTACACGCTGTTAGCCCCATCCAGAAACGATAACTGGTATGAAAGCACATACCTCCAATTGAAGCTCTTTATCCTTACACCGATTCACCTCGTCGTTGATCGCCTGGGCCAAGTTGGCGCCGATCGCCTGCGAGCCGCCCGGCCTCCGGGCAAACGGCCACTGGGAGTACTCCGCCAAGAGCTCATCCACCTGCGCAAAGGCCCTCTCTCGAGCCTCGTGGCTCATCGTGATGAGTGCGTTCTCCAGGACGTTGGCAGCATAGGCGGCGCAGACCATCGAGATTGAACGAAGGTAGCGGAACTCCGTGTCTTCGGGCAGCCACGTACTCGCGGGAATGATCACAGTTCGATTGCTGCAGATGTTGCGCACACGCCGGTGGATGTCATCCTTAGCACCCCCGTCGGCGACCGGGTGGGTGGCCATATCAAAGAGAAGGAAGTTGCGCTTCTCCGTTCGCAGGATGCCCTTGTCGACCAGACCTTTCGCAAGACGTTCGCGTACTTGCTTCAATTGGTAGCCGATCTTCATCAGATTCCAGGTTTCACCTGCATAGATGCGGAAACCCCGAAAATTAGCCTGGTTTGGGGGGAAAAAAATATGTCGATGGATCACATCCAACCGTACGTACCGCTCATCAGGTCGATCCAGGAATTTACGCTCATCTTCTCGCTCGACTTCATCATCTTCAATGCCTCGTCCAGCAAGACCTCCCCAGTCAGAGTGTCATCGATGACTTCGATCACCCGATCGGCCAAAGGGAACCGTCGGCGAGAGGAATCCTTCTGCATGCTGATGCGACCGCGGAGGGCCAATTCGATGACAATGCATCCACGTAAGGCGTAGGAAATGTTCTCATTCCAAAACGACAGATAACCCTATAGACGAGAGCACACCAGTCAGCGATCACGGACCACCAAACATAGATTTCAGAGCGAACACACTTGTTTGTCCTTCAACCCCAGCAACAGGACTTCCTCCATTAACGTCAGCTTGGGCTGCTTGCTTCGTTCTTCGGTTTCACTGATGTCTCTCGGGTCAAATGCGATCTTGTGGCCATTTTCGGTGTTGGTAAACGAGGTCTCCGGGACACGGTTGTCGAGAGAAGAGCCGTTTCGAGACATGGGCGACGAGACTTGGCTGTCGTCGTTCTCATCTCCGCCAGCGACTCGACCGCCACCTCTTCGGCGAGTCAAGCCCCCGGCTGAGGCCATGGGTAGATAAGGGATCTGAGACCGGAAGCGGGGAGGAAATATTCCAAGGAGGAGAAGGGTAGGAGAACGTCAAGAGATCGGAGGGGATTTATGCCGCTAGAGCCTGCGACATGGAATTTAGGAGGGGGAGGGGGCCACCGACGTGAGAAATTCACGGGTTAAACTAGGCACGAAAAGAAAAGTCTGGAGAGATAAAAAGAGACACGGATATCCCAACACGGAGAGGGTTGTAGAGCGGGAAATTGTCAGGGGGTGGTAAAGGAAGAGGGAAGAAGAAGAACCTCGTGAAATGAGAGAGACCGAGGGATTGATTGATGGAAGTGAGAAGAGGGGGGGGGCGACTAGGGGTTGGTCTCGACAGGGGATTACCGTAGAATGTCCAACTGATAGACAGCCAGGCAACCAGACAGACAGATCCAAGATGGACAAACAAACGGCGTCGTGAAGTCGGTCAATGGCCTGCGTCGAGAAAAACGAAGACGAAGATGGACTAAGGCTATCTGGTCTCTAGCGCTGTTCCGGTTACGGAACCTCAACAAGAGCCTTGTGGCACGCGTCCGTCCATGCATCTCCGTCTATTGATTCTCCTGAAAATGTACAGTTATATTACTACATAATCTGTCGTCAGTCCTATTCTCTGCATCACTCTCACTGATCTCGGTTCCATAACACATCCTCCTCGCCTTTCTTGTTCACGTCCATCGCTCCACCACAGCTACTAGAGCCCTCCCGTTCGAGACATGAATACTCGGTAGTAATCAATCTGAATCACTCGTAGAAATCCCAGAGTATACATTTCATCATACTACTATAACACGGATAGCTTCTTCCTCCTCCTCTTCATTCTCTCTCTTTCTCTTTTTCCAAAAATATCTAACCCCAAAATCAAGGTATACATTCCATCATCATCCAACAGGAACATACGCACAAACCACTCAGGAACCCAGTCAGGAAAGAAAACACTGCATTGAGATGATATACACGATATAGTAGGGTGGAAAAGCTCCGATATGGATCAGCATACAACGGAGCAACAAGGACGCCCGCATGGTCCTCGCGCGGAGCAGAGGCATGCCAACATCCCGTTCTTTTTCTATCTAACCTTCCAACCTATTTCCAAACACTCGTATTACGTACGTATTTAGTGGGCTACAGATACAACAGTCAGTTGTGGTTCTCCGCGATCACGTAGGAAGTACAATGTGGATGACTTACCATCGGGCTGAGCAAGGATGTACTCAACAGCCTTGTCAACTGTATCAAAGAAATAAGTATATGGTCCTCCACCATCCAGTAATCCAATCCGTATGGTATTAACTTACCACTGAGGATGCCGTCTGCCTCCTTGTCAGGGATCTCAATGCTGAATTCCTAGTTGGGGGAAATTCAACGTCAGCGAATTGTTCCGGTGATGACAAGAGGACTCGGGACCAGTGACATACCTCCTCAATCGCCATCACAACCTCCACAGTATCCAGGCTGTCCAGTCCAAGGTCATTCGTGAAGTGAGAGGCGCCGTTGATCTGTTGGATTCAAAACAGTAAAAAAATCCGGTTAGTGGACTACTTTTCCGAGGAGGCGAGCCGGAGCACCACTACGACTCCGGAAAGCGCAGAATCAACGAACCTTGCTGACATCGGAGACCTATTCATCATGATCCGTCATGGTCAGTTATCCAGATTCATATCTTGTCGGCAAAGCTGAGGGTATGGATGCGAATTCGACAAACCTTGTCAAAGTTCTTCAAGAGGTTGACTATCCGACCCTCGACCTCAGTCTTGTCGAGACCGGCAGGGGCGGAGTAGAGGCGAACACCCTGATAAGCAAACCGAGGAGCGAATTGAGCCGGACGAGCCACGGGGGAGCTACGGATCTGGAAAGCAGCCGGGGTCCTGACGGAACGAGGCATAGAAGCCCTCAACGAACGGACAATAGCGGAACGGAACATGATGGCGGAGAAGGAAAAGACGACACAAAGGCACAGCTGCTGAAAAACAACTTCGAATTGAGGACACAAGCGGGGGTGGGAGAGGGAAAGAGGACGAGCAAGAGGGAGTGAGAGGGATGCAGACGTGACGGAGGTCGAGATGGACAAGATTCTCTTTGCGGCTCGACGGCAGCAAAATCCTGCCGCCGGCCAATCAGCTGGCGGCAGAAAGGAATGACCTAAGCCGACCGACGAACACCCACGCAAAGCAGAGCAACTTCGACTTCCTCTCAGAGAACCTCACCAGTTCGTTGTTCCCCCCCTCGTTCATCCCCCCTCCAATCCCAATTGACTCTCCTCTCCCGATTCCCCTTCGCTTTCTTCCTTTCTCTCACAGCGATGGCCTCTTCTTCATCTTCCGTCGCGAGGCTAGTCGCCTACCGTCGGCCTACGCCGTCGATTTTGACCTCCTTCCGTCCTTTGGCCTCAACCGCAAGCTTCTCGTCCTCCGTGTGCCGGGCAGCCACCCCAGCTGGTCCTCCTCAACCGGGCTTCCGTTTGCCTCCGCCGAAGAAGTGGGATCAAGGCTCAGAGTCGTCCCTGGACAAAGCCAGCAAATATTTCCTCATGGCTGAAATGTGCCGTGGCATGTACGTCGTGCTGGAGCAGTTCTTCCGACCGCCGTAAGTTCTATATTTTCCCTCCCTCTAGCCCTGGTTTGGTTGTTCGATATCGCTGTCAATAGGACTGGATTTCGAATTGGGGTTCGTTGCGACGATCAAGACTATTGGACAGCCTGACTGATGTAATACCGTGTGATTCTAGATACACGATCTTCTACCCCTTCGAAAAGGGCCCCATCTCTCCCCGTTTCCGTGGTGAACACGCTCTGCGACGCTATCCCACTGGTGAAGAGCGATGCATCGCTTGCAAGCTCTGCGAAGCCATCTGCCCGGCCCAGGCGATCACCATCGAGGCCGAGGAACGTGAAGACGGAAGCCGTCGGACGACTCGGTATGATATCGATATGACTAAATGCATCTACTGTGGCTACTGCCAAGAGAGTTGCCCGGTCGATGCTATTGTCGAGAGTGAGTCGTGGATCTCTCTTTGTGAACGAAAGAGACCCTTAGACTAACTTATTACCTCTCACAGCCTCCAACGCCGAATATGCCACTGAGACCCGTGAAGAGCTGCTGTACAACAAGGAGAAACTCCTGGCCAATGGTGACAAGTGGGAGCCGGAAATCGCGGCGGCTGCCAGAGCCGATGCTCCTTACCGATAAAAAATATCAACTGCTTTGGATCAAGGACACTAATTTATACGGTGCCATGTTCTCACAATCCCAACAAATGTCTTCCATGGGATTGTTCAAAATCAAGAGAGGAAAAGGATATAACTTCCATTAAAAGATATCTGAATGTTT
Source organism: Aspergillus tanneri (assembly GCF_003426965.1). Taxonomy (NCBI): domain Eukaryota; kingdom Fungi; phylum Ascomycota; class Eurotiomycetes; order Eurotiales; family Aspergillaceae; genus Aspergillus; species Aspergillus tanneri. Next base: position 2,829,499 of record NW_022984633.1, read on the forward strand.
TGTCCTTACCGCCGTCAAAGATTTTATCTTCCCACTTGTATGTACATAACTAACGCTTAGCCTGCCTTATTACCACATGTACTCGTCGAGTTCGCGGGGAATTCTCATGTCTCTGGAATTCTGGCCTTGTCTTTTATTTATTATTATTTTTTTTTTTTGTCTTGATGTTGGAGGGAATCCTACCGGGCTTTGTTCATTTCTTTTATTTTGCTGGGAAATAAATCTAAGAGCCAAATTCATTTTCTTCTCCTTTGTTTCAGGCGCTGTGTCTGTTGTGAAGCATTGGTGAAAAATACCAAAGGGCATAAAACTAAAAGGCATAAAGTAACAAATCCTACAAACGGAGAACTATGTTTGACCTGGACATGTCCTTGATATTCGTATCAACAGGGAAATCGCTGCCTATGCACAAAATAAACACAGAACCCCCAATTAAAACCCCCAACACCAGATCTCCAGGTCCATCACTCCACAATTTTCGTGCTCTTTTCATTTTTACCCCTCTTTGGGATCCATTGTTGTTGTGCCCTATCGAGAGAGGAGAGCATGGAGAGAGGATACCTTCCTGATACGTACAGTATTACATCCTAATCAATCATCCAATCTCCTTCATTTCTTTTTACCGCCGACCTTGGTTTTGAGGCTTCCCTCAAATCCCGGTCTGGCTTTCTTCTTGCCTCCAGCGGTCTTTTTGCCGCCTCCTTTTTCTTCCCGTCGCTTGCGAAGATTATCTTCACGTTTCTGCTGCTTCACGTCTTTGCTTCTCTTCACGGCTTCAATCCGGTCCTTCCACTCCCGCTCGGATTTCTTTTTTGCGGACTCCTTCCGCTTCAAGGCCTTCTTGAGGAGTGAAGTGTCATCGCGAACTCGTTCTCCGTGGGCACGCTTCTTGGCATTCAGCCACATGTCTTTCTCCTCGATGTCGGCCCGCTTCTCCTCATCCAGGGTTTCGAGTCGAGCCTTCTTGGCCTCGGCTAACTTGAGAGCCGCGGCGGCGTCTTGAGGACCATGGCGCTTGTGTGCTTCCCGTGTGGTCGACAGGCTGGGGTCTGCGACCTGGCCATCTGCGAAGACAACACGGCCAAACGAAAAGTTGTTACTAGAGCTTATAGAGTCGGCCGGGGAGCGTGGCGATGCAAGGAGTGAACCCGAGCCGCCAGGGGAGAAGCGTCGGGCCATGGCTTCGTCATTTGCCCGTTGCTCTTCTTCCTTGGCCTTCTGTCGCAGCATCTTCTTATGAGCCTTGCGTTGCTCGGCCTTTTGTCGCCGGGCTTCAATCAGCTCTTGGCGGTTCCGAGCGGGCTTGCCATTCAGGCCGTCGGCATGACGAGCGGCACGTAGCTCATCGAGACGTTTCTGTAACCGCTGCTTGAGTTCTTCAGGTGTGGTCTTGAGAGGTTTGAGTTCGGAAGGGGCATTTTTGGATGCATCACTGGAATCGGCTGGGGGAACGATGGAAGATATAGAAGAACTGCCTGATTGGGGATTGGAAGTGTCAAAGTCCGGGGAGTTGGGCGATGACGAGGACAACTGCTCGGTCTGTTCTGGGTTGAACTCAAGCGAAAGGCCCTCGGCGACAGCGTCCTCTCCGTCATCACTATCACCAGCATCTAGGGAAGGCTTCTGGTCGTTACTTTTGCGATTGGCGGGCTTCGACTCTGGTGTTTGTACTGCTTCACCCACAGGTGTCTGACTTTCCTTGTTTGACTGGCCCAGTTTTTCCTTCTTGGCAGCTTCTTTGGCCTTTTTCTTCTCTTTTTGGTTCGCTTTTTTCTGTGCCTTCTTATCTTCCTTCAATTTCTCTCGAGCCTCGCCATCTTCGGTAGATTTGGCTGGAGTTTTATCCGCGCGGTTCAGCTCTCCAGATTGTTTTTGCTTTTTAAGGTTGGCATCGCCTCTCTGGAGTCCCTCTCTGGGAAGTTCCGAGCCTAAGTCTTCCGCATCAGAGGAGCCAGACTCATTCTGTGCTTCTTCCCTTTTGCGTTTCCGTGCATTCTCGTCCATGACATCCTTGGCTGTTTTGGCAGAATCTGGGTCCAGTTTCGCTCGTTTAGCTTCACGGGCTTCCTCTTTTGTCTGCTTTTTGCGTTGCCATTGGTCCTGTTAAAAGGAATTTGCGGTCAGCCAAGCCTAAGGGCAGAACCAGCGACGAGACCAGGGAAGACAGAAAAAGATGGTAAATTTTGCGCTAAGCAGGGGATAAAATCCATGGTATGCACATACACTCCCATCCTCTCCATAGTAATATTTTGCAGGGATCAACGACAGCAGACCATCGAACGCCTGGGCATGGCTTCGCAGCCGTTCCTAACGGGGGGAAAAAAAGCCGTCAATTTTTCAAGCCGTATATAGAACAATGCATGCAGCGACATACCTCAATATCATCCATCTTATGGTACCTGAATAAATCAGACTGTCCAGGTTCCAAATAATCCGTACAAATACTGTACCTGGACGTTGATGGGTCTTAGGGGGTTCAGACGATGTTGCAAGGCCGTGATACCTCGAAAAAATTGGGTGGGTGGTTTAAGCCTTGGCATCCAAATTCCTCCGCTCGGCTCTCACCGCCTGCACACACAGACAATATTTTTTGCTTATCAAACGCGGAGATAATCCATCGAAGTGGGATATCCCCGTTGTCGATATGTGACAGGTCAGGCCTCATTTAGCACGAACGATATGATAGGATAATTTAAAAGCTGAGTCCATTTTCACATTACTGTGAGGATTCACATTATGAAATTGACATTTCTAGGAATCTTTGATACCGATAGGTATACTTCGATCGACCGTCTTTTATGAATAGTTTCTATAATGTCTATACCTTCACTTACTATTCATGTTTCACTGTTCCTTTAACCTATAGTGCTGTATCTCAGGCCTTGGTCGCTTTAATATGGCAGTTTTCCTTTTATTCCAAAGCGACCAACAGGACTCATCCGAGCCATACTCTGAAGCGCCCATGAAATTAGTCCAACTTCAGATTGTATGTTGTCAGTCCCATGTTGATCGGGAATATCTAACAAATAAGTTATGTCTATAAATCTAGTACCGCGCATCAATTGATTCGCTCCCACTTTGTTTCATTCAGGCAGGCACATGAAATAAAGGCACTACACTTGGACATTTAACGCTGTCGGTTTATCCAAGTCGGGGCATCCCTCGCTCCTGATATCTGTGATATTGTCGTATGGAAACGGAAGGGTCCAGATCAAATCGTACCTGAAGCACATCACTTGATTAGTATCGGACGAACAACCCAAACACATCTACTGGAAGCCAAAGCAATGTCCGCTCTCACCGGTCTTCAGGATACTCAGGCGGATCCTCATAGCCCAGGTCTTTGACGATCTGTTTCATTTTCCCATGTCGCCAGGAAATCAAAATGTTGCCGGATCCCTCATAGTTTCTAACCTTCTTTCCAACGCAGTGGACCCGGTTCCGCTTGCAGGATGTATCGACGGAGAGTTTGAGGTCGGTCGCTAGTGGGAGGACGGTTTCGTAAGAGCGTCTATGTTCTCCCCCTGAGAGAATTAGTTGAGTGGTCAGCTGCGCTGTATAGGGTAGACATCATTAACCATGAGACGGTGGCTTTCGCCTTACTCGAATTGACTTTTGGCGCCATGATGTGCCCAATATTGTAGATTGAGTTTGCCCCAAATATATCTCGAATGCATTGGGCCCGTTCGATACCTTCTGCGCTCAACCCACTGTCTGTTGAGTCAAGAGGCTTCTCACCATGTCGAATGATATACACTGTTGGGTGTTCTGATGCAGATATCATGACATGAGAAATGGCAGCGAGAAGTAAGATGTATACAGAAGCATGGTAGGCCATGTTTATCTAGATTTCACATGCTGCGGTAACTTCGGGTTGGTAACAATGAGTATGAAAAACGTGGATAGAAGTCATGCTGGAGCAAAAAAATAGGAGGTCCTGCTTATAAAGTATCCAATAGTCCACCGACCTTCATCTATCTGCAACAGAGGTGTCAGGTATGACATGGTCATATGAATGCCGTTCTTTGCTAGTATAGGCTTGGGAAATCCCTCGGGCAGCTATGATATACAGCGCGATCAGCACCGCACCATCTACTTGGAGTATGTGATAGCCCAGCTATAATGGAGATCACAAGGTCCTCGAGACATGTGTGGACCAGACATGCAGGTCAGGAGTGTCCCGTTAACTTTCAAATATTCAAACTTGGGGTACATTAATCTAAAATGTAGCCAATCTTGAGCGAATTTCGCTCGGGGCATGCAAAGGTCAGATGATGATCTTAGTGTATGAACAAGAATTTAACTTGAACCGAAATATTAGCCTCTGTGGTGATTTAAGAATGTACCCTGGTAGGTATTTTGTTAATTTGTAAAATGGTCAATTGCCTTAAGTCCTATCAACATCACTGCTCTCCTGGTTGCGTATTGACCCACAGTTCGTACGTCGTCCGTAGATCCATGTGAGGGATTTAGCGGGATTTGAAATCAGCTACTAGCTGCCGGTGATAAGGATATATTACCCTGTAAAACCTAGCTACCAATATAATTGTTTTTTACGCAGAAATTGTCTCCTACAATATGAATCTCCGTCTGTTCTTTTCTATATAATTAAAATTCCAACAGCTTGTTTTATCTGGCTGTCTTTGAGATCGCTTCTTGCTTTTATTGCTTAGTGGATAGAAAAATTGGCAAGTATAATATTTGTAATCTATATATTTCACGTTTCAAGCGTTGGAATTGGAACTGCGCCACCGTTTAAACCAGCAACCAAATTGTATATTAATGAATGACTTTATATCAGATACTTTTGTCTCGATATATGCCCCACCGGGTTCTATTTAATGTCTACTCAAACCACAATTTTTGTGTTTCACTACCCACTAAAATCTACATTATTTCCCTCTCACTCAGGTGATACTTGGCGGGTTACCTGAAATGTTATCACCAGACTGGAGAACTCTAGGTAAAGTGGTGCAAACTGCCATAAAGAACTGGAAATAGGATATATTAGAACTGATTCCTACTTCGCAACTAGTGTTGGGTCTTCATTTAACCCAGAGCATTGTTTTAGCGAAAACAGACATACTGTAGTAGACCAAATACTTTTGATACTGGGAGGTCGTTCCCAGCCAACTTTCAACAAAGATAGATCTCCCTCCCCTGTTTACCTGGAGAGGATATACTGTCAATCTCCACGCATTATCACTGTCAAGAATGATGGATTTGATATGTTAGGAATCGGGGTTGTTCCAGTCCGGCCATACCATTGAGTAATTTATGGTAGGATAGTATGACACAACAAACCCATCCTACATCAATCAAAGTTAACATTCTACAATAAAGTTGCCTTGTTCACGACCAATTGTCTTTTTTTGGAGGAAGTCTCCGAATCCGAGAGAGCCAATCAATCTTACTCTGGATACTCCGAAGTAAAATCAGAAATTGGAAGTCCAGTAATAGACTCAGTAGTTAATTCGCCAGCTGTTTATTACTCCCCATAGCACTATGTACTCAGGGCCGTACTCCGTATTCACCCCTTATTACCAAGAAGCATTTTTGTGGAATCCATCTTGCATAGATGGGTTAGTAAAAACTAACAAAATAATGACCGACCCAGGGTTCGAACCTGGGATCCTTCGCGGGCGAAGCCTGTATTGAGCATGTAAAGCGAATGCCTTAACCACTGGGCCAGTCGGTCTTCATTGTAGGACCATAACCATTAGGCCATCCGGTCTCGTTCAATACTTAATCCACACCCAAGGCTGTCCTATAAATTACTTTGATATGCTAAGCACTTCTGTTTCGTAATGCTATACATTCTTACTTCGTACTTACGATTAATGTGGTGTGATGGCGCTGTTAATGTCTCTTTGGGATTGTAAGCTTATTAAATTAGGTGTTCTAGGAGGATTCTGTTACTGTAGAAGAAAAGCTTTCACTGGGAGAAAGTAGTCATTTTAACTCCATATGTCCACAGCAGCAGGGAGTAAATGAGAGGAGAATAGAAGAATACCGGAGAGCAGGATGGAAACCTTTAAAGAGGTCAAATTCCAGAGGCGAAGGCCTCTATAGCTGTAACATTTGAAGGGGTTATGTACTAAGAATAAAAACCATATTGATTTACTCTGTACAGGGCGACATATTGTTAGATTTGTTTGATTTTCTATTAATTTTGCAGCTCTAATTACTTTCCCAAGGGATGCAGGCCATACCCGTCTCCTCCGCTTACCGCCCTCTCCGGGGTTCTGCTACAGCTCAATTATAAACCATATTTCCATACGAACTGGCAGATTTTAAAGTGGAATGGTTCTACACACACTTAATAGATACTTTTGTAAACATTATATATATAATATAATACATATATATTATGTAAAGTAGTATGAAAATTTTATAACTACTAAGCAGTTTTTAAGATATGCGTATTTTTTTGACATTGCCTGATTTTTATTTCAGGCAGCAACTTAAAAAATAAAGAAAATAAAAATTCACAACTATATATTAAGTAACAGTGTGTTTATTATAGCTCTTTACAGTTAGTACTATAAATTGTTGTTGTTGTGTTATTCCACCTTAAAACTGCCAGTTTGTATGGGAAAATGGATTATAATTGAGCCGTAGCAGACCGGTGGAGGAAACGCGTAGTGAATAATGTTGAGGCAATTTCTCTATGATATTAGATTAGGTACTTCACTATTACGGCCCACGAAGAGCCCGAGTTTTTAGCAGTCGACTGTTTTTATGTCTCGATAATACTAACCTTCGAGAATGAGTCTTCGGTTTTTAACCATCAAAGTAAACAGCACCCTTCAGTATTCTAACCATCTTTTCTTGCCCTGGTATGAAACAACAAGGAATGTATGTATTCCATAATAGTGTGTGGATAAGGTTAGAATGCAAGACAAGATAATTTGGCTGCCTGCCAACCAGTAATACCGTGGTACTCCCTTGTATTGTCTGCTAACTAGTAGTATTACGAGGCACTAATTTGGATGGTGAAACCCTAACCGAAAATGGAAGATCTTGTGCAACAGGCCTGCATGAATTTAGCGATTAATAGTAAACAGTAGCCTCAAGGCTGGAGTCACGGAGTGTACTAGTACTTGGAATGATAATAATAGATGTTCGATGACGTTCGATCGCTTTTCCATAGGGCTGCTAATTGCAGAAGGGATGTACAGCCACAATTGTGGCAGTGTGGATTCAATATTGGATCTGTATTTGAAAAACTACTATTAATGTCAGCCGTACACATTAAGTTAGCGGTTTTATTTAATCACTGTAACTCTGGCACGCTAATCCAAGATGGTATATTTCAGCGTACTTGAAGGCGAGTACCTTGTCAGTTGTAATTTAGTCGCCCGTGGAGCAGATGATAGGCAGAGAGCTGTATTGGAGGTATGCCTAACGTTCCGGAAAAATCTTCTCAAAATATCCCTGATCGAGGCAAAATTCGAGTTGATCATCCATTTGGCGGGGTATGCATTTGATTGTATGTTGAATACAGCGAATACTCCATAGTCGTCAGTCCTGACCGGCACCAGGCAGCGGCCGCAGTAGTAGCACAGCCACCGCATTTTCTAGAAGTGGCGATGACTTCCCTGGACGCTGGGGTACTCCATACTAGGCTCCGTAATAGGCTCGTATACCATGAATCATACCCATTCCGAGCGCCAAAATGGCCATAATGCCCCCTGGGATGGTAATTAATTTGCATCCGGTGACAGTACGGTGACTACCTTTTGTATTATTGGTCGTCCAATACCCAGTGGAATCATACACAGCCTTGGCGAACGGGGTTTCCTTGACCATGGTGGGGTCCATCCTTCATCACTCAGCCCTGTAGCGCCAGATCACCTTATCGAGTGGCCAAACATTAGTTATAAAAGGACTAGGGCAACCCCATCACCAGCTTCTTTCATACATCTCCTGCCATCTCCAACTGATTCCCTCTTCTATTACCCTCAACCAACAAACTTCTTCACAATCATGTCTGGCTACGACCAATATAACCAAGGCTACTCCCACAACCAAGGCTATGGCCAGGGTGGATACCCCCCTCAAGGTGGCTACAATCAGCAGCAAGGGTACGGACAACCACAGGGTGGCTATGACCAAGGATACAACCGTGGCGGGAGCTCCGGTGACTACTACGGCGGTGGTGGCAGTGGTGGAAGCTCCAACGACTACTATGGTGGCCAGCAGCCACAGCACAGCCAGTACGGCCAACACGCCCAGTACGGCGGCCAGCAGCCTCACGGCCAGCAGAACTCCTACAACCAGTACGGGTATGGCATATCTCTCCCTCTTACCTATTGTGCTAGGCAGTGTTGCTAACCGTCTTACAGAGGAGGCGACCAACAACAGGCCCCTGGTGGTGCTCAGGAGGGTGAGCGTGGACTGGGTGGAGCACTTGCCGGTGGGTTAGCCGGCGGCTTCGCCGGCCACAAGGCCGATCACGGAATCCTCGGAACTATCGGTGGAGCGATTATGGGCAGTATCGCAGAGGATGCTATCAAGAAGCACAGGAACAAGGAGAAAGAGCAGGGCCCTCCTGAATACGGCAACTATGGTGGTGGTAGCGGCTACGGCGGTGCTCCCCCTTCGAACCAGGGTGGTGGTATGATGGATCAGTTGGGTAACTTCTTCAACAAGAGGTAGAACTGTTCATCGCGCCTGTCTTGATTTGTCGACGACTATGCCTTGCTTTTGCTATGCCTGAACTATTATTATCTTCTTAACGTTTCGTTCAGCTGGTTGGGGTTTGCATTAATGGTCGACTATTTCTATTGGTTTTGATTTCTTAAGCCACATTGATATGTTTATGGGACATTTCTCTTTGTTTTCTTTTTGCCTATTTTTGAATTTGAGCATTCGCAGTTCAGTGATCATGAAAGCTATGGATGTTACTGTCTTATGAAGAATATTCTCTCAATGATGACTGAAATTCAGAAACAACTGTTTTGCTTCCAAACAACCCTTGGCGGGGTAAAGTTGTAGAGTTTTTTGGTCAGCATCTTGGCTTTGACTAAATGACACCTTTCCATGCTTTGTCATCCTAGATATTTCATACGATTCATAAATTAAGACACAAAAGACAACTCTAGGCCCAGGGTCTTTTGAAGTACCCCAGTTTCCTTGACTGACTCTTTAAGTTACCATTTACCTGAATGTTTGGACAAAAAAGGTACGTACCGCCCACAGATCTCTAGACTAACTGTAAATGACTAGTGTATTTCACTTTATGCCTCAGGCAGAAAGAGACATGCCAAGCCCGACATCAAAGTTCGAGCAGAAAGATCTCTTTGGACAATTGCAGCCCATGATTATACCAACATAGCACAACATGATTGTTCGGCAACAGTGCATGCGGCAGAGTACGTTAAATTCCAATAAATGTACAGGTACAACCTTTGAAATAGCTTTATCGCTAATCCCTCCCTTGTATTAGGCCGCCAGTTTCTTGCCCTCAATCGGCAGTCTCACATCTTGAACAGGTTTTATTCGATTGAGACACCTGTGGATACATCAGCACAGATTCCTGTCGAAGAGCAGTCAGCTCAACTCGAAGGTTCTTTGTCGTCTACACCAACTCCAACATCTGTAAGGAGTGCAGCAAGAGAGGCTTTTCTAAAGCGTGAAGAACAAAGTGAGCTTGGCAGCTTTTATCTCCTTTCGAGTAACACAGATTTCAGAACATAGCAATTGATGTTATATGTGTTAAGGAAACAAGTTCCACAACCTTGGAAGCAAGGTGACGAATGCGTACCGCCCGGAGAGACTTATTGAGTCTCCACCCAAACCTTCCGATATCACTCTCGAACTGCTCCTCGCATCTCAGACACACCTTGGACACTCGACGTCTCGCTGGAACCCTCAGAACTCACGCTATATCTTTGGTATTCGCGATGGAATTCATATTATCTCTCTGGATGTGACCGCAGCTTACCTGCGACGTGCTGCTAAAGTTGTGGAAGAGGTTGCCGCTCGAGGTGGCTTGATTCTCTTTGTGGGCACGAGGAAAGGCCAAAAACGATATGTGGTTAGAGCCGCCGAGCTGGCTGGGGGATATCACATCTTTGAGCGATGGATCCCAGGCAGTTTGACGAACGGACAACAGATCCTTGGCCACTGTGAGACTAAGGTTGTCAATGCCTTGGATGAGGAGTTACCCGAATACAGGGAGGCTATGGAAGATCGCCCTGTCCTGAAGCCTGATCTTGTAGTTTGTTTGAACCCAGTCGAGAACGATGTCCTTCTACACGAGTGTGGAGTTCATAATGTTCCTACCATTGGTGTCATCGATACAGATGCCGACCCCACAAGCGTCACCTATCCAATTCCTTCCAACGATGATAGTTTGCGCGCAGTCGGTGTTATTGCTGGGATATTGGGAAGAGCCGGACATGAAGGCCAACAGAGGAGATTGGAGGTAGCAAAAAAGCATGGTCAACTCACATATGAGCGGCCGAACATCAGACTGGATGTAGGCAGCCAGAACCAGAAACCAGAAACCCCAGCAGACAGCCAGCAATGAGGTCTGTTAAGTGGGTGGGTTTTTCTATGTTTTGCTTTATCATTGTCTATGTCCAAGCCTTGAATAAGTTATGGAACTGTACTTTATAGAAGAGTGTAAATCTTTATTCGTCCCTGGTGTTACAATGTATTAACAATTTATTCGCATTGTTTTTTCGAATGTCTGGGATTATCTAGAACCTGTAGAGAGATGCACTACCTTATAATTTGCCTGAGGCCAGGAAAACTCAAGTCTTCCAGGCTATTCTCCTTTCTATCCTCAACCTAATCCCAAACAGCTATAATACTAGGAATTAAAGGACGCTCTGGGGATGATATTCTATCTGTTTTCAAACTTCTAATTTGATACCAGCTATCTTTGCGATATAGTTCAATCAAACCCCCTCTCTGCCCTCCCCCGGTCTCTTCCCCCCTGTTATACCACAGACAAGACTGCTATAACCCAGCAGTAGCACAATCACCCCATCCTTTTAACACCTAAGAGTGTACACGTTCCGTCCTCGAGAGTCCTTACCCTTGTACTGAACTATGTTGCCGACGTCGGAGATGACACGCCTCTCATCCCTTTTGTGGAGGGTGATGTCCAAATTCTTCCATGCAGGGACAAAACCGCTCTGTTCATCGCGAGAGAATCCAACAACGACTCGGTCGTCTGTTGAGCTATACCTGACAGTGTACCTTGAAATACTAGGGTTGCTTGAAATACCATCGTCTTCAAGCCAAGTAGTACTGAAGACATTGTTGTGCGAGCTACTACGAGGGGGGAAGATCTCGATACCTCTGTAGTCATCCAGTTCTTCCACTGCGACTGACGCTGAGGTGCCATCCCCAGGCACTCTGGTTTGGACGGACTGTCCAACGGGTATTGCACCACCGATTCTAGCCATCAGGGGAATGCTTGTCCTCCATTCAGAAGGTACCTCGACCCATTGCCCCGAAGCCAGATAGGTAAACGGAGTATTCATGTTCACGTACTCATAGTCGAACTGAGAGTTTGTCTTCCGGGGCAGGTACATCTTTCCAACGCTTACACCAGGCTCATAAACCCCTCCAACAAGGATGGTGTCACCAAACCAATACTGCTCTTCGCCTAACTTGAGCGTCTTCGTCCAGACTTCTGGGTCTGTTTCGTACCCCCAGCCAATCCAGCGCTGCGGAGATGAGGCTGTGAGATGGCTTTCTAGGCCAAGAGAGTAGATATATGGCAAAATTTCATATTGGCGCTTGATTGCGTCCCGGACTAGCGGTGTGATTTCGGGATACATCCATGGCTCGATGACTTCTCCTACCGAGTTGTTCTCTGGTGATGTTTTAAAGCAGTTTATAGCAAAACGTGGCGAATAGATACCCAACTGGATCCACCTAAGAAGTAACTCAGGAGAAGGTTGAGACCCTGAATATCACGAGTTATATTATCGGCCTTCGCGAAGTGTTAAGCGCAGCGAAGACATACCTTCGAATCCGCCAATGTCATGACCTGCGCACTAAGGTACGTCAGAAGGGCTCATGTTTATCTACTGAAAGAACATTCACTAAAACTCACCTGCAGAAGAGACATGCCCGTGTTTAGAGACAAAGCATTCGACCCCTTCATGCTCTCCCAACTTGTCATATTGTCACCACTCCAAGTGCTGGCTGCATACTTCATTGTCCCAGGGGTGGCACTTCGGGTCAAGACAAATGGTCGGTACTTGGGTTCTAAGCCGAGGAGAGCATCGTGGAAAGCTTTCCCCATGAGCTCAGTGTGCATTGCACGACTCCAGAGTCCAATAGTTTTGTCTTCATTCTGAGTCTTCGCGGCTTCACCAACAGTTGGCTCATCAAGCGCAGCCTGCCAGTCATCATTCGGGAGCGTGTATTCATTGTTATCGTTCCACATTCCGTCAATACCTGCTCGTTTTAGGCTCTGAACTCCATCATACCACCATCTGAAAGCAACAGCGGAGGTGAAATCAATGTGGCATTCGTCATCCCCCGTTCCGCCTCCAGCGCTCCACAGTCGCATGTACCCTGGTTTGTTGGTGCCCAGGTCTTTGAAGAACCCACCAGCATCGACGAGTTTTTTAGAGTCTGGATGAGAGGAAAGTAGAAAAGGCTTAATATTGGCCAGGAGACGGATTCCTCGCGAGTGATACTTTGTAATTCATTCCTCTGGGTTGGGGAATCGGTGTCGATTCCACGTAAACACGTTGCGTACCTTGGGCTCTGTATCCGCAATCGAATAGCCTGAGCTCATCTGATGGGCGAAGCATGGTATTCCATGCTCTTTCAACTTGTCTGCAAATTCCATGAGCACTTGATGTGCCGGTGGCTCATCCATCGCAGTATACTTGTATCCACCGGAGATGTACCCATACGCCCAGCGTGGAACAAGAAGCGGGAAGCCAACAAGTTCTGCATACGATCTCACTGTATCTTTGAGGGTCTTTCCGACGATCAAGTATTGTTCAAGACCACCGTGATCTTGACGGTAAACTTTGAAATGCCCCCAGAGGCCGTCCACTTCTGATCCAACAGACCAGGAGCCTCTGCCATGTGTCGTCGAAAAGATCGCCACGCACCCAATGGGAGTCGCTTTTATCAACAAAGGTATATGTTATAAAGGGGATCGGTGTTATAAACATCGTATCCGAAGCTGTCAGTTGCAGAAAGAAGGAAATGACGACCGGTGAGATCCATAGGAGCTCTGTTTTCACCCAGCCCAACGTGGAGAGCATCACGGGAATGTTCTGTATAGTTGGCGATGCCTGCTCCATCTGCAACATAAGAGCGCAAAGGTAGATCTCGATGCAGTACTTTGTTCTGGCCCTTCCAGGACAGTGAGACAACCGGAGTGTGTTCCCACTCTACTGAAGCTACCACATCTCCGACTTCAATGGTTTTATGAGAAGCACCGGCAGTCGTGGATATTTGACTTTTGTTTAAGCTTGATATCTGTCTCGATACATTCGGGTAGGGAGTGAGAGCATGGTCTTGAGAAGTGAAGGTGACCGGAACACGTTTTCATGGATTGGCTCGAATGAGAAGTCAAAATATCGTTCAGCTGTATTGCTCGAGCGGAGGTGAACTGCTGTATAGCTTGATCCTCCTTCGGGTGAGATTTCTTGATATCCTTTCGGACAGAACTCTTTCTGCGGCATGATTGCTCAATTGATCGCTGTTAGGGGATGAGGAAGAAGATTACACTGTCAACAGAGAAGACAGGCCTCCAAGCTTAAGAATGATGCCGTATTTGAATTATTTCTATCGTCATCTCCTGGACCCGGGGGAGTAGAGTTGTGCTTTACCTCTATGTACTGTAGAGTCGGATTTCGGGAGCCATCTCCGACACCCATTAACTACTTCTCCAGAACTAACTTCCCCAGCTTCTTATCTCCGCATCTTGTTCCCCCGCAAGGCTTAGCCCTTAATTCCAACAACAACAATTGTGATGGAAACAGTATCCACCGTCGGCTTTGGTGGCCGAAAGCCGATCCTAGATTTCTAGGACATCAACTAGTATCCCCACCTCAGCGTTCACGATAATGGCTCAATTGGATGATGCATCAGACGTTGTACGACATAGCTCATATCTTGTCCTGTGTCAGGTCTTCTTCGCTTCTTACTGGCAAGGACCATCAAACCCTTTAGCTCACGCCACTAATTGACTCTGCGTGATGGCATACATGGCCATCGGGCTTTGGGGTATCTCATCTGGGGTTGATAGTCTCTTGATTTCCCCACGGGGTTCTCCATAACTTTGCTAGTGGATCAATGCTGCCACTTAAAACACGTCTATATATCCAATTCTAACACACTGTGAGATCGTTTCTGGTTTCACTTTCGCTTCAAGCTAAACTAATTGATCTAAACCATACCCTTTTTATGGTTGTGAAAATTTCGAGATACCTTTTTCTCTTTAACGATAGAAACCAGCAGAGAGAAAACAGTGCGACGATGTCACAACAGGGGCAGGGCTTCTGTGGAAAACAAATTCAGGATGAACAAATTGAACATGGTCAAACGGAACCCATTCAGAATGTTTCGCAAAACGAGCATAAACAGGACAAAGCTCTTGAACTAATCGAGGATTTGGGGCATTCTACGGTGCTCACACCGGAAAATAATTCTAAGGTACTTCGAAAGATTGATCTTAGGCTTTTACCTATTCTTTTGGGGATCTACTTTCTGCAGCAACTGGACAAATCGACCCTTTCATATGCATCGGTTTTTGGATTGATTGAAGATGCCAACCTCAAAGGCCAACAATATTCATGGCTGGGGTCGATCGTTTACCTCGCACAGCTCGTTCCTCAGCCTATTTTGGCCTACATCTTGGTGAAAGTACCACTGGGGAAGTTTCCGGCATGTACAACTTTCCTCTGGGGCATCGCCGTAACGTGTATGACACCGGCAAACACGTTTAAGGGGTTGTTGGTTTGCCGACTGTTATTGGGACTTTTTGAGGCTGGAATCCGTGAGCTCTACCCCAAATCCCATAACATTGTATCTTTCTCTCCTGCTCACATCAAACTCGAAAAGCCCCGGCTTTCATTGCAATCACCCAAATGTGGTATCGTCAACTCGAGCAACCTATGAGACTTGGCTCATGGTATGCAATGAATGGTGTAGTGTATATGGTACGTTATTGCTCCTGGTACAAACTATTCACAGTTTTCATACTAACGTAGCTTTCTGTATGGGAAGTTTGGAAGCCTTATCACATATGGTCTGGGCCACATAGAATCCTCTGTCCTTAAGCCTTACCAGGTGAGGATGCATCCTACAGATCAAAATGTGCATATAATTTAAACTGACTATTGTGGTATACCAGATCATCTTTTTGTTCTTTGGTCTTATTACTACTGTATTTGCCTTCGTCGTGCTGTGAGTGGAAACTTTGGCTTATTTCCTGCTCTTCTAACGGTTGCACAGGATGTTCATGCTTGATTCGCCGGTGATCTCTAAGTTCCTCAATGAAGAAGATAAACTTGTGGCGATCGAGAGGTATAGCCATATAGGGTGTAGAAGCTTGGTCAACTGCTTACGGGATGATTTAGACTTCGGATGAACCAGCAAGGAATCGAAACCCACGAGTGGAGGTGGGATCATGTCAAGGAGGCTTGCCTTGATGTCAAATCTTTCTTTTGGTTCGCGCTGATGTTCTCCATCTCGTAAGTCCTCCGCAAAGCATTTGGTGTTTTCAAAGACGAGGCTTACAAGAATGCAGGATCCCTAGTGGCGATAAAGATTTTACGGATATATAATAGGGGTTGAGAATAGAAGTATCCGGGCTACTGTACAAGAATTAACTAAGGCTTTTTGCCCATGACGGAGCCTTGACTAAGCTAGAGATCTAACATAGAGTAACTGATACTGGCCAAGTCGATTGACAGAGTATAGCTGCAATCAAAGTTTGTCACACTCATTCATTGCCTTTGACATCAATGGGGCCTTCAGCAGAATCAAAATAAAAAACATAATAAAATAAGCCTTGATACCCAACTGCAGACCAAGAAATCATGATGAGCCGGAACCTCTAATCGGTAAACGCTAATGTTAAAAAATCTAACCAACTTTTCCCCTCATTCCTGTTGAATATGAACGAGCCATGGATATCAAAACAAAAACAAAACAAAAAAAAAAAGCTCATCAGAATCAAGAGACAATGTAAAGCAGCAAAGTCACATCTTGAGATGGACACATGTGTCCCACTTAACCTAAAGCTCTCATGGTAAGTTCGACCCTAGAACCCAGTATACATCAGTGTCCGCCCTCGATATAAGTTAGAAAAAGGAGATTGTTTGAACATACACCGCAAACGTTCCTGCCGACACGGGCATGGCTCTCAGAAGGGTCGGGCCCAGCCCCTTCCAGAAGCCACCGAATCCCTCTGCAGCGTAGGTCTTTTTGAAGCAATCCCTCATGCTCTTGAACTGCTGCTGGGTACCGAACTTATCACACTGCATCTTGCTTTTGACAACGTCGAACGGGTAGCTGCTCAGCCAGAGCGCCTCACCCGCCAGACCGCCGTAGGTGGCCACCTTGAGGCTGGAGATGTCCTCCCGCTTGATGTTGTTGCGCTTGGCATCCTGGTTCATCAGGTACTCAAAGGTCAGGAACCACATACCGTACGCCTGAGCCTCTCGGAGAATGGTCACCGCCTGACCACGGAAAAGACCACGGAATACCCCGCCCTGCGAAGAGAGCTTTTTGATGCAGTCAATCGGGCCATTGTATAACCTGCTCGCCCCGTGAGGCTGAGTTTGCAGGCGAATACGGACGTGTTCAATAGGCCCCGAGAGGACGGAGTTGGTGACACCCGCGAAACTTCCAGCCAAATAGTATTGCCCGTAGGAAAGCGTGCTGACGGCATATTTCTTCTTGTTCAGTTCCTCCAGACGTCTCCGAGCCTCATGGAAAGCGCCAAATTGTACACTGACCTGGTATGACGGTCAGTTTCCCCAATTGCCGTAATAATCATAGGGACTTCGAAGGTACACTTACGCAGGCACCAATTCCAATCAATGGGGTTAACGTGCCCTTGTAAAAAGCGAGAGGGCCTTCATTTTTGAGGATCTTGCTGGCACAATCCAAGGCATTGGAATATTGCGTGGTGGTTTGCAACCGCACCTTGACAATATCTGTGGTTGTTTAATAATTTCTCCCGTGCACTTAACTGACTAGTAGCTCTCTCCGCGGGGTCACTAACCAAACGGTTGTCCTGTGCGCTGGTTAGTACTGCTCTTGACCCCGTCTCTTGATTTGCATTGGAAAATAAATAGTATATCGTAGGGATCATGTTCATTCACAAACCCCGCCCGTTGCAGGGATTAACCAAGAGACTCTATGCGACATACCAAGTAGAACCTGCGCAATGCCACCAGCGGCACCAGCGCTCAAATCCTTGATTGTACGCAAGGCCCCGCCGCCCTTCTGCAAATCCTCAAAGGCCTCAGATTCCATGTTGACTTGATCTAAAGAGCAGGCTTCAATTGACCCGAGAGTATTAGGGATGAGAGCAGGAGAGAGAGCACGAGATGGACGGAATTGGCGACGACAATAACGTGCTTATCGGGGACCTTCAAATGATGGCCTCCGATTTGCACCCGATCCCGGGCGGGAAACCAAAGGTGACCGTACGGTTTGGTACGGTTTGGTACGGTTTGGTACCGGCTCGGCGAAGACGCTAGGCCCGTTCGGGGATGTTTCCCTTACAGGCCGGAATTTGGCCCCGAGGAAAACTGCTGACACAATGGAAGAAGATACCTGCATCCTCAGAGTCCTGCCCCAGTATGCACCGGCGGGTGGTTTTGGAGGTGAGTATCATCCCAATGACCCTGTCCTGTATGCGCTGTTGAAATGCCTGGTCTAATATCAAGCCAACCGCAGCTCTCCCGCCGCCATGGTGTCGACTGGTCTTGCGCGACCCGACACCGAGATGCAGCTTTTGCTCCGGTCCTAACCTACGTCCCCCGGCGGAGTTTTCGATCGTCTCTCATTTCTTTCGATTCCTCTGATTCTCCCTCTACAGTAGGGATAGGCGATCCTGGGGCTGGCTCTATTTCAGCTACGACACGCCCCAAATTCGGTGGTCGTTGGGGCGGCAAGCATGTGCAGGCATCTGCCGGCCTCAGTGCGGCAGAGCAGACCATGCGCGATACTTTGATAACAAAGGGTGCGGCAGAAGAGCAACGGCAACAGCAACAGCGACAGCAAAACCAACCGCATCATCACCTCCACCACTACCAACGTCGTCGGCATCAAAATCAACACGCTGAAGGACCACGCGGTGAAAGACACCGTCGTTTCGAGCCGGCCCCCGATGGGACGGGGATGTCAAGATGGCAGAAACAGGGGGAAGACCCCCTTCAGCCTGATAGACAGTTGGAAACAAATGTCGTGGAACTGCCAAGGCATCTTCGACGGGTTGACTGGATTTGCCCAGACTGTCAATATAACTGTTTTGGAAAACATTGTGTTTGTCCGCGCTGCAAGGCCGCTAGACCAGACCTCCATGCGCCTCCCCCCAGACGAGTTCCAAAGTCGGACAATACAATAGCAGTCCGTCATTTGGACTTACACCGGGCAGAGAAGGGCGGCAAAGGTGAAGATACATACTATGCTCGGAAACCGACAAAGTCGTTCGCTGAAGGGCTCTCCAAAATCGAGAAGGATCAATGGCACCGGCAAGAGCCCAAATCCAAATCTAAGAAGAAGAAGAAGGCGGATGAGAAATTGGCGGATCTGTCGTGGGATCCATCATCCCTGGAGCATATTACAGCTCCTACTGCTGTTCAGCGCGGAAAGGCGTCGAAACATAAGGATAGCCGCAAGCAAAGACAGTATGAGGTAGAAGAGGACGAGTTTGACGAGGACGAAGAGCGTCGTCGTCGTGAAGATCGCAAGCAGAAGAAGAGAGAGAAATCGCGACGAAAGGATGTCGAATCGGCCCCAAGCCCACTGTATCTCCCCGAGTTCATCAGTGTCAGCAACCTTGCTGATGTTATCGGCGTGCGTCCGGCATTATTCGTCCGGCGAATGGAGGAGATGGGATTCGAGGATGTTTCATATAGCCATGTCCTCGACGCTGAAACGGCAGGCCTAGTTGCAACCGAGTTTAACTTTGAGCCAATCTTTGACACTGGAACGGATGATCTGGCAGCTGCACCGGAGCCGGAAGACAAGTCCTTGCTACCGACCAGGCCGCCGGTGGTGACCATCATGGGCCATGTTGACCACGGTAAAACCACTATCCTCGACTGGCTTCGCAAGTCATCGGTGGCTGCGTCAGAGCATGGAGGCATTACGCAACATATTGGTGCTTTCTCCGTGGCTATGCCCTCGGGGAAGAAAATCACCTTCCTCGACACTCCTGGCCACGCGGCCTTTCTGGAGATGCGCCGGCGTGGTGCTGACGTGACCGACATTGTGGTCCTAGTGGTTGCTGCCGACGACAGTGTCAAGCCTCAGACCCTCGAGGCTATCAAGCATGCTACGGAGTCCAAGGTTCCCATCATCGTCGCCATCAGCAAGGTTGACAAGGAGAACGTCAACCTTGAACGGGTCAAGCAAGATCTTTCTGTCCACGGGGTCCATGTGGAAGACTACGGGGGTGATGTTCAGGCGATCGGGGTTAGTGGGAAAACTGGTCAGGGGATGCTGGAGCTCGAGGAAGCCATTGTCACTCTTTCAGAGGTGCTCGACCACCGGGCAGATGCTGATGGCAACGTGGAAGGGTGGGTGATCGAGGCCACGACCAAGAGCTATGGCCGCGTTGCCACCGCGCTTATCCGACGGGGCACGCTGCGGCCGGGGGATATTATCGTCGCTGGAAACACCTGGGCGCGTGTGCGTACTCTCCGAAATGAAGCCGGGACTGCAATCCCAGAAGCCACTCCAGGAATGCCAGTCGAGATCGACGGCTGGAGAGAGCAACCCTCAGCTGGCAGCGAGATCCTACAGACGGTTGACGAACAGCACGCCAAGGAGGTGGTTGAATACCGTCAGGATAAGCTGGAGACTCACAAATTAGGCCAAGACACGGTGGCCATCAACGAGGCTCGTCGTGAACTCCTGGAAAGACGGCGACAGGAAGGATCCCAAGGCGAACAACAAGGTCAAGAATCCCGTCAGGACGCGTCCGGTCCCCAACCCGTCCATTTCATCATCAAAGCCGACGTTGGAGGATCCGCAGAGGCTGTTTTAAACTCCGTGACGGCAATCGGCAACAATGAAGTCTACGCGCATGTGCTTCGTTCCGGAGTCGGACCTGTCGGGGAGTTCGACATCGAGCACGCAGCCACTGCCAACGGTCATGTCATCTCATTTAACATGCCCATCGACCCGGCCATGTTTCGGATGGCGGAAGCGCGAGGCGTGAGGATCATGGATTACAATATCATCTACAAGCTCATCGACGAAGTCAAGGCGACTTTGAGTGACAAGCTCGCTCCGTCGGTGTCCCACCGCGTCACCGGAGAAGCCGAGATTAGCCAGATCTTCGAAATCACCCTCAAAGGTCGGGAGAAGACTTCCATCGCTGGTTGTCGGGTTCGCAACGGAGTGATCAATCGAGCCCGGAAGGTCCGAGTCTTGAGAGGCCAGGAGACTATCTATGATGGTAAGTACCACTATCTCCTCTTATAGGGTAATTCGATTCACTTTTGCGAGACGACTAACGAGCTGTTTACCCAGGTTCGATTTCTTCTCTCAAAAACGTCAAGAAGGACGTGACCGAGATGCGCAAAGACACAGAGTGCGGGATTGGGTTTAATGACTGGAAGGGCTTTGCTGTCGGTGATCACATCCAATGTTACGAGGAGGTTTTTGAGAAGCGATATCTCTGATCTCCCTACGTTGGATTTTTGGGAGGGTTTCTCCTATTCTTGTAACATTATGCGGTTCCTAGGTGACCACTTTTTTCTCTTCGAACGGGTATACTCTGATAGATATCATTGGGAGTGGTGGGTTGGTTATAAAAAGGAGAGTGAAGGGAGAAATTTGGATCCTATCTATGTACAATACAATCATACCATCATATCGTAAAGCACACACAAACCCACTAAATATAAGGGTAGGATACCACTATTGTGCCTTCCACCTAACTCGACTCACCCACTTGGCCCAATCCTGAGCATCCTCCCTCTCCATGATGCGATCAACTGTATACCACTCACGAGCCAATTCCTCATTACTGGCCATGCGATGCACAAAGCTATGACACGCCCTACACAACCACGCCACACTATTCAACATCCACTTGTCATGCCACCCTTTCTTCAGCACCTTAGCATGCACCCCGCGCGGAATGAGATGATGATACGACAGCGGGATCCAGTCCCGTTCACAGATCTCACACGCCGATGACCGCGTCGTTGCCCACATCGGCGGTGGCTTTGTTACCCCAACCACATACTCGGTTATCACTCGGGCGAGAAAATCCGGCACGTCGCTGACGTCCGGGATGAGTCCGTATACGGAAAGCGAGTCGGCGACCGAAACGGGTAAAGTATCCAGCAGAGTCTGCGTTGGCACAGATGAGGTGTATCGATCGCTCAGAGTGGGAGTGTGTTGGACCAAGGAGTAGGAGATCGTTTGTAAGTCCCGAGGCAACGAGGTGAAGATCTCACTGGCTAGAAACTGCATTTTGTCGTCAATGTGGTTATATTAGTGTGCGGGACTATCGGTTTAAGGAAGTAGTATACTCTGTATACGATTGGATAGATGCAGATAGATAGATTTGGGCAGAAGTGAAGTCTGCTTGGATATATTTCCCATCCTGCCAGACCTCCCCTAAGGATAGTGTACATACGTCAGTGAAATCTGCCAGTTCCTCTGGATCAGTCCGAACGGGCAATGGAATTGTTGAGATTTGCTGCGAGAGTTCCAGGTCATCTTCCTTCACATTACGTCTGCCGACGGACTTGTGGGCTTTTCGTTTCGGCGTCTTGGTCGGTCGATGTACATTGGATTTCTCGACGATGGCACTCGACAGACATTCGCGAAAGATCGAATAGTTAGAATCGGCGGACTCGAACGATGTCATCGGTAGGTTTTCGTTTGGTCATGAGTGGAGGAGATAGTTAACTTGTTGACTACGAGGGTGCGCTGACATCATTCTACCAGAGGCTTGGCCGCTGAAATAGGAAAGGAATCTCCATCGATATCATTACTGTCAAGTATACTCGGTATAGATCGCTTCCCAACCAGGCAATGGGGACAATGCAAGACTCCTTCCTAAATTTCTTGCGAAGAGGGACGCTCCGTCCTTATTCGATTGATTGATGTGTACCACCAGAACACCACTGCAGAAATCCCGCCGGTTGCTCTCAACATGATCATGATTGACTGCCTACCGACCTACCGATACTATTCCAGTGTATGCCACAAAGCTGTAATCATTTTCTATCCTCTTCTAAGATCTGATTCACAATGAGTCGGCGACCAACGGTTCGACAACAAAAATTGAATCAGCAATCAACGACTCAACAAACAATGAGCCAACAAACAATAGTGGCTTTTGAACTCTACGGCACTCTTCTCTCGCCCAGCTCTCTGATCGAGGAGCTGAGCAAACATGTGCCGAATGCGTCAAAAGTCGCTAGAGCGTGGAGAGTCCGTCAGCTCGAATACACATGGAGACTGAGCAGCAAGGGTACGAATGTGCAGCCCCCACTGATGCTCCGAGCTGTTGTCGGCTGATACGAACTTCCTGTAGAATGCTACGTCCCTTTTAACGAGATCATCCGAAACGCTCTCATTCATACTCTCGACGAGATGGGCTACGGCATCAGACAGCCGGATTTGAAGAAGATACTCAGTGCTTACGACCACATGCCTACGTTTGAAGACGTGGACCAGACGTTGGATCAACTAGCCGAGATTGAAAACCTGGCACCGATAATCTTCACCGATGAGACTGAAGAAAGGGTCTCTAAGTCGGTTCTTCAACCCGTACTTCACGCGCCGCCTATGTCGCGGCAGACACCGAAACTCAAAGAGGTTATTTACGTGGACGGTTTGCTGAAGTACAAGCCGGCAGCCGAGGTCTACGACCACTTAGCACGAAGGGTTGGGAAGTCGCCCCTGCGGAGGAAAGAGATCTGGATAGTCAGTTCTGAGCCGGCCGACATAGTTGGAGCTCTCCACGCCGGCATGAAAGCCATCTGGGTTGATCGAGACAAGAAAGGGTGGAAGGACCGGGCTGCACCCCATCTGCACCCGTTCTACACGGTAGCTTCTCTGGAAGGAATCATAGTTCCCCTGCAACTAGCAGCATCATCACAAGGGCGCTATGATTAACGAATCCGATCTGACTGAATAATATTTCCACTGTACATTCCGGCTTGGATGAATTGGAGTGTTCGCTGTAAATATTTCCAAACGCTCCACGCAGGAAGAAGAATTTGGGGTAAGGCAGCAAGTTGGTCTGACCTTCTATTTCCCCTCCAGAATGATCCATGGGAGAATAAGGATCTCAGAGTGAATAAGAAGGTGTGATCAGTATGGAAGAGAAAAGAAAAAAAAATTTCGGCGCGGAAACGGGGAAATTTCATTCTTATAACGTGTTGCTGACCGCCCGCTTATCGATAGGGGGTCTTGGCGTTTTGTTTTGTGCCTCCAATGCTGTACTGTACCGTACTCGTACTGCCCGAGCTTCAAAGTTGATAATGTACATCCGTCCCCCGATAGTATCATCATCCATCATTCAGTCTCTAGGTCTTGCATCCATCCTGCACATAGCTTTTTGTCATTTGCTCAACCCCTCATTTTCATGTTGTAGTCCTCCGCCATCATGATGTCCAGGTCATGGGATCCCAGCAGATCTGCTTGGCTATATCCGTTCCGGGTCCGTCTCGATACTGCTGGCTGCCTGTTCGCCTTTGGTCATCGTCGCTGACGCTTTTCGCAGGGGATCTACTATTTTGCATCACATCGATACGTCTGGCCCTTGTTCCGAGCGCGACTCATCCCCCTCATCTTGCTGTCAACATTTATTTGCGTTCTTCTGTTCCTGTTCGCATACCTTCCGCAAGTGGCTTTTCTCGCCATCTTCCATGGCAAAGGTGCTTGGGTGAACGGGGCCTTTTTAGTTTTAGAAGAGGGAGCCGTGATTGTGGCGCTCCTCTTCGAGGCATTTTTCGTGGATGAGACACTAGTGGACATATTCGACGCTGTGCTGGTGCACGAGGGACAGGGCGAGCTGGTCGCCTCGTCCCGCGTGTTGTACCCCCAAGGCGATGATGTTGTAAAACGACTCGGCAAACCCACCCACAGCGCCGTCTACGCACCGTTTTCCCTGCGACAGGTGCTGGAGTTCATCTTCCTATTACCACTGAATTTTATCCCTGTGGCTGGTACGCCGATGTTTCTCGTGCTCACCGGGTATCGAGCGGGGCCTTTCCACCACTGGCGGTATTTCCAGCTGCTGGACCTCTCCAAACAACAGAGGAAGGAACGAATCCGACAACGACAGTTGCAGTACACCTCGTAAGTTTTTTTTTTTTTTTTTTTTCCTCCCCCCGGCACCGGGGACTTGATTTTTGACCATCAATGCAATCTACAGGTTTGGAACGGTGTCCCTGTTCTTTCAACTGGTCCCCATGCTGAACATTTTTACCCTGATGTCGACTGCGATTGGATCAGCGCTCTGGGCGGTGGATATTGAGAAAAGAAAAGGTTTCCTAGAAGCGACGCCGAACCAAGAAGGTGATTTTCATGATGACGATGATGGGATGGTCTGAGACCTTTTTTTTTGTTCTCCTTGCTGTGATTGCTATATATGAATAGATTAATGATCGTACTGTATATCCATCCCGTCAGTGTCATGCCTCCCTTTTCAGGCAGTCACCGTCTCTCCGCTGACGACGTGACACCCCACGCCATTGGGCGATTTTCCAATATCTTCTGCTTCTCTCACAGTGACTGCAAGAGTTAATCAACCAGATAGACCCTTCCAGGATTATTCTAGTGCTGGGGTATAGCAGGTGGTTGGTATGATTCCATAAAATGCGAACGATCTAGGCTTCGCTCCGAGACAAAGGACAGACACTTTTTAGGCTGGTTGCAACGTGAAGCATGGAAACGTTCGCCTATATCCGCATGGATAAAATGCCCCGGAAGTCTCTGTGTTGGTCTCTCACTTCTCAAGACTAGTGGAAGAAAGTTTGATTGCAGAGCTGCAAGATTGCGGTGCTAGAATCTATACGCCCGTGTGTGATATCACAGACCGATCACCAATTGAACGTGAGTTGTGCGAATCGCAGATACCTCCTATAAAGGGGTGCATTTAAATTTCCGCTGTGCTGAAGGTACCTATGCCTATGGGCTACGCTGAGGCTAAATGGGTCTGCGAGGCTATTCTCGACGAAACCCTCCACGGGTTCCCAGACCTGATTCGTCCCCTCGTGACACGCCGGGGTCAGATTGCTGGCTCGTCGAGGAGCGGCTATTGGAACACCGTAGAGCACCTGCCCTTCTTCATCAAGTCGGCCCAGTCCCTGCGCGCCCGGCCCGACCTGGACGGGGTCATGCAGTGGATGCCTGTACCTCAGTGCCTGATCTCGTATTGAATCCGAACGCGCCTCACCCCGTCTACACGTCGACAACCCCGTCGGCCAGCCTTTGAAGGACATGAACAGAGTCCTGGCCCACGCCCTTGGCATTCCAGAGTCGACAAGCTTTATCCCCTTGAAAGATTGGGTCAGGCGCATCAGGGCCTCGCCTCTCGAGTCCGAGACAGAGAATCCCGGCGCAAGACCAGGTATACCGGACTGGCTCGAGTCCAACTTTGAACGGATGGCCTGTGGGGGACTGATTTTGGATACCGAGCGGGCCCAGGAGCATAGCGGCACCATGGCAAGGGACGTCGGGCCTGTCAGTGCCGAGGTGGTGTCTAGGTTTCTGGATTATTGGAGGAAAGTGAGCTTTCTGCATTAATACTAACTACCTACCTACCTTGAACTCGTGTAGTTTTCTATGACCTTATATAGACATCTCCAGGCTTTTCTGCAAATCTAAATGAGGATTTTCTTAGGCGATGCTAGACATTCTTTAGGTAATGTTACAGATTACACCTAGCACGCCTAGGCACAACTAATAGACTAAAGTAAAACTACAAAAGTTCGGTCTGCCGGCTTACTTCTCGAGATTGTGAATCAAGCGATGAAATGACGAGACACCCCTACTACACTAGAAGGGTGGCTTTCCCAAAGCGCCGAGTTAAGGTTGGGAAGTGCGGGTAGCCATGTCTGGGAGAAACATCAGGGATGGCAACTAGAATAGTATTGATCAGTAAATTCAGTTTGCGTGCTATATGCGTCGAGCAATTTAGTAACATTAAAAAAGTACGTCCTATGTTTTTAGGGCGATTAGACTGCCAAAGCGTGGCTGCACTTTTGAATAAAAGTCAAGCTACTTCTAAGTAGTTGCATTAGAACAGAGTGCTAATTTAGATTCTAATTCTACAAGGTGAGTCCCTTTGTATGTGACTTACAGGTTCATCTTGAGAGAACCAGAAATGTGCGCCTTAATATAGAGATACCTAACCAATCTTGAATTTTCTGCGATCCATCAAAAGCGATAGGCAGAGACAAAAGCAGCCGGAGGCTATCGACGTGATAAAAACGCGACTGATCGCGTGCACAATAGCTGCTAGGACTTCCTGTTGCTGAGCGGGATTGAGTGTTTCCAATAGATCGCTCCCCGCGCCTGAGATTAAACTCTGAATCTGCACATTGTCCAGAGAGGGAAAAAGATGGCGAATCCCATTTTCGGCCAAGTTCAGAAAGATGGCGTTTGCGATGGACAGTGCGATGGCAAGCCCTCCTCCTCGAGCACACATAATGAATCCAACGGCGCTCGATATCTCCTGGGGTGGAGCAAGCCATTGTGCAACAGCAAATGGAGCATTTATAAACATGCCAGTGCCAATTCCATTGAGAACCATCGCTGCGTAAATAAATCCGTTTGAAGTAGATAGATCGATATTGTAGAGCATGCTGTTGGCGGCAATGACGAGGGCAGAACCGGCGACGTACCATGGCATGCTGTATCCCGATCTTGCCATGAGTTGGCCGTTTAACATGGTGAATGCCGCCAGTGAGCCGATAAATGGTAATAACCGTACACCTGCAAGTAGAGAACTGCTGTGTTGTACGAACTGAAAGTATAGCGGGATGAAATAGATGGTCACAAAGGACGACGTCCCCGCAGAGGCTCCCACCAAGAACTGTATCAAAAGGCCTCTGTGCTTTAGGAAATGAACCGGAAACATTCTGTGCTGCGGGTTTGACCAAACTTGGTGAATGCTTAGCGCAATAAACAGAACGCCCGAGACGCAGAACAAAGCTATGTCTTGGGCGCTGTTCCACGCAAAGGTTGCGCCGCCAAATGAGATTGCCATGAGCCCAGAGACATAAGCACCGATTACGAGAGTGTTTCCTATCCAGTCAACAGCTTTCATCCTGTCCCAGAACTTCACACCCGGCCGGAGATCACGGGACGGAAGCAAGAAAAAATACGCTGGAGCAAAGGCGCCTCCAATGCAAAGATTGATATAAAAGGCCCATCTCCAAGTTGTGGATGCATTGGAGGCAAAGGCTCCTCCAATCACAGGTCCTAGGCTGTAGCAAAGATGCCATGGTCAGTACTAATACTTTGTCTGTTCCCAGTCTCCGAAGAGAGGGCTACGGCACTCACACTGTGCCAAAACCGAATACCACACCGATTATGCCGATGTACTTCGGCCGTTCAAGAGGTGTAGTGAACAGGGACAGCAGCATCATCACTCCCAAGTACATTCCTCCGCCGCCAAGGCCAGCCAGAGCACGTCCGATAATGAGTGCATTCATGTTGGGCGCCGCCGCGCATACGGTCGAACCGATCTCGAAAATCACTACGCAGAGCACATAGATCCATTTTGGATTAAACTGGCTATATATTCGTCCCCTACGAATATTAGTAGTTTGTTGAAGGAACTCAACTGTACAGGTTCGAATTGGTGCAAAAACTTACCAGAGCAGATTAGTGCTGGCACCTGCGAGAAGAAATGACACCGATAGCCAAGGCAATTTATCGATTGACCCGAGCTCCGCGATGATGTTTGGCTGAACATCAGCGACAATCGTCTGATCCAGAGAGAATAAGAACACACTTGACAATATGGCAGCCACTATACGTGTATTATCAGGAACCGTATCGAACTTGGAGTTATGGAACTGATAATCCTATCTGAGCTTACCACCGAACACCCACTTCATGCCATGTATATCTCGTGGGGGAAGAGCAGATGATCCTAGCGGCAACGGTTGTATGCGATCCGACGACGACTTCACGGATTGGTTCGTGCTCGCTGCGTTGTTGGATGGCTGGTCCTCGTCGGGGTAAATCTCTAGGCATCGAGAGCTTTGTCGAGAATCGATGCAGCCATTCGCGGCCATTCGAGGCTGCAGTTCGATGTCGGTAACGCTGGTTTCCGACATTGTGTTGGATTGAGTTAAGGGAGATGTTAACTAGAGCGTGCTCGCAGAGGGGTTCGAGAGTAAGCCGAAAGTACTCTGTGGGCAGAGTTCAAGTACCCAGCTTGTATTCCGCGCCGCCCCATAAGCATATCCGCTCTCGGTGTTAATCCAGCTAACAGCGAGTACTCCGTAGCACATTGTACTGGGGATCCACTCTCGGAGTTAATCCAGCTAACAGCGAGTATATACTCCGTACTCCGTAGAACATTCTGGCGCCCGTCCTATGCATAGTACACTATTGCAGCGCGGCCAGGGTATTGGCCCTATGTGACCGCTGGTGTTGAAGGCATAGGTAAAACAGGATGTTTCGGGTGGCTCTCGGTCGTCCAAGTACACGTGTGGAAGATGAGTCATGGCCGAGAGTTTTATAACACCGCGGCGTAAGCACGGGAAATATGACATTGTCTTTGTGTTAGTAAGGCTACTTTCATTAATTAGGGCTAATTCAAAATAATAACATCCTAGGAGGAAGCTCCTATGTTAGTTATGAACTTTCTTTTCGTTCCGCTCAAAATCTAACACGCAACGTGCGACATCCAAAACTGTCTCTTCGAGACTTCGGAACTCCACTCCTAAGAGTTCTTTTCACTTTGGAATTATCAATGGAATATGCACCTGGAGGTAAGGAGCTTGTTCCAGGTTTGCCAAGCGGCGTGCGGTCACTCAGTTCGGGGAAGTGAAGTGGGATCTGAGAATATCGCAGATATCCTGGAAGCTGTACTGCCTGGCGCACAGTACAAACCGTTGATTTCCTGCCTCCGGAACAATCATAGCTCTGAATTGGGCATCTGCAAGATCCTACAGAATGTTGGTTAGATCAAAACAAGTATCAAGCAGGACGACTTACTCGGACGTCGACGCAAGTGTGTACAGGGATGTACGGCATGGAAGCATCCTTTGTCGAGCTGAAGCAAAGCTTCCACAACCGAGAATTTGATTCGTCCAGGTCGCTGATGCTTGTGATGGAGTGCCGCGAAGGACCAAAGGTCGCAGGCGGACATAACGTCACCAAGTCATAATGCGGCTGTTCTTCTTTCATAAACATCCATGCTATGTAGATGACATTGCCTTAGTACCGTATCTGCTAACAGCAACCAGAGCAATCAAAGTATCTTCTCGTTCCGCAAAAAGCTTACTAGCTCTGTAAGCTATCGACGGATCCCCGTGCACTGCCCTTCCCATGTAACCGGTTCCAATCTGCTTCCGTATAAAGCCTTGGTGGGTCCGAGACAAGGTTGTCGTAGTCAATCACACTGGCGCAGCTACCAGTCCAAATGACTCTCTTCACGTTAGGAGCATTGTCTTTCACGGCTTTGAGCAGGTTCAACGTCCCCTTGATTGCCGGCTCGAGGAACTGAAGATTGCTTCCCACGTTCCGGTACGTGAACGGAGATGCAGTATTATATACGGTGTCAAAAGGGGGGGGGGTTCCCTGTATCGCAGCGTGGTATGCTTCCGGTGCGACGATATCGGGGACGATTGTGATAGCTACCTGAGATTGCTGCGCGGCGAAGTCCCTCAAGATCTTATCGCCTTTTCTTGTGTTCTAACAGCACAGCAGACGGTGAAGCCGTGGTCAAGAAGCCGGGTTAGGATGTGGGATCCGATGAAGCCGTTGACCCCGGTGAGAAGGGCGCGACGCGCCATTTTGCTTGTCGGGAGGTGTGGGCTAATGGGTTCCCTTGTAGGAAGATGTAGAGGGAAAAGTATGGCCGAGGTTGGAGAGTGAGAAATGAAAATGTCTTGTCCGTGATGTGGTAAGCCGATTTAGTGGCATTAAAGAGAAAGGATCACTCTGCGTTGAGCTCCATCCATTAATATTATGGCGTGCGCATACTAGTGACATTATGAGCCAACAATCGGGTAAGGAGAATATACTGGGTCCCGGCCCCCCCACCTCTTTTCCCTGCAGACCCCACGCCACTATTTACACTTCCGTCTATTAGTGTCGGCCCCGATATAAGACGTGTTGATTGTAGGATTCACATTGCTCAATTTACTGTCACGTAGTTGTATTAGAATAAGTTATTGTGGGTCACCTGAGCTGGTAAGACCTGCTTATATATAATATAAGTCTAGCCCTAATACGGCAGTAGTGCGGTTAGGATAAAAGATAATACAGTATTAAAACAGGTGCTCCAGTATTCCCACTCAGCCTAACTGCACACAACACAAATATACTAATAAGATCTTCTATTTATAGTCTGGGTTTAATCCTTGCAAGTCTTATTAGAAACCCAACTGTGTGCAAAACCCTTATTAAGAAGGATAAGACAATTAGTGTAAACAAAAAGGTACTTATGTGATGGTTTGGTTGTCTCTGCGCTAGCAGAGGTAAAACCACTTGACCATATAATAGGTACAAGACGACTGATCTATCCCTATATAGGAGCGAAGGCCATGCCTGAACAATACATTGGGTTCAACTCTTGACAACTTATATTTCACCTATGATAGGCCCTGATGAGCTAGCTTCACCTCCATCAAATAGTGTTAAGCGCAGCTTACCAGCCAAGGTGTGTTGATCTTTACTACTGATAGGAGCCGGTTACTGTAGCTGGTCACATGTGATACATGTGATATGGGATAGAGATAAATACCTACTGGTCTATGGAGCATCCGGGGAACAGTGATCAGTTCTTGTACATAGGTGCTACCTATGTTTAGCGTACGAGTGCATGCAATACCCTATCGCTACTGCTATCTAGCCTTCCCACTGGTTTATCTGTGTTATTCTAGGCGCACCCCTTAACAATGGCATCTTAGTAGTGAATGTATGAACCTTTGCATGTGATCATTGCCTGACAGATATAAAAATGATCCGCTCAGAAAATTATTAAAAGATAAATTATCAATAAAATACTGTTATATATATAACTGATGTAATAGGAGACTTTGAAATGCCAGTGTTCTTGTAGATTGTCCTCCAAATATCGGGTTTGGTTTAGAGTATAAGCTGTCGTCTAGGCAACTCACATTCAGTCCTACCACTATGTAGGTAGCTAGAAGATGCATACGAGAAATGTGGACTGACAGTGCTAGACAGTCCAAATCTGTCTACGGAAGCTTAATTAAACTAAGCAAAACAGATGTACATTAGGTAGTATAACCACAAGCTACGCAGCGAGCAAATTAATCGTCAAACGTATATCAAAGCCACTCGCCCACAGCCCGTAAGCTCTCACATCGCACCGTCTCGTCTTTGTCGGCCATCAGCTCCATCACTCGCGCTTTCCCCCCGAGTATCTCCAGCTGATACCGTCGCTCGGGAAGCTCTTTCAGCAGGTGTCCAGCGTCGCAGCACGCGATTGCAAGAACCTGCTTGTCATTGTCTCAGTCCTTGGATATGATCTCGGTGAGTTTCTTTGGGAGAGCGTCGTTGGCATCGTCAAGGATTCGGCGCATTGTCTCTCCAGAATGTGGGATTTCGGTGAGGTGGCGACCACCGAACTAGCCCGATTGTGGCTCGGCTGCATACTGATCAAAAGGTCATCTGGGTCTTAATGTACTCCTCCAGCATGTCGGACAGGTATTTCAGGTCCTCCAGGAGGTCAGGGTCGGTCAGATGGCGGCCGGAGATGTTCGAGAGTAGGGCGGGGAGGCGGACAAACACCGCTAAAGAGAGCAGGGTCGTACAGTTGGAGGAAAGAAGATTCCGGGGAGTTGTGAGCAGAAGCAGAGAGGCTTTTCTTTAGGGGACAGACGGGGGAGGTACGAATACAGTTGGATAAACTCATATGGATGGATGCATTTAGCAGGGTCTCTAATTAATTTTCTTTATTTCTTCTTTCATATCTACAAATCAAACAGTCAAATACGCCGACACATACCCATACAAGTCATGAGTTAACCCACTGACAAAGAGAAATGGATGGACAAATAGAGCCGAGGACATAAATAAATGAGGGATAATAAATAATACGAATCGTAATAAAACAGACCATCCATCCACCATCCATCCATAAATTAATCAACCAATCAATCAATCAACGACATTGTCATCGGACCCAACACGGTGCTTTCAGTCATGACCATAGTCATAGTCTCCGTCTCCGTCTCCGTCTTCGTCACTATCCTGGTCTTCCACTCTGTCATGGTCTCGGTGATGGTGACAAACCCGGCGGGCGTGATCGGAACCACAGAGAGTAAATGCGGATCCGCAGCTACATCCGATGGTGGATGAGTATGAGACACAGCAGCTACACTGGGATTATGCGCTTTGGTTCCTTTCTCAACCGCCTCGTGCGTCGTCGCCGTGGTGGGATGGGATCCCTCTGCTGGGGTGGGATCGTGAATAACTATGACGACGGTCTTGATAGATGTGGATGTAGCGTGTACAGTTGAGATTGGCTCGGAGTCTGCTGGGATTGTAGTGGTATGGTGCATGGGAGGGAGACCAGGATGTTTGAGGATAGAAGAGGGATCCGATGGAGGTTTGTTGCCCTTAGGGGTGAAGGTGGTGTATATAGTAGAATCGTCGGGGGCGACTACCACAATTACGGGGTTCGACACGGTGATAGGGGGTGGTTTAGAGGTGGTACTGGTACTAGTAGTGGTGGGACTGTGAATAGGTATACCGTCTCCGATAAACGGTGCAGTTTTGTTGTCCGTTGGGGCGATATTTCTAGAGTCTGATGTATATTTCGGACTGACTGGTACTCCATCTCCAATTAAAGGTACTGGGGTCTGATGCGGTGGCGACTTGGACGTTGTCGTTTTGAAAACCGTGGGTTGGGTGGGTTTGCTGGAATCGTGGCCATTATTGGTATGTGAGGATGTTGTCTCCGATGGTGCTCGAGAGGGAGAACTGCTCGATTCAACCCCCGGTAGTAGTCCTATTGTGCCAACGGCCAAGCTGGAAGTCGTGGTAGACAACGGCGTTTTGGACGAAGAGGGAGTTATCGCGATGGTTCGCTCAGCCTTATGCGAATGAACCACCACCGACGAGGAAGAGTGAGACGAACGAGACGTCGAGGGGTGGTCTTGATCTGGCGTGAAATGCAGATGAACCGTTATACTTGAACCAAATGCAGCGTGAGAAGAAGATCCAGTTGGCCTCTCCTGGCGTGGAGTTGTTGGAGGAGACGACACAGACACCGTCGATCCCTCACTCGCATGAGCCATAGACAGGAGGCCAACGTCCGGTGAGCTTGAACTGGTCGACTTCGACGCCGGGATTGCAACGAAAGAGGGAGAACGCATGGTTGAAGTTGATCTTGGGAGTGCTCCATCCATGGAGGGGGTGATGGGGATCACGGTCAAGCCCTCACCGACATTGACAGACGCTTCTGCCTGGCGATTGTGCGGAACGAACGACGAGGGTTGAAGTCGCGGTGTTGAGTTTGATTCATATAGCTCCAAGTCCAAGTCCCTGATTTTGGGGACAGAAGCGATCGGGCCAGCCGAGCAGCGAAGGATGAGCAGATAGTGAACGAGAGTCCGATGTAATAATTGCATTGTGTCATGGAATGGCAGGAGGCACTAGAGAAAGCAAAAGGCGAGAGTTCAGACAAGCCAAGGAGAGACATGTCGCTATGAATATCGACGACTCATCATGACTGAGAGATTATAAAAATGAATAAAAAAAAAAGAAAAGAAAAGAAAAGAAAATCAGAAAGGAAAGATGCTCAAAGAATGAAAGACCCTCAAAGGAATAGTTGGATCGGAAGAAAGGCAGCCAGGGGAATATCCGGCCCTTATAAAGGTTCCAAGAACAGAAACAATAAGAAGCTTCTTTGACCTTCATCCTCGTCGAGTGGACCTTGAAAGAGAGAATGGTTGGCCATCGCAGGCATCACCAGGCGCGCGACACGCGAACGAGATGACACCGACCGGTTGATTGGCGCTGGCATCATCGCAGATGAAACACGACAGTCCAGGATCTCTGTGGCTATTCTGCACGAAATCATTCCTTTGCCAATGGTTTGTAGATTCGTTTAAATATGACACCGTGGCTGGGGTCTCAGGTCTGGTCATGGAGAAGGGTCTACTGAGTATAATTCTTAGGAATCCAGATCCATAATAACTTCATTGTTGCAGCTGAAGCCAGCCAACTAATTGACAAATGCCATTAATAGCCCCCGCACCCTGGCGGTTACAAATGAAAAATGCCCTTCACTTTCTAGCAACTCGGAATGGATGGCCGATCCCTTCAAAGGACTGAAACTTCCCATCGACATGCTTGGCATCTCCATAGTAATGCAGGCGATAGGTGCCGTCCTCGAGCGGCTGTGCGTTCCCTACATTGTAGAAATCATCCTCGATGTGCCACTGGATCGTGACCTCGCTGTGTCCCAGAATCAGGTTGGTTCTCTTCCAGCGGTAGACCAGGTTCCAGTCGTGGTCATTCCGCACGACCTCCCAGCTCTTGCCATCCGAACTCTGGCGTTCGACGGCGGCAAACGTCGACTCCAGACGGAGATTGTTCCGAGGATTCGCCCCGACAAATGTGGTGTTCACCACGTCGCC
This sequence comes from Aspergillus tanneri, assembly GCF_003426965.1. Classification (NCBI taxonomy): domain Eukaryota; kingdom Fungi; phylum Ascomycota; class Eurotiomycetes; order Eurotiales; family Aspergillaceae; genus Aspergillus; species Aspergillus tanneri. The sequence goes on from NW_022984633.1 coordinate 2,864,505, forward strand.
AGGGCCATAGGTGGCATCATCCGCTGACGAAACGACAGCTCCGAACGGCTGGTTGATCGGATGACCATCGTACACGACGGACGGGATGAACGTGAGTGATTTGTCGGTGTTGATCGGAGGCTGGATACCGGAAGGGATCGATGGTGCGGCGGCCGTATCACTCCCGAGATGTGGGAGATACGTGAGGGTGAGATTGACATAGGCCGCCAGCGTATGGGGTCCATAGAGGGTCGACGCTCCTTCGTAGCGCTGCACCTGGTACTCCTCCTCGGTCGCCACGTAGTGCGCGTAGCTGTTCGACGGCGCTCCCAAGACGACCAGCGGGTCCCGGACCGACAGCACGTCCCGGGCGGATTTCGCAATTGCCTCCTTCCAGCGCCGTCCGGACATGGTGGTCGCCTCGCTCGTCGAGATGATGATGAACAGTTGGCCCACGCGAAGGACCTGGATATCTAAAATATTCGGGTCCCACGTGTACGGCAGATGAAGAGCGCCCACGTCGAGGAGGACTTCTTTGGGGGCCTGGCATTCTTTCTGGGCCCGCGACGGCTCATGGATGAAGGCGCGCGCCACGTACCACAGAGGATTCTTGTCGGCCGGCCCCGTGCCGTTTTGAGTGAAGTCAAACATGCCGGGTCCGTCGGTGGTGCCACCAGCGAACGAGAACCCCAGGGCCGCCGAACAGGTCGACACCTCGCGGGCGTTGAACGGCGACACAAACGTGTAGCCGGACATATCCTGATACAGGTGGAACGAACGGACGTCGGAGCTGGGGCTCACGTGAACCGACTGGGACTCTAATTCATTGTACAGCTTACGCGCCGCATCGTACTGACGTCGGCCAATATCGAAGCAGCTTTTGGCGCCGTCATCTTTCTCGCGGAAATAGGGCCCGCGGCCGCGGCACTTCTCCATCGTGCCTCCACAGGTGCTGTCGGAGTAGCGGCATTCCTGCCCCGAACCATCTTCGCACCAGGCGCCCAAGGTGTTGGGGGAGGTGTCACCCACGTTCGATTGCGAAAACCCGGCGACAAAGTCATCGGCGAACTTGTCATCCCCCCGGACACTTCGTTCAAAGAGCCAGGCGGCGACTCCCTTGTTGTCCCCCGTCACCAGGGTATTATTGTTGTACATGGACGTGCCGTGGACGGGGAAGAATGACAGGACGGCGGTCGTCTTGTGGTCCGACTCCCGGTCAAACCGCAGCAGTGTCATCGTCTTGTCGACGTTGGCGGAGTATTTGGCCTTCTCCTCTTCAGGGTTGTGGTCGTACGAGTATGGACTCCGGTTAACGTTGGCGCCCTCGATGTCGATGGAGCCGAAGCGAAGACGCCCTGGGGCCAGGCTCTCATGGGCCCGCTTGATGGATAGCAGGACCCCATCCACGATGGCTTGGTAGCTTTGCTTATCGAAGCCTTTATTGGGAATCTGCGGTAAGAGGTAGTTCATCCAGGCCCCGGGCCCAGAGTGCGAGTGCGTGCCAGTGAGGGCCACATTGCTCTCGCCATAGCGCGCATAATCACCTCCCAAGCTGGCCAGGCCCTCGAGGACCCCATGGCGGATCGCCGTGTCGCCCGTTAGGGAGTCAATAATCAAGTAGATGAAAGTATCCTCGGGTTTCTCCGGGTTGGCGAAGATAAACGCCCGAGAAAAGATCCTCTGTCGTAGACCGGTCCCGATCTGATCCAGCATGGCGTAGCCACCGAACCCTACCTCGACTACGGGCCTGCCACACGAAGATTCGTTAACTCACTGACACATAGAATAACGGGGGGAAAGAGATTAATAAGTACCCGGTGATGTCCGCTTTCCCGGCTCCCAGCAGAAACAAGCCATCATCATTTGAGTCCAACGGGGCAGCCCTATCTTCCCAATGAGGTCGAGTATTGACGCTGAGCGGCTGCCGATGATTATCCGGGGCGATAGTCAATAGCAATAGTAATACAAGCAGAGCCACGAAGGCGCCAGCAAAGGCAGCATCTCGCCTGAGGTTCGCCATGCATACGGTAGAAGAGACGATCGACGGGTTGGATATCCGCAAGGGGCGGTCATACCCAGGGAAAGGGGGAAATACCCCGGGAAACTTATAGGTGCTCGAACGTGCATGAAAAGTGCCGGCGCATGACCGGGGAGAATGCAATATGCAAGGCGATTTGCAACTTCAAAGCGCTCCCTGTCTGGCAAACGAAGCGGAGGGTGACATCGTCTGGTGGACTAGCCTCGATCGGGTATCTCTTCAGCCCAGCCCCGCTGATGATCGCGAAGAGTTCAATCCTTCAAAGTGTGCATTTGACGTATCTGGCACGCGGCGACCGACAGGACAGAAAGCTTGTGACGGCTGAGGATACGGATTCCTCGGATCCCTTGATGGGTGGAGGATAATGTAGAGAGGGCCAGGTAGATGACCTGCATTTTGGACGGATTTTGATGAACATACAATCCAAATGGGGACAAAATAAACAATTCCACTATTGACTTAATTAGCCTTGGTGGAGCCACTATTCATTCATTATGGGGTACTCTATCGATGCTTGCTGTGTCACTCGGTACGACCGTGCATAGTATCGTAAGTAGTCTCAGTCAACTCCAGAATCTGATTTCGATCGTACAGCCTTAAATAAACTGGTAAATTCATATGGGATAGGAATTTGTAGTTTCAATGAGAGAGAAGTATACAAAGTGTGTTATGCATAACTATGCATCACGTGTTTGCTGAGTCACATTCTCACCGCCCGTCGGCAGAATCCACCGATTTCCGGCTTCTTTTCAGGTCTTTTTTGACTTCTGTAGCTTTCTATCCCAGTTGACCTGACTTTCACTGTCCCTTGTATATCGTCTCGCTGTCAATATGCCTCTTATCAACGAATCTCACGACTCCCTCCCATGTAGGTCAAACCCTCTCCCCCCAAGAATGGGATTCCTCGTCTTAACATTGGAGGTGGTTCTGTAGATATCGATGTTGAGCCATCCGCAGGAGCTCGCGCGCGGGCTGAAAAGTTGATCGTGGCAGAGCTTCCATCAGACTACTCGTCGTCCATCCATCCGGCTATTCCCGCATTCCCCGAACCCCGGTTTACCCCTCTCATGCAACAAGAGGTGGAACGGAAGGCGCGCGGATTTCCCTTGGTCGGTGGGATCGATCTCTCGCGATATGAGGCCCCCGAGCCCCCGACACGATCCTCGGATGCAGGATCCGAATCGACGCCGGATCTGGATGAGTGGCGCCAGACCTTACGGAGGGCATACACGGCCAGCTCCCATTTGTCCATGAGACATGAGAACCTGGCGCTGCTGGAGGAAAACGGCAAGAATGCGTGGCTGATTGGTAACTCTCAGCTGGAGGAGATCCTACGAGGTCTGGAGAAGGAATTAGTCCAGACCAAGGAAGCTGCGGAATTGGTCAACAAGCAACGGAAAATCGCCCAGGAGGCGAGCCAAGGAGAGCTGGCGGGGTTGGAGGATTCCTGGAGGAAAGGGGTGGGTGCGACTCTGGATGTGGAATTGGCTGCGGAGAATCTCCGGCTGCAAATCCTAGAGCAGAGACGTCATCTTGCACAGCAGCAATCCCGGTAGGGGGGCTTGTTCCATTGTTGGTTCGTTAGAACCCTGACTCTATCATAGCGTAGTGTCCAGCTAGGGGCCACCGAATGATCACCGAGGAAGCCCTTGGAGACTGGATGAAAACCCCCAGGAAACAATTCCCCATTCGGTAAGGTCGAGCTGTGTGGGAAAGCAGCAGTATCGCCTTGATGCTTCAATCAACACCAAGGATGATCCCCTGGGCGACGCAGCAATGCAGTTTGGCTCGTTGACACTTGCGCTAGCTGTTACCATTACGGGGAGGAGTCCTGTCCCTTTTGCTTTCCTGTTGCCATCGACCACATCTTGCTTCGGGCTGTCTATCTGAGGACGAGATGTTTGTAGTATTGCCTGTTCAGTCGACCTTCCATTGATGATTGATACCCTGCAATTCTTTTTTTCTCCTTTTTTCTGTCTTCTGCAGCGCTTGTACACTCAAAGCATCTGCGAACCATGAATACGAGCACCTCAGTAACAGTATATGATGTTCCCTCTTTGCAGCGTCGCTTTTAATTGACTTTTACTGTCATCGCCAGATATGCTGACTGGATCGACGATATAAATGTATTCTGAATTCGCAGCTGGGAGGCCTCTTCCCCGTCAAGATCTTTACATCACATTACAAGAGATAGAATAGATATCCTGCGGAACGATATCGTGTTAACAAATGTAGCACAAGTGCAGTCCTCGGCTACGGAGTACGGGTTTCCGCCTTCTTGCATGAAATCTTTATTTCCACCATATGTCCTAGTATCTACTCCGCATAGAAGCAATTCCAGAATAACCTTCCAACCCTCTCTCGGAGATAAGAGCCGGGGCTAGTCTAGTCTACCTTCGATCGACGGTTCCAGTCAACCATCTGCTTGCACAATCCCTCCATCGTAGTAATTGGTGCAGAGTAGCCGAGTCCCCCCTGTTCCGGAGCTAGGCGCGCGCGAGAATCGTCCGCGAAAGTGTGGACATTCGAGATGTAGAACAGCGCCGGTTGGAGTTCGGCCAGATCACCCGTCACCCCGGGAAGCCAGGGAAGATAGAGGTGTTGCAGGAGAGCGTACCCTTCCACCAGGTAGGACAGAAGGAGAAGGGGGACCCCCGGCACGCTCGAGAACACGACGGGGACCTTGCTGAGAGTGGCGAGGAGGAGATAGACATCGCCGAATGTAACGGCGGGGTTGGGATCCGTTACGACAAACGACTGGCCGCCAATGTTGGGCCATCGGGTAGGGTTCGCAGTGTGCTCGAGAAGCCGCTGTTCGTACAGAAGATGGGCAACGGAAACATTCTCCGCGTTGACGAAATTTTGGATGATCGGGTTGAGCCAGCTGGAGATTAAGTTAGGATGTGTTTCAGCCCGCGCGTCGAGAAAGGGAAAAGGGATGAAAGAGCCCGTACCTGAGTCCACCCCCAGATTGCAGATATTTTCCAGTGACCGCCGCATTGTCGTTGCCCACGCCATAAATTCCATTGGTAGGACGAATGCAGCCCGTGCGGAAGTTAGACGTCAGATCATCGGCCTCGCGGATGATATGCTCCGCTTCGGCTTTGGATGCGGCATAATTGGCGAAGAACTGGCCGTGTTCTTCGGGCAGCTCGTTCGAATCGCTCAGGACCTGCACCATGTTCTTGGGCATCTTCGTCCAGGGAGGGATCCAGAACAAGGGCCGACGGAGGCCGACAGAGCCCGACGATGTGGCGATCAGACAGCTGGCACCAGATTTCTTCGCAGCTTTCAAGATATTGACCGTCCCGCCCACATTCACGTTCCGGCAGAGAGGCAGGAAAGCCTTGTGTCGCTCTGCCGGTCTGATCACAGCCGCACTGTGGAACACGGTCAAGGGCCAGCCGGCGACGGGTTGGGGCCATAGTTTCGAGAAGGCATTGAGAACAGCACCTTCGTCCGTGATATTGGTGGGGACAAATGCCACTCCCTGGTCAAGGATCTCCTGCAAGGGCGCATGTAGGTCCAGAACACGGATCGCCTCAGGGTCCTCTCCGCGAGCCAGGAGGTGTCGCACCACCCAGTTGCCCACCAAGCCTGCGAGCGTGGTTAGCGATATCGTCCCTGTATTGCAACTCGAAAAGACGCTGTGCGGTAGGGCCTGGGAAACGCACCGGATCCACCCACGACAATGTAACGCCGGTGCTGTTTTGGAGGCAGACTCTTGCGCACGTCAGTCGGCGATATTTGCACTTTTTCATAAGCCGCCAGGATCTCTTTGACCGTCCAGCGACGGGGTGAGAGGCTATGCGCTTCTGCGGGAACCACTTTCATCCCACGGTTGACGTGATACAGGTAGAGAGCTCCTAAGCCCAGGAGGCAGACCAGAGGAAGCAGAAAAGCCATTGTCGCGGTGGTGTCCAATGTGAGAACGAACAGGAGCCAACAGCTATAACATAACACTTCTGGTGTTGACCACCGCTGGCGGGGAAAGAAATAAGGCCTGAGCGCCAGCGGGGATGGGAGTCATTGCTTCGACCGAAGCGACATGTGGCCAGCCGAGCGAGCGCAGTGAATGTAATCAGTCTCTCCCAGGAGGCATGTAACCCAGCAGCCAGGGAATGCATCATTGGAGCAGCATGGTTGCTAAACGAGGCCCGGATCTACTGCGCAGTAGTCTGTAGTCCCTGGCGAGGGGTGGTGGTTCTGGGACTACCTAGTTTAGTGACTTCGGTTAGAGAAGGGAGTTCCACCGAGAGGTCCACGTGGACCTCGCTACTGTGAAGCGATGCATGAGGTGTGAGAGGATGAGGTAATAGAGGAGAGAAAGGGAAGAAGACGAGGAAAAGATGAAGCCCCAAAGGGGTGGTGTGCTGCACGTGCCGCACGTAACTCTGAGTTGATCCCACAAAGAAATTCGACTTCAAGGATCAATCGTATATTCCAAAGGATGGAGCTACTGTGTATATGGATTGTACTCCCTTACGAGTCCACTGAGTGGGGACAGGTTAATTAAGCCGGCAGGCAGCTGTCGATGATTCGAGATATTATCCAGAGACTACTCTGTGATTGAGTTGTGATGGATCTCTCAACTCCAGATACGCATCTCTGGTGCGAGACCATCATGAGTTCATGACCTCTCACTCAATCTCCCCTTCTTCCTCCTGGAAATCCCCTCTCTCACCTAACACAAGCCTCGATCGGCAAACCGGCACGGGCGGCAACCCCGAACCGAGTCTCGCTCGCTGACTGGGTCACACCGTCGCTTGGCCTTGACACAGACGAGTGGAACAATGCCCGGTGGAGTCAGCGCTTAGCTATTAAGTATCTAGTAGTGGGGTAAGTCTCGGATATTCTCCCCAGCTGTGGAATGGAGAAAACTAAGTAAAGTGTGCTTCTTGCTTCTTGCAGAGTTAGGGCATCGCTTGCCATTCGACCCCGAAGTATAACACGTTTGTGATGTCTCCTGCAGACGAGACCAGCCTGTTAGGCACGATGGACAAGTGAGCAGGATAGCCCTCCAACATACTATGATGGGTGGGGTCCATCTGCCGACGATCTTATCTCCTCGGCCTGTGAAATTGAATTCCTTCTGATGCTGTCGCAAGCATGGTCCATGTCTACGGGCCGGGGATACCCCGTTCCAAGGAGCTTCAGGTTCGGGGAGAACCTGGTCTTTATGGGAGAGCATGGAGACGATAGGCCGGATCCAGTGCAATTCTATCACTCATCACAGCCACAGGCCGGCAGGAAGCACATCGTAAGAGTCATACTGGTAGAATATCATCTCGATCGAATATAACACTCTATACGGATGCCCCACCTGCCCAGCGTTTTTAATATTATTAAGAGCGCTAACCATCAGCCTGCAAATAAAAGTGACATTCTCCCAGATTGCTGTCTGGCCCATGTTTGGTTCTTGAGTTGATCTGGACCTCATTCTCTCTCTTTTCTTCGATCGCGGAATTTCCTCCGCTTGTTCCATCCCAGCTGGACCCACCCTTGTTCCATATAGCTGTTAGACAGGGGTGTCTTTTTGTATAGAGTGCAAAAGATAAAGGTCTGGCCTTTATTATTTTATCTTTTAATTTTTTTTTAAAAGTGGGGGCTTTCTCATCGCATGCCCTAGGATCAACTTCACTGCATTGTAGCCTCGGCGATTGCAGGAGAATCGGTTCTCTTGTCACTTCCTACGGCCATGTCCTCTCGGAATATTCTTCCCAATTCCCAAAAACACCCCCATCATAGCCACGATGACTCCATGGTGACGGATACTCATTCCATCGACGGGTCCACTACCTCCGAGGATTCGATCGAGATAGAAGAGCTGGCCCACAGTCTGTCGGTGCATACTTCTCGACTGTCGCAGCCGTCGTTAGCCAGGAAGATCACCTCTATTGCGACCAATGCAACATCGGATCCGAATTACGAGGTAGACTTCCAGGACGAGTCGGACCAGATGAACCCCAAGAACTGGTCGCTGAAGGCCAAGTCATTGTGCATCGCGGTGCTATCATATAATACACTGATTGTGTACGTCTCGCCCGGATAGAGCTATTCCCTCGACCATTGTTGTGACCGGACGAACGATCTGACAGGTGCAGGGTCCTCTACTCCACATCGTACACCTCGGGGGTCACCGACATTGCTGCCGAATTCAACTCCTCCAATACCATCGTGACCCTGGGGCTGACCTTTTACCTGATCGGCCTGGCCATAGGATCCATGCTCACGGCCCCGCTGAGCGAGGTGTACGGTAGAAAACCGGTGTCAGTGACCTGTCTGTTCATCTTCACGGTGTTGATAATTCCCTGCGCGCTGGCCAAATCCGTCGTGACGCTTGTCGTAGTCCGATTTTTTGGCGCCTTGTTTGGCAGCGTCATGATATCCACCGCCCCCGGCATGGTCTCAGATCTGGTGAACGACGAGCAGCGCGCTCTGGCTATGTCGATTTGGAGCATCGGCCCCGTGAACGGTCCAGGTTGGTCTTGCTGTTCTTTGTAAACCCTCGTCCGTTTTAATCCAAAACCCCTAACTGATCGTGTCCACAGTTCTTGGTCCCATCGTCGGAGGTTTTGTCACACAGTATCTGGGCTGGCGGTGGATGGACTGGATCGCATTGATCCTGTCAGGAGTGGCGTTGGTCTTTTCCTGTATCATGAAGGAAACCTATGGGCCTTTAATCCTGCAGAAGAAAGCAGCATGTCTGCGCAAAGAAACCGGCGAATCTCGCTGGTGGTCTCGATATGACCAAAAGACCAGCCTAGCGGAAATGTTAAAGGTGAACCTGGGACGACCTTTTGTCATGGCCGTCTCCGAACCCATCTGGTAAGTCAGAGGACCTTTTTTTTTGTTTTTTCCAAGGCGATATGCTCGGGAGCTAACGTCACCCTCCCTGTCTGACAGCATATTCTGGAACATCTACATCGCCATCGTCTACGGTATTCTCTACCTGTGCTTCACAGCCTATCCCATCGTCTTCCGCAACATTCGGGGCTGGTCCCTGGGCCTCTCTGGCCTGGCTTTCTCGGGCATCGGCATCGGTTGCCTCATCACCATCGCCTGTGAACCGCTGATCCGCCGCATGATCAACAGCCACCATATCGATCCCGAGACCGGCAAAGTACCGCCGGAAGCCATGGTCTCGATCGTCTGCATTTCAGCCATGCTTATCCCTGCCGGCGAACTGTGGTTTGCCTGGACCTGTGCCCCGGCCTCCATTCACTGGGTGGTGCCAATCCTGGCGGGTGTTCCTTTTGGCGCAGGAAACACTGGCGTCTTCATCTATGCGTCCAATTATATCACCCACAGCTACGGCGTGTACGCGGCGTCCGCCATGGCGGGTAATTCCGTCATCCGGAGTGTGCTGGGGGGTGTCCTGCCACTCGTTGGCACATATTTGTACTCGGGGATCGGACCGAACTGGTCTGGCACGCTGCTGGGGTTATTGGAAGTCATCATTATCCCTATCCCGTTCGTATTCTACAAGTACGGGTACAAGATCCGAGAGAAGAGCACGTTGATCTCCCGCATGCAGGAGGATAAGAGGCGGCTGGAGGGGAAGCGAAAACGACTATTGCAGAGGTTGGAGGCGGCCGCCGCCAACGCTGAGGCAGCCGAGAAGGAGAAGATGGATGTCTGATTGAACGCATCATATGAACCGCCGCCAGAGGCATTAGAAACGCTTAAAAACGTTGGCAATGCCTCTCATCTTGTCTCTTTGTTTTGTTTTCCCCCTTCATACAAAAGTTCCCTTAGTCCTACATGGATGGCGTGGCTCAATTTGGTCATTTCGTTAGAGGCGCATATACGGCGTACCTGTTCACGATAAGCAACGAACCATATGCATAACCAGAGAAGATAATAGATAATAAGTTGGTTGATCTCAATGAGAAAGAAAAAAAGAAAAGACATTCGGTTTACCTCATCGTTCACGCAGTAGAAACTAAAAGACAACTTTAATCTGGCCGTCGAACCCGCCGTTGCACCTCCATCGACTCGTGCAAGATTCGCTCGTACTCTCCTAGCCCAATCGCACCGGCTGGGAAGACCATGACCGCTTCAACATAGACAGTCTCGTTGGCATCTATCGACCTCCTCACATATCCAAGCACATTGATCCATGACCCCACGCGCAGTTCTTCCGACGTGACCGTCTCCAGTACCGGATTGATATCGACTGACACGGTCGGTGGATCGGAATTTTGTCTACGTCGGGGGTAGTGGTGTTCTAAAATCAGATGACCTGTAGAGACAGAATAGGTCCTTACACTGATAATTGAAGAGCAAAATGCATGGGGACATATTAGCACCGATACGCATCGAGAACAAGCATGAGGCGAAGAACAAAGACTGTACATACCAGCCGAGAAATCGGATCTTGGAGTCGGCGGGGATCGATGCAACGTCGGAGAGAAAGACTCGCCTGGAGGGAAGAGGACCGCTCATCCCTCGAAGACGCAGATGAGAAGAAGCATTATTGAGGATTCAACGAGAACGAGATCAACATTCATTCCGTGGCTGTTCTTTGTATACGGGAGTTCTGCACGTGACTTGATGCACCTGATAGGCCGTATGTCATCGGCCAAGAGGGGAAAACGCAAGTTCGTCCATCTCTCGATTTCTCTCACTCTCCCCTCTCGGTCTCAGTCGGCAGCATTCTCTCAACCTAGTCCAACTCGCTCATAAACTTGTCCTGTTCCATAGCTGTGAACAGAGATCACCCTGTCTCACCCCTGTACCGATCCTCCACGCTGTCCAACTTCTCCCGAACCTCATCTGATCTCGCCCCTCCGCTATTATCGTTGCCTTGGATTCCACCGATTTCCCCAATCTAGAGGGAAGAGGTTCCCAAAGAAGGGGCTCTTCTAGACTGCAGGAACAGGAATACTCCCTCGCCCCCTCCCAGTACCTTTCGAGAAAGGTGTCTCTATCGGGTGGGTAACAACTCCAACAACTGTTGACAACACGCCTGTCCCTTATCATTCACAATGTGGTCGTGGTTTGGTGGCTCTGCAGCCCAGAAGCGGAAGGATGCGCCTAAAAACGTAATCCTAATGCTGCGGGAGCAGTTGGATATGCTTCAAAAGCGAGAGAGGCATTTGGAGAATCAGATGGAGGAGCAAGAGGCCGTGGCGAAGAAGAACGTCAGCACAAATAAGAACGGTACGCGATGCTGCACTTTCTCGGTTCCCACAATCCCCAGGTGCCATGGCTAACTGAGACTGTCCGATCCCAGCTGCCAAGGCTGCTCTTCGACGAAAAAAGGTCCATGAGAAGAACCTTGAACAGACGACGGCACAGATCGCCCAGTTAGAACAGCAGATCTATTCGATTGAGGCGGCGAACATCAACCAGGAGACTTTGAACGCGATGAAGGCGGCGGGTGCGGCCATGACACAGATCCATGGCTCGATGACGATCGACAAGGTCGATGAGACAATGTATGCTTCCCTCATTGCCTGCGATCGACGGTGTGCTAACAGGTTGACAAAGGGACCAACTCCGAGAACAACATCAGCTCAGCGAGGAAATCGCGCAGGCGATTACAAACAACCCGGTGGGCGAAGTACCAGACGAATCCGAATTGGATGCGGAACTCGAGGGCTTGGAACAAGAGGCCATGGACGAGCGCATGCTCAAGACCGGCACAGTACCAGTTTCAGGTCAACTTGCCAACAGGTTACCTGCCGCTGGGACCGGAGAACGTACGTCACCCCTTTTCATATCATTTCATAAATTTACTCAATCTAACGATGAACGTGATGCACCTAGTCAAAACCAAGCCACAGCAAGCCGAAGAGGACGAAGAAGCAGAGCTGGAGAAATTACGTGCGGAGATGGCTATGTGACAGTTATAGTCTTTTCTTCGTCTTCTTCTTTTTTTTTTTTTTTCAATATTTCTTTTCTCTCTCTCTCTTCCTTTCCTTTACTACTTTGTCCCATATTTAGATCAGCAACATGGCCAATACCTCCTCTGCGTTCCCTCAACTTCTTCCTACTTCTTCTCTATCTTCTTAACCAATGATCGATCAGTCATGTGTCCATGTAATCGCGACTATGGAGTTATTTGCCGCGTGCTGCCAGAGAATATTCCTTTGATTGTTTTCCTTATTGTCTTCCTCCATTTGGCTCAGTTCGGTTCGGTTTGATTTGATTTGACTTGATTTGGTCTGGTCTGGTTGGGTTTGGTTCTTTCCTAGGCATGCATCACCATGACACTGTCCCAGCGGAACCAACGGTGCATTTTACTTTTTCCTGGTGTCTGTCTTCTTTTCGTCCATGTCTGCTACAGGGTTTGCGTCTTTTTTTTTCTTTTCTGGATTTTTGACCCACTACCTATAAACGTACCTTGACTTGGGTACCTTGGCTTTTAGTCGACTTGTCTACCTAGTCTGCTAGGTCCCTACCTACCTACCTACCTACCAACTTGTGCACATTGCATGGCTTATTTTACGTAAGTGGAAAGACTTGAGTCTATGTCGAAACGAGGAGATGCCCTGTTCATTTCTATATCTCCCTAGGTAGTATTTGGAAGTAATATTGGGTCAGATCTGCCGAAATTCATGTCGAGATGCGAAATGCCTTCTAAAAGGGGGCATATCATTAACAGCAACCGCCGTAGACCAGACGGGTCTTGGAGATCTGATCTGAATTCACGAACTGACAATAATTATAGAAGGATAAACCAGTGGCCCTCTTCGGTACTGTGGTCTCTAGGAACATAGTATAGTATGAAAAAAAAACAGAGACATTAAGGTGAAGTTAAATCAAACCTCCAATATTGAAATGCACAAGAACTCCGTATTTTTTTCCTTGTACCACCCGTGAAAATTCAGCCCGACTTGAATACTAAAGTTGATACATAACAAGAAAGATAAGAGTCCAGTCAGCGGCAGGACCAGGTGAAAGGATCCAGGAAAGTTGCCTATGAGGCTCGAATGTCAAGAATGTCACCAGTGTTCCCGATTCGCGTTTATTGCGGCAAATAATCATGTCGTAGGCCTATGGAAACCATGTATAGCTCTTCAGCGGAGCTGTCCGAGCCCCATCGGTCGCCTCGCTGCACCACTTGGTCTTCCATTCCCACTCATGCGCAGCGGCCTCGACGAGTGCTTCCTTGCACTCAGGAGGCAGCTCCTCCAGGATCTCGGAGCTCACGAACTCAGGATTAGACGGATCGGCGATACTGACAAAGCCATTCATACCAAGGTCATGCACGCCGCCATCTGGTCCAGGAATACCCATATTGGAGTGTGGTGGAGTCTCGTAGTGGACATCGTGAATGGCAAAGCGGCGTGAGAACGCAGCTGGGGTCGTCGAGAAAATTGATTCATTTCCGGCTTCCTCCTCGCTCTTTTCATGCGATTCGTCGGGGGCAGTCGAATCTCCGGTCGTCGGTTCCTTTTCAATACTGCCATTCGTCAGGCTGAGCGTCGACATTTCCTTGGTTAGTTTAGCTGCGACTCGCGGATCAGGAGGGGGCAGACGCTCCCAACGGGCATGAGAGGGCTGCATGATTTTCGGATACTGCATGGCATTGGTGTGGATATCATAGTATCCGTCCAAGTTCGCGCGACGTGCATTCAGAATCAAGGAATTGTAATTACTAGCAACCAAGAGGTTAGAAAACGAGAGTCGATCAAGCACCATACTCATGCACATTGTGACTTACCTGGCCTCACGCGCATGCTCGAGCATCCAGTTATCACCAGTGACAGTGACCTTTCGCTTCTTGGAATCAACAGCCTTCCCTGTAGGTAGAGGTACGGAAGGTGCGCTGGTGTGATAGACACTGCTCGCTCCGTGCCATGCCACATATTGATTCTTGTTATACGGTTCTCCTGGTGCAGGGAGTTTGTCCTCAGGGACGGCCAGTTCACCCTCGACATCCCCGCGTTCCCTGGCTGCCTGGGCATGATAGTCATCAACCACTTTTCTTCCGCCAACAATAATTTTGGCACCAAACTCTCGGAACACCGATCGAGCCGTTACGACACCGATAGCTCGGCCCTTGTAGGAATGAGGGATGACTTCTCTCTCAATGAGATCGCGTTTGGCTTCATCGTCAATGATGATCTTGTACAGGAGTTTGTGCTTCTGGAAGAATAAATACGAATCCCTGAATCCAATACAGCGAGCTGGTTCGGTGGACAGCATGTAATGCCGGTCGCCTCTGTTGAGGATTGTAAATGTGCGAACCCGGTACTCTCGATCACCCTTCAGAACTCCGTTTTTGTCTACCTTTGTCTCACCTTCCGGGTCGTCCGGCAAGGCCACTTCGTCATCGATAACGTCCATCATATTTCCTTCCTTGTCAATGGGCACCTGAGTGATGTGCGACGGTCCCCGGTTTCGCGCCCATCTTCCACCACTGGCAGCCGGACGTCCACGCCTCCTCTTGACCGGCGTGCTCACATGGATCGGAGTCTGAGGTGCGCCCTCGTCGGGCGCGTCCCAGTCTGGCGGGCGATTCTTCGGAGGTCGACCTATACGCCGTTTTCGCGGGATCGCGGACACGCGACCACCTGTGCGTGTGGGTGTAACTGCCCGCGACGGGGGGTTCGAATCTTGTGTGGGTGTTGCTGCGGTCTCCACTTCCTGGGCGGGTTCGGGTTGTGCTTCAGCGTCATGGTGTTCCTTTACTGACGCGTCACCCGGATCTTCTGCTACTGGGGAGGATGCGTGTGAGGCCGGCGCCTCCGCCATTTCCTCATCGGAGGCATCAGGAAGAGGTGGGGGGACACTCCCTATGGGTTTGTTAGAACACGCGCCCTCTCTATGCATATTCTCTGCGAAGTAGAAAAAGGGAGCGCGGGAGGAGAACTAGGCATACTCAACGATTGCGCCGCTGCCTGAGCAGCTGCTCGTAGCTTGCGGGCCATCACGGCGCCAGGTGTTCAGAGTGGGGAGGGGGAAGGGGGGTGCTTGCCAAAAACCGCAAGTTCCGGCAGGTCTGGTTGGTTCATGAAGCTCTTCAGGTCGTCCCTTCCCACAGCATCGCCAGAGCCGGTCGGAAGATCAGTTCCGCCGTCCCGAATAAATCACGTGATAAATTATTATGCCTCAGGCCGGAGCGGCTGTGCCACGTGCCTCTCCCAGTGGGCTCCTCCTCGATCAAAAAAGGCACTAGACTATCTTGGCACTGGCTAGGGTTTGCCCCATGATGTCATGGCCTTTCTACACCTACGATGTACCTAGATGGGCATTCCTGAACAATTCCTTTGAGGAAACCCCGTGCCCCGACTGAGTCCGGTCAACAGGACCACATCCAGAATGTGTAGACCATCCCACGAGTCTGTGGCATGGGACTGGTTCTGTGTACAATGTGTTTCAGAAAACATCTCCCTTCAGCGACAGGAAGATTGTCAACGGTAAGGTATGCACAGACAGAACTATTAACGTATATGAAATCCATAGCTGCATAATTCCAAATTCACATGTCATGCAAAGACTAGCAAAATTGGAATTCCCGACTCTTTCCTCTCCGCCGGCCTAATCTCCACAGACTTGGCATCAGATGCAACATTAAGGAGGGGGGGAATGGGGAAGACATTACTACTAGACCATGCAACAAGAACTTGATTGAATTGTTCACCAGGTCTCGATAATCTTGTCTATTTAAATAAAAAAAAAAAAAAAAAAAAAAAACCTTTTTCTCTTTGGTTGTCTCCCGCACACTGTCAATCCTCCGAGACTACAAGGACTCGTGGGATTCGGGCACATCTCGCTCCCTGTGTGCTGCAGATCAATTACACAACCACGCTACAGCTTGCAGATGACCTGCCTACTGACTGCGCACAAGTAGCCTCAAAGCTACACCGTTCTCCCTTGCCGATCGGCGAGGCCGCTGTTCGATAACCCATCCCTTAGTTGGCAGATCACTGTGGCTTAGAGGGAAGCTGCTAGGATCCTGGTTCCAGGTTCCTCATTGCAGGGCGAGAAAACTCTCTGGGAAGCTGGTACACAGCTAGCTTACATAGGTACCTAGCTGGACCCTGCTATCTGCACGCACCACCTCAAGCACTACGTCACAGCCCTCCATGAGCTTATGTAGTCTTGACTGCAAACGTTGCCCCCCAACGGTGGCTGGCTGATTCTGCCATCAAACGAAAGTCGAGGCCGCTAGGACCTACGGCTACCGTTTTCCACTGCGCCTGAAGCCAGCAGCTGCTCCGGGTCTAGTGTAACGTCGGAACCGGCCCTAAGACGGTTGCCCGGAGCCTGTGACGGGCGGATAGAAAGAAGATGATAGTTAACGTTCCTTACGTGAATGTACCTAATACCTCTGTCTCGAGAAATGTAACTACGTTTGCCTTACGTCTAACAGATGACCGGGACACTTTAGCCCGGGAGGGGGCGCTATCTTCCAGGGCCGAGTAAGGGAGGTGCATACGCCGTAGAAGAGGGAAAAGAGGAAAGAAAACGAAAAGAAAGTGAAAAGAAAACTATGGCCTGGCTGTTTGTATAGCAACAGGACAATCCCGTAGTTTCTTCTAGTGCATTAGTTGAGATGGCTGGGCTGATGAGAGATATTCTTATTAATCGGATTAGCTGCTTGCACTAGCTGGGCGGTGTTTTGTCGATCAAACGCCATTGATACAGTCGGATCTACATCTCGTTTGAATAGCTCCCCTCGGTCTACCTGTTTGTCATTGATCATTGATTGATACTCCGCAGATAGTACGAAGTAGATCATACTATGTAGGCAGTGGTACTTGGTAGAGGCCCTGGAGAACGAGAACCAACGATCGACCAAGAAGAGTCATTGCCATGTACCCCGCCTTTTTGGAGAGCGAGGAGGTGGCGGGTGGAGATAGAGCTCCGCAGAGACTGATTTTTATTATCTACTTCCTACTATGTACGGAGTAACTATTCCTCTTGATATGATCATCCTCATTACAGTGAGGGGATGGAGGATTTGCAGGATCTGAAATATCAGAGAGTCTACGTTGGAGCGATCATCCGATAACAGAACCTTGGTACCAGAAAAGGTTCCGCTGCTGAAACTCGCGTGTCTCAACTTGTCCCGGTTTCATCCACAAGACGAATCCATGAGACGTCCGTCCACTCTATCATCCGACCTTCGTCAGTTGTCACCAGCTCCTGTTTTTCTTTGTTTGAAGGATGATTCTGAGTTAAAGCAAGTCCATTGTGAAGACCTAGCATATTTCAGCCTTCCCCCCTTCTGCAGCTAAGATAGGGTACCCATTCTTTTTGACCACCTCATCCTATTATTACCTGTCAGCCAGCAAGAAATGTGGCTCAGGACCAACTTTCACCGTGGCTCCATTACAGTCTCCTCCATTAGTATTAGCCAGCCATATCGCCCTCTCCACTGGACGTGAGGCTTTTTTTTTTTTTTTAATAATAATAATAATAATAATAATAATAAATTTCGTTAGGGGGGAAAAATTCGCCAGAAAAAACACCCCTCCCATTTTTCTTTCTTGACTTTGCCTGTTTCTTAGGGATCAGGACCAGCGTCTGACACTGGTTCCTTCGAAGCTTCTCCCGGCTTCCAGCAAACTTCAACCTTGGTATAGAATTGGAGATTGTTTCCATACATGGGTGTGCCTACACAGTAGGGACATAGGATAAAAGATCTTAAAAATAAAAAAAAACGTAGATATACAAGCATAAGGGGGAAAAAGGGGAGAAGGAGAAAAGAAATATAAGAATAAACATTGGGGTTGACCTCCTGAGGGGTTTTTGAGCATTCAATATCCCTCATCGTGGCCACGATCATTCTTGGTATTTGTTGATGACACTCTGAGTGGTCCATTCAGCTTACCTCCTTCTGAATCATCCTACTGTACATACTGATACTGGTCATGTTTCGATGAGTAAGGACGGGTTCCTTACGATATAATGATTCTTGATTCTTGATTCTACTTTATTTAACTCAATATTCATATTGCCTATCAACTCCCGATATCCTCTCCATTTCGACCACCTCCATTCAGCGCTTCAGCGGCAGCTCAGGTCATTTGGCTTCAGCTTCGAACTGTCAACGCCACCACGAAATACTCTCTTTTTTTTTTTTTATGACCCACGCGTTTTCCTCCTTTTCTACCTTTTCCCCTGCCATACGGAGACCTCCGTCGACTATACCTAATCCTCCTATCGCCACCTTCGGAACCAGTCAATTGCCTGGAGTGATCACGATTCACTAAATGTCCGTCTGGGCCTGACGCTAACCAAGCTGGTCGATTCGCCTGCCCATTCTTCAGGTAAGAAGCGAGCACTTGTGAAGTGTGAACCCCATTGCCTCCGTTCGTTTCCTTGCCCCTGTGGAAGCATACCTGGTTCTTCTCGGCCTCTTCTTTAAGCTCCATGGTTCCTGTCCCGATGAATTAATTATTAGACGAATCTTCCTTTTAACGCGCAAATTCCTCCCAGCCCTAGATCTTCCCCAACCCCTCCTCTCTCTTTCTACCTTTCTCCTTCGCCTCCTTTCTCGCCTATCATCCGAATCCGACCGGGATCCATCCATTCCTCCATCCCGCAATCTTCCTTAGTTCGCCGTTTCTTCCCCCCTCAACTTCCGCACATTGACCGCCTTCTTCCCAATCTGTCATCGCACTGAACAACAGGTTGCCACTCCATCATCAGTATCTACTAGTGGAGGACCTGCGATCGATCGTTTGCACTTTTTCGTTTCTTACCTTACCTTACCTTCTTTCTTTTACGAATGGGAAGATAATCATGGCTGCCACGCCAAATGGATCTGATGTGCAGGATAGTGTGGAATTACTGAAGCAGCCAATACCTCAGAAGTGAGTAATACCATTTTTTGTTGAATCTTGCTGTTTATGTGGATTTCTGCCTTGCCTCGTGGGAATGAGAGCCAAAATTTCTTTCAAAAAAAAAAAAAAAAAAAGTCACTCCTTCGCTGGCATTGCAGCTGGAATCGTACCTTTTTTCCTTTTTTTTTTTTTTTTTTTTTTTTTCAATATGGAGGAACTGTTTTGCTTTGTTGTTCATCGTGACGTGACGCATTGGGCGAGGGAATTTTTTTTTTTTTATCCTTTTTTGTTTTCCTTTCCAAAAAAAAAAAAAAAAAAATATACATAAAAATTAAGGCAGCCGGGCTCCCAACAAGTGTCACATCCCCAGCCTTACCGTTGCCTTCTGGAACGAAACCTGCAGGAAGCTGCAGGTTTGGCTTTTTGGTTACCCTTCCCAATGCTGACCATCACCATCTTGCCCTCTTCCCTCGTGATCGTGGGCTCTTGTCTACTACGATCAAATACCCCACCAACACCCCCACCATGTCATTTCGGCTATGCTTCTTGAACAGATCGAGCTTTGCACCCCGACTTTGGTTCATGACTAACTTGTCCATCAGCAATGTTCTGCCAGATGACGACAATCAGGATCAGATCGGCTCTAAAAGTCCAACACCCTCGGGTATAGCAACACCACAACCCGATCCTTCGGACAAGCGTCTGCCATCTATAATGCACAATTTTATTCAGGTTGGTGTTCCCTCTAGTGATCAACTGGACCCTTTCAAGCCACAGACCTTTCCTTCTGAGACTCCTGCCTCCGCCTGCAATGTACAGTCTATTACGCCCGCGACAGGGACACGGGATGACCAAACCTCCGGCCGTTCTTCTTCCTCCTCCCCTTCGGGGTCTTATGTCATGATGGATCGTGTCGAGGCTTCGGAGATGAAGTTTTCGCTCGCATCCCCAGACAAGAGCCTGGTAACACCGGAGTCCTTGCCCCCAACGAACCTGCCCACCCCTCCGTACTGTTCCGCTTCTTCCCTTCTTCAGAAAGATTTGGAGGAGGCTGAATTGGGATCATCAGTCCCGGACAAGGGCGTGGGATCGATATTTAATGCATTGAGGAATTATCTTACTCCCGCGGGAAGCACTTCCCCTGAACCTCCAGTCCGCCGTCACACCTCTCATCCAGTCTCCAGCGTGTCGGACGATCCAGTTCTTGCCTCTCATTTCTCCAATCCTACCCTTCCATGTATCTCTGATGAATTATGTTTGTCGGAAGCTCCCCTCTTCGACCATGAGAAGCCGCAATTTTCTATGTCTTCTGAAAACCTGGTGAAGCTAACTGGAAATGTGCCTGATCTTTCTCTTCTAAAGAATACACCCCCTCTCACTCCTCGAGCAATGTCCAACGAAGGCTCGCAGACCGACAAGAAACCCGTCACGTCGTCGCCACCAACATCGGAACCGGTGCAGTCCGATGACATCTCCAAATCCACCGACGAGATCACGGGCAAACTGAACGAGGCTTTCCCCCCTCAATCCGATGGCCCTCAACAACCTGCTCCCCCCGTTGCCTCGCTCAAGGGACAACTCTATGTCAAGATCTCCCAAGCCAGGGGACTTCGACCGGGATTCGATCCTTACGTCGTCTGCGTGTTTGAGTGGAATGAGTGCATCTCGAAAAGTGCTCATGATGAGGAGGAAGCCTCGTTGGAGCGCCAGAAAAAGGAGCAGGAAAAGTCTGACTTCGAGGCGGGTCGGCCAATGGCTATTCCCATGAAGAGCCGCCAAAGTAGTAACAATAGTGCTCTCGAAAGTCACGATCACCGGGGACAGGCACCCGTGACCGATCCTCACTGGAATCATGAGGCTACTTTGTAGGTCCTGCTCTTATTCCCCCTCCCTCTCCCCCCACGTCTGTCAAACTGCCAATATGCCGCTGCCCACACCTGAGTCTTATATGGTTTCACTGACAATCCACCATTAGTGATGTATTTGGTGACCAGTCAGAGGTTGACGTATCGGTGTATGATCGCAACAACCAGGAGGCGTTTTTAGGTCATGTACGATTATGCGTGAACCTCAATGAAGATAACAGTCGGCTGGAAGGATGGTTTCCATTGAAAGCTCGGGGAGCCGGTGACTCGCAAGTCTCGGGTGAAATCCACATGGAGATGCGGTTCGAGAAGACAGGAAAGAAACAGGTTGGCCCAAATGATTTCCAAATCCTGAAGCTTATCGGCAAAGGAACATTTGGACAGGTCTACCAGGTCAAAAAGAAGGACACGCACCGAATCTATGCTATGAAGGTCCTGTCAAAGAAGGTGATCATTCAGAAGAAGGAGGTGGCGCATACTCTGGGCGAGCGAAATATCTTGGTCCGGACAGCGATGGCCGCGTCGCCATTCATCGTCGGCCTCAAATTCTCTTTCCAGACCCCCACGGATCTCTATCTTGTCACGGATTATATGTCGGGCGGCGAATTGTTTTGGCACCTCCAGAAGGAGGGCCGATTCCAGGAAGCTCGCGCCAAGTTCTACATTGCTGAGTTAATTCTGGCTCTTCAACATCTTCACGACCATGATATCGTTTATCGCGACCTCAAACCGGAAAATATTTTACTTGATGCGAACGGACATATCGCTCTCTGCGATTTCGGGCTGTCGAAGGCCAATCTTACTCAGAACGACACCACGAATACTTTTTGTGGGACGACGGAGTATTTGGCTCCGGAGGTATTGCTTGATGAACAAGGATACACCAAGATGGTTGATTTTTGGTCGCTTGGTGTCCTTGTGTTTGAGATGTGCTGCGGCTGGAGCCCTTTCTACGCCGAGGACACGCAGCAGATGTACAAGAATATCGCTTTTGGCAAAGTCCGGTTCCCGCGAGACGCCCTCAGCACGGAAGGGAGGAATTTTGTCAAAGGCCTTCTCAACCGGAACCCGAAGCACCGGCTGGGTGCCAAAGACGATGCCAAGGAGCTTATGGCACACCCGTTCTTCCATGACATCGACTGGGAAGCATTGGGCCGTAAAGAGGTTATTCCCCCATTTAAGCCGAAGCTGAAATCCGACACGGATACTTCGAATTTCGATCCCGAGTTTACGAATGCTCTCAACGCCTCATTGAACGACCATGCGGCAGCCGTGGCCAATGGGTTCATGACCGCATCGACGCCACTTTCCCCAGGAATGCAGGCTAATTTCAAGGGTTTTACGTTCGTGAATGAGAGCTCCATTGATCATCACATGAAGAATGAGGGCGGGGACCACATGGACGAGGATCCCTACACGTGGCAACGATCTCATCATCCAACCGGGGACGCTATGGATCATCACCGCATGAGTGGAGTTCAAAAGACAAACGAAAGCGGGGAGCCTGGCATTTTCAACGTTGATGATAATTTTGACATGTGATTATGTCTGCGATGCATGATGATGGAGTTGTGATTTTTGCATATATCCTTTGCCTTTTTTTTTTTTTTTTGTTGCTGTACATGCCACTGAGTGGGCCTAAAATCTGGGTTGCCCTTTTCCCCGCTACATATGATTCCTCCAGGCTGTGATTAATCCTTATTTTTAATCATAGTGATGATTTTCGTTTCTTTCTATTATCCTCGGACCATTTTCACGGATGGATTGGTTAATCTTTGTTGCTGGACTCTCACCTCAGAATCAACTCTTTGATTGTCCATGTCTCTATTTCTACCCCCAAATTTTCCGTTCCATTTTGCTTTTCAGTTCATGGATATCCTAGCCCTTTTTTTTTTTTTTTTTTTTTTTTTTGTCCGTCCTCCCTCCATACAGCTTTATCGGCTCAATTTTCTTCCCTATTGCTTATTCTACCCACGTGGCCCTCTTTTTTTTTCACTTGGTATACCGGAAGCGCATATCCGGTGGGACAAGATGAATATTGTTATGATAAAAGGAGATTCCTCTAGCGGCGTTGGTCAGGCAGCATGGCGCGGTTGGGAGGTCCAGTGCAGTCAATCAGTCCAGTTGGATGGAAAGAATACATGAGATGAATATTTCATGCTCTTTGTGCCTCTTTCGTAGGATTGATGTTTTTTTTCTGTGATCTACGAAGGAAAGATAGTCTATATATATTGGAAGCAGAGGTTGTATATATGTGTATACCAAATACGAGTGTGGATCAGATATGGACAAAATCGCGAGTTCTCTTTGTAGGGCTAGGGCTGGCACGATGTCATCCCTTGTGTCTTGTCTGAATGGAACTTTGTCTGAATAGAACTTTGTCTGAATGGAACTTATGCAAGACACTTTGCTAACTAACTAGTTAACTAACATTAACTATTCTTTCTCTCAGGCTTGAGGTTTCTTGCTGTCCAAAGCCAATCGAAGCGGGGAAGTTATATTGCTTCATGGCAGGTGTCCAATAGTTGAGAATAGGGCAGGAAAAGGGACCCTTGGCATCAGTTCCCGTCCGAGTCCCAGGCTTGTGAGAGGCCGAGGATGAGATGCTGTTTCGGCTAACTTTCTTGGCCATAGCAATCAATCAATCAATTATCAATCAATGCGAACTATGAATTAGTAGCTCCACTGAGTCCGCGGAGCCTCCCCTTTCACCTCCCAATTCATGCGAAGTCCTCGTGGACATTGCCTCGAGAAAATCCACTATACCGCTAGTCATAAACTAGCAAGGTATACAACTACACTTATAATACTAACCCTTTCCCCATAACGTTGCATCATGATCGTCTCTTGGTTCTTTTTCGTTGTCGTTACTCAACCCCTTTAACCCCCTCGACGAGGGTCCCAACTCGTCCGGGGAAAAAAAATAAACAATAAAAAACCACACGAGATGCGTTTCCTCGGCGTGACCGTCGCGTTGGTGGCTTTGGCTGCTGCTCAAGGCTCATACGGTACCACATCTTCTACATCTTCCAGCACTGCGTCGGACACTTCCGAGCCTTGCGCCAGAGTCAGCCATCTCCTCAGGAACAGTGACAGCGACTACATCCCGGCTGAGATTGCATACAAATGTCTAGCCTCTGTTCCGGTGGCCGTCGAGGCTGATCAGAAACTCATTGACGAATTGAAACTCCTGTGGGAGTGGCATTCCGAAGTTGGCTGGCTGAAGAACCCTCCCTCGAGCTGGGAGTTGGGCTCCGTCGATCTCCTCGCCGAGCTCGACAAGATCAGGGAAAACCTCGGCTCCTATGGCAGTGAATATGACGTGCAGCTGGCGATTCAGAAGCTGGCAATTCGCACGGGCAACTTCCACTTTAACTATCAGCCGGATATCCTGCAGGTCTTCAGCTTTTATCGCTCGTTTGCCATAGCCACCGTCTCCGAGGACGGGACAAAAATGCCACTTACCTACGTGGCTGAGGATTTGATCCTCAAGGAGGACGACGACAGCATTCGTATCTCCCCGATCTCCATGGTCAATGGCCAGGATGTTCAGAAGTTCCTCAATTGGGTGGCGTCCGCGAGCCAGTACACTGACCCTGATGCGCGGTACAACAATGTCATGTACAAGGCCAACCAGATCAGCTCGGCGGGGAGCTTCAGGAACCAGGAGAGCTACCAGGGCCCGGTCTCCAACGTCACGTTCGCCAACGGCACTTCGCAAGTCTTCACAAACCTCGCTTACAGCAACCTCGATTTCACCGAGGTGACCAGCGGGAAGACGTTCTTCCAACAGTTCTGCACGGGGAAGGTTTCGGGAATCGAAACCCTCCTGTCCAGTAAAAAGTCTCCACCCCATCGTTGGAGCAAGAGGCAGACAATCCTTCACGACGACTACCCTAAACCAGTCGTCGAGCACAGCAGAGGAGCAGTTGCGGGCTACTTCATGACCATCTCTGGCTTCACGGATGTCGCGGTCCTTAAAATCATTTCATTTGACCCTGAAGATGACACGTTGAGTGAGTTCCAGAAGACTGTCAAACAGTTCTTGGCCAAGTGCACTCAAGCAAATAAGAAAAAGCTCATTATCGATCTCCGCGAGAATGGTGGAGGCTCTACATCTCTTCTACTTGACACCTTCATGCAGCTGTTCCCTGACATTACACCCTTCAGTGGTCAGAGATACCGCGCACAAGAACAGTTCAAACTTATCGGTGATACAGTCAGCGCACTCTGGAACAACAAGAGAGGCCGGGCCTTGGCTAACTTCCAGACTGCCATGGGTACGTGCAACCAACGCTGGAAAGTAGGGAAACTACCCCGAATGATTGGCTGACGGACTTATTGTAGACCAAGGCTTTAGTTCAGATTTGAGATACTGGACGTACTGGAATTTTCTCGATACCAACGGCGAGACCTTCTCCACGTGGGATGACCTTTACGGTCCTCACGAGTTTAACGGCGACAATTTCACGTCGATTATTCGATACAATGTAAGTACCCATTATCTCATGACCCTAGATATGTAGCTCATAAACCCAGTTATCCAACAGCAACCCCACTAGCGTGCTGGTACCAAACTTCACCTTCCTCGAACACTCATCGACATCCACCCCGCCTTTCAAAGCCGACAACATCGTGATTTTCAGCGACGGACTGTGCGGATCCTCCTGCGCCTCATTCCACGAGGAACTGAAGAACATCGCCGGCGTCAAAGCGGTAGCTGTCGGCGGACGCGCCCAAACGGGTCCTATGCAGACCATCGGAGGCACCAAAGGAGGCGAAGTGATCCCGCTGGTTTCTGTCTCCTTTGGAGTCAGTCAACTACTTAATCTTACCAACATACTCAGTACTGGTGATCTCGACCAGCCTATTATCCAACGCCTTCTCAATACCGATCAGGTCTTCAATCGCGCGGGGGACACCATAAGTCGACTTCAGGTTCAGGACCAGGTCCGTAAGGGTGATAAGTCCCAGACTCCTCTCCAGTATATCTACGAGGCGGCGGACTGTCGTCTCTGGTATACGGCTAAGATGCTCTTGAATCCGGAGGAGGCATGGGCCGCGGCGTGGAATGCGCATACGGAACGAACGATGTGTGTGGAAGGATCGACGAATCACTCCTCTAGTATCAGTGGGGGGTTTAAGCCTTATGGTCCGCGACCTCTCGATGGAGAGATGGATGATGATGAGGAGTCTGTCGCGCCGGTCTCAAGACCTACTTGTCTTCTTATTATGGCTGTCGTAACGGTGATCGCACTTGTCCTATAAGCCATTGTGGCTTTTCTGACCTGCGTTTATACTTCAGTCTATACTATTTTTTTCTGAAACTATATGTAAATTTAATCTAGTCATGATAGACGAGTATATAAACAATTTTATATTTCATTTGAAGGAGTTTTCTTTGTTTTAGGTAATGTGAGTCCCAGTGGAGTATTGAAAGCGATTGACACTGAACTGTGTACGAAGGAGCCGCGAAACGTCAATTACATACTGTGTATGGATTAAAATAGCTGCTGTTCTATTTCTGTCTGGGGTAGTTTTATTGATTAAAAGATTTATATTATTTTTTTGCCCTCTGAAGTGATCATCAAGATCGGTACGATTTCTGCTCTGAGAGGATTTCAACCAACGGCTGCCGTGCCGTATTTATCTTGTATGCTCTCTGACAGGATGACGATTGCCAGATGGCTCGTTAGCGATCATTACTTTATTCAGGATATACAGAATCCAGTCGATCATGTGCTATCCTCGAACCGACATTCCATGGGAAGAAATATCTGAGTTCTAGAGTATGTAGTACTCCGTGAGGGTAGATGGCTCCAACACGAGTACTTGTTGCAGATGATATTGCATTGACCCGCCGGATACGATAGGATGAACCTGTTTTTCCTGTACGAGGACTAGACGGATATTGTTTTTTCTTCCCGTCTCTCAACATGTGTAATATAACTACGGGAGTAGATACGGAATTGTTGGTTAACGAAATGAGGCCCATGTTTTACGGAGTGTGGTCCCTCAGAATGGGGTCTGCTCCACTCTGCTCAGTATCGACTTCAGAAACAAACAATTGTGTATTCTATAGAGTAACTGTACGGAGTACTTCGGCCGTAGTTATCTAACTTCGAGTGGAGGACTAAATCATTGGCAGTCAGTAAAGGCCAAGACAGTACTTAGCTACCTACTAACTACCTAGTACTGTGTAGTCAGGATTTCGGGAAATATCCCGCAAGTAGATACTGTGTACAAGGTTGATCTCCGGAGTATACTCCGTACGCGTACTCCGTCCAAGGAGAGGGTATGCGGATATGAATGGATGACGTTGTAAAACCGGTCAATTATCAACACCCTCGAGACTTCCACTGTGGCACTGATACCGTGGACCCGGTAAGACAGTGCATCCACTTCATCAACAGATGTTTGGGAATGATATTGTCATTCCGAGATTCCTGTAGTTGTTGTGTGGGTTTGGAAACAAAGAGCGCTCCATACATCCATACAGGGTACTACCTTATGCGGCATGAGAATGAGCCGAGGATCAGCCAATCTAATCCATTTTTAATGATGTGAACCGACGGGTGGGATGAGCCCTGAGGATGCTCCGATGGATGGGATAACTTGACGTATAAAGTAAACATCGGAGCTCAGGAGTGCCAGGGCCATCATCATGAGGGTGACTTCAGCCAAGCTCGTGTACGTACGAGTCTTGAGACCGATAGATGATCATGATGGCGATGGCAATGACCGACAATGCGATGCTGAAAGTAATAATAGTTTGACAAAAGGGGTTCGCAAGGAACCGCCCCAAAAGGGGCTAGTTTCACGTTCTTGAGGCCAGCCAAGTGTGGTCCACCACGCTACTCCCAACACAGACTAGCGTCAGGTCTGTCCATGGGATTCACTGGATTTTGCTCGAGAATCAATCGCATCTCAATAGTTACTCTTCTGCCTTCGATGCATTATTGAGCACAATTATTTACCAATAATAGATCATGCCTGTGATGATGCATTTGTATCCACAGAAGTCCTTATTTGATGCCTCCACGATGGATCTGGGCTTTGAGAGGAGTAACTCTCCAGCTACCACAGACTAATAATACCCTACAGAAAGTCAGTATACGTAGCCACTCCCCTTTTGGCGCTCTTGCAGTTCCCCCTGGGCAATTCGAGTCTTAGCCCCGAATCTCTGACTTTCTAGCGTCCAGTTCCCACCCTAGACGACTCCTCTGGCTCGGAAAATTCCCTTTCCCCTGATGGCTACTTGCAGATGACACGAGTTCTCCGCTTTTGAGCACGAGTTTCTGGCATATTAGTCGTGAACCCAAGATCCTCATTCTCCTGGTGGGGATGATCGGCCCTCGAGTGCCGTCCCAAGCGCTCCTAGTTCTGTGCTGCTAACCTAAACGAAAAGTGGCGTGTCCGTGGTATGTGTTCCTACCTTTGTGTTAAGCTACCATCACTAATGGACTGCTTACATACAGTAGTAAATAGTACTCACTACTCTGTATTCAGAAAGTATGAACTGATGCTTGGTCCCTGTCATTGGAGTCCCAGTTCAATTCCTAAAATAGCCGTCTTTTTCCATCCTTTTTTTGTGTTTTGCCTCACCCCCATCTTTGCATCGTTCCAGAATTCAGACATCCTGAGACTGAGAGCTTACTTATTTCTCCCCCCTCTGGGGCCATTGGAATCAGTATTTATTTTATTTTTATTTTTAGATCTGTTTCCCCCCTACGCAGGATAAGCATAACCCAAGTAGTGGTGCAATATCTTCCGGCACATACCAACGCGCTCTCCTTTCTTTTCCCCACTCTATCGCTTCTTTCCGTCCGTTCCCCTTTACTTTGCTCTTTCCTCCCTACCCGCTCCTATTGCCTATTGACCATCGTTTGATCGTTTGGATGATCGGTCCTCATGCCAATCAAATGCACATTCAGTGTTCAGGATGAACGTTGTCGCCACTAGACCCGAGAGCGCTGCTGGGCCTTTCTCTCCTTCCTCCCCTCACCAAAGCGTACATGGTTACAAAGATTCTGCCGCGTACACGGCCATGGTACAGCCAGTATCCTCTCGGACGTCATCGGTCTCGTCCTTCAGAACCAATTACAGCGTGTCGACTGCCCCTACCGCCTACTCTCCTACCTCTCCGAATTCGTCATATCACCTCTGCGACTCAGCGGCTTCTTTAGACAAGATCCTGGAGTCCGTCTTCAAACGACTCCCCTACGAGGTCTACGAGACAATCCTAGATCAGCTGCAATATCTGCATACAGGCCCAAACCAGTCTGGTTGCCTAACATGCTATCAACGCGATTTGCATGCCCTCTCTCTAACCTGCCGGCCCTGGGAACGGGCTGTCAGAGCACGACTGTGAGTGCGAATGTCGTTTTTGGTCCTTTGCGTTACATTATTCATGCGTGTCAGAGAACTGTGCTGACTCAAGCCTGTCACCCTCATAAGATACAATCGGATTCATCTTATCGGAAATGATTCACCAGCTCAGTTGAAGAAGTATCGGTTGAAACGGGGAAGCCGGTTGAAGCTGCTCAGACGAACACTCAGGGAGAGGAAATTGCTGGCCAATCTTGTCCTCGAGCTTCGCGTTCCGCAAATAGATTTGTTCTTCACAAGCGGCAAACACGGTTCTCCGTGGCAGGAATACCGAGACCTGGTCGCATCGGTTGTCATGGTCTGCCCCAACCTGGAACGGTTGCTGGGCTTGACAATCCCATACAACCACGAGTATGACCGGTTGACCCATGCATTGTCGACCCGGCGAAAGTTGAAGGAACACACATGGATCCTGGGCGAGGCTCCTGAAGGTTTAGAAGCCTCACCTCGTAGCACGTCGTGTCCCGGAAGCTTAGGGCCCTTGCAGATGTTCGAGTTTCTCGACTACCACGTTTCGTGGACGAGCCTCAAAACTCTGATGCTTTACGGACTGACTGAGAGCAGTGCGCTCGAGCCGAGCATCTTCCTTCGCATGTTCAACCTGTTGCCCTCACTGGAAAACCTCTGCATCGCAAATTTCAATACAGATGCCTTTGCAGATAGTGCTTTGCTCTGCTTGCCCCCCTTAAAATCACTTCGACTGGAGAACCTCCCCGGTATTTCAGATGCAGGTCTATCACAATATACTTCACGTCCTGAGTCAGAGTCTCTGCAGGCGCTGGCTCTGATCGAACAAAACATCGAATCAATGCTTGTGATCTCGAAGATTTTGGCGTCCTTACCCCGACTGGAGCAGTTCAAGATTGTCCAGGGTAATAAGTCTCCGATTCTAGATACAGACAGCATGATTTTGCAGCCATTATTGGCTTCGTCAAGCCTCAGATATCTGCATTGGGATGTCGCATGTCCAGACCCAAACACCGCGCTTACGAGACTCGATTTTGCCCCCTTTATGAAACCACCGAAACACATCGACACACCTAATTCATATCTTGCGCAGAGTATCCTCTCTGGGGGATTCCCTCGTTTGGATGCTCTCCGTGCTCCTTCTGACATCGAGCCTCCGGGTGTTCTCCAGGGGGTATGCCAACCTATGCCCAATGGCCGGGCCTTGCTGCAGCCGGATCGATACAGTCTCCCTCGCAGCTCCCACGGCTCTGTTAGAACCCGCCCGCTGGCCCTGCCAGCTGGTAATAATCTAACCTCCGCGCGAATTCGCGCCCAGACGTTTATCGACATGGCAGCGAAGGATACAGAAACCGGAATGAGAGTGCTCATCACCGATCACTCTGACTCTTACGTACCTGACAATGCCCTGGAAGATGTCCTATCAGACGATGTATCAGATATGGAAATGAATGATTATGGGTTCTTTGGATCACGGGAGCAACTGAAGGAGGATGAAAACTCCTCCCCTAAGGACCGTGAAGGGCCGGTCACTGTGTTTGACTTCCGAATGCCAGCTTACATGGGTAGAGTCGGCGCCAGGACCAGCGAGAAGGATGTGTCAATCCCCCGGTTTATTCTCCGTCCCGATATCCAAGGGCAAGAGGCCGATGGGGGTCTTGTTGGTTGGAAACACATCCTGGCCTCCAATCAATCATTAACATATGCGGCTGGGGTTGGGGTTAATTGCTTTGGAAACAAAGGAAACAGTAGCCCTCTCCCTGAAGAACCCCCTTCTCCTGTGTCCACTGCAGGTACGCGCTTTGGTTGGGGTAGCATTGGCAGTCGATCGGCACTTGGGACAAGCCCCAATACACCCACCACGCCATGCACTCCGATGAGCGTTGGGTCCACAACCGCACTTCCCTGGGAGAAGGACACATGTACGGGCTCATGGAACTATAGCCATAAAAACGGTCGTGAATGGTGGTTCCACACTGAACGAGAACGTCCAAAGAGTGTCGAACTTGTTGATATCACACGGCTCCTTTAAACCATAAGCGCTGCAGCCCTAAGGGCTTCTTCGTTACAGGGTTACTCTGACTCTACAAGTAGCCATAAACCTACTTACTTTCTCCCCTACCAATTTTCTTTTGAACAAAAAGCTGCAGCATGCATGGACCATACGAACCTACATCTGCACGCAGAAATGGCGTTTCGGTTAAGCCTAATGGGCGATCACCGTGATGCCTGATTTGGCTAAACGCGAAAAATCCGTCTGCTGAGTCTATTCCTCTCTGCCCGGGCTCTCTCGCTTCTAATGGATCATATCAAATTGGGAGCATCAATTTGCGACGCAAATGATGCTTCCCCTTACCTTCACTTTCACCTCCAATATATATATACCCTCACTTATATTCTTTATTCCCAGAAGAGAAACATGTCACGTACAATCCCCTGCATATACCACCACCTCCTTTAGAATTTCTTATGTCGGGACTTCCCATCAAACAGTCACATGGCGCTCTGGATGAGCTGGCAATTATTGGGCATGGGCGCCGGATCACAGTTAACTTTTTTTTTTTTTCCAGCCCTGGTATCTGGCACTACCTCTTTTTGTTTAAACCTTTTTGTTTCTTTCTTCTCGTCCTACTTTCGAGTCGACGAGCACAGCTTAATGCTTTTGTACAGTAAATAAGGTGTACTAACTGATACAGTTTATTAGTGCATAATGTAATGCAGTATTGTATTATGCTTTAATCTATACTCTTACTAGTAGGATTTCAATCTAACCTACGAATACTGATGATTCATGTCCGCGTAAAGTTAGCTGTTAAGCTGGGAACCAGATACATTTTACGATATATGATTTCCTATTTATCTAATCTTTTTTAAGCCAAACAGACACCCTGGAAGGGTAACAAAAGAGCATTGCCCACGTGCTTAATAAAATAATGAAATTAAGGTCCCAGTGTGCATAGATAGATACATAGCATTTAGTAGGCCGAAGGAACAGCATAGGAAGGATCATCAACTTGACAAAATTCGTAATGAACGGCATCTATCCACCCCTTAGACGTAGATGCCCATGTTCGTGTCCTTCTTCTTGGCCTGTACTTCGGCAATTGCATCCACATAGTGTTCATGGCCAACCTTACTCATGCCTTTCCGAAGAGCAATCATACCGGCTTCCACGCAAACGGCCTTCAGCTGGGCACCGCCGAACTCGTCCGTGCTACGTGCCAATTCAGCCCAGTTGACTGAATCTTCCACGGTCATTTTACGGGAATGGATCTGCAGGATATTGGCTCGCGCCTCCTCGTTAGGCAGAGGGAATTCGATCTTGCGGTCCAATCGACCGGACCGGAGCAGGGCGGGATCGAGAACATCGACACGATTCGTTGCAGCTAGAACCTTGATCCGATCGTCCGAGGCGAATCCATCAAGCTGGTTGAGAAGCTCCAACATGGTTCGTTGCACTTCACGGTCACCGGACTTTTCCGAGTCGAAACGTTTCGTACCCACAGCATCCAGCTCGTCAATGAAAATGATCGAAGGCGCCTTCTCCTTCGCAAGAGCGAAGCAGTCTCGGACAAGCTTAGCACCGTCACCGATGAACATCTGTACCAGCTGGGGACCGGCAAGCTTCAAGAACGTCGCGTTTGTTTCTGCCGCACAGGCTCGAGC
Source organism: Aspergillus tanneri (assembly GCF_003426965.1). Lineage (NCBI taxonomy): Eukaryota > Fungi > Ascomycota > Eurotiomycetes > Eurotiales > Aspergillaceae > Aspergillus > Aspergillus tanneri. The sequence goes on from NW_022984633.1 coordinate 2,897,156, forward strand.
AAGAAGCGTTTTACCGGTACCAGGAGGACCATACATCAAAGCGCCTGGAAAATAAAAAGAGAAGTTGTTAGTTAAAGGTGGGTCGAAACGAGATATAGGAAACGAGAACTATTTCATACCCTTTGGCGCCTTGATACCGATCTTCTTAAACCGTTCCGCTTCCTTCATCGGCCATACGATTGCCTCAACGATCTCTTCGATCTGCTTGTCCAAGCCTCCAATGTCTGTGTACTTCTCTGTCGGCTTTTCATCGACCTCCATAGCCTTGACTCGGTTATCATATTCAGCCGGTAGTGTATCTAAGACAAGATATGAGTCCTTGTTGACTCCGATAAGGTCACCGGGCTTCAGCTTCTCATGATCTACCAGACCGATGAGAGGCAGGTAGATAGTCTGACGAGTCGACGTTTTGATGACAGCCGACTTGCCCACTCGAGTAGCGTCAAGGTCAATGTTGGCTCCTTCCTCGGCCGCTTCGGCCTCGACATCCAGATCCAACAGTTCAACGACATTGCCGACAAGATATGGTAGCTGCCTAAGAGATAGAATGACGGTCAGGAAACCCTCCCAAAGAACGACGATTTGGAATCATGGCACTGCCAGCCGAGGGTGGTGGCGATGAGTCGTGGGATGACCACCACCCACGAGGAAGAGAAAGTCAGACGAGCCATCATACCTGTTGTTTTCAATCTTCTCTTGATTGTCTTTGACCTTTTCCCTCATTGTACTCTGTTCGTGTGTCAGCCGCTGGTATTCGCTTTTCATTATACGCATTTCGTTCTCCAGCATCCGCCGTCGCTTGACGATGTCCGCTGTGCTGGAGTGAAGGATCTCCTCATCCAGGATGTCTTCTTCTTCTTCACCCTTCTTGTCGGCATCATTCATCTCAGCGTCACCATCTCCTTCAGGTTTCTTGCCATCGCCGTCGCCTTGATCCTTCTTGTCTCTCTGCTCACGCTCGAGGTCGTCAAGATCCTCTAGGGTTGACATGACGGAGGATAGCTGAGGAATATAAGCAGGATTAAGTCGGCAGCACCCAGGGGGCCCAATGTATGAGATGAAGGAGCACGAAGGAGGTCCAATGAGAGAAAGTGGTGAGTATGGGTGGAAGGACCTGCCAGCAGCTGTTGAGCTCCGACCAAACAACGTCAGCCGTCCTGCCTGTGGCACGTGATCGTCAGGTGTACTCTGCTTACTCATCTCTCGATGTCAGGCATTGCAGTGTCTTTTGGCAATATACTAGGTAATATGTACATAATACCTATGCCTCATAATGCTACACTGGTCACACCTACATACAAAAGGCTTATAGCTACTGCAGTTAATAATTACATCACCCTAGATCTCAACCATCCGCTCAGTAATAGTAGCTAGGGTGGCCCAAGTGCTCATAGAAGGTCCCAACTCTCGACATGACTCCTTTACGGCCAAATTTCAGGAGACGGTATTTGGAGACGAAATCGTCATTGTTTACTGGACGCAGTTAGTATCTCTCTCACACTCTCCAAGACCACGTAGTGCCCCAGGGAGGGTGAGGAAACTTCAAGAAGAGAAAAATAGGATGGGGACACCTACTATATCCACCGCACATTCTTCGTTTTCCAGTGAATGCTGAGCGACCGTGAAGCATTCTCCAGTTATCAAAAACTAAGCCATTGTCAGCCAATTATCGTGAAGAAAGCAACACCAATTGTCCAAGTACTTACTAAGTGCCGTACCGGGTTCCAGCTGCGTCCAGTACTGCATCTCCGGTCGCTGAATGATATCGTTAAAGTGGCGAGCTGCGGCATGCCACTGGGTCTGTTGCACCAAGTTCCAGTCCTTCTTGGGTGCCCGGTCATAGTTATTCCACCGAATTTGGTACAGCTGCTGGAACTCCGGGTGGATGGAGAAAACGGGGGCCTGCGTCACAGGTTGTATACAAGTGTCCTCATTACCACTTGCATGGAATGGCTGAGGGATTGACGCTAGATATTCGCAATGGTTGTTATTTTCATCGCGCAGAAACTCGGCAGCCCGAAACCCATCGACAAGCAAACTAGCTCCTCCGTCACCGTCAGTATGAGACAGAAGGTGGAATAACTGAAGCCGTGCTGGATCAGTGAAATACGTGTTGTCTGTATGTGCACCAAGCAATTCTGTGGTATATGCAGTATCCTTGAAGGTTAAGTCGGCTGTGAAGTCCCAGAACCCACCTTCAAAATATCAGTAACAGTGCTACAACCACAAGTGTATAGAGTAGAACATCGGGACTCTACCATAATGAGTATGCCTGATGAAGGCTATTCTCTCCAACAGAGCTTGTGTAGATTGTGGGTCGACAGGGACACCTGTTACAAAACAAAATCCATTGAAAAACTTTGTAAGTGTTAGATAGGCCTTGTTAGATACTTGGGGGCTTCATGACACAGCTCACAATATAGTCCAGCCATTTCAGCAAAGATTTGTCATCAGACATGACTTCAGAATACGAAACTGTCGGTTTGGGTTGTTCGCTTTTAGATTTGTGAAGTCTAAACTCGAGCGTTAACAGAAAGGATCATTGACTAAAAGATAGAAAGAAAGGAAGAAAGGAAAAAGAGAGGTTGCATACCGAATTTTCATGCTCCAGGATTTCTCTGGCATGCGCTTCCCATTGGCATACGCAGACAGCCATTTAAATGGGTATACACTACGGTGTCCATCAGACCCTTCTATAAAGTCAGCTTCTATAACAAGAACCGGGTTGGAGGGTCTGTACACTGTATCTCCGCTCCATCCGTAGTATAGTGGAGCTTCTCTATTTTGACATCGGAAGGTATCTGAGCCAAATCAAAATAAGGGTAAAATGTTAACCGCGTAGCGTAAGTCAAGGGAATCTTTAGACCATCTTACCGAGAAGGTGTCTACTATCCTTTGCTTTGTATCTGGATGGATACACTTGGAACATTGACAATTGTCCCTGGTGTCGGGCAAAGTGGCTCTGAATTAGTGGCTGCATTCTATACATTGATAAGCATAATAATCAATGCGCACCTCAGCCAAAAAGTTCCACTGTTGCATTACATTAGCATATAACTCACACATAAAGGACAGGCTGATAGGGCACTGTGATAGCCTACTTACTAAAGACCGTTGCGTGTACTGGATGTTTTGAGGCTAATATATTCACCCTTATGCTTATATTTCATAGGAAAAAAAGGCGCATATTGTTTCCCACGAGAAACAGGGTTAGAAGCAGGTTTTGAATTTGTTGATTTTGCGAGCGATGAATTTGCCCTTGCCAATGTGATTGATGATGGTTTATGGCATGAAAAAAGTTGCCGTGGATTCCTGTATGAAAGTCCAAGTCTAGCTGGGATACCGCGGCAACCGGCGGGCTATACAAAGGAATAGTTGTCAAAGTTGGCCCAACATATATCACATGGAAAATACCGCTATGCCCATTACTCACGAGTTCAAAACATTTCGAAACAAACGAAGGCGACATGCTAGTGCGATGTCAACGATGGCCCCGTATGGTTGGGTGGTAAAAAGTAGTAACTTACCCGACACTCTTAAAGTGGCTAGAAGCCCTAAGAGAAGAAACTCGGCTCATATTCCTGAACTGCTTGTTCAATGGCCGTTGAGGAGGTCCGAAGAAGCTAGTGGGCCATTCCAATGCTGTCTTCGGAGTAGAAACTGATGAATCTTCCCAGCTGGCCACGATGTCACGTGCATCACATGTTCCTCCTTAGTTCGGATGACTATAAATCCCGTGATGAAATGTCAGTCCCGTATATTCCCTTTCTTACCTAGTGCCTCATAATACGCGATATATTGTACGTACCTCGCCTTAAAAATGCCATTCTCAACCCTGTCGTCATAATACTGTCTCCTGAATGACACCAGGTCTCTACAATTATGCTTGGTGGACGGCCATCCCCTTTTCATCCAACTTCTACAGAGCATAGACCGTTGTTGTGTGCCAGCCATTACCAACAGATACTCAGTCGTGATTGGTAGCCCACTGGGCAAGCAAAGTGGGCTAACACTTGGTGGTTGAGATGAATTGAGGCAGGTCTTGATGAGAACAAAGGATTTGATTCTAACAATATATGGAGACCGGAAGGAGTTGGACTGAGCGTCGACTCGGGGTATCTACTTGGGGAATTCGAGGAGCTTCATAATCATCTCTTGTGGAAGTCATCTCTCCGTATCGCGCCGAATAATGATGCCCGTTCCCCTGCCTTCTTCCAAAAACAACGCCGTGCAATAGGAAAGTTTTTAAGAAGAGGGAAAAAAAAAAAAAAAAAAAAAACAGAAAACCAAAACATGACTTCAACATCAATGCCCATATCCGAACTTTCAGGTATGCTATGCTGCTCACACGTAAACCTTCTTGCATTTAAGAGTATGGCCTATTGGAGGCCCGATACAACAATCAACAACCGATAGACAACACATCATCCAAACCCAGACAGTTTAGCACCTTTCTTAATTAGCTCAGCTGCAAACGTGGAGGGGAGGTTCGCTTGCTCACATTTTATAGAAACAGCTACCCTCCGAATAGCGCAGTTGATCCGTAGTCTCGAATTTGTATGAAATAGAGATATCAAGGTCACGCTTGTTCTTATCATTGGGCTTGTTTTCCAAGACTCCAGACACGGTTTCCTCTTCCTCGACGGTCAGAACGTCACGCAAGTAAAAGACGGTTTGCTTCCAATGCGTGTACTTGGCGTGGGGGCCTGTGGAGAACAAGATTGGCTTGTGGCAGGCACCAAATTCAATATCAAACCAGGCAATGATGGCATGGATAAAGTCGTTCCGTTTGACAGGAAGAGAAAAGGGAACCTTGAACACCAAGTCGGCCGGGGTGACGGTATAGAGATCGAAAGTGATGACGGCACAAGGATCAGTGACCATGGCCTTCATCTCAACGGTGTCGACAAGGGGCTCCGTTAGAGCAATCTCCTTCATTGGGCTGTAATTGAACCCGTATACATTGTCCCAGACTTGAGGTAGGTTAGTATTGAAATGCAACCGATATCTTCATATAGACCTTACATCCAATCTTGTCATCCTTGTATTCGCCGTCTTCAATAGCGGCCAAGTACATGGTAGCCTTGTCGGGGAAGATTTTGCCCCCGGGGACGAGATAGCGGTCTCGCGCATAGAGGACGGTATCCAACATGCTCTCGTAAAGAAGGAAGTAGCCCATCCATTCCGAAATGATGATGTCAACCTTCGGGTAGGGGAGAACAACCTCTTCCATCTTTCCTTGAAGGAGGGTGATCTTGTCTGCCATGCCATTGACAGCGACAATCTGACGTGCTTTTTCGATGATCGAGGACATATCAACACCGATTACATGCTTAGCACCGGCCTTGACAGCGAACCTATTGAGTGATTCATCATATCAGCAAACTAGGCCCGGCTAGTCGCATTGGGGTTGAACACGTACATGCTGAGAATACCGGTTCCACACCCAACATCGAGGACGACCTTATCTTTGAAGATGTGACGGTTTTGATAGATTGCATCGCGGTAGGATCTAGTGCGGACATCATCTTTCTGGAGGTTATAAATGTATTAGTAACATAGAGTCAGTTCAGCAAGGTTTTACTTACAAGCATTTCCTCGTGGATGCCTGAATGAGTTTCAGGGTTAGCGGATCAGAAAGCAATGAAGCATGGTAAATATTCAAGTCATTCTGTGGTAATTACCATGATGATCGTAGCTATTTTCCCTGTCAGCAACAAGCCATATACACATGATTAAATAGCCTCTTTTCATACCTCGTGAAATAGCGCACTTCAGCGTGATCCATGCCCACCATACGATCTGCACTGCTGGTCATCATACCAGCAGGTTCTGCAGATTGTTGTCTCTCGGATCCATTCATATTCACGAATCAATGTTCTCTCCGACACAAGAAAATAAAAGGAAAAGAAGAAGAAAATGAGTGATAAAATAGACAAGGTATGAGAAAAAGCGGAAAAAATTCCAGGGCGTGATGCAATGATATGGAGGAGGAAGGTCAAGCGCCTTCGAGGTCCCTGTGAGGGCACTTTTTTTTTTTTTTTTGACTTTTACCCTCATTAGGCACTCCCCCTCCGCACTGCCAAAAAAGCCTGGCTTCCAAATAAGGTTAGTCAACACTAGTAGCACTAGTCCCGTTCATATTGTCAGGTGATCTAAGCGTCTTTTTATCCCATTAGGCTTAGCGTCCTCTCAAGCAGAGTCTTGTTCTAAGTACTCCGTACAATGAGTTACTCGGAGTATTACACAGTATTCGGATGTTGAAAAGTACAATAGAAATCATTCTGAATGTTACATACTAAGTTCTTGTTAATTCTACTTTTTTCATTGCAATGGTGTATACAACCCGTGCAAATGCGACCAACTCGATAAGCCCTATGGGGTCATGTAAAGGAGAAGGCTTTGTTTGGTCACCGAGTTTATCCTGGAGTCTCATTGCCGAAAGAGCAACAAGGGTCACAGTAGTAAAAGCACTCAAAGGTCCAAGATGAAACCCACAGTCCTTTCGCAGAAGTTGTGTTGGCCACAAAGTAATTCTTCTAAAATTCTTGAATAATGAAGCCCACCTAACTTTTTGGAACCAAGTTGAAATGCCAAGATGTTTTCGACAATGCTAACTACTCCGCTCAAATACTCCAGTTGGTACGCCTCCTAGCTTCAGTTTCTTTCCTTAAGCTTCCTCGTTCCAACGGCCTACCTCCCCGAACACGGAGAACACAATGGTTCTAGGATCCGCTAGAGGGAAGGTATATTTTTACTTGCTTTTCCTTCTAGTTGCTACATTCATTGGAAAGACAACGGCCTCCCTAGGTGACCATCTCCCAGACTTTAAAGAATGTGTCAAGGTACGTATACGTACGGTCCTTCCAAGCCGACAAACTAATCCGCGAGCCAGATCTGTCAATCTGAGAACTGTCAAGACGGAAATACAGCGCTTCGTATGTCTTCCTTTTCCGTCATTTTGTTCACCCTACATCTGTTCAAGTTATCTCCTACTAACTGCTCTTCTGTTTCAATAGCGTTCCATCTTCGTCTGCTGCTCTGGACTTGCCCTGCCGAATGTGACTATACCTGCCAACATGTTGTGACCGACCGTCGAGTAGCTCGTGACCCTCCAATGCTTAATCCGATTGTACAGTTCCATGGGAAATGGCCGTTTCACAGGATCCTGGGCGTGCAAGAACCTTTCTCCGTTCTTTTCTCCTTTTTCAATTTCCTTGCCCATTGGAAGGGCATGGCTCGAATTTGTGAGGTCATCCCATCTTGGCACCCCTTACGGAGTTACTACCTGGCTTTCGGATACTTTGGTCTAGTATGTTGGACGTTTAGTATGCTCTTTCACACTCGGGATTTCCCTTTGACGGAGAAGCTGGATTATTTCGGAGCCGGCGCGAATGTAATGTACGGTCTTTATCTGGCTGTTATTCGAATATTTCGCCTGGATCAAGAAGATCCCCGCTACAAACCGACTTTACGCCGTCTTCTGACTGCGGTCTGTCTTATCCTCTACACCCTGCATGTGTGCTACCTTAGTTTCTGGTCCTGGGATTATACCTATAACATGATTGCAAATATTGTGATCGGGATGACCCAGAACGTCCTGTGGACGGCCTGGGGCATTATCCGCTATCGCAAAACTAACAGATTCTGGACGGTTTGGCCTGCCCTGATCGTGGTTTGGATCATCTTAGCTATGAGTCTGGAGTTGCTGGACTTCGCGCCTTGGAAAGGCCTGATTGATGCTCACAGTTTATGGCATTTGGGAACAGTGATCCCAGCCGCCTGGTGGTATTTGTATGTTGGACCTGTCATTCGACGCCCAGTTTACCGGAGTGCTGACTGGCTGTATTCGATAGGTTTCTCGTTAAAGATATTCAGGATGATGTGACTGGAATCAGGCTCAAGACGTGAAATGGCCTAGTTATGGATCCGAGTGAAATATACGATATCTACTCTAAGCTGCGACTCTTTGGGACCCAACATTCGATCTGCACTAAGATCCCTTCCACATCCAAAAATTTTCTTCGAGTATACAATTTTTTTCTTTTTTCTTTTTTTTTTAGGAGCGTTAATTTTATTTCCTTGCCAAAGAGAAAGACAATACAGTAGATAGATGATGCTTGTTTGACAGTCTTCCCTCGCTTTCCTGGGCGGTGTATCCACTCACCGCACGGTGCCTGGGGCAGTACCACGGACGAAGCTAAGCTGAGACTGTCTCACCCACCTCTTGGTCACAGGCTGTACCTTTTCCCTCAAGTTTTTCTACCTCTCCCACCAAGATCTTGTACCTTCATTTCCCCCTTCCCTCTCACCTTGCGCCTCGTTGAAATAATTGCCTTCCAGCGGTTCCCACTCAACTCTTTCCTACCCCATTCCTGACCATATCTGCGCCACAATGGCGTCACCGGCCATTCAGAAAGCGATCTCAGAGGCGGCAGCGCAGTATGCGAAGCCCGAGGGGACGGTCTTCCAATACGGTACCGCGGGGGTAAGTCCGCTTGTCATATCGTTTGGTCATATTTAATGGAGCTGTGATGATTAACGTTGCTTTTCTCAAAGTTCCGTATGAGGGCGTAAGTTTATTATTTTCCTCTCCCTTGAAGGATCGATCAGCCCCGCCTCCACAATACCCCGCGATCGCCTTGCTGTTTACACTTTGACCAACGTTTCTTTTTAGCGACCTTCTCAACACAGTTGTCTTCGCTGTTGGCTTGCTTGCTGGGCTTCGGTCCAAGAAACTGAGTGGGCAATGGATTGGTGTCATGGTGACGGCCAGTCACAACCCGGCCGAAGACAATGGTGTCAAGCTGGTCGATCCTATGGTAAGTCACAAAAAAATTGATAAAATAAAGTAAATAAATAAATAAGAGCGCATGTAATGGTACTAACCGTTTCTTCTGTACTAGGGCGAGATGTTGGAAGTGAGTGTGATCGCAAATCTAAATTTCAGAGGGAAAAAAATACTTAACTCTGGTCTGAATAGGCTGAATGGGAAGCTTATGCCACTAAGCTCGCCAATGCCCCGATGGATAAGATCGCTGAGGTGTATGATGAGCTCATTAAAGAGATCGATGTCAGCATGGAAAACCCAGCTCGTGTTGTCTTTGCCCGGGATACTCGCGCCTCGGGCTCGCGACTCGTCAGCGTTCTCGGCTCTGCACTTACCGCTACAGGGGTTGAATTCCTCGATCTGAAGTATATGACTACGCCGCAGCTTCACTACGTCGTCCGTTGCAAGAACACGCTGGGAACACAGTACGAATATGGCGAGCCGACAGAACAAGGGTATTACGAGAAACTTAGCGAGGCTTTCAAGAGAGTCATGAGGGGTGTCAAGATCAATGGCTCTTTGACTGTGGACTGTGCAAACGGTGTCGGTGGACCGAAGCTGAGGGAGCTCATTAAATATTTGCCTAGTGCAGAAGAGGGTGGTGTTAACATCAAGGTTGTCAATGACGATGTTATCAACCCCGATAGCCTTAACTTTGAGGTAAGCATTTTGCTGTACCCTAACGTTCTGCTCTCTCTAACTGTAGTCAGTGCGGTGCCGACTACGTCAAGACGAAACAGCGTGCTCCGCCATCATCCAAGGCGGCTGCGCTTGACCGCTGCGCATCGCTGGACGGCGATGCTGATCGTCTCATCTACTACTACGCCGACGAGGGCAACGTGTTCCGACTCCTTGATGGTGACCGCATTGCCACGCTTGCTGCTTCTTTTATTGGCGATCTTGCCCGCAGTGCTGGAATTGCCCAGAAGCTCAAGATTGGTGTCATTCAGACCGCTTATGCTAACGGATCCAGCACCGACTATATTGAGAAAGTGCTAAAGCTTCCCTCCGTTTGCACCAACACTGGCGTCAAGCACCTTCATCACGCGGCCCTGCGTTTTGACGTAGGAGTCTATTTTGAAGCTAATGGGCATGGCACGATTACCTTCTCAGAGAATGCTCTGAAGACCATCAAGAGCACGGAGCCCCAGTCTCCAGCCCAGCAGCGTTCCCTCGAGTGTCTCCAAGCCCTCACTGATTTGATCAACCAGGCCGTTGGTGACGCTCTCTCCGATATGCTTCTGGTTGAGGCTATCCTTGCTCATAAGGGCTGGAGTCCGAAAGAGTGGCTGGCCACTTACACTGACCTCCCCTCACGGCTCGTTCGTGTGGAGGTTGCGGACCGTTCGATTTTCAAGGCCTACGACGCGGAACGAAAGCTCGAATCGCCAGCTGGCCTCCAGGAGAAGATCGAGTCTCTGCAGTCTCGTTACAACAAGGGCAGAAGCTTTGCCCGTGCCAGTGGCACAGAGGACGCTGTGCGCGTCTACGCTGAAGCAGCCAGCCGATCTGAGTCTGACGATCTCGCTACGCGCGTGGCCAATGCGGTCCGCGAGGCAGGTGCCGCCTAGTATATTCTATCATCACCTAGAACACGAAAAGCATATATGTGAATGCTTCGATAAGGCCCTATCCCCAGCCGGGATGAATTACTGCTGTCTCTATGTCCATAGGAACGAAGGATTAAAAAGGTTCAAGGGGAAAATCAGATTGCGGTACAGCTAGGTCTTGTTGTTTATTGAAATATCCAGGGATAGAGTTATGGGACTTATTATGAAATGAAATGACGAGTTTAGTGTTGTTATTGAAGTCTTATTAACTACACCGTACTCCATAGTTAGTCTTGCTGGTATTATGTAGGCCGCGCTCAGAAAAATCATGGTGCCGCAGAATTGTTGATCCGAGAGTCTCCCGCGGATTAGATCCGCTTTTTCGGACCCAGAAAAAAAAAGTCCGCTTCTTCTCGAGATATTTGGAACTTCATTGAAGGGCAATTTCTTTCCCTTATCCACAATTCTCCTATAAATTTCGAAATGGCGAAAGCTCGTACCAAAAAGCGCACTCACGTTCGTGCGCAAAATGCGTCGGCCAGCGCCAGAGGCAGCAGCGCATCATCGATGAACAAACCCCCGAAATCTATGGTTATCCGAGTCGGCGGCTCTCAAGTCGGTTCCAGTGTCAGCCAGCTGGTCAAGGATGTTCGTTTGATGATGGAGCCGGACACAGCTGTGCGATTGAAGGTGTGTTATTCAGATATACAGAACCCGTCTGCGGATGACCATGTTACTGATGCTCATTTCTCCAGGAACGCAAATCAAATAGGCTGAGAGATTACACGACCATGACTGGCCCTCTGGGTGTCACACATCTTATGCTTTTCTCGAAATCGGCTACAGGGAACACAAATATGCGTTTGGCTCTCACGCCGCGCGGCCCAACCCTTCATTTCAAAGTTGAGAAGTACTCTTTGTGCAGAGACGTTGAGAAGGCTTTGAAACGCCCAAGAGGTGGAGGTCAAGACCATAAAACACCGCCTCTTCTGGTGATGAACAATTTCAACTCCCCAAATGCAGACGAGAATTCCAAGGTTCCAAAACGCCTCGAGACTCTCACCACATCGGTCTTCCAGTCTCTTTTCCCCCCGATCAACCCGCAAGCTACCCCCCTCTCTTCCATCCGCCGCGTCATGCTACTGAACAGAGAACTCTCGTCCGACTCGCAAGAAGAAAAAGAAGACTCCTACGTTATCAATCTGCGACACTACGCAATTGCTACGAAAAAGACCGGCGTCTCAAAGCGTATTCGTCGTCTAGATCCTAAAGAAGTTCGCAACAAGGAGAAGAAAGGCTCTGCGGTCCCTGATCTCGGAAAGCTAGAGGACGCCGCTGACTACCTGCTGGATCCGTCCGCTGCAGGCTATACCTCTGCCAGTGAGACCGAACTGGACACCGATGCGGAGGTTGAGATCGCGGAGAGCACTACGAAGAAGGTCTTGACGAAGAGAGAGATGCAGCGCATGAAAACGGGGGAGAGAGAAAAGGCTCAGAAGAAGCTCAATGCAGCTCCGGGCGTCGAGAAGCGTGCGGTGAAGCTGGTTGAATTAGGACCCCGTCTCAAACTCCGGCTCATGAAGGTCGAGGAAGGTCTGTGTGAAGGGAAAGTGATGTGGCATGAGTTCATCAACAAGACTGAAGAGGAGATCAAATCTCAGGAGAAGACCTGGGAACAGAGGAAGAAAGAAAAGGAGGCGAGGAAGAAGCAACAAAAGGAGAACATTGAGAAGAAGAAGCAAGAAAAAGCGAAAGCCCGGGCTAATGGAAAAGGCGAGGATGAGGATGAGGATGACGAAGATGAATGGCTCAGTGATGACTCTGATGAAGACGAAGATAGGGAGGATAAGGATGGCGACGACGATGAGTCCATGGAGGAGTAAAGGCAGACATGTAGGAGTGTATTCCATGACAACCCTATCCCATGAGCGCGGAAGAGAGGACAAGAAGACAATTTATCGGTTAGAACGAATTTATACCCGCAATTGTTTGGTGACCACGAGAATCAAGACCGTCCCGGAGCAGAGATGTTCAGCTATTCCAATCTACGTCCATAAATAGGCATCACAATCGTAGTCTCATTCATCACCGCTTCAACTTCTCGTCCACAAGGCGAGACACCATCTTTTCCAGGATACTTATATCTCCTCCCCCCGTTCCCGCAAAGTAAGCCTGGACACTCTTCTCAACATACTTTCCCACCATATCAATCTCCACATTGACATCATCACCAGCCTTCTTCGCCGCCGTGACGATTTTATCCTGGGTGTAAGCAATAAGCATAACCTCAAAATACCCATCCGGACCATCCACGACCTTAGTCACGGTCAGACTGGCCCCGTCCAGCGCCACAAAGCCCTTTTCCACGATATACCGCATCACTTCGATCTCGCGCGGCTGCAGACGGACCGTCAGCGCGTTCCCGTCCGGCGTGACGGAGAGGATCTTTGCAATCGTGTCGACATGGCCCTGAACGAAATGACCGCCCATCCGGGTCTCGCCCAATACGGCTCGCTCGAGGTTGACACGGGAATTCGTTTCGAGGGATCCTAGATTCGTGCGGCGGAGGGTTTCGGGGGCGACTCCGGCTTTGAATGAGGTTTTATCGAAGGTCGTCACCGTGAGACATGTTCCTTTGATTAATTTATTTAGTTTTCGTTTTCTATCAATTATACGTTCTCTCCGTCCCTCCCTCTCTCCCGAGGAATGGGTTACTTCATACCATTTACACTGATACTATCACCCAGATGGACATCGGCGAGGATATCCTCGCAATCGGAAATAGTCAACGAGGTACCTCCACCACCGCTGGATGAGGTATCAAGGGGTTCCAGGGATGAGACCGCTAGGCAGAAGAAACAAGAAAGCTACATCAGCGCAAGAGCTCAAGCATTTCTCCCTCAACGAGCTAACTCACTCCCGATCGCCTCCACCAGACCGGTAAACATGATGCTATTCGATATTTGTAGAAGCAGATAGCCCAGATGGAACAATATTCGTGAAATACGAAAAGTATGAAAGAACATGGACGGTGGAAATGCGGCGGAGCGCGGAAAACGAATTGACTCGACCTCGGCTCCATCGGCGATGTGGACGGCCGAGAGAACTACTATCTAGTACCTAGTACTTACCCCCCAAAACCTATAGATAGATAGATTATTACTTCTGCCTTGTTTCTCTTAACTATTCTCCACAGTATTCCTTTTTTTTTTTTTTTTCCATGTCTGACTCCCGAATCGAATCGCTTGATGATGCATGTCCTCTTGAAGTTACACCGCTCTGTTGTTGCCCGTCCGTCTGTTCTCGCCGCTCGAAGGCGCACGCAACAATGGCGTTTCTACTCCAGCGCAATTCCCCCCTCCAGTGATACCCTTCCCCTGGCAGGAATTCGTGTTCTAGATATGACGAGAGTGTTGGCTGGTGTGAGTGATTCGACGCTCCTCTGGTTCTTGGTGCCGGGTATACTGATGGCGATGCACTGTAGCCATACTGCACTCAGATACTAGGAGATTTAGGGTATAAATGGCTTCTAAACGGTATTGTCATTCTACGGTATCGCTGACTTCAGATTCCCGGGAATTAGAGCCGACGTGATCAAAGTAGAACACCCCGTTCGTGGCGACGACACCCGCGCCTGGGGTCCGCCCTATGCCAAGTACCAGAATGAGTCGCATCAGGGCCCCGGTGAAAGTGCTTACTACCTTGCGGTACGTGGAGAGTTCATCCTTCGAAGTGATTGACGACTATCATGGATGAGTCGCTGACTTGTGCGACAGGTCAACCGCAATAAGAAATCCATTGGTCTCTCCTTTGCGCACAAACCCGGAGTCGAAATCCTGCACCGACTTGTCAAAGAGTGCGACGTGCTGGTGGAAAACTACCTTCCGGGCAGCCTCAAGAAATATAACATGGACTACGAATCACTACGGTCTATTAACCCCAAGCTGATCTATGCTAGTATCACCGGCTATGGCCAAACGGGCCCATACAGCAACCGGGCCGGTTACGATGTCATGGTGGAGGCCGAAATGGGCTTGATGCACATCACCGGAAACCGGGATGGTGATCCCGTCAAGGTTGGTGTGGCCGTTACGGATCTGACCACCGGGTTGTACACGTCGAATGCCATCATGGCTGCCTTGCTGGCCCGGGCACGGACCGGGAAGGGGCAGCACATTGATGCATGTCTAAGCGACTGTCAAATCGCCACATTGGCCAACATTGCCAGCTCCGCTCTAGTCAGCGGGGAGAAGGACTCGGGGAGATGGGGGACCGCCCATCGTGAGTTGCCCCGACCTGGCTTTTTGTTTAAAAAATAAATAAATAAATAAATAAAACAGAGAGAGAGAGAGAGAGAGAATGTGTGTGTGATGAAAAGGCTGGCTGACCCTTCCAGCATCCATTGTTCCCTACAGGAGCTACCGGACGAGGAATGGAGACATTCTCTTTGGGGGCGGTAACGACAGGCTCTTCGGGGTGTTGTGCGATCGTCTAGGGTATCCCGAGTGGAAGACAGATCCTCGTTTCGTCACCAACCAAGACCGTGTGCAGAATCGAAAAGAGATCGATAGTCTCATCGAGAAGAGGGTCAAGCAGAAGACCACGCAAGAGTGGTTGGAAATCTTGGAAGGTAGTGGAATGCCTTACGCAGCCGTCAATGATATCCAGGGGACCCTGAATCATTCCCACGGTAAGCTCTTCTCTCAAAGTCCATGCATCGAGTGCTTCTAAACCCAGCGATATAGTCCAAGCTCGTGGAATGGTTACGGAAGTCGACCATCCAGCATGTGGTCCCATCAAGGTCGTCAACACACCCATTAAGTACTCCCACGCGACCCCTGGTGTCCGGACGCCTCCCCCAACTTTGGGCCAGCACACAGATGAAATCCTTGGAGACCTCCTGCAGTACAAGCCCGATGAGATTGCTCGGTTAAAGCAGGACGGAGTGCTGTCATAGAATAGTACTGACTCAGACACGACTAAGCGGCATACATGCCCGTGAAAGTAGACAAAGGGATTTAGAAGACCCCACGACCAGTATGTACTAGCCAATAGAAGAATAGACCGTGAATAGAAATCGCTCGTGCCCTCTCATGTGGAAGACGCTGCTGGCGACGAACAGCATCACGTGACTGTATATTGAACTTTGGATCCGGCACGAAATGAAGCGCACCTGAGCTGCCTAGAGACCGCAGAGACGCCGGGTCCTCGTCTTGTCCTCACTCCACAAGCCAGAATCGGAGCACCTGTCGATTGACAGTTACGTTTGCGTTTCACTAGCCAATCTAAGGGCATGTCACCACAACATGGGGTCTCTCCCTCCCTGGCGTCTACTATAGAGACAACGCCACCCACTACCTCCGGGCCACGACCATCGGCTTCCAGCCTTGAATCGTCCTCGGTGCCAATTACATCCCATTCGGTACAGCGGTCGTCCACCACTCCCGTTTCTAGTAAGGTTCATATTCCGAGATTATCGGCGGCCACCACCGAGCTCCTTGCTCGGGTCACTGGGAATATCAAAAGAGAACAGCAACAGCAGAAGCAGCAGCAGCAGCAACAACAGCAGCAGCAGCAGCAACAACAGCAACAACAGCAACAGCAGCAACAGCAGCAACAGCAGCAACAGCAGCAACAGCAGCAACAGCAGCCAGGACATGAACCCAGCCCCCTCAGGTGGACTCAACCGGCCTTCAGTCAATTGTTGAACAGTTATCGGAGTATTCACCCCGCAAGCACAATGAGGGTTTCTTCCACGTTCATAGAATTGCCCACAGCACCGTTCGTCTACTCGCATCATATGATGGCACCGAAGACGCCTGTGACATCCCAACAGACCGGCAGCATCTCTACAGCTCCCAAAGATGACCACGGGAAGCCACCGAGTCTGGTTACCATTGCCCCTAAACCATCGGGACCCTCGTCGGCGGGTCTCTTGGCAGCAGCAACTGGAGCATCAGCAACAGCAACAGCAGTAGCGACACAACCACCGCCCCAGCCCGTGGCTCCAGCGGCCCAGTCTTCATCCCCAGCGGCCTCCTCAACTACACAAAAGAAACCAGCAACGAGCACCCTCCAACGGAGAAGTACGATGCCTTCGAATGGGACTAAACGTAAAAAGAGGCGCCGACGATGGGATGACAGTGATGGGGAAGGCGTTATCCTCGCAGGGGATTCTAGCTCGGATGAATCCAACATTACGCCAACGGCCACCCAAACGAAATCCGGTCGACAGGTGAATCGTCCATCGCTTTATGTACCGGCGCCTGCCTCCCCCGTGACTGTCAAGGCGAGGAGTGACTCCCTCGATGCTGCTAGCCTGGCGGCCGCTCGCAAACGCCAACGGGTGAATAGCCACAAAGCCAAGGATAAGTATATCAACTGCATCCATTGCCAGAGAGGCCATAGTCCGACGAGCAATGCGATTGTTTTCTGCGATGGGTGCAATCAAGCATGGCATCAAAGATGCCACGATCCTCCGATCAACGCCGAGGTCGTCTCAGTCAAGGAAAAGGAATGGCTCTGTCGAGGGTGTAAACCTGTCGAGATCACCATCACGCAACCGACAGTGGTGCGCAGCAATCCTAGCTTAAGCGGGCCATCATTCCATCCTCCGACTCATCATCCGGTAGCAGTGCCCACGCTGGAAGTAGGCGGCGAACGCTTCTCGATTGATGACCGACGGGGGTTTTTGTCGCGCTTGTCACATGCCACGCTCGTCGAGCTTCTGGTCACCATATCTAATAGCTATCCGACCATGCCCATGTTCCCTAACAACCTGAAAGCTTTACCGTCGTCTCAGTTTTCCTTCCGATCTAGCGTTCCAGCCGTTTCCCCCCCTTCTGCTCAGACCAACAGCATGAGTTCGACATCAGGGGCTGAGGACATTACTGTCCCAAGTGCCTCCGCAGCAAACAGGCCCCTAGACGAATCTTCCGCTGACTCGGAGGACGAGTTCATGGATCATCGTCTGTACCCGCGAGCTGGAAATGGAATCCGACTGTCAACCAATGTTGACGATCTGGATATCTTACGAGAAGACGTCCATTGTCCGACCTTCAGCTACGCATTCTATGGATCCCAGGTTCGGGCTTAACTAGATTACTGGTGTTTCTTTGTCCCTTTCTTTGTTCTTTTTTTCACTGTTTTGGGAGTACTGGGTTATACCACTGCATATGGAGGTGTTCTTCATTAATATTTACACTACTAGGTAGATCGTCCATGGAATTGGTCATCTTCATCGTCATGTCATACTGATTTCCACTTGTAAGAACCATCGTCTCTACACCTCACGCTATCGATACGCCGTATCTAGACACAAGGAGACCGGAAACCTCTTCAATCGACCTCCCAGTACAATGTCGCTACTCAATCGGACGGGGAATCCCACACGACATCGGCCACACTTCTCCGTGGCAGAGACACCACATCGGTATCATCGACCTCGTAGAATAGCAGGAGACCCGCCCGATCGTCTGGTTTCATCGCGTCGGCACACATTCGTACAGTGCATGTCTGACCCTGACGCACAGACATGCCAGCGACAAGGGATCCGAAGACCCTCACGGCGTAAAAGCATTCCTGACGTTATTAGCACCCATCACAGCATCGAGACCATACCTGCGGATCATCTCCGGCACGGGGATAGTCCCTCGGGATCGGCCAGCGTCCCCCTCTGTCGCGGACGGTGGTGCAGCCATGTACAAATCGTTGGTAGGCAAGCCGACGAATCTGACAGGGAGATCGAAACGGAGGATCTCTTGCGCCAACCGGACCCATTCCTCGGGACGAAACAGCGTCAAGCGCGAACAATGGCCCAACATCACCCGTTTCTCGGTGGTGCGAGTCATCCATTGGTTCCGATGCAGGGCGTCCAGAACATATCACACCGCTGGGGGGGTGGGGTTCCTGATCCCGATCTCGATGATAATCCAGATGGAAATCCAGATGTTTGTTCAGTTGACGGGCTCGTTGCACCACCCAGTCGATATTCTGCCATGCTGTCTCCTCGCTGGATTCCACGTAAGGGTTGGCCCTAGTATGTCGACCGAATCTCGCGTGAGAGCTTCGTCCACGACCGTGCGATTCGCGGCCCCGTCGTCGTCGCCGGACAAGATCGAATCCTGCGCGACACACCAGCTGGACCTCACAGATGTCTTTCCATCCGGTCTTCAGTTCCTCCCCCGCGTCTAGACAGGTCAGTCCCACTGTGCGGTTGACCTCCATGAAGGTCTCAGGGGGAAGACCCCCGAGGCGACGGACTCGGCGAGTAGCCATTCTCCTCGTTGGAAGCGGTCGGCGGGGTGGAATTGGGCTTTGGCGTGCGCGGTCAGAGACCGTGCTTCGTCAAAGGTACCGGTCGATGGGAGGGGGACGGAGAGACAATGGTGCACAAAGGCTTCATCGAGGTGGATGTGTAGCTGGGTCGGGGTGGTGGGAGTAGGAGTGATGGCATCGATGGTGAGATCCACCGAGCCGGAGGCGAGTTGGACGTGCATAGGTTGTAGAGGAGTGAGGTGCATATCTGGAAGATCTGTAGTGCATTAGAAGTCCAAAGGGTTGTATAGTAATATCCTGTTAATGTTTATATATCGGATGGATTCCCCGCCCCACCATCACAACAATCACTCATTCATCTAGCTAATTCCCTATCATCTCTTCTTCACCTCTTCATCTCTTCATCTCTAATTTATTAATAACATGGTCCTCACCCTCGATCTCGTCCTCCGCGTCCTCAATCGCACTCTCCTCCATCCCTGGGTAGCATGGATCGGAGTCCTCAGTCTCCGCGCCCAAGTCACTCCCTACACACATCCTGCCTTTGTCCTGGCCACCTCGTATGCTATCCTCTTGACGGTTCTCGCGGTCGCACGCGTCTTCAACCACCGTATCGCCTACGGGGTGCCTCGTCCGGTGGATCTGACCGACGAGGTTATCGTCATCACGGGCGGCGCCAGTGGTTTGGGCCTTTTGATTGCAAGGATCTACGCCTTGCGCGGCGTCAGTGTGGCCGTTTTGGATGTCTGTGATGTCGACCGTGTCGAACAGAGTTGGGAGGGGGAAATGTCCGCTGTGCATTACTTTCGTTGCGATGTGGGGGATCGTCGTGTGTTGGAGGAGACGTTGAGGAAGGTTGAAGTTGAGGTATCTCTCTCATTCTATTATACGATCTGTATTGGATTGCTGGATCAGAGTCTTAATGTGATACGGATAGTAAATATTGGTACATTATACTAACTTGCTATTCATAGGTTGGGCCCCCCACAGTACTGGTCAACTGTGCCGCCGCCCGCATCAATGGCAAGTCCCTACTTTCCCTGTCGCCAGATGCCTTCCAGAAAACCATACAGACCAATCTACTCGCCGCTTTCCATACCTGTCAGCTGTGTCTGCCTCGAATGCTGTCCAGTCCCACCGGAGGCACTATCGTGAACATCAGCTCCGTGCTCGGTCAGCTGTGTCCCGCCGGCCTCGTCGACTACTCGGCCAGTAAAGCCGGTCTCAGCGCCCTCCATCGCAGCCTGGAGGCGGAGCTCCGTGCGTCCGGCGAAGACATGGTGAAGATGGTTTTGGTCGAGACGGGCCAGCTGTCCACCCCGCTCTTCAACTCCGTCCAGACTCCCAACGCCTTCTTTGCCCCAGTTCTTGAACCCATCCATGTCGCGCAGGAGATCGTGTCCGCCATCGATGAAGGCAAGGCGGGTGTCATTCGAATGCCCACGTTCGCGGGATTCGTCAACTGGTATGCCGTGCTGCCCGTCAGCTTGCAGCGCATCGCTCGGTATTTGAGCGGCATCGACCATGCCGTAGTTTCTAGGCAGCCAGCAAACCATGCACATACAGACTGAGGAACCATGGGGTGGAACGAGCAGACGGGCTATATATAAAGGGAAATGACCTGGTCGAACTCGTTTAGCCATTTGAAACTCGTCTTCGATCGTAAGATTGTGCCTTCCCCAGTCCTCTCCCGAGACAAAAACGCATCTATTTTTCCGCCGTCAGGATCATCTTCTCCCGCTCGCTCCGTCTCTTGGGCAACGCTTCCTTCTTGGTATGCTTCCGAACATTCTCCTCCCGTCTTTTGATTGCCATAACTTCCTCCCTCTTGATCTCCCGGGCCTTCTTGATCGTTCTCGGCACGTGGCGCTGGCGCCGGATTCGTTTGATTTCCGGCATGTGCGAGTATCTCTGGATCAGGGCCTGGTCGTACTCGAGCTTCGACCGCTGACGAGCGCTCTTGATTCCACTGCGGTCTGAGGCGTTGGATCGCCAGAGACGGATGTTCCCGTCGTCGGAACCGGAGAGGATGTATTTGTTGTCGGGGGTGAACTTGACTGAGAAGACACTGCATCAAATAAATTAGAACGATCAGAAAAAAAGAAAAGAAACGAAATAATCAATAAACTACTTACCGCTGCATTCTCTGCGTATGATAGATATCGCGCGAGTGACCCTGCGCTCGGTTCCATAGACGCACGGTCCGGTCGTACGATGCCGTCACGAGCTCTTCGCCGGTCGGACTGAACTCCACGTCCATCACTGCGGCAACGTGGTCTTTTAGGACATTTAGAGCCCGGTCCATCTTTCGCATATCAAAGATGTAGGCGTTATGGTCTTCGTTGGCCACGGCGAAGTTAAATGCCTCCATGGGATTCCACGAAATCGCGTTCGACGACAGCTTGAGAACTAGCTTGTGCAGGGGAGAGTTGGTGCGGAGGTCGTACATGATGATGGAACGGTCCATGCCCGTCGACGCGAGGATCGAGGTCTCCGTCTGGTTAAATGCGACCGCGGTGATCGTGTCGACATTAGTGGGCCAGTGAAGCACTTGCGAGGGCGTCGAGGAAGGCCGTGAAATATCGTAGATGGAGATCTGAGAAGAAGCGACCGCGAAAGAGGGAAGGCTTCGATGGTGTGTGACGCTCGTAAAGGCACCCTGTCCCAGATACGTTGCCAGAGGAGGCGCCTCGGGCGAAGAGTTGTACGGGTCCCACAGCTTGACAGTCTTGTCGCTGGCACAGGAGAGTAGCTTGCGCTCCGGTGTCCAACACACCCCCTTGACGATGTTCTCATGAGCCTGCGTATTCCAGACCTCCCCCCGGGTCGTCAAATCCCAAACTTTCACCACACCGTCCCCACTACCGCTCGCGAACCGCTCCAAGGAGACGGGATCCTTCGCCATCGAGTAGACTCCGTCCACATGACCGTCGCCCATCTGTGCTATAAAAGGCGCCGCAAAGAGACGATCAAGCTTCGTGGCATTCAGGGCTCGTGTGTACTCGCGAGCTCGCTCGAATGGATGCTGACTCGGGTCCAGGTTCCGGGGCTGTCGAACGACAGCAGACCCCGGAGCCTGCTGCGAGGATGTAGGACGAGAAAGAGCTTTAATTTTCTAACAAGCGAGTCAGTAAGATGTAGCTTATTCATAGGAAGGTGAGTTTTTAACAGCCACTTACCATGACGCTCTCAATTGGGGGGATTTATGGAGGAGAGGAAAAGAATCAAAATGAACTCCATCGTATTTTATATAAAAAAAAATATTAAAAAAAATATGGTTGGTTCGCCAAGCCGCGGGCGGTGAGCGCGGCAGAGCAGTGACGATTCCCAATTGAGGCCTGCGTCCTGCTTAGTGTAGCTTGTCATCAACCCTCAGCCATTCGTTCACCTGCCTGTCCTTCAACCTTCCTAGTCTCCGTCTCTTCGGAATCTAATCCTCCCCTCACCTTCCCTCACCCCGTATACTATCGTCCCAGCCATGGCGCCCTCCTCGACGGCCGCTCAGCGAATCGAGGAAGCTCGGGCTCTTGCAAAGAGCGCCCCTTCCAAGGCTGAGAGTACCTACAAAGAGGCCCTGGCTCAAGGCCCGGGATCATCAGAAGCTTCATCTCGTAACTACGAGAATGCTCTGGTTGGATTGGGGGAGTTGTATCGAGATGAGAAGAAACCCCAGGAGATCGCGGAACTCATCAAGACCAGCCGGGATTCTTTCTCGTCATTCGCCAAAGCAAAGACAGCCAAGCTAGGTAAGTGGGAGTGGAAGAGACCAATTTCGTGGCGGCTGGGATTCTTTAGCTGACTTATAGGAAAAAAGTCCGTCAGCTTTTGGACTTGTTTAGCGAGATCCCCAACACTCTTGATATTCAGATCGCCGTCATTCAGTCCTGCATCGACTGGGCCATCTCCGAGCGGCGGTCCTTCCTTCGACAGAACCTTCAGACCCGGCTGGTAGCCATCTACATGCAGAAGCAATCCTACTATGACGCCCTGAGCCTCATCAATCCCCTCCTGAGTGAGCTGAAGCGACTGGACGACAAGCTGATGCTGGTCGAGGTGCAGCTACTGGAATCGCGAGTGTATCATGCTTTGGGCAACCAGGCCAAGGCACGCGCGGCCTTGACGGCGTCTCGGACATCGGCCGCCTCCATCTACACGCCACCGAATCTGCAAGCCGGCTTGGATATGCAGAGTGGCATGCTGCATGCGGAAGAGAAGGACTTCAACACCTCGTACTCCTACTTTATAGAGGCGTTGGAGGGATACAGCTCGCTGGATGAAGGTGAGAAGGCGACTGCAGCGCTTCAGTACATGCTGCTCTGTAAGATCATGTTGAACCTGGCGGATGACGTGACGAGTTTGCTGGGCTCTAAGCAGGCCCAGAAATACGCTAGCCCTCGGCTGGAGGCCATGAAAGCGGTGGCGCGCGCCCACGCCAACCGATCGCTGGAAGAGTACGAAAAGGCGCTCTCGGACTATCGATTTGAACTCGGCAGCGATGCCTTTATTCGGAACCACCTCCGCCGTCTCTACGATGCTATGTTGGAGCAGAATCTGATTAAGGTGATCGAACCGTTTAGCCGGGTGGAACTGGACCATATCGCCAAGATGGTCGGGCTGGACACGCAGCAGGTGGAGAGGAAGCTGTCACAGATGATCCTGGACAAGGTGATCATCGGGGTCTTGGACCAGGGCTCGGGATGTTTGATCGTCTACGACGAGACGGAGCGGGACCAGGCATACGATGCCGCGCTGGAGACCGTTGAGAAGCTAAGCAACGTGGTGGAGGAACTGTACACGAATCAGGCATCGCTTCTGGAGTGAAGAGGGTCTTTGTAATAGGGTGATATGATTGCATTATGGGGAATCCGATTGATTAGTGGTCTCTTTGTGTCTCAGTTATGTACCTCGTAATTAAGTACTCGTATGTAATAGTAGGAGCTGCCGAATTGGGTAAAGCGCGTCGCGGCAAAATAATCGCGAATAGCGCCAACCGACCAAGACAGACCAAAAGGCAAAGACAAGACCAGAACTGGTCCTTCCTTTTCATCGCTTCCCAACCCCCCCAATTCAATCCGATCTAGTCCAATCCCTTGCGGGTTGCGAGTCGAGTCACTACGCCATGAACGCTCCAATGCAGCCCGCCTACGGTCGTGGCTTCCCGCAGCCCGCCCAACGATCTCCTGCCACGCCACGTCGCGGACCGCCAGCTCCAGGTCTGTTCCCGGCCCCTGGATTTGTCTTACCTGGCACTTTCTCGTCCTAACCTATATTTACAGGTCCTGGCATGCCGGTTCCTATGCAACAACACCCCGTGGCACCTCAGTATATGCCCCCGCAGCGCAACATGGCCCATCCCAACGACGCCGCTTTACGCCGGAGTCGCAAGCCCACCGACAAGAACATCCCCGATGGGATTGACGAAGTGGTTGTCGGGGAAGGTGTGCAGCAGTACAAGAGCCTGCGGGATCTCGAGAAGCGCCTGGATGCCGCAATCGTCCGCAAGAGGCTGGACATCCAGGATTCCATCAGCAAAACCGTGAAAAAGTACCGGACCCTGCGCATCTGGATATCGAACACGGCCGAACTGCAGCCCTGGCAAGGTGCCAGCGATGCGAATGGATTGGATCCAGGGAGTAACCCCGGCTCGGGACGGTACAAGGTCCGTATCGAGGGACGCCTGCTGGATGATGAGAACGACCCCACGGCGGCCGAAGACAGCGAGGACGACGGTGGGGAGGCGCAAGCCAACGGGGATGATCCGATGGAGCACGATGGTACTACAGAGACCAAGAAGTCGTGTGACCCCAAACGCCCAAAGCAGCGCTTTTCGCATTTTTTCAAAACTATCACTGTCGACTTTGACAAGGCTTCCACCGTCCAGCCGGAGGAGGTCAAGCCGGTCAGCTGGACCAAGCCTCAGTTGCCGGTCAATGCAGTTTCGCTTCCCCCCTCCGCTGATTTTGACTCTCTTCAATTCTCTCGAGCGTCGCAGGAAAACTTGAACATTACCATTAGCCTTGTTCGAGATGAGACTCCTGAACGTTACAAGCTTAGCAGGGAGCTGGCCGAGGTCCTGGACGTGGAGGAAGAGACTCGAAGTGGGATCGTCCTGGGCATCTGGGACTATATTCGTGCGATGGGTCTGCAAGAAGATGAGGAGAAGCGTCTGGTCCGCTGTGACCATCGTCTTCGATCGGTAGGTTTCCTTTCCTCTTGCTGCTTTATTGGGGACTGACACTAATTTCTTTCCTTACAGATCTTTGGTAGAGAGCAGATGTTCTTCCCGCACATCCCCGAGAGCATTGGACCTCACACTAGCCCTCTGGATCCCGTCAAACTCCCGTACACCATCCGTGTCGACGAGGAATTCCACAGAAACCCCGCTCCTACCGTTTACGATATCCAGGTGGCGGTGGAGGATCCTCTCCGCGCGAAGATGCTGGCCTTGACACAAAACCCTCAGTATTCATCGGCCATGCGACAGATCACCGCCCTGGATGATCAGGTGTCGTTGATTGTCCAGGCATTGACGCACTCGCGCGCCAGACATTCCTTCTACACGGCACTGAGCAACGACCCTGCGACGTTTGTGCGACGCTGGATCAATTCACAGCGTAGGGACCTCGAGACGATCCTGGGCGAGGCCACGCGCGGCGGCGGTGAAGACGGTAGTGGACCCGAGTTCCGCCGTGGAGGAAGCGAGGGTGTTTGGGACACGCCCGTGGCCCGGGAAGCTGTACGATATATGCTCGCCAAACCAGAGGCGGCGATGGGACGGTAATCTGGATAGCGTTGGTGTTTTCTAGTCAGCCCTGGACGGGAGGGAAAATACATTTGGTTTGGAGGCGCTTAGGTGGTGTTTGGATTTGGTGTGCTTTTTCATGTTTTGCTTTATCTACAGTTTCTCTTTGTCTTTTCTTTTTGTTTGGATGTGATAGTAAATCCAAGGCGATACCGAATATTTCATGTTTAAACTTGTCGTACTAGCTAAGCAGATACAAGTATAACAGACTGAGAAAGATCTAAACTCTATGATTTCCAGAGCAATAAAAATAAAAGCAAAATTCCTGTGACAGACTCCATGTCCAACCTAAAACCAAGGAAGACCACCCAGGATGGGAGATAGAGAAGCAGTCCCGTCGTAGTAAAAGAGCAATGTCCATGATCCAGCTCACATCAAGGCCCCGAGAAAAGGAATCTCTCGCAATGCAATATGAAAAGAAATCAAATATAAGCGATTCAATCAACATATTACTTAATTAAAAAAAAAAAAAAAAAAAAGGCTTCGTTTGCATATGCTATTCTCAACTACTAGTCACCACAATATCTTCTCCATTTATAGAAAACTGTCTCAAATCCGAGAAGAACCGCCGGTAGAAGCGGACGTCACATCGGCTTTCCTTCTACGTAGTTCATCGACGAAACCGGTATCCACGGCCGAGGCAATGGTGCCAGCCACCGCATCGCCGTGGAACAGACTCCCTTCTTCCTGTTCCAGCTTGGCGGCCGCATCGAGAACGACCGTTTGTGCGATATAGATGTCCTCCTTCAACTGGGAATCTTTCTCCTCCGTTTTGGTTGTCCGTGACGGCGCGGCCGATGACGACGGAGGGACCCGAAATCGCTTCATCACGGTCTCCACCATCTTCGAGAACCAGAAGTAGTTGAGGGAGTTGAGGACTAGATTAGCAGTGACGTAGGTCAGGACCAACCAGGTCGGGACCCCGTTCGCGGTGTAGGAGGCAAAGCGGGAGAGTTCGGCGGTGGCGGTAGTACTGCTGCAGGTGTCGTCGAGGCAGTGAGAGGTGTTGTCGAGGACCGAAAAGACTTGCGAGGAGATGTCGATCGGAGCTCCCGGGAGGGTGTGAGAAGCCCAGGTCTGCTTGAGGGCGTACCACATATCTCGGTAGACGAGAACGGATTGCCAGGTCCCCCAGACGAGACGGCAACAGAAGAATGTGAAGAGAAGCATCATGCCGTTATACCACTGTAGGTTACTTCCGGTCATGTTGAGCTTGTCTAGGAACCAGTGGATATTGAGGAAGGGGCTGGAGAGCTCATAGAGGATGAACACGGGCGAGTAGAAATTGACGAAGGGCCTCTTAAAAACAAGCCACAACGAATTAGCGCCGGGCTCTACATATAAGAGGAGAGAATGCGTGCAAGAGAACGTACGTATCCAAAGCTAAAGACCCAAAGAGCACTGATGGCATGGAAGAGCATGCCGATTCCAAACATACGGATATAGATTGCACTGACGATCAGATCATAGACAAAGTATCCAGCCGCGAAGGCGCCCAGCATCCCACAGACGCCGGTGTATCCATAGACACGTTCACCGACATTCATTGACTTCCGCTCCTCGTCCGCAAACATGGCCCATAGGGCCACGACATTGATGAAGATGCTCTGTACCAACGACACCACATGGACGTCCCAGTTCAGCTTGGTTCGTCGGTTGAGCTGGGGGTAGTGACGGGGGAAGATAAGCGGCGACAACCAAGGGGAGAGGATGAAATGGATAAGCTGGTAGACGATGAAAGCGATGAGGACTTCATGGATGTGATCAGAGATGGCAGGGACATTGAAATAGATCGCCCAGGGGTCGACAGCATCTCGCAGCCATGCTGGAGGAGGGGGCAAGGGGTCCAACATGTCGACCGCTCTTTAACGAGGAAGCGACTACCCGGGCTGCAAAGCTCCGATAGCGACGCCTCAGGGGGGAAGCAAAAGAAGGGCCACAGAAACGGAGTGGAGACTTAGACAGACTCCAGGTCAGCCATGGTGGAGAAGAGAGCAAGAAGCGTTTAAAAGACAAGAAGAGCAGAGAGGAGAGGATGAGGAGAGAGTGAGTAATGATGCGCCTCGGCATGTCGCGTGCCCGGCAATGCCTGATTCGTGGGGCTGCCACAGTTGGGATTCCGTTGGGGACGGCTGACTCAGCGCGTGACGGACCACCTGACGTGGATTCCTCAGGCGACAAGATCCCATCAGCTGATCCCATGTACAATTACAGTCATTTATTTTTGGACCATTCATTCCAGTCAAGCTGTGTACAAAAGAAATAAAGAAAACAGGGCTAAAAAGCATAGGAAAGTACAAAGGGAAAAAAAAGATATTCAACGCCGAGAATACTCAACTGCCCGACTAGAGGAGAATCGGAAGAATCATCATATCAACAAGTCGCTTGCTCAGCCAAAAAAAGAAAAGAAAAAAAGAAAACAAGAGGTGGTATATCACAAGGAATCGTCGATATCAAAAATGCTGCACACTCGTCACATGTCGTGGATCAGGTCAATGGTTTCTTTTCGGATGTTTATCCCACCGTGCTTGTGAGCTCCGGACCAAGTCCACTGTCACTATGTTGCCCGTAGAGTACCATCTTGGATGCCTCCGCATCTAACTCTCCCATATCTGAGTCATTGGCTGGGTCGTCGCCTTTGGTCGTCTGAGTATCGTCTTTTCCGTCCGAGGGGTGATCTCCTGACTCATAATTCTCTATAGCAGCACCGATGCCTGTGGTGGAGCTGGCGGTACTGACTCGTCGATCAGTGGAGACAACGCTGCCAGTTCCGTACACCATGCTGTCTGTATAGGTTCCAGTATAGCTGGTTCGCCGCTCCGTGCCTGTGTCACTCTCCTCCCCGCTTTGATTTTCTTCCTCCTCCGGGAATGCTTCATTTTCCTTGTTGGCGGCCGAACTCCTACCACCCCACGACGCTTTGCGCTGCGAAAAGTTGGATTTGACCGAGTGGCTTCGCTTCAGGCTGGTAAACCCACTGCTGGCGCTGACCTGCCGGTCCGTAAAGCCCCGGTTGCCCGTAACGTGACTGAGACTAAGGATTCTTCTCTCTTTACTCGCGTTTGATGGAGCACCAGAGCTAGCCTGCGATGGGGTTTGGCCTCGTTTCTTCAGGGCCAATCCAACACTGCTGCCCAGAATACTGCGGTGGTCCTTGGCCGTGCTGGCGTTGCTAGAAGCACTGGGCCCTCGGGCGCGCGAACCACGAGCCTTCTTCATATTCAGGCCGGACACGTTGTTGGGGCGACTGAGAAGCACACTGCGAGCATGGTCGAGGACACCTTCCAGGATTCGTTTCTCCAGGCTGTCCGCCCGATCTTCCATGACTTGCATCTCTTCCTGACGGAGCTCAAGTGCCATTTCCAGGCCCGCAACCTCCTTGTTCAGAGCCGTGTTCTGCCTGGCAAGGTCCTCCTTTTCAGCTTTCAGGTTGCTGATTATCTTTAATAGCGAGTCCTTCTCCTCGCGTAGAGTAATGATCTCAGCTTCGACCTGTTCTCTTTGACCATTGCGCCTTTCGAGTGCAACCGCGGCGTCCTCTGCTTCCTTACGTCTTCGTTCATTCTCATCCGCGACCATTGCTGATTGAGCTGCGAACACCTCGTTCATCTTGCGGGACGTCTCCATGATGTCTTTGTGCATCTCATCCAACTTCATCATCTGAGTTACCGATTGTTCGGTGTTGGTTGCGTGGCCCAGGAGAGTATCCAGCTTCTCATGTACGGGTTTGTTGGTGTTTGTAGCGTGAGAGAGGAGTTCGTTCAACTTGTCGCAGACTTGACCATTGCTGCTCGTAGTTTGGTTTAGGAGCTCATCAAGCTTCTCATGTACCTGATCATTTGTAATGTGCTCCACTAGGATGTCGAGCGCCTCATGCACCTTTTCGTTCTTCGCATGATCCAGGATACAGTTAAGTTTCTCGTGCACTTGACTGTCGTCATACTTCTCCGGCTCAGGCGGCGGAAGAGCAGGGAGCATCTGTGGGATGGTTGAGGGTAAGGTGGACAGGTCCATTTTAAGGTCTTGAGCGGACCTCTGGGATTGGTCGTAATGCTCGCCAACGATGGACAGGATCTGCTGGATAGGCTCAAAAACCTGTGGATGGAACTCGTGTAGCGTATTCTCTACGCGATCCGTAGCCGCGGCAGCTCGTTCAAGGTCGATTTGGGCTTTCTCTTGTTGCGTTCTAACTTCATTGTGCATCTCCTCCATCTTGTTGTACGACACGTCGACCCTCTCGAAGAATGTTTTCATATCGATACTGACCCGTTCACAGGCTTCGTTGACACTGCTGCCCATCGAACCTATGACAAGTTTGATGTCCTCTGCAAGACTTTTGGTGTTGGTGACCGCCTCAAGGCTGGCTTCATCACGCTCCATGGACTCCGAGAATTTCGATTCCATGGCAGTTTGGGCCTCGTCGTATTTGGTGATCACTTCATTGAGCTTTTCGTCGATCTTGGAGCACAGCTCGTTGACAATAGTTGCTCTGGTTTCATCATGCTTAACCATAGCCGCAGTATCTCGCTCTTCCTTTTCCAACTTGCTCGCGTCCTGTTCGCCACG
Source organism: Aspergillus tanneri (assembly GCF_003426965.1). NCBI lineage: Eukaryota > Fungi > Ascomycota > Eurotiomycetes > Eurotiales > Aspergillaceae > Aspergillus > Aspergillus tanneri. Next base: position 2,927,181 of record NW_022984633.1, read on the forward strand.
CGCGCGTTCGAATTCTCGATGGATGAGCTCTGTAAGCTCATTGACGCTTTCAACTGTAGTGAAGCTCTCCGCAGAAGCAGCCAGACCTTCGAGAAGTTCCTTCAGCTCCGAGAGCCCTTCGTTACTTCCGTCTAGCTTGCTCTTTAATTCATCTCCAAGTCCCTCAACGACCATGCGAGCCTCATCAACTTTGTCAGCCAGACCAGCATGCTCCACTTTTCGTGCTTCAAAGCCTTGGGCGGTCATCTCGTTTTCCGCTTCGGTCTTTTCTCTAAACTCAGCTACTAGAGCACAGAGATCTTGGATATCCGTCTTCGTCGGCAATGTCTCAACATCGGGAAGCTTGAGCTCATCCACCTGAGTTTTGACCTCGAATATCATGGCCTCCACAGTCTGAAGGTCTGCCTTGACAAGTTTCTCAGTATCATTCTCGTCTTGGGTCCCCTTGCCCTTCAATCCATCAAGTGCGATCCACATGTCCTTCATGAGAGTTTCGAGGGTACCAATCTCGGACTTTGTCGGGCTTTCTGCCTCCAATCGCATAGACATCTCGAATATGGCCTCCTTCGTCTCCTTGACTATGGCTTCCAAGCTTTCAAGTTGCTCGGCTCTCGCTATTTCATCAGGAGCGGGGAACGTCATCTCATCCAATTGAGACTTCGTGTTTCGAAGCAATGTCTCGATGGCATCTGTGTCCTCCTTCTTGGCTGCTGTTTCATCCACAGGGTTCTCGCGTGCTACAATTCCTGCAACAGACCCTTGGAGCTCGTAAAGACCTGCCAGAACCTCGTCCAGATGTTCCTTTTTCAGGGCGTCTACGGACGGTTCGGTGGCGCGAGGGGTTGACTCTATGGCCTCAACTTTGACTTGAAGCTGAGAAATAAGAGACTTAAGTCCTTCAATATCGTTGCTAATATTTGACTCATTGGCAAGCATCAGCTCACCCCCTCTAGTCATTTCGACCTCTTCGGAATTTTTGTGAGAGTCACGTAAGCTTTCGACGTCTGCTTTCAAGGTACTGAGCCCTTCTTTCAGAGTATCGAGGAGCTCTGAATGATCAGATCCTGCTGGCCTCTCAAGGAGCTTCGCTAAGTCTTGTCGAATAGTACCCACACCATCTTGAAATACGTCGACTAGCTCATTGGTGGAAAAGACATTTTCAGGGCTGTCTTTCACATGGCTACTTTGATTGTGGAAAGTCTCAAGACTTTCACGAAGAGCGGCGATGATGTCCTCCTTGTCAGTCCTCGGTTCTGCAGGAACAAGGCTCATATTCACGGACTCCCGAAGACCTTCAAACTCTTGCTTGATGACTTCAGCAATATCCTCTGCCTTGCCAGCTTTCTGGCTTTCTGAGACATCACGAATGGCGTCGAGAATTTCATCTTTTTCTGTGGTCACATTGTTCCGGATAAGCAAGCTGCTGAGAGTGGTTCGAAGGTGCTCGAATTCCTTTTCCATGGCGTCGAGAAGCTCTGGGGTATCTGGGTTACCACGGGACCCGTTCGACAGCGCAGTATCTGTGATCGTCTTCTCCATGTCCGCTTGCAGCAATCGAAAGCCTTCTTTAACGGTGTCCATTATCTCATGCTTCCCAGTGGCTTCAGAAGCGGTAGCGGCATACCCTTCAATCTCCTGTCGTATAACAGTGATTCCATTTCTAATAGAATCTAAAACCGGTGAATTATCTTGTTCGTCGGACAGTGAACGTTGCCTTGCTTCCTCTTTCATTGTTTCTAGCTGTTCCTGAAAGCGTTCCAATATATCCCCAACGTTGTTATTGGTAGAGGTGGTTGCTTCCTGCAGTCCGGCCGAAATGGCTTCCATCAGGTCATCCTTGTTAAGCTCAATCTCCCTGATCATTGAGTTTTGGCTCTCCAACCCTTCTGCAATCGCATTCAGGATCTCTTCGCGGGAGATGGCAGGCTGGACATTAGTGCTAACAGCAGACTGCTGGGCGAGGAATGCTTCATTGATGGCATGCGTGACGTCTTCCTTTGTTACATGGGGTCTCTCCATTTTTCTGGCCGCAGAGAAGTGTACCTCTATCCCTTCTGACACAGCACCCAAAATTTCATCCCGACCCAGGCCAGAGTCAAGACTTTCCCTTGTAAGCACACTTTGGGCAGTCACTGATTCGGTAACTGCGTGCAATATTTCATCTCGAATGCTGCTCAAGTGTTCGGGCTCTAAGGAACGGGGGGCTGGTTGAATGGTCTCAAAGCATTCTCGGATAGTCTCTGCGATCTCATCCTTTGTGATGCTGGGTGGCTGCACAAAACTCTGCATCCCAGCTTGTACAGCCGCAAGAACTTGGTCGTATGTTACAGCCTGTTCAAGCTTCGGCTGATACTCTTTGAGACCTTCCGCAAGACACTCTAGGATTTCATCACGCTCGAGTCCGAAGTTCTGCAACTCAATCTCAGGCTTGTACGTCTCCCAAGCTTCTCTGACTGTCTCCAGGATGTCCTCCTTCTGCATTTCGGTTCCTTGTGTCTGAGCATGTAATTGCGACCAGTCCATGTCGTCAAGGGCGTCTTTGACAATCGAATAGATAACTGAGCCGTCCGTCGCAGCTCGCATCTCCGAAAGAGAAGCCGAATTATGTCTGTTCTCGCTGATTATTGATGCCAATTGCTCCTGGAGCTCGTGTAGGCAACCGTCAACAATTGCGGAGATTTCTTCCTTGCTGGGACTCTTCGGCTGGTCTTGCATGGCCTGAGTCTTCTCCATTTCTTCAAATTGTCGAGCCAGGTTCCTCCCCATTCCTAACACTTCACCACGGAGCTCTCGCACCAGCGCTTTCACCTCATTCGTGAGTCCCCCTCCCTCGATAACGCTGCTCTTCACCCTGTTCATGATTGCTAGCATATCCTCCGTAACCTTATTATCCGTGTGAGCCAGAGACCGTGGATCCGATACTTGACCATTATTCCCGTGTGTTACTTCCATATCAGGCGCCAACAACTGTTCAGGGTCTAGAGTCCTTGACTGAGAGCCAGTGAAGTCGGGGTTCGTCGATGGAGGGATGTGGCTCGCACTGAACCTAGGTTGCGAACGTATCAGCGCCTTGCTCTCTGTGTTGTCTTTCACGACGCTCAAAATTTCTTCAAGCATTTGTGTGATGTTGTTATCTGCATGGTTGCTAGATGTATCGGAGATGGGTCTAGATTTGATTTCTTCAGCCAGTTCAACGAGCTTCTCTTGGCCTTCTTTCGTGGCCATTTCTCGAAGAACTTTCTCCAACAGCGCAATACTGGCAGAGCCATCCGAGATGGGTGCGGGAGAACTGCACAGCTCACGCTCCATTGCTGCGGCGAACGGGTTAGGGCTCTGCATTCGTGGTACTGAATAACTCTTCTTCGAACTCGGAGAACTATCCGATTCCCTGTGGTTAATATCTTTATCAGGGCCCAGGAGAGTACTGAGATCCCACCTTGTGGCAGCATCAGGGTCCAGAAACTTTGCAGACAGACTTGAGGACAGATCGCGGAGGCTTTTCCGAATATCTTCATCTCGGGCATTGGTGGCAGCTTTAAGACTGACGAGGTCCGTGGCATTGTCTTTACTTCGACGGCTTAGTTGTGCCATCTCTCGTTGGAGATTGCTCGCAATATCTGTGAGACTGTGGATTTGTGTCGATAGAGACTCAAGGCTGGAAGGGTTTGCATGGTTAGGCACCACGAATGGATCGGAGTCATCATTCTTCAGCTGTGCTTCGCCCTCCTTCGGTAATTGCATATTTTGCAGGGCCAACATGGTGGCAGAAGGAGGCGTGCTTTCGCCAATAATCGGTTTGGACAGGTAACGATTAGAAATGAGCAAATTGGGGGATTCGCGCTCCGACTCCCGGGTGTCTGGCTCGTCACTGGTCTTTGACGGAGTCTTCTCCTGCTGCTTGAAACCCGGGTCGAGAATCGACGCCTTTAGTGGCCTTTCTGGAGACCTGCTTTCCAGGTAGTTGAGAAACTCCGAACGTGTGTCAGTGCTCTGCAAAGACTGCATGCGCTTATGGAACTGGCCTTTGATCAAGGACTTCTCGGGGGATGTCTTAGGTGGCATCGGATTTGTCGTATAAGGACTGGGAACGTTTTCACGCATCTTTTCTACAAAGTTTGCGGCGACAGCTTGAATACCTGGGGAGACATTTCCCTTCGTTGTAGGACTATTGTAGCCGGGATTCAACGGCAATGGCGGAGGCGCGCGTTCGGGGTCGGAACTGTCCCACCTTCGTTTCCACGGTTTCAAAGTCAGTCTGAAATAATCCATGGTTATATAGTAGAAGAACAAAAAATGACCCCTTGTGGTGAGGCTTTAGCCGACACGTACATGGGTACTGATTGATGTCTAAGAACAAGCTCCCTATCGTGGGAACTTTCGCGAGCGTGAGACGGCATAGTAGGACCTATAGCTCTCGCAGCAGGGTGGAATCGTCAATGTTTCAAACACAGACGAAATTGGTTATGTAGCTGGAATGCGCGCAAGAATGATCGTCGATTAAGCTCGTAAAGGCATATCAGGTCATCAAAACAAAACTAAAAGAGGCAAATACCAAGTGCCCTGGATTGAATCGAGAAAAGTTCAACGATAACAAACAGATGAGAACCAAAAAGACAATGAAGAAGCAAAAAATGACTATACGCTTGCTATGAAGAAGGGAAGGGCAGAGGCAGGGGAGGATAAGCCAAGCCTGAAAAAAAAATGCGACGGACGGTGCAAGGCAAGAAGGAAGAAGGGTGTTGAACACTGAAGTAGGTTATGATCAATTATGTAGAAGACTAAGAAAACACCTGAGTGGAGTACGATGCCTCGAGGAACGGTAGCTCATGGGGCGGCAACTGCAACCCGGCCCAATCTCCAGCGTACACATCAAAGCTGCTCTCATAGCAACGGGTGGCCCTTTGGTTGTCCGGTAAACAATCGTCACCTGGGCGGTGAGACTGGCTGGGCCAAGTTTCTCCGGGATTCGAATGGGGTCAATCCCTATGGGGAAATATTCCTAGAAAGGACTAGTGTCCTTAACTTGGTCACCCGTCGGTAATCCAGCCAATGAAATTGGGGCACACAAAGCCGCTTGCCCTGATCCCGTGCCTTTGTGCACTTGGTGAAAAAAAGCACAGAATCTCATTCTACTCGACCGAAGCACTTCGACAACCACCCCATCGACCTCGCTGCGCTCACCGGGACTTTCACAATGAAGTGTGAGTAAATCGCCATTACTTCTCGATCTCATGCTTCCCCCCCTTTTCGATCCGAGCTGACAGAATGTTACTATAGTCATGAAAGTGGGCCGTGTGGCCATCATCACCCGTGGCCGGTATGCCGGTAAGAAGGTACGACAAGAGAATTCCGTTTTATTTTATTTTATTTTATTATTTTATTTTTTGGCGAGAATGGTTGGGGGGAACACGTGGAATCGATCGAGGGAGGAGAGACGAACCCGAGAAATAGCGATTTCGATATGAAGTACATCGGGCGATGGAGGAGAAAAAGAACGAGGATCAATTGTCGATTATACTAGAGGGATGTGCTGACCGGGGTTTTCTTTTGCGATATTGCAGGTCGTCATTGTCCAGCCCAACGACACTGGTTCCAAGGCGCACCCCTTCCCCTACGCCATCGTTGCTGGTATCGAGCGTTACCCGTTGAAGGTCACCCGCCGCATGGGCAAGAAGACTGTTGAGAAGCGCAGCAAGGTGAAGCCTTTCATCAAGGTTGTCAACTACAACCACTTGATGCCCACCCGCTACACTCTCGAGCTTGAGGGTCTTAAGGGTGTTGTCTCCGCCGACACTTTCAAGGAGGTCTCCACGCGTGAGGATGCCAAGAAGACCGTCAAGAAGGCTCTTGAGGACCGCTACACCAGCGGCAAGAACCGGTGGTTCTTCACTCCTCTGCGTACGTGCAATTCTAAGATTCCAAACACTCTGCCGAGCACGGCGCTGACGATTCGCAGGTTTCTAAACGGGGTATTTTTGGGCGTTATGTTGTTTAAGCGCACAAGGTCTTAGATGAGGCAAAGGGAAAAAAAAAGGCATCGAGCGCATTCGGTTCATGAGCATGGGACGGCCGGAAGACGTATACCATAGCTGGAGAAAGAATTGGGGATGTATCGATGTACAAGTCCAGTACTTGGCCATCTTCTTTAATGAAGGAGGCTATTCAGATCTGGTATCCTCTAAATGAAATGGAAACATGAACAAATTCAAGATTCACCTTTGTTTCTTCTAACGATTGCTGCTATACTACTCACTCCCGTGGGTTTCCGGGTTGCCGCTGCTCCGGATTGAGCATGTCTGTCTTGCGTGCCCTCTGTGAAGGGCATTGGGTTAGGGCATGTCCCCTCTTAGCATTGCCATCCCCGCCTTTAACACATTCTTTCGGTAAACATGGCATGGGATAGCCGAATAGGCGACAGAGAGCGTGATCTCTCAACCCATGTTCTATAATAGTAACCGCGCTCTCGGCAGAGGACTAGACAGGGCTATGCATGCAAATCGGGAGTGGTCGGCACGGAGTAGCTCGGGGCAGGGCAGGAAGGTATCAACAGAGACTTCACTAGTTAGTAGTGTCGAATCGCTACCTACCTCCCTAGTACTACGTAGAGGGAAACCGTAACAGCCCTCGTATTCCTCGGTTCTGACCTACATTGGACTACTGCAATGGTTGCATATCAGTCGCACCGTTTCTCAATTTTTCTGGTCTAGACAGTCGGGTATTATGATTCCCTTCCTTCTATACCTTGGTGCATGCAACTGCATGAGATAATTGTGTCGTCAGTCAGATGGGTTCTCTTGGAGAGCTATTTGTTGGACACCGGTTTTGCAGCCATCTATTTTAAGGAACAGTACATGTTGTACTACTACGTCCTGCTTGTCGGTCCGGGGATCCGGGCCAGTTAACGTACTCTGTACGCTCACACATTGTTCGATCATATGAAATAGGCATCATAATCAGTCGCTTAGTGTGCCTGCCGTCGCACCGCTAAACTAGTTCCTGAGTATCATTGTGAATAATTTGTGGATCCCAGCACTACCTAAGCATAAATTAACAAAAGTACAGAGTACAATGTAACAAATGCACCAGACAAGGTTCTAAGAAAAGCAACTCCTCTCCAGACTGAGGGGAAAGTGCTCAGGCCAGGGTCTCTAAACGAGCTGCATCACTGATCTACGAGGGATATCTGTCAATGTGCCCCAGACAACGGTTGGCGATCAACCGACAGATTCCCCTGTTTGGCTAATGGGAAGATATCAATATACATGAGCAAGGACGCAGTTCGGAGTACTAAGTTCTGTCTGATCCAGTGACAACTACTGGTAAGTACTCAGCGATAGAGCAGGACTCACTGGTATGAAGTCAAAGCAGGCACAATAAAAAAAAAAAAAAAGAGAGAGAGAGAGAGAAAGGAAGAAAGAAAGAAAGAAAGAAAGGAAATAGAAAGAAAGAAAGAGCGCACATACACACATAAATACAAGGATGAAATCAAAATTGCGGACCCTTTATTTGCACCATGTTTGGATTAATTCTGAGACTGAGTATGAGGGTCATTCATTATCGTTGCCAACACTGACAGGCGGCTTTGAGACCCGCAATCACATGTTAACCACATATCTGTTGCATCGCCATTTGCGATAGGTAGGAATACCACCAAGAACTGGACAGCCCACCCGCTCGTTTATGCTTCAGCCTCTTTCGCCACTAGGATAACGCAACCTTGGTGAGCTCATACCCATCAATCAACTAGTTGACAAGCTGTGTGGAACTCTCAGAGAAAGGCTAGAAAGCTCAACTCGAAATTTGAGAGACATCGAAAAAGGATGAGGATGAGGAAGAAAAGAGCACACCACAAGCAACATCACTCCTTTCCTGCTTATCTCCCAAGATCAAGTCCTGTACGGGGAGAAACGGCGTGGCCGAATCATTGGGCAGGGAATCAAGAGGACTAAACGTCTAGTCCCGGTCGTTCCATTGATCAAGTTTGTCTCCCCGGTCGGTTTAGATGCAGGTTATCGGGGACGAATGGGACGAATGGGACGAATTGCCGTCTATTCTTGGGCCGACCATCTCTAGCCGGAGCTCCAGCCCCCGATGAGACGATAGTGATGATTATGATATGATTCTTTTTGCTTTTGCCCCTCCCTATATGGACGGCCCGCTATCACATGCGGGCATGCCCATACTGGCATCAGTAGTAAAAATTAAAATAAAAAAGTCCAGTAATAAAAGTCCTTCGCCCCCTAGCATCCGTAATATCTTTCTTTTCTCCTCTATCATCTGGAATTTCTTGGATTTGAAATCGAAATTCACAGCTTTCCCTTTTGCTTCTTCTGTTTCGGGGTTTCTGTATACCATCGTCCTGTCTTGCCGCACTCTAAAGTAGGGTTCAGTATCCTAACTCTCCCTAAACTTTCACCTTTTTCATTTCTGTGCTTGCATATTCTCCTTTCCCCTCCCTTTTTCTATTCATCTGGTAGGTTTATTGGACTTGAAACTTGAACGTGGTCCTAACATTGCTTCCCAAGAACATATGCCACACGCTGAACGAGACACGATGGGCGACAATCCAGTCAACGGCGAAATTCCTCGCTCTTATTTCATCCATGTAAGCTATTACATTTGCCCCCTTCCATCTCGAGGCTCTGTGGACTGGTTGACTGACCTCTGTTTCTATAGCATCTGGCTTCGTACCCTGTCGTTTCCGACTCGATCACGGTGCTCAAATCCAACAAGTATGGCGCAAAGTCCTTGCAATACGCCGACGAAGGCTACAACCGTCTTGCCAAACCGTTCCTCCCTTACCTATCTAAACCTTACGGCTTCGTTGCCCCTTATATCGCTCGCATGGATACCCTCGGGGACCAGGGATTGACCAAGATTGACTCGAGGTTCCCAATTATTAAGCAGGACACCGAGGAGCTCAAGGTGATGATCCACGATGGTGCTTATTACCCGGTGCGTTTCGCTGGGGAAGTGAAGGGTCATGTCTTCGACACCTATGGCTCCGAGTACAGTAAATGCGGTGGTGATGGAGTGGTTGCGACCGGCAAAGCTATCATCACTACCAGCCTAGTGCTGTCGCAGGAGTCCCTGGGCTACATCAGCTCTCTGCTGCAGAATCAGACCACGCAGGTCAAGGATGCAGTCAATGATAAGAAGGATAATTAGTTGGTCATAGCTGTCGGGGTGTGGAGTTGGAGTGTGAAGTGAGCGGGCATTGAATGTGTTTTTTTATTTCTTCCTTTTTTTTTTCCCTAGAAAGTTATGCTTCTGGCTGGTCTTCCTTTTTTAAGCAGGTGTTTTCATCTTGTCAAGCTTACAGTGTTCTTAACTAGCCCTTGCCCAAATCGCATCTTCTCAGTACTAGGAATAATTGGGGAGATGGCCCGTTTTCCTAACCCCCCAATCCATTTTCTTTTTTCATTTTCTATAAAAAAAAAATGATACGGTGTTTGTTTTTACATGTGAATTACTACCATCATGTAGGGGTCACCAAAGTCAAATGCACAGCAACATTGTTGCATCTGAAGTTTTTTTGGTGCCATTAACTGATTGTCTGACATGTGAATTGGCAAGGCTAGCATGTGATTTCTTGATATGGATAAATCACGTTGGGTCCACATTCGGTAGGAGGGCGCGTCAAACGCGTCAAACATCCAATCTAAACTTGATCTACCGACTTCCTGGGTAGATCAAGAATAAACATACTGACTGCTACTACCACCTAGTGGATCTGATTTCTCTTGCGTATCACTAGTCAGAAGCAACAAGTTACCCTGGGCTAATCCGCCGGTTCTTTTCTTTGAATCAATCAAACACGATGCCTCTTGTTCGCAAACGTCGAGCAGTACGTCCCTTCCAGCCTCTCCAAGACCAGACAGGTGAAACCAAAGTTACTAAATAATATTCCCCGTTTCAGGAGCCAGAATCCCCCAACAATTACTCCAGTTCTCTGGAACGTGAAAGCCACGTATCTGTCGAAAATGCCCGCCGTCGTCGCAGACGGACCGATGATGCCGTTTCTAGTAGTGACGAATCGGACGAAGTGGAGGCGGGTGCCCCGAGTAGTACCAATGTGATGGTGAACAAACTGGTCAGGTTAGCACTGGCCAGCGAGTATTCTCGATTGCCAATTCGGAGAACCGACATCAGCACCAAGGTTCTGGGGGAGCAAGGTTCAAGACAATTCAAGACTGTATTTAATGAGGCGCAACAGGTCCTACAGAGGATTTTTGGGATGGAATTAACCGAGCTGCCTGGCAAAGAGAAAGTGTCCATACAGCAGCGAAGAGGTGAGAAATCCTGCCTACTTTCTTCCCGGTTTGTGTGGTCAGCCCTATACAGGGTTTACTGATTTTGATATAGCCGCCCAAAAGGTCGAACGTCCTTCGTCGACGAATAAATCTTGGATACTGACTAGTACGCTACCGCCTGCTTATCGGAATCCCGAGATTTTGCCTCCAACGAAAGCACCTTTGGAGGGCATCTATACTGGTTTATACTCGTTTATTATTGCGGTGATCTTGCTCAACGGGGGATCCCTTCCCGAGCAGAAGCTCGACCGCTACCTGAAACGGACTAATGCCGATACATATACGCCCGTCGACCGCACGGATCGATTGTTGCAGCGTCTCTGTAAAGAAGGTTACTTGCTGCGAGTCCGCGATATGGATGGCGGGGAGGAAGTGATTGAGTACATGGTCGGCCCGCGAGGGAAGATTGAGGTCGGGGCTCAAGGTGTAGCGGGTTTGGTCCGTCAAGTCTACCGTCAACTGAATCCCACGGAAGACAACGATATCACTCCCTCCGAGAGGAATAAAATGGAAGATTTCGAGCTGCGCCTGGCAAGGAGTCTTGGGTTTCCAAAGCCCGCTCGGCGGACCGACAACCAAGCTACGAATGAGGGTGACGATGCAGACAATCAGCAATCGGAACAATCTATGGAGTCTGATGATGAGTCGGATGAGAGCGGTTGAGACAGTTGCAGTATAGTGGTAGGTTCTGTGCGTATTGATACACAGGTTGGCTGGTGCTTTATAACTCATTTAAGCAAGATCTGTTGGATTTTCTGTATGAATGATCTATGAGAGTATGAATTGGTATGGATGTAAATAATACAAGGATTTTCCTACGTACGTACATACATAGCCATCCGTATTGTGAACATGGACATTACCTCGTTCAGCGCCAACATCTGATACCATGAATCTACAAGAATGGAAAGATTTATCCTACAGTACATCTTGTTCGGGGCCTGCCTCTAGTATCAACATCAAACGCCCGGGGTACATTTCAACCAATCCATAGGACTTTATGTAGAAGGGAAAGAAATAGCCATATCATCACGGTCGTATATCTATGGAGAAGGATGGGAGAAGACGAAAATAGAAACAAAGGAAGAAAGTGGGCAGCCGTCGCTGATGACTACCCCACTCATTTATTTACTCGCTATCGCTGGCACTGCCATGAGCAGAACCGTTGTCTGCATCCTGATGCAGGCCCTCGGTAAGTATGTACTCGGCTTGCTGTAGAGTGGACTTGATCTCGCTGTTATTGTAAACGAGCTCGGCAGGCTTCTGTCCATGTTTATTTCTGACCCGTGGGTCACAGCCCGCTTCACACATCATCTTAATCATTTCCAAGCCAAGCTCGGAGTCCTTTTCGTTGGCGTACCGGACTGCGACATGAAGTGGGGTATCTTTATCGAGACGAGTGAGGGGGTCACATTCGAAAAATTGGATATCAAAAAGAGAATCCATTATGTCGTCTACAACAGCATCGAGTTAGGTCGGGGATTATTAACAGTGGCGATGGTATATACTCAAGGCTGCGGGAGCTCAGCAGGCAGACTTACAGCTTCCGTATGCGGCGCAGATATGAAGGGCATGGTTCCCCAATGGATCTGTGACACTGTTGAAGAACTTCGCCACTTCTTCGTTCGACTTCCCCTTCAGGTCCTTCAAGACCTGTTCAATCAAATGGAGCTGGTCTCGTCGACAGGCTTCCACAACGAGCTCCCGATGAGATGCACCCTAATCGGTCAATGCCTGATTCCTAAAGTGATATACATCAGGCATAAGCAACACTTACATCGTCAGCCATAACTGTTGATGGAGAGCTTTTCGCTGAAGTGAGAAGAATACCAATCTACTCTCGAAGATATACTGCGTAGATAGGTATATGAACCGCGTAGTAAAGGTGATTGCGCGTCTGGGCCGGGCTGAGTGGGCAAGGCAGTACTCAGGAGGCGGACTCGGATAAGGGCGCGGATAGCCGGTAACAAAGAGATACTCAAAAAAAGTGAGTACGTATAATACAAATAATCACCAAATCAGGGCTTTTAGTTGTTCTTGAAGACATCCACACGTACCAGAATGTTGGAGGAGGGACCAGACGATCACCATTGGTGTTGTTGACAGGCTCCAGGGTGCCTAGATCTTATTAGCAGGCAGCTCCCCGCTGCATAATTCCCGCCCGGAGAATTAATTGTGCCGTTCCGTCTGGTCTGCCCCGCGCCCAATGCCCGGAGCCGCAAGGGAAGGCGGTAAGGGACTGTTTCTATCCGCCAACGCTGTTCGTTGACAAGGGCAGAAGAAACCGCATATGCGCCCTTGCTGCAGGACGGTGGAAGCAAGTACACACAGTTCTCTGGTTGCTTTATGCAAGTGATATGTGATGAAAGAATTATTTGCTCCAGATTGTCTGACTAATACATACTACACACTGCTGCCAGCACCTACGATCATTTAACAATGCCATTGACCTGTTGTGTTGCTCCAATCTATGTTGCTCCCTGAATTGGAAGATAGTACTAACTTGGGTTGATCGATCTATCATATAGTCTGCCCCAATTGCAGTAATGCACTAACGATCTCACGAGGAGAACCGACATCCAGACATCCTCTTGGAATCAACCGATTCGAGTGCCGTACATGCCCTTATCAGTACGCTCTGGACCAAAGTTGGTATGAGAAGACCCCAATGAAGCAAAAAGAGGTGGAAGATGTCTTTGGCGGCAAGGAAGAATTTGCAAATGCGGACAGCATGGCCAGTAAGTGTGGTGTCTCATTAAAAAAAAATGTGTATATATCATGGTGGAGGCTGACGTGCATCTTCTTTTCACCCTTGCCTACAGCTCAATGCCCCGCAGAGAACTGCAATGGAGACCGTGCATACTTCTTCCAGCTGCAGATTCGAAGTGCAGATGAACCCATGACTACATTCTTAAAGGTGCGTTCTCCCTCGAACGCATGCGGGCGGTTTTGTATTTACCTCGCATATACTGACCGTTGAGCCGAATAGTGCACTACATGCGGTGCCCGATGGAGAGAAAATTAATCTGTTTGATTGAGAGTTATTTCAGATGGTGTGTGGTGAGAAGGCAAAAAAACGACATGGTAGAGCTTCTATAATTATTGGGCTGCTATTTGTAGGTGGTGATTTACATGGAGTTTCGAGATACCCCTCAATGATTATATGATTATTACTATCTAGAAAATTTTTCTCATTAGCGGCGGCAGATAATCGTCATTTTTGGATTGCCCAAAAAAAAAAAAAATATATCATGGTAAAGCTTGGGTGTCTGGAACCGGATGAGGTTGACTTTTTTATTTTGCCTCCCGAATGTACCAAAAAAAAAAAAAAAAAAGATGAGGGCCATTGACGATCTAAACTGTAGGGGAAGGGGAATCAAGTCTATTTCTATGTTTTGTTGAGACTGATGAGTTTTTTACAATAACATTGTTACTTATAATTATCATCATTTTATATTTTTGTTTTTTTCCTACGTTGACCTCACATCTCCAAAACACAAAAAAGACCTCCTTTGTGGATCAACGGGCGCATGCCACCGCTGCTTTGGCAAAGCTGCGTGTATTAAAACCCCTCGAGGAACAAATCAAATGTTTCGGCCGCCGCGGGGTTCTGTTGCAAACAGGTCCAACACTGATAGGAAAAAAAAAAAAAAAAAAAAAAAAAAAAAAAAAAAAGAACCAGCCTATCTTCTGCGTTGATGCCCAGTATTTCAGTCCAAAATCCACCGAAAGAATTTTCATTGTACACAGTTCGTAGTGGAGGCCGTCAGCGCACCGAGCACAATGGACCCAAGGAAACGTAGGATCCTCGATACCTTAGCAGCAATTTCTGGGCAAGAGCAAAATTCGAAAGGCTCCGCCATGAAGATTTTGCGCTGGTCCCGCACCTTCCTTGTGGGGCCTTGACCCCTCCATGTCCAATGATAAGAGCGGCTCGCCAAGGGTTAGAGCCCGCCGGTTACCTTAGTCATCTACCTTCTCGCTTGCCCCTCCATATAAGGATTTCCCCCTCCTCCCCTCCCACAGAATTTTTCCTCTTTCCTCCTTGTCCGCTTCAGTACGTATATCATCCCCCTCCGCCTGGATTTCATTTCTTTCCTTCTTCATCCTCTTACTGACTCTTCTCTTTGCTCAGTACCTCTACGCGATCAGCCGTAGTCCCTGAGCAAGTTTTCAAGAACTCTTCTAGTATCTTACAAAGAACTACAAAAGTTCATTTCTCCAACCGTCAAAATGGGGTACGTTTCAACTCGAGCGTCTACTGATTTCCTTACTGGACGAAAAATTCCATAACATTAAATGCTGACATCCTTTCTCAATAGTAAGGAAGACAAGACTCACATTAACATCGTCGTTATCGGCCACGTCGATTCCGGCAAGTCCACCACCACTGGTAAGCCGACCGTTCTCCGTCTCGTACACTATCCTGTCATATGATACTTATTCCTCGTAATAGGACATCTCATCTACAAGTGCGGTGGTATTGACCAGCGTACTATTGAGAAGTTCGAGAAGGTAAGGAAATCCTTCTCCCTCCCTATCCATTCACGGTCCAGATGTTCGTGGATGCTAACCATTCCCGCTACAGGAAGCTGCCGAACTCGGAAAGGGTTCCTTCAAGTACGCCTGGGTGCTTGACAAGCTCAAGTCCGAGCGTGAGCGTGGTATCACCATCGATATTGCCCTCTGGAAGTTCCAGACCGGCAAGTATGAGGTCACTGTCATTGATGCCCCCGGTCACCGTGACTTCATCAAGAACATGATCACTGGTACCTCCCAGGCCGATTGTGCTATCCTCATCATTGCCTCCGGTACTGGTGAATTCGAGGCTGGTATCTCCAAGGATGGCCAGACCCGTGAGCACGCTCTGCTTGCTTTCACCCTCGGTGTCCGCCAGCTTATTGTTGCCCTCAACAAGATGGACACCTGCAAGTGGGCCGAGGACCGTTACAACGAAATTGTGAAGGAAACTTCCAACTTCATCAAGAAGGTCGGCTACAACCCCAAGGCCGTTCCCTTCGTCCCCATCTCCGGCTTCAACGGTGACAACATGCTTGAGCCCTCCCCCAACTGCCCCTGGTACAAGGGTTGGGAGAAGGAGACCAAGGGTGGCAAGGTCACCGGTAAGACTCTCCTCGAGGCCATCGATGCCATCGAGCCCCCCGTCCGCCCTGCCAACAAGCCCCTCCGTCTGCCCCTCCAGGATGTCTACAAGATCTCTGGTATCGGAACTGTTCCCGTCGGCCGTGTCGAGACCGGTGTCATCACCCCCGGCATGGTCGTCACCTTCGCTCCTTCCAACGTCACCACTGAAGTCAAGTCCGTTGAAATGCACCACCAGCAGCTGAAGGAGGGTCTCCCCGGTGACAACGTTGGCTTCAACGTCAAGAACGTTTCCGTCAAGGAAGTCCGCCGTGGCAACGTCGCCTCCGACTCCAAGAACGACCCCGCCGCTGCCTGCGAGCACTTCACCGCCCAGGTCATTGTCCTCAACCACCCCGGTCAGGTCGGCGCTGGTTACGCTCCCGTCCTTGACTGCCACACTGCCCACATTGCTTGCAAGTTCGCTGAGCTCCAGGAGAAGATTGACCGCCGTACCGGAAAGTCTGTTGAGTCTTCTCCTAAGTTCATCAAGTCTGGTGATGCTGCCATTGTCAAGATGATTCCCTCCAAGCCCATGTGTGTTGAGACCTTCACTGATTACCCTCCTCTTGGTCGTTTCGCTGTCCGTGACATGCGTCAGAGTAAGTGCCACTTCTTGTCTCCCCTCTCCTTCAGCTCAAAGCTAACCGTCGTTCAAAGCCGTTGCTGTCGGTGTCATCAAGGGTGTCCAGAAGAGCGCAGGTGGTGCCGGCAAGGTCACCAAGGCCGCCCAGAAGGCCGGCAAGAAATAAACTGTTTACGACGAAAGTTGATAAAATACCAGTTTCAATTTAGATACGAGTATGTAGAAAAACTGCATACACGAAATGAATTTCTGATTGCTTCATGCACTTTCGCCCGATAAATTCATACTAAATTTTTGTAGTCATCTTGACAAGGAGGATGATGGTAGATCCTTTTAAAAACAGTACCTAAGGTGGTAACGCCTTCGCCGTGCACCGTGCTATCTCCAGGGACGTGATATTTAGATTTGCTTGTACTTGCGAGGATTTGACAATGCGCAAGTACTTCAGTCTCTGCTGTATGATTTATTTGTCAATCGGAAAATTGTTCATACGTATGACTCCATAAAAAGAAATCATTTTCACTGGTACTGCGAATCGTCATGCTCCGAAGAAGACTGGGGAGTTTCTGGTGAGATTCACCTCAAGCAACGCAGCGAACTTAGCTACGATTCACCCAAATCCTGTTGTTGGCTTTGTGCCATTACCTACGCGGTTGTTTACTCAGCTCTGTATGACTTTTCCACCTGAAGTAGTGCCACAGTACCTAATATACCTGCATTGACTGTGTTTATCTTCCGACTCTCAGGTTTTATATAGATGCACCTAGAACGTCAGCGACTAAAGCAATCAAACTGTATCTTTCAAACATATCCTCGATCAGGTCCGAGAATGTATATAGAAAGAGATAAATATCTGGATATACATGTTTATATTTTTTCATGAATACCGACAAGATCTCATGATGATGTCACCAGTTGTATGCCCAACTAGTTGGTGCCTGCCTGGGGTATCCCTGTCTAGCTCCCTCCAGCTGACATATAAGTCGGTGTAGGGACACGCCATGCGTACAGCCTTTATCTACACTAGCTCTCATCGTGGAAAAGTAAGAATAACTTCCATCCAACATCGTCATCATGAGTTCTCCACAGTTCTACCCGAATGCACTCACAACGGTCGACATCGAGCCCGAGTCCCTCCAGAAGACCCTCGGGGAGCTACTCGTGGCGGTGCGCCGAGGAGTAGATATAGTCCAACATGGCAGTCCTCCCTCAGCCAGCTGGGGCACTGCCGGTCTATACACAGGAGTTGCAGGTAAGTTCTGACGGAAGTTGATTCGACAGGTAGGGGCGAATACTGGGTGTCGGGATGAACGAAGCAGTAGATGCTAAGCACTAACCCTGATACTTATTATCTTAGGAGTTGCTCTCGCCTTTCTCAGACTCAACCATCAAGCTGCATCGTTGAATGAGCAAGGAAAGGATCCGATTGACTTTGCCAGACTCGCTAAAGAGAGGATCCCATCAACCGGTCCGAATATCAAACTGGTACCGGCAAGATTATCGCCCGCGGGTTCGTCGTCTCCAACCACCGCGGCTGTGCTGCGTATCGTATCCGGGGATGCTGTGAATGATAGCGATATTGCAATTCTTCAGGATGCTGTTGACCTTGCTCTCCAAACTGGACATATTGTCCCCCATAGCGGGCGGATGATGGGGGTTGATGAGACCTTGTTCGGCAGAGCTGGACTACTATGGGCGATCTTGAATCTTCGAGAGCATGAATACGATGATCATGCTAGAGCATCCTTGAAGCCGATATTTGATGCTATCCCCAAGCTCGTAGACGTCATCGTCGATGCAGGAAGACAAGGCCGGAAGGATTACGTTGAAAAACGTGGCGAAGAAGATGCTCTTCCATTGATGTGGATGTGGATGGAGGATCGTTATGGTCTGGGACTGTGAGTGTCTATTCGGAAATCTACACCAATTGAAAAATAAGTCAAGCACTAACCGGGTGGATCCACCAGTGTGCATGGGATGGGTACGTGCTTGCATCATTAAACAATGGTGGTTGATCATTGTTGGTCAGACTGACATCTTTACAGCCGGTATTCTCGCGGTTCTGCTTGCTTGTAAGCCATCGGAGCTCAACGACGGTGCTCTGCGCAATTACTTTCCCTGGATAGCAGGCACCATCTCAGGCATATGCAAGATATGCATTGCCAGCGACGGCCATCTTCCCACGTCCATTCCTCGGTCCCATTCATCATCCAGACGGGCTTCTGAACTGGTTCAGATCTGCCATGGCAGCCCTGGTGTTCTCCTGCTCATGGCCTGTGCAAGGAGGAACGTAGTTCTGATGTCCAATTTCTGGGAACCCACCTGGGATGAAGCCATCCGTCAGGCAAGCGAGAGGGTCTGGGAAGAAGGTCTACTTCAGAAGGGTGGCGGGCTTTGTCACGGTATAGCAGGCAATGCCTGGCCGTGGTTGATGCTGCATGACAGCTTCGAGTACGACATCGGCATGATTCAAACTGCGAAGCGCAATTACATCGAGCGAGTCCAGGCTACCGACAGCAAATGCACCGAAAATGGACTCACGGGCGATTACTTCCTATCTCGAGTGCTTGCGTTCCTACTTCATGCTCGGGACACTCGTCCTTATAATATGTCTGCCGATGCTTACCGCATGCCTGATCATCCATTTTCCTTGACGGAAGGGTTGGCAGGCACTGTTTGTGCGTGGGCTGAGGCGTGCGTCACAATCCAAGCGAGACTGCGGAAGATGCAGCTCGATGAGAAGGGACCAATTTCGGGAGATGCTCTCCAGAATGACCCTGTCTTTCGAGAGCTGGAGAATCGCCAATTAGGATTTCCTACTATTGCCCACTATAAACCAAACGGTTTACCCTGAGATGGTAATTGAGCACGGAGGTATATTGAAATTGGAGTGAAAAAAAAAGGGAAAAAGTTTCAATTGCTTCTTGCTCGCTGGACAGTCTCGGGTCTATGAATATGCTATGTGCCCAAGGATAGGGAGAGTGAAATGGAAAAGAAATCCAAGCGCTATGCTAAACTATTGAAATCGCTATGAAAAATTAAATGACAAAGGTGAATATTAAAAAAACGTAAATCCAGTCCGATATATCGGCAGCTCCCCGGGGGTTTCAAAGTTGCCCGGAGGTGATTCAACAGCAACCCTCCAACGACGCCAGCAATGATTTGACTGGTGATGGAGATCCCCGCAATAAGTACAGGGGGTCCTAATTTGCTCTGGGGCGCGATTTTGCCTTCCTGGTTCAGGTTGACTGTGGCTGCGATTCCGGGACTTATCATGTTGTGTAAAATTAACTCGACGCATCTGTTGAATAACATATTCGTTGATTTCCTCCTGACTGGGCCGTTTATTGTGTCCACGGACAGTATGACGACGCTTCGGATATCTATCATCGCGACTCATTTGCTGCATGACGAATTCGTTGATCTCATCCTGAGAGAGATCCTCAGGAAGTGGTGGTGGTGCCATACTCGACGAGGCGACTGGAGACTCTTCTAGCGGAGAAATAGCCCGGAGTTTCTTATCTTCTCGCTTTTCCCCTCGAAGGAATTTCTCATGTTCGACAGCCAGCTCTGCAAGCTCCTGAAACGTCATTCGGTTCGCTGGGTTCGGTGCGTTTATTCGACTATCCTGGAGCATATCCGTCGCCCAGTCATCCCACTCGGTACGCGACTTCAGCTTGGTCAAAAACAGAGTGTTGATCTGTGCGTCGGGGATGCTAAAGTTATCGTCTATCTGGGTGAGACCCTCTCGCATGGCCTGGATCAGCGAAATGAAGTCGGCGACAGGGTCGGACTGGGCCGAGTCGAAATCCACAAATTCGCTGATTTGGTGGATCATCCGCATATTCCGCTGCCAGACATCCATTTCGGCAAATGAGAGACGCGGGTCGCGATGGAATATCTGGGGAATGAGTCTTGCGTCCAGGAACGAGGGGTCCGCTTATGGATTGTTTTTCTCAGCATTGCTAGTAGGGAGAGGCGTGACGTCATGTGAGGCTTATCTAAGGCAGTCTTCATCCTTTTTGATTCTCATGCTAGGGGAAGCATTTCTGTTACAACTGTACATGAAAATCTATCTCTGCTGCTATGTACCTGCAGAATTACTGCTACTATACAAGTGTCAATGTACGACTAAAGAACCATGGAAACGGGCTAACTGACCGGCTGTGGATAGTACGTCTCCGAAGTATTGACACAAATGAAATGGAACCCATGCGCTCAATATTGATTAGGGTATATCTCTGGGCACCACAAGTCTCCTTATAGCCCTTTATGAGCTGTCGTCGGAGTTGGATTGGTCGGTTGGCCTCTTTCTCTCCCTAGCATCGTCTGTATAGTCCCGGACTACTGTTGAAAACCCCCCTTCGCGCCGCCATTTCCTGCTTCACGCAGTTAGCTAATCCAACTTCTTGCGAATTGATGGTAGCATGTCTTAGGGATTTCTTCTCTAGATCTGTTAACTCTGAGGTAAATCAGTCCAGGGCGATACCTCTGAAGCACGCATGGACGATCTCACCACTTCTTCACCTTTATAATTCACTAAGTCTCGGAGACTCTCAACAAACACATAAACATAATTGAAGCAGGACTTGCTGTTCGTATCTTTAACTGATGTGTGGAGCTTCAGTCATGTTGGGTCAAAAATAACCCACGTCATCTGTTTTCCATTGATTGCCATTCTGATGCGCGTTCTGACTCGGTGGAACTTGAGCTCTGAGCGTCGCGTTTTCGATTTGATCACGCTATTGATTTATTTGTTCGTTCATTTGCAAGGTTTGGTTGGAAATGGTATCTCTAACCGCCTCTGCGATTAGTTGTCATGCCTTGTCGACATTGTCAGGGATTGTCGACGTTAACCCTTTTCAGTCGAAGGAAACACAATATTCCAGTTGCTGTCTGTATTGCTTCATCCAAGGAATGCTTCCATGAAGGATCATCTAGAAGATGCCGATAAATAAAGGAATAACAAAGTTTTTGATATAGACGAGACGAGCACCGGACCCACGGCAGGTTGCACATACCCTTCTCCAGTCTCGCCTCTGCAGCATAAATTACCGGCTTCAATTCATTGTCAATATTCGTCGAGGACACAACGGGTGGAAAAAATGCCATATACAGCTCGAGAACCTAAAGACTCAGGCCGCGTAATGTCGAAAGCATCTCCCAAAGTAACCATATACATAGTCTACCGTAGATTGATACACGCCCGATCCAGCTTGATTCTCCCACACTGGTTGAAGCGGTTCAGTCGGATGTCCGTGAATATGGCAACCCACTTGGTTTCCACCACCACTCCCACCATCGGGCACGGTTTACGAGTATTATAGAGATTTGTCTCGGATCCTTATTTTTTTGTTTTCCGTGGCAATTGGGCGCTCCTGTCTCACTTCTGGATTATTGGCACTTCGGGTCCAATATTCCGTCTTTCTTAGCCCAATTAGACGTCCGGCTGGATACTATACTTGCATGCCAGATAAGAGCACCCAACAGCCGCATTGGATATCCTTGAAATAGGGGACTCGGTTCGTGTCTTGGTTGAGGGCGAGCATGAGTTCTACCGGGTGTATCCATGAAAATTGGCCTTATGAGGTTGCCAACAGTACCTGGAATGAACTCCAGGTTTATTTTTATGGATGCCGAACTGGCCGGAGGAGAGTAAGTAAGCTAGGTCTTGGGGCTGCCACTCAGATTGACCTTCCATGAAAAGTGACCTTCCATGAAAAGCTGGAGGGAATGGCCATCTGAGACTCATGGACATCGTGGGCCTCCACTATGGGCTCCTTGTTCGCTCTATCTTGGTATCGTAATGCATATATTTTCACCGATAGACTATGCTGTACTGGGATCTCCGACGGAAATAGACAGATGATCAAGAGATGGCTGGAGAGGAAGAAGATAGGTGCTGAAAGTGAGTTATATACTACTATGGAAGGTGAAGGTCGAAACGGTGTAACTGGTGAATTGTATAAGTAGAATAGGATTTTTCATACTAAGCATTCACAGTTGATATTAATTCATTCTATGATCAGAATCCGAGCGATGAATTAAATGCTCCGGAGTGAAAAGGATAACAAACACCACTATACTGCTAGTGAAGTTGCATGCTTCTGTAGCTACTCTATATTCCTCTACTTCATTTAGCAAGATATTCTTTAACTACTTCCAGGTGATGTAAAATCGTGTAGAATCGTCGTGCCGTACTATATAGTCATGTGATCATCGCCTTTTCTCATCCATAGCATCTAAAACACCACCATCCATCTTCGACCACCGTCCATCTTCGAAACGTTCCGACTGATCTAACAGCCCCTTCGCTCTATCGCTGTAACGTCTAATCCCTCCTTACGGAGTAGGTACAACATCGAATGCCCCACCTATGAGCTTTGTCGAATACGAGGAGTGGCAGTGCTAGTAAGTCCATCTTGCTGACGATGATGGATGCTTTGGGGGAGCGGCTTCCTTGGCGCTGTTGAGACCATTTCTTTCCTTCGAGATCGGCTCTTAGTTATGCCACTATTATCTGTTTAGCTGCAGAGCTTTCCTGCCTGTGACGTCGATTAGACTAGGACGCCCCCCTACTCGATCTTATACGGTCATGCTATGCTCTTCCAAATCTTACTGATTCTCCACCGCAAAAATGGACACGGTGCCTCCATCATACCAGACGGCCACCACCAAAGATGCATGGTCTATTATTGCTCAGTATATACCATCCAGTGACCTGTGTGCGGCCACCCTGGTCTGTCAAAAATGGCATGGAATCTTCATGCCCTTTCTATGGGGCAATCCGGCCTCGCATTTCGGCACCGACAACGATGCTGTCTACGGTAACCTCTGACCTGGAATCTGCTGCCACAACCCCTGCTAATTAGTGCCATTAATGATACTAGTCGCCCTGACAAGATTTAGGAGGACTTTAAAGTATGCAAGGCTTGGGGTGCGGATGCTCACCCATACTCTCCACCTCCCCCCAGCCCTGTCAGAAATCTACGGGGGTCCACGACCAGAGTGGTTAAAGGAAATTCTCCACCATCTCCCAAACCTGCAGTCCTTGGTGGTTTCTAAATTGCCTTTCTTCGACCATAATGCTATGATGGCTTTAAAAGGCGTCACCAGATATGATCAACAGGCAGCCTCTGCGGTCCCTTGTACCTACAACATCCGTCTCCTGTTGGCAGACCAGGAGCCGAACGCCACGTCACAGGGCCTGGCAGAGGCGCTGTTGCGTTTCCAGGAACTTGTTTATCTTGATTTATCTTATACCACGCCGGCTCGAGATCGTATGGTCCTCTCTTCGCTATCTCAACTAGAGCATCTCCAGGTGTTGAAACTACAGGGCATCGGTTTAAAAGACACCGACGCGGAATTCCTGGCCAACGCCGTTGGCTTAAGAGTCCGGTTCCTCGACCTGCGCGATAACATGCTCACAGATATGGCTGTCCGGTCTTTGTTGCAGGCTTCATTCCCAACCCACGGCGATTCCGCCGGCGACCGCCGACCGAGTGCTGTGCCCGTGGGGACATTCGATTCTTTCCTCCGACTGCCACTGCCATTCTCCAGCCCAAAGTGGCTCAGCTCCCCAACTCTGGATGAGCATTTTTTGAAAGCATTGACCCAGCCCTTATCGGGTCGTTCATGGGTAGAGGATCTTTCACATGGTGGCATCACACATCTCTATATAGCGGACAACCAAATCACGGTTGAAGGCGTTGCGAGCCTCTTAGCCTCAGCCAGGCTACATGTACTTGATGTGGGTACGGTTGACACTGCAGAGTCCCTCCATAAAGGGCAGCGCTCTCTGCTCTCGCAGCCCCGCGACAACCATCACAAGCTCCCTGGGGCTGAAAAATTGATTCCGATTCTTGGATCTACTGCAAAGGAGAGCCTGACATACCTTAGAGTGCATCATGCCATCTGTACAGCTGATAATCCATATGAAGAATCAGCACCGTCAACTTTTGCCCTGCCTGAATTATCAGCCGAAGCCCATCATGCAGAACAGCCGGTTGAGTTTGAGCTAGAGGCTACGAATCAGATCCACGAACTCCCCACGAATGAAGCCCCTGTCTTTGAGCTCGAAGGATCTCCAATTCCGCAGCCATTAGGCTGTTCGGCAGTTGGATCTGCCAAGCGGACTGTCCACGAAGATGAACCGCTTCCGGAGCCGAGGCGGGGGTCTGTTTTTGCTCCTGAGGTTGCTGGCGAGGGACAAGATACTGTCAATGGCCATGCCCCAGCGACCAGCCCCCTCAAAGGACTTTCAATATTGACTACTCCTGACCCAGGTGTGGGCTCAAAACCAACAGGGGCGATTTCGCAATATGGCCTTTCCCTGTCAATGGACGACGATCTTCGAGACCAGAAAATCCAAGAGCTCATTTCCAAAAGACCCAAAAGTCTGACTCTCCCTCGACGAAACCATAAATGTAACAGCTTTCCGTATCTGCATCCTTCCCATGTTCCACACTTGGAGACATTGGTACTGACTGATGTTCCGTCTCATGTGCCTGCTGACTCTCACTACCTGAGACACCTGAAGCGATTTATAACAGCCTGCTCAAATGAAGCGCTACTAGCCGTTCTTCAAGCAGGGTCAGACTATTCGCTCCCCCCGGGACGGCACCGGGCAAAAGCAGAGCAGGAACGGGCTGGGTCTCTCTTTGCTTTACGGCGCCTTGTGCTTGAGATTACCCCGACAAACCAACTAAGTGGATCAGCCCGACGGACTGCGTGGAAGCCCACCGGTTTCCAGAGCGGAGCGTCCAAGTCGAGTACCGGAGATCGAGATCTGGAGAATCTATGGACGGCGTCAATGGATGACTTTAGCTTTTTCGACGAAACTGAGTGTGGAGTTCCCGAAAATGATCCCGGAAAGTACTTCCCCATGGCTGCTCTCAACGAGAAAGTTACTTTGATCCCTGGAGAAGATGATTCCGGACATTCGCGGATCTCAACCCCAGACAGATCTTCGTCTCCGGGGCTGCTTCACCATCACTCCTCATTACAGAAACACACTGGGCCGGGTTCAACCAATAACGAGAACGCCCAAAAAGACAGGAGTATGTCCCCGCCTCAAGCAGAGGTACCGACGATCGGCCTTGTCGCCGAGCTAGCCGCCTTTCGTCGCGCGAAGAGGATCGAATATGAAGAAGTGGTGCGACGGGATCGAAAACGACGTAGCACAGTGGGGTTTACCTCCCTGCTCTCGCCCTCGCCCTCGGCCTCGTCCGTGCGATCGTCATCACCATCTCCTAGCGTGCCGACAACGGGGACCGTTTCAAAAGCGCAGCTAGCCATGGCATATTTTGTCGAGGGACACTGGAAAGGAGAAGTGAAGATCGTTCGCAACGCAGCGCCCAAGGGACGGAGCGGCGTGGTGGACATGTACGGGAATTACTTTGAGAAAGGCTACTTGTATCCTTGATGATGCGGTTGGAATCTTGAATGTTTGTTTCGCAGATGTCATCATTTGCATATAACTATGTACTTTAGGTAAGTCTCAGACCAGGACGATACTGTATGGCATGGGGAATTATACGTGGGAAGAACTCCGTACTACGACGCAATGCAGGCCATTTGCATCCATTATCTTGTCATTTGTTTTTCAGTCGTTAACCCGGCTCAGAAACCCCGGTGTCACCGAGGTCAGCCATCATGATACATACAACGGCCTCACGATAGGTAGGCAACAGGCCAAAGATTAGGTACCCCGTCCACAGGAACTGAGGCCACCCAACTTGTCACGAGTGATCGTTGGAAATTTCTTCTTTACCTTTTTGTCATGCTGTGGACATACCGATGCTTAAAAATTTTGTGTTTTGTTTTTAATATCGTCTCCTGTCCACGGATGACCCGTAGTGCAAAAGTCTTCGACCCCGAAACTGAAACCCATTCATTCCATTTGAACCAAGTAAGAAAGTTTGTTCAAGATAAAGAAAAAAAAAAACGAAGAGAAACCACACAGAAGCCTTTTTAAAACTTATTCCATTTTCTTCTCTGGTTTTTTTTCCTTCCTTACATAGCCTTGGCGGCCTGAGGGGGGTTCAGCTTCTTGCCGTCCTTGTTGTACCTGATACGAGGGGGAGGGGCACGGTTGCGACGACCTTCCCGGGAACGGACACTGTAACATTGCTGTCAGCTTTTTGACGTTCTGCCCATGATCTGAGAGAGATCTATAGATATAGATATATATCCGAGGGAGTGTACGTACCGAACAATCTTGCCGTGGATAGCGCAGGAGACGCAGTACTGCAGCTTCAGGTACATCTTGGGGACGGCATAATCGGTGAAGACGGAGGCGTCGGAGATATCACCTGTAGAATGGGAAAAAGATCCGCGAGTCAGCCCCGAGTGTTTACACTAGGATATCCCTCCAGAGTCGTGCTTGCAACTGTTGTTCATCTCAATAGCTTTGTCGTCTTTCCTCTTCCTCTGTCTTGCTCTGCCCTCGCAACGTTCTCTTCGGCCACAACTCTTTCCGAACAACAGTGCGCGCGAGATGGATAGTGGGATTCAGGTGCGGGTTATCAGGGCTCGAACATACGGATGGCAGCGGACTCGACCATGTTGCGGATGGTGAATCTCTTGATCGCCTTATCCTTGGGAGTGCAGCGAGCGCAGTTGGAGCAGCGCACGGGCTTGACGTGGCCGCGGCCGTTCTTGTTACGACCGCTAGAAAAAGAGAAACACCGGTTAGTTTTCTTGGATAAACAATTGTGATCGCAGATTCCTCATTTCCGGTTCCATCTTTCTTTCCTTCGGATGGAGTTCGTGCGGCGTCGTTGAGAACGCAACGACCTAGAGGATGGACGGCATGGGAATGGATCGGTCCTTACTTGTTCGCCCTCTTCTTGACCATCTTGACGGATATCTCTGTAGCAGTAACCGGTCAGAGAATGTACAGTTCGGGAGAAAGGGGATGGCGCGTACGTGTCTTGTCGGGGTGGGATGTCGGGAGGCAGGAGACTCTCGTGATGGAGTTGAATCGGCGGGTTTCAACGTTGTGTGCGGCTAAGCGAGCCCTGGGTCACGGGATGTATGCCTTAATGCCGTGTTGCCTGACTGCCTTAATTTCTTTCTGCCTGCAGATGGCCTGAGCCATGTGATCAGGCTGACCGCCTCGTACGGTCAACATTACCATACGTATTGGGTATTATGTTTATTACAATTTAAGGAGCACTGACTTACGGACTTAGTTCCCACTAGGGAGGTACCTCATGGTACCTCCTTCCTAAGTATAGCATAGCACTACCGAGAGAAGGTGGTCCCATTGCCTGCCCCGTGACCTCAGCCCCTGTCCCTCGGAATCAAGAGGGATTAATTAATTAATATCAAGTACTCACTCCATCGACTCGAGTATCTCTTTGATTCGGTTTTATTTCATTGCAATTCCTTCTCCCATCTCTTCTCCGCCGCCACTCACCCCTTCGCCATCCCTTCTTCCCCTCCCTCCATTCTCCAGCTTGGTGTCATGTCGGCGACAGGTACTTATAGGGGAACCACCAGCCAGAAGACCGTCGGGAGAGGCAGGCTGCCCGACTTCGAGAACGCTCCGGCATCCCACATCCCACGACCTCGTCCAGACAGCTCGTCAACGATCCAAACACCGCATACCTCGTCCAGTGATATTGGGAGTTCCACCATGAGTGCCGCCAGTAGCCGACAGCGACAGAATCAGTCGAAGCGCGATGAGGTATGGATCTTGTTTTTCGACCTGGGTTGTTTACGCTACAATTTGTATTGATTTTGATTCTTATTGTTCTATTTTGTATCTATTTATTATTCTTTCTCCCCACTGCCCCCCACAGTGTTCTACGTTTTGTTTTTATTTATTTATTTTTTTTTTTTTGTGTCCCTTGTATTTGTTTACACCTCTAAAACCATGTCCAACTCATATCCTGAATAGGCGATCCGTCGAAAAATGGAAGCGGACCTCAGCAAAAAAAAGCACCATCCCACCAGAGCCAATCGCTCCCGGAAGGCTCCTCCGGGGACTGTGCTTGCCCTGAAACCCAGTCAAGCCCTGCAGATCAAGCCCAATACCACCGTTGCGGAGGCCGCCCAGTTAATGGCCGCAAAACGTGAGGACTGTGTGTTGGTGACCGACGATGATGATCGCATCTCTGGAATCTTCACCGCTAAGGACCTGGCCTTCCGGGTCGTCGGAACGGGCCAGAAAGCGAGAGAGATCACCGTAGCCGAAATCATGACGAAGAACCCTCTCTGCGCGAGAACAGATACCAGCGCCACGGATGCCCTCGACCTTATGGTAAGGAAAGGATTCAGACATTTGCCGGTGATGGACGAGAACCAGGATATCTCAGGTGTTCTTGATATCACCAAGTGCTTCTACGATGCTATGGAGAAGCTGGAACGCGCCTACAGCTCGTCTCGGAAGCTGTACGACGCGTTAGAAGGTGTGCAGACGGAACTTGGTTCCAGCCAGCCCCAGCAGATCATCCAGTATGTCGAAGCCCTGCGCTCGAAGATGTCTGGTCCTACCCTCGAAACTGTTTTGGATGGTATGCCGCCGACCACGGTCTCCGTGCGAACCTCCGTGAAGGAAGCCGCAGCCCTAATGAAGGAGCACCACACTACGGCACTGTTGGTGCAGGATCAAGGGTCGATCACGGGTATTTTCACCAGTAAAGATATCGTGCTCCGGGTTATTGCTCCTGGACTGGATCCGGCCACCTGCAGTGTCGTTCGGGTGATGACGCCGCACCCTGATTTCGCTCCAAGCGACATGAGCATCCAGGCTGCGCTTCGCAAGATGCATGGTCCGTATACCGCCCCGTTAGCCGATGTTTGGTAGTTAGAACTGACATGATGTGGTGCTAGATGGCCACTATCTGAACCTCCCGGTCATGAACGAGTCGGGCGAAATCGTGGGCATGGTGGATGTCCTGAAGCTCACCTATGCTACCCTGGAACAGGTCAGTACATTCCAGCGAAGCCCGGTTGGAGACCGACTAACGGTCCTCTAGATCAACTCGATGCAAACTCAAGATGAAGAAGGCCCGGCTTGGAACAAGTTCTGGCTGTCAATGGACCATGAATCGGACTCCATGGTCTCGGGTAGCCAGCAGCAAACCCATCATCGGTCAGTCCTGAGCCCTGAGTCTGCGAAGCCTAGTTATGACGCGAGAGACAGCGTTCTCCCGAACGAGTCTGCCTCCCACCACGGCGGGGATGAGCACTCGGAGTATATCGACCACCACCATCCAGAGCTGGTCCCATTCCCGTTCAAGTTCAAGGCCCCCAGCGGCCGTGTGCACCGGGTTAACATTCTTCAGACGGCTGGCATTGCGGACCTGGTGGCTCAAGTCTCGGCTAAACTGGGCCACGAGGTGGAGGCGGTTGGAGGCGCGGCCGTCTGCGAAGACGGAAGGCTGAGCCATATGGGGTACGCCTTGAGTTACCTGGACAACGAAGGAGATACCGTGTCGATCACCACCGATCAAGATCTGACCGACGCTGTGACTCTCGCACGGCGATCGCGTCGGGACAAGGTCGATCTCTTCGTTCATGACCCGACCGAACCCCCCGTACCCGCCCCCGTCGAACCGCAGCCGGCGCCCCCTAAGCCGGTGGAGGAAAAGAGCTCCCCAACCCCTGAGGAAACGTCGAATCCCGAGCCCGTGCTGCCCAAGGTCCACGCGCAGAGCTTCCAATCGTCGCCACTTCCAGAGGAACAGTACATTGCAGGCGTACCGAACGATTTGCTTCTTCCGGGGGCGATTGTGACCCTGGCGGCGGTGATTGCCGGGGTGTTTGTGCTGAGTCGAGCTACGGCGCGGTGATGGATGAGGGTAAATAAATGGGTTGTGTATGTGTAGGAGGAGCAAAACCCGGACTCTTGTATTTTTCTTTTGGCATCGATCCCCTTGGCATTTTTCTTGTTCCTAGTAGCGATTTTTAGGTTTAACATATCCTTGCCTGAGTGCTTGAGTGCCTAGATACCTCCTTGCCTAATCCTTATGTGACTGCCTGACTGCCTGAGCCAAGCGCCCAAAGCGGACTAGTGCTGCGCCTCGACCGGGGGGAATTTTTTGGTTGTTCTTTGGAGACTTCATTCACTTCATCCCACATCCTCTGACTCGCTCTCCCTGCTGGGATGCTGTGCATTTGTGTCGTGTCTGGCCCTGAACTCTTCGTTTCCTGTCCTCTGACCTCGTTGCTACGGGTCTTCTGGAAATCCATCTCCCCCTACTAAACTAGTCCCCCCAAAATTAATTCCCTTCTAATCTCTCCCTACCCCACTTACCTCTCCCTCCCCTCGGACGCAGCGCCAAACCCTCCTTCATCTAGTCTCCAGGTCTTACATTCCTAGACCTCGTCGTCGACTGAGACGAGATGTCATTGCTGCCTCCTGAAGTACACTCGGCGCTCTCGCAGCTGCTGCGTGCGCTGGGCACCCCCGACAACGCCGTCCGTACACAGGCGGAAGAACAGCTGAACAATGATTGGATCCAAGGTCGTCCAGACGTGCTTTTGATGGGCCTGGTGGAACAGATTGAGGGCTCAGAGGACGCTGTCGTAAGTTCCTCGGCCTTGTGGCTTTCCAGTGAAGCTGGGGGAGGACGATGTTCTCTACCCTCTCCTTCATGCTTTTACCAGTGGTGGATTGATTGTATGGAATACTGATCCACGGGGATGGTCCATTTTTCTCGATAGACACGAGCCTTTGCCGCAGTATTGTTCAGAAGAATTGCAACCAAGACGCGGAAAGATCCCGTCACAAACGAGGCCAAAGAGCTTTTCTCGACACTCACCACAGATCAGCGCTTGATCATTCGCCAGAAATTAGTGACCTGCCTGACGAATGCGTCAGCAACAGACGTGCGAAAGAAAATCGGAGATGCCGTAGCGGAGATTGCGAGACAGTACACCGAATATGGTATGCTTCCTCGTGGAAACCCTACTGGATATCACCGAACCTGATTGAGTGACTGCTTCTCTAGGTGACCAATGGCCCGAGCTTTTAGGAGTGCTCTTCCAAGCGAGTCAGTCGCCCGAATCTGGCCTGCGCGAGGCTGCCTTTCGGATCTTCTCGACCACCCCCGGAATTATTGAAAAGTCCCACGAGGACGCCGTGGTGGGGGTGTTCAGCAAGGGTTTCAAGGATGACAACATTGCTGTGCGCATTGCCGCCATGGAGGCCTTCGCTTCCTTCTTCCGCTCCATCTCCAAGAAATCCCAGCCGAAGTTTTTCCCCCTGATGCCCGAGCTGCTCAACGTCCTGCCGCCGCTGAAGGAGTCCTCCGAGAGCGACGAGCTTTCCTCGGCCTTTTTGGCGCTGATTGAGCTGGCCGAGGTCTCCCCGAAGATGTTCAAGAGCTTGTTCAACAACCTGGTCAAGTTCAGCATCAGCGTCATTGCTGACAAGGAACTCAGCGATCAAGTCCGACAGAATGCCCTGGAGTTGATGGCTACCTTTGCCGACTATTCGCCCGGCATGTGCAAGAAGGACCCCCAGTTCGCGCAGGAGATGGTAACGCAGTGTCTGAGCTTAATGACCGACATTGGCATCGACGACGACGATGCATCCGAATGGAATGCGTCGGAAGATGTATGTTTTGTGTTGACCCGCATTGAAGGAAGATCTCTCGCCTTCTCCTTCCCGCCTGGATGCTGACTGACCTTTTTTTTTTTTTTTTTAACAAAGCTTGATCTGGAAGAGAGCGATCTCAACCACGTCGCAGGTGAGCAGTGCATGGATCGCCTGGCCAACAAGCTGGGTGGTCAGGTCATCTTGCCCGCCACCTTTTCCTGGATTCCTCGGATGATGTCGTCCTCAGCCTGGCGGGATCGTCATGCCGCCCTCATGGCCATCTCAGCCATCTCGGAAGGCTGCCGCGATTTGATGATCGGCGAATTGGACCAAGTGTTGGCCCTGGTCGTCCCCGCCCTGCAGGACCCTCACCCTCGCGTCCGGTATGCCGGCTGCAACGCGCTGGGGCAGATGAGCACCGACTTCGCGGGCACCATGCAGGAGAAGTATCATAACATTGTACTGACCAACATCATCCCCGTTCTGAACAGCGTGGAGCCCCGTGTCCAGGCGCACGCCGCGGCGGCGCTGGTCAACTTCTGCGAGGAGGCAGAGAGGCGGGTGCTGGAACCCTATCTGGCCGACTTGCTGCAGCATCTGCTGCAGCTCCTGCGCAGCCAACAGCGCTACGTACAGGAGCAGGCTCTGTCCACTATCGCCACAATTGCTGACTCCGCCGAGAACGCCTTCGACCAGTACTATGACACACTAATGCCCTTGCTCTTTAACGTACTCAAGGAGGAGCAGTCCAAGGAATACCGCCTGCTACGGGCCAAGGCGATGGAGTGTGCTACGCTGATCGCGCTGGCGGTGGGCAAGGCAAAGATGGGCCCGGACGCCCTGAACCTGGTGCAGCTGCTGGGCAACATCCAGCAGAACATCGTCGATGCGGATGACCCACAGTCACAGTACCTGCTCCACTGCTGGGGCCGCATGTGCCGCGTCTTGGGCCAGGATTTTGTCCCCTATCTTCCCGGGGTCATGCCCCCGCTGCTGACGGTGGCGGCCGCCAAGGCGGACATCCAGTTGCTGGATGACGAGGAGCAGATCGACCAGGTGGAGCAAGACGAAGGCTGGGAACTGGTGCCGCTGAAGGGCAAGATCATCGGCATCAAGACCAGTGCGCTCGAGGACAAGAACACGGCTATCGAGCTGATCACCATCTACGCGCAGATTCTCGAGGCGGCTTTCGAGCCGTACGTTCTGGAGACAATGGAGAAGATCGCTGTGCCCGGCCTGGCCTTCTTCTTCCACGACCCTGTTCGGGTGTCATCAGCAAAGCTGATCCCGCAGCTGCTGAACGCATACAAGAAGGCACATGGGGAGTCATCGCCCGGGTTCGCGCAGATGTGGAGCAAAGTGGCGGAGAAGATCATCGAAGTGCTGAGCGCGGAACCGGCGGTCGACACGCTGGCGGAGATGTACCAGTGCTTCTACGAGTCGGTGGAGGTGGTGGGCAAGAACTGCCTTAGCCCGCAACACGTGCAGGCGTTCATCGAGTCGGCCAAGTCGACGCTAGAGGACTACCAGCTGCGGGTGAAGGCGCGGTTTGAGGAGCGCGCGGAGGCGGACGACGGCGACGAGGAGAACCTGGACTATGAGTACGCGGTGGAGGATGACCAGAACCTCCTGAGCGACATGAACAAGGCGTTCCACGCCATCTTCAAGAACCAGGGGACGACCTTCCTACCGGCGTGGGAGACGCTGATGCCGTTTTACGACACGTTCATCACGAGCCAGGACCCGACACAGCGCCAGTGGGCGCTGTGCATCATGGACGACGTGCTGGAGTTCTGCGGGCCGGAGTCGTGGAAGTACAAGGACCACATCATGCAACCGCTGGCAGCGGGCCTGCAGGACCAGAACGCGGCCAACCGGCAGGCGTCGGCGTACGGCGTGGGCG
Organism: Aspergillus tanneri; assembly: GCF_003426965.1. NCBI lineage: Eukaryota > Fungi > Ascomycota > Eurotiomycetes > Eurotiales > Aspergillaceae > Aspergillus > Aspergillus tanneri. The sequence goes on from NW_022984633.1 coordinate 2,960,678, forward strand.
TGGCGGCGCAGAAGGGCGGCGAGGCGTGGAGCGAATTCGTGGCGGCCTGCATCCCCAGCCTGTTCCAGGCGACGCAGATCAACCAGGCGCGCGCCGAAGAGCATGTGTTTGCCACGGAGAACGCCTCGGCCAGTATCGCCAAGATCCTGCACTACAACGCCAGCAAGGTGTCAAACGCGGCCGAGGTCGTGGCTAACTGGATCTCCACGTTGCCCATCACCTTTGACGAGGAGGCGGCGCCGTATGCGTATTCGTTCCTGGCCCAACTGATCGACCAGTAAGTCTCTCTCTTTCTATCTTTGGTAGATATGCTAATGTGCTAACGTCTCAGACAACACCCGACTGTCATGTCGAATGCCGACAAGGTGTTTGGATATATCGTACAGGCGCTGGAGGCAGAGACCTTGCAAGGACAGACGGCCGTGCGAGTGGCTCGCTCGGCCAAACAGCTGGTGACCGCCACAGGGGTCAATGCCGACCAGATCCTGGCGGGCGTAAACCCGGACAACCAGGCGGCAGTGCGCAGTTATTTCCAGTAGAAGAGCACGAGGGATGGCAAGGAAGACGAGTCGAGTCTGATCGAGTCGGGGAGAGAAAAGAGAGACGAACGAATGGGTTGCTAGATCTGTCTTGTCTACGTGATAATGCGTTTTTAATTTCCTGTTGATGTCCCTGTCATGAATCTATAGCGTCTACCGTTGGTGACCTTTGCGTAGACTTGCTTTCTTTATTTTTATTTATACTATTATTATTATTATTATTGTTGTTGTTGTTGTTGTTGTTGTTGTTGTTGTTGTTGTTGTCTGTTTTCGGTTCCTATGGAATGAATCTCTATGTATACAATACACGTGTACCCTTTCTCGAGTCAGCGATGTTCATGCCGAGTATTCAGATCAAGAACCTGCAGACCTAATATCATTCATCCATGAGAAATCATCATTTGGCACTATGGCAAATACCTCTTCCCAGGATTTATCAGGAAGAAGGATTTCATCAATGTCAACTATAGTAACATCTATTCTCTTCAAGATCTCTCGGACGTCATCACCTCTACTGCATCCATAAATGACTTATCCATGCCCTGAAAAGCGGACTCAGTCTCGCCTCCTCCAGAAGCTCAAACCATCACTCCTGCACTCGAGTTTCTCTCTCTTTTTGGTAATACTCTTCATCTCTGACCTGCCTCCAATAATCCTCATCTATGTCCTTCTTGCAATGATCCTAATTTTGATCCGATGGCAGCTCAGGCTTATGCCCGTCACCATGCATAGACAGACCGTTGGTCATTAACCGCCATACAAAGAGTGCCCAATGGAAGAGATCACTCCGTGGTCCTGGTATAATATTGCAATTGAAGCCCATATCCGGAAAGCCCACCGGTAGTAGAGCAATAGCATAGTCCGATCCAGATCGGACAGAGCTGAGCAGTCCACAGGAACATTAAGGACTGGCAGTCGATGTCGCTCAAAGGGTAGCCTCCTGGAATATAACAAAGATACTTGACAATCCATGGATGAATCCTCCTCATTGCCATGTTTCACTTCCGTCAGCCTTTCCATAGCAAGAAACTCATACACCCGCGCGGCATTCTTGGTATACTGATGCACCCCTCGGGTTCAAGATAAATAGTTTCCACTGTATACCCAATGTCTGGACCTGCCAAGGAATGGTGCCAGAATGCAATACGTGCCTGGATGGGATAACGTCAAAATTTCTTATTTAGGACACAGGAGGAAAAGCCCCGCCGACCGTCTACCATGATCGATGGGATGATGCACCATCAGTCTATCCTAATAAAGATAAGCTTCCTCAAAAAATATACCATGGAAAAACCCGTCCGTCAAAAGGCTTTCTGGTCTGTCCATCGAAACGCATTGCTAAGGCCCGACAGACAGCCTTGGGCTCACGGATATAGAAGAAGGATACAGGGAAAAGAGTTCAAGGTGAAGATTATGAAATTCACAATGAAAATTGATGCCATTCGATAACTTGATCAGGAAGGAGATGAAGGGGAAGGAAGAGACCTGATGTTATCTACCTATATTCGTAGCCCCGTCGACAATCACCGGGTTGGGGATGGAATGCACCTGATATAGCTCTTCGAGGACCATTATGTGGGTGCATTTGTCTGGCGTATAAGTACGGATTGGAACAAGAGAGAAGAAAGTCAGCTTTGATGGGCATCCAGACTCCCGAGTATCAGGCCTTCAATCAGTATGGAGAATGAAGCTGGACCGAGATAACAACAGAGAACTTCTTTTCGGCCACGGAAAGAACCATTGGCTTTATGTGGGCGAATTTAGTATTATCATGTATTTTTGATTAAATTAGGCTATAGAAAGCGGCATAGATAAACGTAGGTAGAATTGAGAATGCCCATTAGCATGGCTGTGCAGAAAGCTATATATATATTCGTGAAAAATACGTCTCTCTCTCCCATTAGTCCTACCTGACCAATCCGTTGTCCTGGGTCGTTTACGCTACTTGCTCCAGGATCTCCACCACTTGCTCCTTCTCAGTCAACGGAACCGGATTCGTCTGACACCAGCGATCGTGCAGGCTGTTAACAGCCAGCGCGTCTAACTGATCGCGTCCAACTCCCACCTCGTTCAATGACCGCGGCAGGCCCAGTTCGCGGATCACGGCATCCAACACGTCGCCCAAATCCGCCCGACTGCCGTCCAAACCGCGCCGTTGGAGCACCGACGCCACTTCCGGCAGGCCGACGAGGAAGCGACGCAAGCGGTCTTGATGCTCGTTGTTGGCGTGATGCACCGCGTTGAACTTGCACACGGCAGGGAGGAGGATACAGCTCGTCTCGCCGTGACCGACGCCCAAGGGACCGAGCTGTAACTGTTAGTATCTAGTCTACTGACGAAGAGAAAAAAAAAAGAGAGAGAGAGAGAGAGCACCTGATGCCCAATTCCATGACTCGCACCTAATTGCACGGCCTGACCACTCGTACAAGCTGCCATGGCATCCACCGAACCCAATTGACACTGTAATCGCGCCTCCAGGTCTCCCGGGTCGTGTTTACATCGCAATAACCCGGGCATCAACAGACCCAGCGCATGTAAGGCCAATGCATCGGTCTTTTCATTCGTCACCGACAATGACACGGCCACATACGTCTCGACGCAGTGATCCACCGCGCGCACCCCCGTGCTTAACCAGATCCGTTCGGGCGTAGTTGTCGTCAGCTTGGCATCGAGAATCACCAGTTCGGGGCCGCGCACCGGCGAATGGAACATGTGCTTCTGTTTCGAGACATCGTCCGTCGCTCCGGCAAAGTTCGAGTATTCTCCGGCCGACAGGGACGTCGGCACCGAGATTATAGGGATCTGGGGCCTGTGGATATCCGGTCGTTGATTCGGTCCCACAGTCAGAGTGGAGAGGTCATTGACGGTGGCTACAGAGTTTGCGATGGCCTTTCATTATTAGCACTACGTTAATTTCTTCGTCAGAGATAGAGAAAAAGAGAGAGTGTGTGAGTGAGAGAGATACCAACGAAATCAGCTTGGCCCCATCGGTTAAACTCCCCCCTCCAATCGTGATCAAGAGATCTGCCTGCACGCGTCGCACATCATGGACAATCTCTAACACCTCCGACCAGAGCGTATGGCTCTGCATACCGATCCGAGTCCCCACGAGGGTCTCCTTGCCCAGGGCCGTCTCCATCTGTTCCAGCACATCCGTGTTGCGCGCCAACGACCCCGAAACAATCACGTAGACTCGCGTAGCCCCAAAGGTCTCCCGCACGTGGTGTGCCGCCGCTGTGGGGAAGGGTATCCCGTAGGACAGAAGAGGACGAGGTCGGTCGGCGAAGGCAGCTCGGACGGTTTCCATTTTTTTAGTAGTATTATCTTTTTTTCTCTTTTAGAATCTTCAGCTTTTCGTTTGCTTTATTCAGATGGTAAGAGGATTCTTTTTTCTGCTTTGTTAAGTCGGGGTCGATGAGGGGATGAAGTCATCGTCACGGGATCCTGCATTGGTAATCTAATCGGGCAGGTGGGGAGGTGGGGCCGAGGTAGCGGAGCGGAGAAGAGACGAAGGGGAGGAATGCTTGGAAGATTATGTCAAGAATTCAAGATACTGCAGAACGTCATTTCCCATAAACACACCAAAACGCCGTGATCCAAATTTTAACCTCAGCAAAGTGCCTCCTATCTCTCACTACTACATGTAGCAAGTCTGAGATCTCATTTCAGATAAGTCATTAAGCAAGATACGTCGCCATGTCAAAAGCAAATGTAATTCATTGAAAAGAAAGCCAAAAAAAAAAAAAAAAAAAAAAAAAAAAAAAAAAAAAAAAAAAAATAAATACTAAGAGCCACTGCGCTCGTCCTCATCTACTGCAGCTCGCAGTTCCCATACAATGTCGTAGCATTCGGCCAGCAGTGCGTTCACACTGCCCTGTCCTTCCGGAATGTCGCTGCCGACGTAGAATTTGCCGTCTACTCGCATGTTATCGATCGAGTTAAGCTGTAAGATGTCAGCCCATCTGAATAAGGATTCTTATGATATTCCCATCATAGGATATGAATAACACACCTTCATGCTGTAGGGATAGAGCTCGCGCGAGTTGGACACGCCACCCGACTCTTTGACCTCAAGCAGACACCGCCGCAGGGTCTGCAGTTGATTGTGCACGGGCAGTAATGCTTCTGACACGGGCTCCGACGAGATCAATAGCGCGTAGATGTACCCGTAGCTTCTTCGAATCAGGTACAACAGTGTCTGACAGAGTATGTTAGCCACCTTTCTTTCCCGGAGGCACCGCTAAACATTCGTACTCGCTGTGCATGGATGTCTGCTGTTTGTCCCTCCGCATCCACAAAGTTGCCATTCACACGGGCCTCGTCAATGCGATCCAGCTTCCGCTGGTAGCCAAATAGGTCCGTCTCCCGCAGCGACCACGCCTGCGTCACAGACAGCCGATCCAACTGGTTGCGGATCTCAAGCAAACGCTCGTATTGTTCCTGAAACCGCTCATCGATTTTTCCCTCCCTGTTGCAATGTGAATAAGGAGGGGAAACCATGAGTGTTTTGGGAAAAGCGCAACCACCTACCGTTCAAGAACGATTTCCGTCCATCGCCAGCAGCGATCCTTCAGTTTCTTCAGGTCCTCCTGGCCGGCGAGCAGGGTGCCATCAGGGCCCACAAAATTGCCATCTTTCATCGTCTCCTCGATCTTCTTCAATTGATTCTGGAGTCCACTGACTTCCGTTGCGGAGAACTACAATACCGTCAATCAGTTTGCCTCCGCCACCCAAGTAAAGCAATGCGTACCTTGGAGCGGGTGTTAACGGCCGACGTAGACCGTAGAATCGAGACGAGGGTCTCGTGGGTCGATGCAAGATCCGAACTCAATACGGCCAGGCCACCTTGCAACTTCTCCAGTAGCAGTTGACATCTTTCCAGGCGACTCTCTAGGAGCGTCAATAGCGCCGGCGAGTACGCATCGCGGCAACGTTCAATGGTTTCTCGCATGTTTCCGAGGGTCTTGGTAATTGAGTTGAGGTCTTTGGAACTGTAGAAACCAGCCTCTTCGAGGTGATCGAGCAATCGCTATGGGGGTTCCAGAAGCATTAGCTGGACTGAGAAGCCGGCGAATGTATTAAATATCCTGACTTACCTGCACAGTGGTGGTAAGAGAATAGCTGTATGTCCCTCACACCATTAGAAATACAACTCCCAGCAGAGGATACATCATCGGAGTTAGAGAGTCCACCTACACTGCGGGCGCTTCATTGTTCCTTCCAACCGTCAGGAACAGCAAGGAAATCAATTGGAAACAATCGTCCAGGACGTAATCGACTAGATCCACGGAACAAGAATACCAACGTCAGCCCAATCTTCCAATATTTTCACGCTCACCGGCAAGGCCCAGATTGCTAACGTCGGTTGTGTTGCAGCCGCCGATCCCCCTTCCGCACGGCATTGAGTTTTTCCACTTCCGCAATCACTTCTTCGTACAGTGGAAGCACATCTCGGGATTTGATATAGGATGACTTATCCTGTTTGAGTAATAGAAGTGCATCTCGAGTGCACAGCAGCCGGTCAAGAATCGGTTGTTCGTGCGGATTCAACGGAGCGGATACGGCGGGGGAGTCCATGACGCCAAGAAAGAAAGTGGGAAGGTTAATGGGAGATAACAGGAGATGGGACGATGTAAAGAGGGAGGAGAGAAAGAAAGAGAAATTAATAGTTGGGAGAAGAGCCAAGAACTGGAACAAATGGTCAGTATTCAGATTCTCGAGTGTTGAAAGGGACAAGCAGAAGCGAGATGATCGCTGCAATGCGGGCGATCGGACGATGATGGCATCGAGCAGCGATATTGCTTGTTACGGACTAGCGCACAATCACGGGATAAGCAGCCACACTAAGCCTCATCGGGGTAGCCCTAAGCGAGGTCACGCGGCGCCACACACAACATTCCTTCCGCTCTGGGCGAAGCGGCCGACTGACTCTCCACGACGAAAAAAAGACCTCCATTTTCCTCCTCTTCTCTTACTCTATCCCTCTCGACATTCACGTCCTCGTCAGTCAACCTCCCTCCGTCGACCATCATGTCTACTGCTGAGCTCGCTTGCTCCTATGCGGCCCTCATCCTCGCCGATGATGGTGTCGAGGTGACCGTACGTATTTATTCCCCGGTGATATGGTTTTTGTGTGAAATGGGAGAGAGAAGGAGAATCGATGTCAACCAGTGATCGCAACGTGAAAAAGGATCGCGGGGAGAACACGACAGGGATATACTAGTGATTTATGAGCAATTTGGACTGATTGGTTTTTTCTTGATCTTCACAGGCCGACAAGATCCAGACCCTCCTCGATGCCGCCAAGGTTCAGGAAATTGAGCCCATCTGGTCTTCTATCTTCGCCAAGGTATATACTTCGAACCTGTATCCGATGGGCAGAATGTCCGATAGATCGGGAACCGCAGATGAATTTATGATCGGCTGCTTACGCTGGATTTTACTTTTTGCAGGCTCTTGAGGGCAAGGACATCAAGGACCTCCTGACAAACATCGGCTCCGCCGGCCCTGCTGTCGCTGCCCCCGCCGCCGCTGCTGGTGGTGCTGCTGCCCCCGCCGAGGCTGCTGAAGAGAAGGAGGAAGGTAAGCAAATCACTTGATTTGGGACCCTGCAATTGGGGAGTCGACAGAGCTGACCCTATGTCTACAGAGAAGGAGGAGTCCGACGAGGACATGGGCTTCGGTCTTTTTGACTAAGCACCTTTATCCGTTCGGCTTTCCTGTTTTTCCTTTTTTCCTCGTTTCTTTCCTATCTCCATTTCTCCCGCGCATTTCTTGTACCCGATACTACGCGAACGCACGAAGACCAAAAAGGGAAACATAAAAAGAACCAACGGACAAGGACATCCTGTGGGACTGGGCGCTGCGCTTGCATTATGGGTTCCGACATGACAGAGGTACTGGACCGGAGGACGCTAGGATTCCAGCCATCAGGAAAACCAGGAATTAGTTGCATACATATGGAAGATCGGAGGCAAGATCCTATTACTCTGTATGCTATGTTTCGAGTTTTAGCTAGTTTCGAGCTTTAGATGCCCAGCTCTCATGCCATGTCTGTCATGCGACCATGAACAAAAGGTTTCCGTCTGCATTCTCTGTATAACTATATAATCTGTGAAACACCGTCGGTTCCTAGTCCCTTCAGGTGTGATTCTCTTTTTCTTGTGTTTCTTGTATACCCACTGCCATCAACGCCTTTTTTTCCCCCTTGGGGCACAAAATCTAAACCATAAAACCGCGCCATGCCCATCCCAACCCTTCAACTTTTGAGTGTACAAAATAATAATAGAGCATGAAGACAAAGCATTCAACTTTTACGATAGCCCCCACAAGCAAGAGTCGATCAACTCGCGCAGATCACGTACAGACACGATAACCGGTTAGCGCCAAAGGATACAGTATTTAAAAGAAAACAGGGGGAAGAAAGAAACACTGCCTTTATGCCACCGCGGCAGTCGAATCTGTCACGGCATAGAGGCGAAACTGTATGAAAATAATAATATCTTCGATCATGGTCCCTAGGGATCCAATCAGCCAAGGAATATTCGTGACGACGTAATTTTTCTCCGTCGAGTGGCAGAGGATCTAGACAAGAGTCAGTTGGAAATCGTTCCCCCGTCATGAGATTGCAAGTCACTGGGTATTAGGACTCACCCCGGCGCCGTAGGTCAGGTTTCCCATTAGGGAGAGAATGAAGAACAACAGCGAAAGACCTGGATGGATACTGCTTGTTAGTAGCTGGTCCTCTTTGACATGCACAAGCGCTCAGGAGCACATTACCTTCGCATGACCTGTCGTAGTAGTTCTTGTAGATTTGCGGGAGACGTGCTCTGGGAGGTGTCAGTCTCTATAAGAGTTCAAAATATGATTCATAAGTTGGGAGAATTTGAAAAGAGGCGTGGACGTGCAACTCACCCGAGATAGCAAATGGCACTGAAATATCCCACCAGTTGCGCACCAGCTGCCATATCAACACCACCGTTCAGATCCTGAGGAGCGGGTTTCCAGACTCCCGACTGCCAGGCGACCGTCCACCCGGCCATACCAATCACACAGATAGCCAGCACACTGCTAAGATTCTTGACCCAAGCCTTCCGGCCCGTATCGTTCTCCTCAATGATCTTGGCCAGCGAGTCGTCAGACTGTCGGCCATGGCTAATACTGTCAGCCCGTTGCGCTGTCCACGAGCGACGTCGCGAGGCATTCGTGCTGCTGTCCGGGAAGTTGTCGCTGAAGCGCCGGCCCAGCAATGGAGTTGTTGGGTCGGGGGTTTCGACGGAAGATCGGCGTCGATAGAGAATTTCAAGGCGAGAGTTTCGGGCCTTGTAGTAGAGACATTGACCAATGAGGACTCCGTCAGCGATACAGAAGTAGACCGCGATGGCAATGATGACGGGAACCAGCCTGGCCCAAACACCTCCGATTAGGTTGGCGACGTCTCCGACAAACCAGACGAACAGGAACAGGAAGGAGATGGCTTCGGCGTTGCCATTACGGTAGTTTTCGATGAGTTGAGGCACCTGTGCGAGGATTAGTATGACTTCTCTCTCTCTCTTTCTTTAATTCGTTAATTCTTTTTATATTTATTTTCATGTTTTGTTCATTCCTCCCACCGTATATCAGAGTCAACATACCAAGAGAAATATCCAGCAAGTTAACGATATCGAGCCCAACAGGCCCGATGCCGCTTCGCGCGGTGTCAACGGCTCGGTCTCTCCAGGCGCTATGCTGGCTTGCGACCAGAGGAAAGGCATTGTTTCTCAGGTGGCGCGAGAGACGAACTGTACCGGCTGGACATGGACGATTATGGTAGGAATCGACTGAGGTGGAAGTAGAGAACCAGGATGAGGTGCACGAAAGTAGTGAGTCGAAAGGGTTGATGACTTTTTTTCCGTGTCTCATTCCGGAGGATGACGACTGAATCCAGAGTTTGGCTAATTAACTGCTAATCAATGACTGCGGGTGGGTCCGTCGTAGAGAATGTTTGACTAAGCGGGAATGACTTTCATTCTTTCATTCTCTTCTAGCTACTGCTATTCTCAAGAATATGGTATATCGTACACCATTGTTACAGTTCCGTCGAATCACTCCTCTTCATCCTCATCGTACTGCTGCAGTTGCAGCTCGTCTTCCAGCATATCCACCACCATCTCCCCCATTGCCTCCCGGATGGACCCGTGTAAAAGCCTCTGGCGCGCATCTGGCAGCACCGCGTCAAGGGCATCCACATACTCCGTCAAGGGAGAATAGTCAACTACATCCCCCCAATTCCCTCGGTCGACGCCGTATTGTCGGAGAAAAGCCTCGAGGGTGAATAGGCCGTCGCCCAAGAGCCATTGCTCCAGCAGGGGCTGTTGCTCGGCAGTGGGATGTTGTGGACGAGCCAAATCCCTCTCGCGTTCGCCCTCGGCGAGTCCATCATCACCGGCCGCCTGGTCCTCCCCCCGTTGGAATCGAGGGAAATGCAGGGCGCCGTTCTGGAGTTGGTCCAGAAGGACTTGAAGCCATTGGGGCCGACCCACCTCGGGCACCTGAGACAAGTACGATGGGGTGGGATCGGACTGCTGCCGGAAAGCGTCCGAATCGTACGGGGGAAGGGGGTCGGACGCCGATATCCGTCCTGAGATAAACCGGCTGGGCAGGTGAGTTGTGACGCGAGGGATATCAGAAAGAACCACATGACGGGCGATATCGAGCGTGATCTCGGGCGGTTCAACCGGCTCTTCCTCTCCATCCAGGGTGTCGGCAACCTCCACAATCAAAGAGACGGCCTCGGGCGTGTTCCAGAGATCCTTGGCTCGTGAAATGTAGAGTTCCATGAACAGTTCGTGGGCATCCGTAGGGGGCATCTTACCCCAGATTCGCTTGGGCATGGGCTGGATGTCGAGTTCATGGGCCAGTTTGCAATACACCCACGGGTAGCGCGACATAGACCGACGTAGTTGTTCTCGACATTCTTTGGGCTTGCCCAACCGGAGATAAGCCAGCGCCAGTGAGCATTGGATGTTCGGCAGCGAAGACCAGTCCTTGCTCAATCGTGTCTGCGTGCAGAGCTCAACAAAGTGGGAATATTCTCGGCCCCGAAGAGCCAGGTTATCGAGGAGGAGTCGGATACAGTACGGATCATTGGCGTTCAGCCCCAGTAACATCTTGGCCCATTCGTACGCCGTCCTCCACGTTCCCTTCATACCAAGGTTGGCGATATACCGCCAACCGACCAGCCATAGCTCCCGATTCTCCATATGAATAAAGTCCAGCTTGGCTTGGCCTTCCTTGAGGCGGATTCCGAACGACGAATGCGTCGAGCGACCAATGTTAAACAGGGCCCGCTCGAGGAGATCAGCTGAGACGGCATGATCCCCTTGGTGTTTGGCGATTTCCGACACCTGTAGAAGGGTCGAGATATGATACGGATTGTATTGCAGGAGCTGGATCATCCGTTGAGGATCCATCGATTCAACACAAATGTCAAACTGCCGCTGCACATCCAGGTACGAGGCGTTATGAAGAATCCGGTACACAGTGGCACCAGTCTCAAGCTTCTCTGCCAGCTCCATGCCGAGACCTCCACTAGAAGCCCGAGGCCATTCGTCCTTGCCTTGCATGAGGACGTTCCGTCGTAGTGTAACCCCAGCCAAGCTCTGTCCTCGACTCGCAGGGCTGTATCTCCCTGAAAGCGCCTGGCCGAGATCAATGGTTTCGCGGTTCCGGTCTCTCCTACGGCCTGTGCCGGAATCTTGCTGGTCGAAATTCTCTAACACCACGTTGCCAAACAATCGGCGCATTTCGTTTGTCGCATTGAGAAACTTCGGCTCGATCGCGAGCAGGTCCTCGGGAGTCTTTGCAAATGAAGCATCGCGGGCAGCTTGTGTCGACCCGGCCGCGGAGGTAGTAGTTCCTGAAGCGAAATGTCGAGGGTCGACTGCCAGTTCTTTCAGTGCTCGGTCAATTTCGTCTAGCTCTCCATCCTCCAACTTCGTAGATGCCAGTCCGTCTGCTGCATTTTTTGTTGATGCCTTCTTCTTTTTGGTCTTTTTCTTTTTCTTTGAGTTGGTGGGGTTCGTGGGTACGATTTCTGTGGGCACGCATTCTGTGGGCTGTATCACAGGCTCTTGGATGTCCTCGTTGGAGCCTTGATCATCTTCATAATCATCGATGTCATTTAGAAGGTCAAAGGTGTTCAATTTCGGCTTCGACAACCGAGCGGCCGGCTCATCGTCGCTGGAGTCGTGCTCTTCGTGCTCTGCCTGCTGCAGTTCTTGTTCGCGCAGCTTCTGCAGCTTGCGAAGGGCGCGGGAGGACATTCGGATCCGACAATGGATTAGAGAGGGCCTGCGACTTGGTGAACTGAAAGAGAAGAAACTGTTCCTTTTCTCTGGCAGAAGGTCTGCTCTGCTCGATCATCAGTCATCGACTCATCCTCCGTTTGGAATCTGGCGGGGGATGACGATATAGCCTATTCAGGACTAGTTCTGTATTGTCGTACTAACGTCACCGTACCGTATGGTATTGTGGTCACTTGATAGTTCTGCCTTGATGCCTGCATGCCTTACTGCCTGTCGCTCTCTGCATGGAATAGCATCATCTTAATTCCTCCTCCCTCTTTCTCTCTCCAGCGTCGCCGGATCTCCCCCTTATCCGTCGCTTCTCCCCCGCCGATCCAATGCGACGTGCGGCTCTTCAGGCTTTCCGTACTGCTCGCCGTGCACCAGTATGGAAAGTCACTACTAGGAAACCGTCTTCAGTGTCGTTCTCAAGCACTCGGCCATTCGGCCTTCGCCCGTCGTCCGCCGGTCACTATCCGCCCTTTATTTCTGCACCGCTGCAGTCCTCGATGCATTTGCGCAGGTTATCCATTGCAGTGATATCCACCGTGGTTGCTTCTGGAGCCTGGTACGCTTATCAGGGCAACACGTCGGCACCCACCCCAGTGGCAGGTCTTAACGCCACATCTCCATCGCAGCTACGCTCGATCGCGACGTCCGGTGCACATGCTGAGGGCTCCTCCGAACCAACCCGCCGAGCTCTTCTGGTAGATAATGATCAGTTCTACACCGCCACCCTCTCAGGAGAACAGCCTCTTTTCAAGCAGACCGACGATTCCGACCGACGAGTGCTCGAGATGCTGACGCCGGAGCAAGCCACCCAGAAGTTGAGGAAGAACGAGGAGTCGTACCTGGTGAACCGGGGCAAGGGAGTTGTCCGTTACGACGTGGTCCAGGTCCCCAGCAATTCCCCCATTGAGGATGACCATGCTGAAAAGATTGTTGAGGTGCCTTCGACTGTCGCGGCGGTCAAGGAAGGTGAAGCCAACAGTGATTGGATGTTTTGGGCGATATTTGATGGGCATTCGTAGGTTGTCCTTCTTGTGGAAATTGAGAACTGAGCCGTGTCTAATCAACGTCTGTTTAGTGGCTGGACAACCTCAGCGAAGCTACGCAACGTTCTGATCTCCTACGTAGCCCGGGAATTGAATTCGACCTATAAAGCTGCTGCCACCGATCCTTCCATTCTCTCCCCTACCTCCAGCGCCGTGGACGCCGCCATCAAGCAAGGCTTCGTTCGCCTCGACAACGATATCGTGTACGACAGTGTCAACAAGGTGCTCAAGTCCAACTCGCGGCGAATGGCGGCTGAGACGCTTGCCCCCGCTTTGTCTGGTTCCTGTGCCCTTCTTGCTTTTTACGATTCACAATCACAGGACTTGAAGGTGGCCTGTGCCGGTGACTCCAGAGCTGTCTTGGGCCGTCGTGGTCCAAACGGAAAGTGGGCGGCAACAGCGCTCTCTGAAGATCAGACCGGCGGCACGCCCTCTGAGATGAAACGTCTACGAGAAGAGCATCCTGGCGAACCCAACGTGGTACGGAACGGACGAATTCTGGGCCAGCTTGAGCCTAGCCGTTCTTTCGGTGATGCATTCTACAAATGGAGCAGAGAGACGCAGGAAAAGATCAAGCGACAGTTCTTTGGACGGACCCCTCACCGGCTTCTGAAGACGCCTCCGTATGTCACTGCCGAACCCATCATCACGACCACCAAAGTCGAGCCCAGCAAAGGTGATTTCGTCGTTATTGCTACCGACGGTCTCTGGGAGATGCTGAGCAACGAGGAGGTGGTTGGACTGGTCGGACAGTGGATTGAACAACAGAAGCTTGGCGCTATGGACGGAACCAACAAGGGCTGGCTACAGGGCTGGCTGGGATTTGAGAACAAGCAGCTGCCCGTGGAATCATTGAAGGAGACGGGGACGGAAGGCCAACGTCGCCCTATTCGTCAGCAACAGTACGATATCTCAGGTGCCGCTAGTCGTTTCACCGTGGAAGACAAGAATGCTGCCACTCATCTCGTCCGCAACGCTATGGGCGGCAAGGATAGGGACATGGTTTGCGCTCTCTTGACCCTTCCGAGCCCATATTCTCGAAGATATCGGTAGGTTACCGCCTTACATACACTTTGTGATCCGACGAGGAACTAACTAATTCTCCTTCAGGGATGACGTAACTGTCGAAGTGATCTTCTTCGGTGAAGGCCCCGACACGCGCAGTATCTCGATCAATGAGGAAGCCAGTGCGTCAGAGGAAAACGTCAAGGCCAAACTGTGATACTAGTTGGTAGAACCCCTTTTTTTCCTTTTCTTTTTTTGGTTTGTCTGGAAAAGGTCTCATGATACCTGCTGTTTCAGTATTTTATGGTAGAGAATATCGAGTAAGAAGCTGGCGTTTTACTGCTGTCCTGGTTTATTGCATAAACATGCTCCTAGAATAATTTCTTTCTCTTTCTACCCCCTCCCCTTCTTTCTGTGAATAACTTCTCTCCCAATCTTTATGTCCCAATAAAAACAGGAATAGTCACGTGGGTGACAAGGAACAGAACTAGGCAGTGAATGCACGTGAGCAACTATGCCCTGAGAAGAAGTAATTAATATTGTTCGTGCTGGATAAAACCACCAAGACCAGACTAAGATTTGTATATAATATAATCTTAAAGAAAGAGAGCAATATAGTATAATATTACTATTATTACAAAATATTTACTATATTTAATAATAAGTAACAAGCAAAGTATAGAGAGCAAGTCTATAGAGGCTAAATTTATCTTGCGATATACTTACACAATGTTACCTTATAATAGGAGAACAAACTACTAAGAGTCTTTAAGATATTAAAAGGATATAGCACTGCCACACTAGAAGATTACTTCACTAACAGGAGGTATCTACAAGGTTATGTTGCGTCTCCACTAGGGAACCTCTAGTCCAGATAGTGCCGTCCAAGAGGGAGATCACATCGTTGTGGAACAGGAAGAAACAAATAGCAAGGTTGTAGTCACTGTATTTCTTGTTCCTATATTTCTCTTTATCTGTCCTCTCTTCTCTCCCGAAGTTACTTTCTTTCTTCCCAGAGTGTTATTAGTCCTAGATTGTTTCTTTTCTTCTTTCCTCTTTCTCTCTGCCTAGCCAGTTCTCTTCTCCTGCTGTTTCTATTGCTAAGAATTCAGGATTATTATTTTTTTTTTTATTGTTATTAGTTTTGTTGGCATTTAAGGCATCTCTGTTTTGTGGAACTGTGTGGTGCGTGTTTGTGATATCAAGTAATCAAATAAATATGTATGTTCATTTTTCATATCTCCAATGTTGCTTCTTGCTGACAGACACAGCAATCATGTCGGCCCATCCCACCCATTCTCTTAACGATGATGAGAATGACATAAACAAGACCAATGCTCAAAATACCCAAACTCCTAGCCACAATGACCACATGAACGCAGTTGTGTGGTTGATCATCGCCTCCTCGAGAGGCCAGCTCGCTGACGCGGTGATGAATCCGGCTCCAACCAACGGTCCTCTCAGCCCTCCGGCCGAAAGGGTGGTTGTAGCTATCTGTGCTCGACGTCTGAACCAGGGCGAGACGGACAGGATTAGATACGTCCGCGAATGGAGACACCGCCCCTGGGTGGTAGAAACGAGCGCGAGCAGTACCTAGCGGAGCGACCCAGAGCCCTTCCGGCTCATCTCGATAACGAGCCCAGTCGGGACATGTCGGGATACCTGGCCTGACCGTGGCGACTCCATCATGACCACTTCCTCTGGGCTTGCCGTGGAACTGTCCCGGCCATCGAGCAACTTCAAGTCGTTTTAACTTCAACCCTCCAATCCTGGAGTCTTTTGTCGCTGACCGATTGAATGGGGTCAACGCCTATAAGCAAATCACCTATCTCAACACTTATTTCCCCGGCGAGACCTACTCTCTGCAGCGTGCCGTGGCGAGAGGTGTGATTTGCGAGGCGGACATTGACCATCCTGAGGCCCACGGCGGTTTCCAAGAGCTGGACGTAGAGCAACACAACCCCGGTGAACCCGAGTATCGTCAGCCCGTCCTGCCTCGCTTGGATCATTTGACTGGAGTTGTCTGGACGACGCGTATCTGGCATTGTACTTGGGAGCCCATCCGAACACTTTCATTCGTGACTATGACTGGCTTTTCGCATACCCTCTGAGCAAAGAATTTATTCGCCTGCGAATGGCTCAGATCCCATTTTTGAACCTGACCTCTGCCGAACTCCAGAGGCAAGTTGTGCGTCGCGAAGGATACCCTGACTGGACTCCCGTTAGACTCTCTACTATCAGAAGGTGATCAGGCCCTAAGTCCTCTAAACAACGGTTGAACATATTTTGTGCTTTCATGTGCAGATAAACGATCCGTGATGACAACACATGGGTCGGTTGCAACTTTCGAAACTTTCGTTTCTTTCATTCCATTTTCTTTCAATTTGCAACTTTCCCAAAGTCACACCAAGTGTTTTCTTGCTCTTTGTCTTTCCCTTGTCGAAATCATTCCGTTCTAGGTCAAAAAAAAAAAAAAAAAAAAATACAAATAAAAGGGCAACTTCATTTCTGTTTCACAGGCTTTTGTTGTCCTAGTGGAGCATATCCGATATAGATCTGCCGCCATGGTTTAAGGGGTTGTCTGACAAGCATATACTTTTCCAGAATAAATGTCTGCAACGTGGCAATATTCGTACTACTAATCCAGTAGATCATAAGCGCCGAAGGCATCTCATATAGATAAGATGAAACGCCAATATTCAGTGCCAGAACCTGAACCAAAGCCCTGATCCCTCGCAACGTAAGATTCTTAGCGAGTTCCATCCGCGGCAAATCAGCCAGTTCCGAAAGTGTAGGAGCCTTCCAGCCCATACGGATATTCAACAGGATCGAGAGCGTCAACGCAGCCGGAAGAATCCCCGTCGAGTCACCTGCCAGCAGGTCAGGAAACCAGAGAGCACCCTCCGTGGCTAGCGAGGGCTCAACGGGAAGAAGGGGAGTGATGTCCGTTTCCACGGAAGACGAAAACCGAGAGAGCAGATATGTAGCGAGTCCCTTGTCGTTACCAGCCATAGCTCGGAGGCTTTCCATCACCGAGATCCACACGGGGATCTGCAGGAAATTGACCGGTTTCCAAAACCGAGCCACGTTCCATCGTCGGTGCAAGATCTGCTGTCTCTCTTTGACCCTTTGTGCTAGCTGGCGCATGGCGTCTTGGGGCAGAATGGGCGAGTCAGTCGAGACATTGACCTGCTCCCGGATAGAATTCTGGTAATACTTGCGCCAGGAATAAAGCAAAGGTGTCAGATCTCGCTCTTTCCGGGCTTGGATTTTGGTATACACCTGCAATGGCATTGCGACTGTCATGCGGACAATCAGTGCAGTCAGCGGGATAGACATAGCCCAAGGGAGGCCACTGCATGAATGAACAGCATGGATGAACCCTGATGAGACTTCCAGGACCTCAGTGATAAAAGGCGAAGGCCTTGTGGGGTGAAAATGTCGGATATGCTGAAAGGCTGTCTTGCGCGGAAAGCGGAACGAGCCATGGAAGGATCTCATGATTGGCACTTTTCAATAAAAGAAGATTGAGAACAATAAGAATGTTAATACTAATACAGAAGAAAGGAAAGAGACAGATATAACAGGAGAAACTAATGATATAGAACTCCCACACGGACGCAATGACAATGCAAGCGAACGATTAGTCTTGAAGCTGCTTGGGATCTAGCAGAAAACAATCACTGACACGTGATTCTCACGTGTAATCAGACCATACCTATTACTGTTACTGTATATACAATACATACATACACACACATACCGTACGTTATCGATAGGGGACAGTCGCAGTTGCCTCATCACTTTCTCAAATCCCCCGTCCGCAAGTTCGGATGGCACAGTTTGCTCAGTGGTCATGATGCTGTTTCTACTCAAGACCCTGATTACGACCCTCGCCCTCCTCGCCACCTGTGCCCTACTCCCCCAGCTCCCCCTGGGTCTTCTCCGCCTCATCCTTCGCAGTGTCGGATGGGTCATCCAGAAAAGAACCAAGGCTCGAAGAGACCTTATCCTCTCGCGCGTCCAGGTAGAGGATGACGAGGTTCGATCGAAACGGACCAAGCCATCGTCCAGTGGTTTGGGAGAGGACGAAGATTGGGAAAAAGTCGATTCCTCCAGCTCCAGCTCCGGGACAGCTGGCCATAACCCCTCCGGAGATGACGAGTGGGATGGGATTATAGGCTTCTTTCACCCATTCTGGTATGGCTGACTGGTCTCTCCTTTTTCCTCTCGTTTGTTCACTGCTAACCATAGGTCGACAACAGTAACGCAGGCGGAGGGGGAGAACGGGTGCTGTGGGAAGCTGTGCGAGTCACCCAGAAGCGGTGGCCGAAGGCCACTTGCGCCATCTACACCGGCGACCATGAAGTCACAAAAGCAGCCATGCTGGAGAGAGTTCAAGTAAGTAGGCAGACGACTCTGTTGCTGGTGTCAACCTGACTTTCTCACACGTTCGCGCCCCCGTCTTTCTAGAACCGATTCAATATCCAACTCCATGCACCAACGGTGGTGTTGATGTATCTCACCACCCGTAGATATGTTTTGAGTAGTATGTATCCCTATTTGACGCTTTTGGGCCAATCTCTGGGTTCCCTGGTGGTGGCCTACGATGCATTCACTCTACTGGTGCCGGATGTTTTCATCGACACGATGGGCTACGCCTTCGCGGTAGCCTTCTGCAAGCTGCTGTTCCCCTCCGTCCCGACAGGCGCCTATGTCCACTACCCTACAATATCCACCGACATGCTGCAGTCCCTAGACGATACAACTGGCGTCAAAGGAGTCAACTCCGGCGCCGGGAAGGGCCGGAGGGGCCAGATCAAGCGGAGCTACTGGCTCGCATTCGCGCGCCTCTACGGTTGGGTCGGAGGCCATGTGGACGTCGTGATGTGCAATTCCTCCTGGACATCGGCGCACATCCGAACGATCTGGGGCCCCTCGCGGCGCACGTCCACGCACCCGAATCCCACCGTCGTCTTCCCGCCCACCGCGGTGTCAGAGCTCGAGTCGACCATCACAGTGGACGCGGAGACCGAGAAACTGCGCGCCCCGATCATCCTCTACATCGCCCAGTTCCGTCCCGAAAAGAACCACCCACTGGTTTTGCGGTCGTTCGCGCGCTTCCTCGACGAACGCAGCAAGAAACCAACGGCGGCATCGCAGCCTGAACCGAAACTGGTGCTCATCGGCTCGGTGCGCCATGCCAGCCCCGACGAAACCCACATCTACAACCTGCGGCTTCTGGCGCACGAACTCCACATCCGCGACCAGACCACCTTCCTGTGCGACGCCGGATGGCAGACCATCCTTTCTCACCTAGGTTCAGCCTCCATTGGCGTGAACGCCATGTGGAGCGAACACTTCGGCATCTGCGTGGTGGAATACCAGGCCGCTGGTCTGATCAGCGTGGTGCATGACTCTGGGGGCCCGCGCGAGGATATCGTTGTCGACCTGGACGACGGCGCCACGGGATTCCGCGCATCTACGGAGGACGAATTCGCCGCAGCGTTTGAAATGGCCTTGGCCCTGCCCAAGGAGGAAAAGGTGGCGATGAGGTTGCGCGCGCGGAAATCCGCTCTGCGCTTCACCGAGGAGGAATTCGGAATCAAATGGGTCGGAGAGGTCGGCAAGCTCGTCCGCATGCGAGCCCGGTGACGTTTTGAGATGGGACTTTATCTACTCTATCTATTGACTTATATCTGGCTTACTTTTAGATACTACCTACACTACTAGATGGTGGTGTTTCTTAGATTTAGACTCCTACGCAGATGCTCTCCGGGAATGGAAGCTTTAGATGCCATTTTTCAACTGCAGATACCCACACAGTTTGTTGTAGTAGCTAGTCTAGCCCACGTTGTGGGTAGATCTCGCTAGAATAAAGTCGCCATAACAGTCTCCACTAAAGATTCCATTCTAGAGAGGCATGTTGACTGGGATGGATGCTTCTATTGCTCGGACTATTTATTTTTTTCTCTCTCCGGTCCAAGTGACACTCCAAGACATAACTCCGAGTAGATGTCAACGAGCATAATATCTAAAAAGAAAAAGCAAGAAATTCATTGCCCCATTTGAAGAAACACTGCCGATGGAGATTCCCTAGGGGTATGACGACTCATTGTAGACACATAACGACGGTCCGCAGTCCTTGCGGTCCGAGGGGGAATCAAAAAAAAGAGATAGACAAAAATGACAAAATATTGCTCGAGACAACATCGATCGAAGAAAGCCAAGGTGAAACAGCATATAAACGAATTTCAACCTGCCGTGATCTGGGTGATTCCTGTTCTCCAACCTGTATCACCAACGCCAGAATCCCTCTCTATAGAGTAACCAAAACCCACTACAACAGACTCGCAATCCACGAACTTAGGTATAGTTCCCATACCACCAATATAACGCAGAAAAGAAGATAAAAGATAAAAAAATCTCCGTGTAAAGAAAAGGCAATAGTAGATCGGAAAGCGGAAGAAAAAAGGGAAAGGAAGAGTAGAAAAGATGAAGCGAGCAATCGGCGGTAAAACATTGTCATTCCCTCCATTCTGGGTTGCCATAGCTGTCTCCCGGATTGGCCCCTAGCATCTGGCCCTGATTGTTGACTCCATACAAATTGTCCTGAGGACTGTATCCTCCACTCATGCCGGAGACACTACTCATGGCGGACTCGTCGTCTTCAAACCCGAACTCGCCACCGGAGCTGGCGTCAAAACTGCTACGGCCGCCAATATCACTCGGATCATCCGTCGAAGCTGCGATTTGATCCCACTGGAGCGTTTGCAGGGCGGGATATTGCGCCAGCAACGCAGCAGGAAGAACGAAGCCACCCGCCTGCTGCCCATCCATCCCGGATACCATGAGTGGGGGGGGAACTGGCTGCAAGTGCGACTGCTGTTGTCGGTCCATCATCGACCGCTCTTGCGACTCTTCATCGAGTAATGGTTTGATACATATGCGACCGGCTTCCGATCTGAAATGACGGCCCAGTGCATCAGCTCGAGCAAACCGGCGGCCACATCCCCACTGCCCCCCACGGGAAAGATCCCCACGACAGACAAACTTTTTCTCTCCGGAGTGCAATCCTTCGTGCCGCTTGCGGTCATGCTGACGGGCAAAAGCCTTTCCACAGACGGTACAAACAAATGGTCGTTCGTCCGTGTGAGTGCGCAGGTGGGATCGTAAATTGTAGGCTCGGGTAAAGCGTTTTGGACAGAGATGACACTGAAACGTCGCGGGATGCTTCTGAACCCGCTTCGAGTCATTGGGGCTGGCGCCCGGTCGCTGGGGGTCTGCAAGGCCAAGGATGTAGTTGCGGCTGTCAATGGAGGATGTCGACAAACGTCGGGATCGTGAGGGCGATGGATCTCGGGAACTGGGATTGCTTTGCGGCTGACGACCAATAGAATCAAAAGGTGAGAGCGATCGTGGTGAAGAGGGGGCCAGAGGCTCCAAGCTACTCGTCGTTGTCGCGGGACTCCGTGATCGAGATGCAGGGTGAGCATACGGATCGGACTTACTGCGCATGCGGCCTGCCGGGTTTGGTTAGCCTGGCTATTCCTTGGAGCAATATTAGGTTCTTAAGGGGAAGGGGGGGATCACATACGCATTGAAGGAGGTGGACTCAACGAGTCCAAGTCCGTTGCTGGCTTAGAGTGAGGGAAAATCGGGTTCCGAGACGGTGGCGCAAGCTCCACATTAATAGAGGGCGGCGCCATCTGAGAGGCTTGTCCTATATCTCCCCCAGCCGGTATCCCCTGGGAGACGTTAACAACGCCATCTGCGCCGCTCCCATAAACGTCATTGACGGACGGTGCAGGGTACTGTGGGTGTTCTGGCGGAGGGGAAATATAAGGAATATTGGGGATCAGCTCCGCCCCTTGCTGGGGCATCAGTTGCGGAGAAATGTAGGGACTGTGTCCTGGGCTGATCCCATGCGGCTGACGCTGGTCCGACAAGGTAAACGACTCAATTCCAAGCGCTGCATTGTCGTACAGCCCGGGATCATTCTGAGGCGCAAGCAGTGGGGAGGGGTTGTTCTCCACGCCATCAAAGGATTCATGCTGCGACATATACGGCGAGTGAGCGGCGGACGATACCTCCGACACCTCGGACGGAGCTCGCCGGTGGCCTTGGAAGGCAGCGTTCCCCATGACGGCTTGCCAATCTGATTGCGAACTGCTGGTCAGGTAGGTCGCTGAGGCGGGATCCAACGAGGTATGGCGAGAGTGCTGCGGGGTGTAGAAGGTGCCCGGGGTGGAACTCAGAGGAGAAATGGGGCTCGGGGAGGAATGGTGCGGGTGCTGCTCTTGCGGGGACATCTGTGGAGAGGCCGAGGGATGAGGCGAGATCTGGCCGACGAGGTCGGCAGGGTTAACGCCATGATTAACCGGTCGGTGCATCTGGGGGTCCAGCATCAGCGAGGAGTCGTACTCGGGAGCGGTGGTGCTGTTGGGGCTGTGATTCGGAAAGGCGGAGAAGTCGTATGCAGCGGAATCTGAGTTCAACAAATTGGAGAAGTTGTCTTCGGATGACGACTGGCGCGGCGGATGCTGAGACAGAGGGATCCTCGCCGAGTGGTCGAATTGGTTCATCAGTCCAGGTTCGAAGGACTGCGGCAATGATAGGCTGTGGGGAAAGGACTGATCTGGCGGGGATAAGGTCTGCTGTGCGCCCGGTGGAGAGAGGTAGCCGCCGGAGCTGTAGGTGTAGGAGTCGGCGCTGGGAGAGTTGGCGCTGGGGTTGTTCTGAAAGGAGGGCACGGCGACAGATGGATCCAAAGTCAGACCAATCGAAGGATGGCTGTATTGCTGCTGCTGTTGTTGTTGTTGTTGTTGAGGGTGATGGGGTTGGGCCGACGGGCTGACACTGCGATTTTTAACCGCCGCCGGAGATTGGCCCGAATCCTGAAAAATCTCCTGTGAAGCCATCGCGAGGGATTGTATCCCAGAATAGATACCACGCGAAGCAAGGCGTAAGGCGAGACAGGTTTATCAATCGGGTCGAGCTAGCGAGCAAAAGGTCCAAAAGAGGGCGGTGGGGGAGCTGGCTGATAAAGAGAAAGGATGAGAAATAAGAACGATGGAAGGACGAAAAAGATAGGCAGAGAGGGGCAGTGACAAGTCGCGACGAGCGATGGTTGGCAGGAAAGAAGAGGGAAAATTAAATTGGTGTCAGGCCAGGGTTTCTTGCAGCCGTGGTAGACAAAACGCAATGTGGATGAGGTGGAAAGTGCACCTTGCAACTCAGCCTCGCGCGAGTATCAGCAATCGGGGCTCTGGAGAGGGTTCACCATCTCCAACCAAGAGACGAAGGAGGAGGTATTTATCTCACTATCTGGGATTGAAGGATAGTCAAATTTCCTCCTTGATCTCCAGGAAGGACGTGAGATGATAATGGAGAGTTGATGATTATCACGAGAGAAGAGAGAGGGGGGAAGGAAAGGAATGAAGAGACTCTCTATCCAGGAAAAGTACGGATTGTCCCGTGCCGTACAGTATGTGTATCTGTATGTAAGCTTGATGTATATATGGTATTGTCAGGACCTAGATAGATTACCGGTCAATTCAATGAATGTAATGGCCTAATGGCCTGAATGCCTGCGAGCCTGGTTGCCTGATTGAAAGCTGCTACACATATATCCCCATACGATACACAGACTGTTCTTATATACAGAATAGTTACCTAAATTACAGTCTAGTTGAAGGACAGCGATGGGACTCGTGTCGACGAGGGAGCTGAAAGTCCGGCATCTAGAATATCCTCTCTGCCTTCAGACCACATCAGGCTGACCACCATTGCATTTCTGGTCTAGAAAGTCAGCCTAACCCTATTATTAGGTCTCTCTTTTCCACTCATCCAGGGTTGAATTCATTTCGATTTCACTCTTGCTGGTAGGTTCGTGCCCTATCCCGATTCTGGCAATCTAAGTGGGCTCCTCCGATAGCTTCGTTGCACAGCCACCCGGCTGAACCGTCGGTCTGCACTCAAGTCTCGAGGGTCCTTCTAAGTTAGCCCTAAATTGTCCCAAATGATACGCACTTTATTCGCGCCTATTGCTATTCTTTTTAATTTTATTTATTTATTTTTGTCATCCAGCGGGCTGTATTGCGTCCACCTAGAACTATCTCAGTGCCATTGGAGCCTGCCGACTCCAGGATATGTATGGGAAGCTGCGAAAAAAAAGTTGCATCCTCACTACGATCCCAGTCGAACAAACACAGCCGCATCTAAATGAACCTAAACACCGTCACACTCTCCCGTACCTGGGAGCTATGGTAGTCGATGCAGCTGGGCCCTAGCCCCGCATTGTCCACCCAGGCCGGTTTCCAGTAGTACAGTCCCACGCCCTCAGTGGTGTCCTCCACCGCCGCGGCCACCTGCTGCAAGAGCGTCTTCTGTCCGGAGAAGGAAATCGGCCTCAGGTTGGCGGGGAAAGCAGTGTCGGTGTTTGGGCAAGACTCGGGCCAGTTGGTATCCACCACCAGTAGGGGTTTGGAGTAGGCCGACTGCACTGGCCCAGGCTGGACTGCAGCGCCAACGGCGTCGCGTGCTCGTCGAGAAAGGGTAGGAGAATACGACGATAAGATCCTAGTCCAACGAGTTAAGCGTCCCCATGTCCAACACGGTGTCGTAGAAGTACCTCTGGGCGCCCAAATCCCAGCCGTTGTCGAGGCGGATCATGATCTTCGGCTTCATCTCTAGGGTCGAATCTGTTGCATACGTCCAACTTGTAGATATATACTTCCCAAGAGGGTGTGTCAGTGTCTGTGGTGTGCCAGCCGGAAGGCGCCTCCTGGTCTGGGTCAGCCAATTCGATTCGAAGAAAGAGGCGTCCAACAAGGGTGAGATTCTACCTTGTGTTTTAGATCCGGCCCTCGGCCCGTGTATCACTAGTGCAAATCCTAGTAGATGGACATTCAAGCTACCTTGATCAGTTTAGCAAGGCTGAGGTTATAATCCAGGTCATAGGAGCCATCGTTGGGATTCACCTTCATGCGCTGTTGAATCGAGTTGACCCCATTATCCGCAAGGATCTTCTCCAGGGCCTGTGTCACGCCACTGAGGTTGTAGGTGACCTATTTCTTTTCCTCAATAAGCAGAGACAAGATATCCTCCACTTCCCCCCCGGTAGGTGGGGATGGTGATGAGGAGAGGAAGCCAGGGAAGAAGAAAGGGGAAGATCATATTGGCTGCATGTGGGATATGGGACTCTACTGGACATGAAGCCGAAAGTCGCGGACCGCAGATGAATTATATGCCATCCCAATGAACCTCCTGTGAGTGCTCCACGGACTTTAATCAATGTACAATAGTGGAAAGTCCTGCATTCGGCACGGAGCAGTGCCTCATAGGGCGACTTCGTACCTTCATCACTACAAGGCGTTGGCATCATTGGTGTGAGCATCAGGGCCTGATACACTGGAGTTCGCAGATCCTCGCATGGTTCCCTTCTACCCCGAGCTTGTCTCACCTCAGCCCAAGACTACAGTTGACACAAATGACATGCGGCGAGGTGGATTATCGGATGAACGTTTGTATTGTCTCTTCATCCCGTCCGCATAAACTCTCGCGGAACGGCTCTGTACTCCCATTCAACCCACGCAAATCCCAAAAATCATCATCGTCGCTGTCATCAAGCCAGACTCCCTTGGGTCATAGCCGGCCACGCTATGGGTATTTCAATTCCAAGCCCCATAACGACATTGCATACAAGAAATCACAACGTTCCTCGAAACCGGGAGGCCGTAAACAGACACAACATATATATA
Source organism: Aspergillus tanneri (assembly GCF_003426965.1). Classification (NCBI taxonomy): domain Eukaryota; kingdom Fungi; phylum Ascomycota; class Eurotiomycetes; order Eurotiales; family Aspergillaceae; genus Aspergillus; species Aspergillus tanneri. The sequence goes on from NW_022984633.1 coordinate 2,986,363, forward strand.
AACGCAAAGTGCAAATGGGAGGCATGTAAAGAGAGGCGAGCCAAGAATTCCCATCATCTTTTAAAGCCCGGCCCACAAGGAGTTAGCAGGGAAGAAAAGGTAGAAACACAGCGGCCAAATATAAACGAGCCACCAAAGCGAATATATATACAACGAACCTGCCTCTCCACCGCAAACCCTAAATTAAAGATAATTGAAAGCTCCGTAGGCTGTATGCTCATAAGCCAAAGAGCAAACCGGACAACCCAATGTAATAAAATGACATACATGCACAAACCATGACCCAATAGAATAGAAGCCATCGGAATATGAACCATTACTCCAGTGTCAAGAGAAAGAAAAGAAAATCATAAAAACAGAAAGAAGAGGTAAGGAGGTATGAGAATAAAGATGGGTAGGCTCAGTGAACATTCGACTATTTCAGTCGCGAGTGCTAGTCACACACGTAAACTCCCATTATGATTTCGAGATGTGTTTGCCAGGGACGATTGGTTTCTGGGGAGTAGCCTTCTTTTTCCCAATGACGAGGCCTTCATCCTCCGAGTCATCCTCGAAGTCATCTTCGTCGTCACAGTAATACCGAGATTCGTCTTCCTCCACCGGTCGAGGTAGACTTGGACGCCGCGCTTTGACAGTTTCACCCGTACGAAGGATAGAAGGAACCTGGATCGCCGACTCGCATTCCTTGTCCCCCTTGTCCCTGACAAACCCCTCGCCAGAAAGCGAGGACGCACCCGAGACAACGGACGGGATACTTGGGTGTGAAGTGCTCTGAGATATTCCGCTGTAGTCATCGACTGAGGATGAAGAAATGGTAGCAGCGGATGGAGGGGATGTAGTCAGCCCGACGGTGGATTGTTCAAAGAAGGCAGTATCGGCAGGACACTCCATGTCCCGGCGTTCTTGCCCACTGATTACGTATGGCTCGCTATTGCCATGGGAAATCATCTCCCCTTTGACAGGAGTACGTTCGAGATCGTTCCTTCTCTGGCGTAAGGCTTCTTTGGTAAGGGACAGGGGCTCACCGGAAGCTTTGCCGGGGAGTTGATGAGATCGGTTGCGCCGATGTCCTAGGTTCTCGGTCCGAAATGGCAGCGATTCCTCGTATACCAACAAGTTAGAATGATGGCCAACTGCGGAAGCGACACTCAAGGCCAAGCTAGGCTCGGAGTGCCGGTCACCGTCAAGTGACGCTGCTTCTGAAAGAGGCCTTTCTGGGCGCTGTTCCCCAGTCTGAAGTCCTCTTGCTAGCCTACGGCTGGCTCCGCCAAATAGGCCACTGACATTCGTAGTCCCGGATGTTTCGACACGGGCTGAAACACCGGTTCGTCGAGACACCGAAGATTCAGTGGCATTGGACGGTTTGACCGTCTTTGCGGACTCAGCAGTAGACAATGTTGATGTCGCACGCTCCGGGGGTTCTGGTCGAGGGGTGCATCCATTAGATTGCATCGTATCGAATTGCACATCTTGGAAGTAAGATGACTGCTCATCCCGGCCCACAGGGCTTGCAGTGACACTTTGTGAAAGGGGGTGTTCACCATCTCTAGTCAGTCGAGAGTGCCGAAGAAAATCCTCCTCCCTAAGACTGGCTCGTCGGTTGTCCCAAAGATGCTTTCCAAATGAATTGCTACTTGACATAGTAGATAACGATTCCACTGACGGTGCTGTGCTAGGCGTCCGTTTCAGATTGTCTTTGTCTTTTGACTTCCCGGTTAAATAATTGGACCATTTGGCAACGTTGGATCGCACACGTTGGATAAACGGGACCTTGCTGACAGCTGTAGTAACTTCTTCATTCGATACTTCAATCCGCTTTCCTTTGCTCTGATAGCCGGGATCGGTCTCCTCCACCCATGATCTAGGGTTTGGCAAGCCATCTAAAACCCAGGGGTGGTGCTTGATCTCTTTCACGGTGATCCGCTTTACTGGGTCCTTTGTCAACAGTCGTTTCAGAAGATCATATAGCTCATCATCAATCTCTTCGTAGACGAGCTCATGTTCCATACGTTTGCTGTTGTCCGGATACCGAGGCCATTGGCTGACAGAATCAGGGTCATTTTCAACAGGCTTTAGGCGCTTTCGCGAAATAAAGACATCTTTCTTGACTATAGTCTGAAACATGCTATACTCGTCGTCCGAGACAAATGGCAGGCGCCCAAAGATCATCCCGTAGAGAGTCACGCCGAGAGACCAGACATCAATAGCGCCGGTGATCCGAGGCACGCTGCCAATGGCATCCACAAAATCGTCACCTGTATAGCACAGCTCCGGAGCGTAAAAAGCGGGAGTCCCAACGGTCTTAGAGAGCTCTCGAGCGTCGTCTAGTTCAGTTGCATCAGTCTCCCCGACTTGCTCTTCATCTTCGTCCCTGATGGGCCGCCCCAGGTACGAGACACCAAAATCTGATATCTTCACGCGATGACTGCTGGTGACCAGTAAATTCGCAGGCTTGATATCACGGTGTATGATGCCTTGATAGTGGAGGTACTCAAGACCGAGCAAGGAATCTCGGAATGCGTTACGAGCTTCGGTGAAGGTCAAACAAGGGACATAGGACATATCGTCGTCATCAGAGAACCATTCCGGCTCAGAGGGGGCATATCCAAAGCTGCTAGAAGCGGTGCTGAACCGCCTTTCGAAGTTGAAATCTGCATAGGCGCCATACATACTACCTTCCACTGCAGCCAACGTTGATTCATGGGCCGACATGAAAGAGTGGCTTGGCGAGGATTGGATATCTTCCTGGCCCACTATAGAACGGCTGGACGTACGGGCAAATGACATGTCGTGTCCGGGTTCCTCCTCCTCATCTGATTCGGCACCATGCTCTAAACTCCAAGCTGGAATGGGACCTTGCTGTGCGCAAGCTGCCTTTGCTTGACGCCGTTCACGTGCCCTTTCTCGTTGCTGACGGAGGTGCTGGGCGGTTCTGACATACTGCAAACTCTCCTCCATAAACGATGGCGAATCCGCAATGCCCGCCTTTTCGCGCTCAAGCCGGTTTTTGTCAACATGCACGATTTCTCGCAGACCTCGCCGCCGCCAAATGATCTCACCGTTCTCAACAAATTCAAGGACTATATAAACTTTTTGTCGATTTGGATCGTCAATAACCTCTAATAAACTGACCACATTCGGATGACGCGCCTTCTTCAAGATGGCGACTTCTTTCTTGACTTTGTCTTCAGGATTCCCCAGCTTTCCCAAGCGACGACGTTTCGAATAGCGCTGCACAATCTTGATAGCAACCTTTTGGCGCGTAGTCACATGGCGACCCAGCTTTACTTTCCCATGCTCACCCCGTCCAAGCTCTTCGAGGATTTCATACTGATTAATTAATTTATTCCCGGTCACGAGATCCCGATCCACTTCAGCAGTGTGAGTCCTACCAAGAAATTGTTAGCTTGAATTCATTACGATCCTGTGGATGGCAATCGATGTAGAGAGGAGAATCAGCGACTCACTCTTTCGGCGGTTGCATGTGCGTTGGGTGGAGATATGGACTGCTAATGCGACCTTCATCGTCCGAGCCGAGTGGGGTTGAGCTTCGAACGGAAAAAAGACCCGGACTGGATATGGGAGTATTGCCGGCCGTACGGGAGGGCCGTGACGGCGCAAAGCGAGTAAGGATCTCGGTGCGCGATGGGTATGAGCTCCGGGAGCGAAGGAACGGAGGCTGATAGGTAGGGTGAACTTGGGATTGGAGAACAGCGTACGATTGGTCTGGATAGACAGGGTAGTCGGTGGATGGGGCATCCGACTGTCCTAAATGCGAGGTTCTCCGAGGTAGAGAAGGGCGTCCAAATACACCGAGATCGGAGCGGACGTCAACCACGGAATCCTCATTCAAGGCCTGTAGCGAGCTAGAAGAGGTTCTGGTAGACGGCGACCTGGAGGTACCTGAGGAATGGTAGAGATGGGAGAATGGATGACGTAGAGATGTTTGACCGTCCGCTACATCACTTGTCAGCGGAAGTTTGGCGGTTGGGGGCCTGGTAACAGTCTGCTTAGTGTCCGCATCTGTCGAGGTCGAAAGTGATTGCTCTGACGCCTCGCCAAGCTTGTCGGAGCCCCGTCTGTGGACACCGTCTGAATTCTTGCCATCGCGAGTAGCGGAAGTAGTGGGCTCCTCTAAAGTAGGTGCTGAAAGGGGGCGATCAGTCATTTTCATGTCTTAAACTGCTAAAACAACTTGGTACAAGTTGCAATAGAGCATCCTCCTCTCTACTTGCCCTTCTTCCTCTCTCTGTCTCACTGCTCTTGTTTTCTGGTCTCGACTTCCTGGTGTGTTTCTGCTGCTTCTTCGTCTTCTTCCCCCCCTGTTCTTTTCTTGTTTTGTCTTCTTTTCTTTCTTTTCTTTCTTTTCTTTTAACACGAGATCCTTTTGTTTTGTAATTCTTTCCCAAATGAACCGCCTGATTCAGGGCGAGCTAGCGAGAAGCTCTGGTGATGCGCACGAATGAATCAGCATAACTCTCTCAGAGATCGACTCGGCCGAATGCCATAACAGCTATGCAGGTCAACTTGGCAAGGGAAACCGTGTGCCCGACAACGGGGAGGTGGGAAAATATCCAGGCGATAGGCCTGCTATAGCACCAGGATGCAGTCGAGGATCGCTTGTCTCCGGACACAAGGGTTTCGGGGGAGGTGGGGAGAGTCGGAGAGTATCGTCGTTTATTGCTGAGATGGGAGGTAGACCAGGTAAGAGAAAGAGTAGCGGTTTAATTCTAGAGCTAGAGATTGGACAGTCGCAATGGAAAATCTATACCGTAAGTGCCCCTCAAAATGAATTGTTGGGTACAAGAGCGGATACAAAAAAAAGAGGAAGAAAAAGGTGTCTGTAAAATAAATTATGAATATGTAGATGAGTAACGAAGAATAAACTGCGAAAAAGGAAAGGAACTCCGTAGGAAGTGGGAGGAAAGAAAGGTAAATAGGTCAGGAATGGAAGTAAGAGGAGGTAAAGAGAACAAGGTGGTGGTGAAGGAGGAAATGTGTTGGTGGGAGTGACCAGGGACCGATAGGAAAAAGATGGGATGAATGACGACGGTGGTAGTACCTTAGTAACGATCAGGTAGTATTATGGGCGAGAGAGGGTCGAGCAGGCTTTTGTCAGGTGGATTTGGGGGGGAAGAGGAAAGGAGGGGATCAGTACTCTGTAAAGAGGGACGAATGAATTGGGTACTGTCACCGTCCGTAAGGACATGGAGGGCACGAGGGCAGGTACAGTACAGTGCCTCTTCATTGGAGGTAGTAGTCACTTCGCCTTGACTTAAGGCAGGGTTTCTTTGAGGGATCAAGCGCCAAGATTGCTGTTCTTTAATTTTCTTTTTTCTGATTCTTTTTTTTTTTTATTCTACGAAAGCCAACGGAGAAATTCACTCGTCAATTAAAATAGTTTAATAAATCCAGTGACAACTGCCATTAGCTTCGACATACGTATCCTCAGGCACTCTTATCTGGCCAGTCCTTTTGTAGGTTCACAATCGGTGCTAAATCGGTGGTATCGTAACTGACCGGTAAGTTTCGTACTACTAACAAGTTAGACGTAAACTGCCTTAGTAAGAATACTCTTTGTAGACAAGCCGGCTCGGCCGACCATCCGGACTGTGGACAAGGCTCTTGGCGTTGTCGCTGGTTGGAAGTTGGGACCGTTTCCTCGTCCATGTCTGGTACCGACCAGAAGATCACTGTAGTCCATCCATACCTACGGAGTAAGGTAGTAGGTACGTAGTAGGTGGTATCAGCACATACTCTGTATCCACTGGGATCTTGACCTTCAGCTGGAGACTTTTGCGTCAGTCTACCTAGATTGGAAGTCAAGGATGGCAGTTTCATGGGAATACAAGGATATCCATCCATTCTACAGAATATACCCGACGGAGTACCTCTTTCCAGGAAAGTGGCGGATTCTCTTCGCCAAGCACCCATCACATTACGTAGGGACTTTCTCCATCCACCAGTGTCAAAGAGTCATGGCCCTTGCTACATCACTAACTCTATTAAGGTCGCTTTCTCCTGTCCTTGTATGTAGCTTATTATTAATTCCTGACTGTGGTAGGGAGTTTTATCCCCATCATGCGTACTCAGTAGAATTAATCCGCAGTTGGACCCTGTTCTGACCTACTTGTCCACAGTACACCGCCACCTCACTGCATCTAAACTAGCAGGGGAGATGGGAAAATCTTTATTTTACTAATTTTATTTTTTTATTTTTTTTTTTTTTTGTAAAGAAAAAATGGCCGACTAATTAACACCTGTCACTGTACTATTCAAGGGGGTCTGTTTAATCTTTGGATCGTGTTCCCTGGGTCCACTGTCCATTAGCTTTTTTTCATCATAGTTCTACTTCTATCTGGACATAACCATTTTTTTTTTTCATTCCTTTTTTTTTTTTTATTTTTTTTTTTTTTTTTTTTGGTAGGTGGGGGACCACAAGTATTGCCTAAATTATAATGGAGCCCATTGCGACGAGCCTCATTATCAATATTGGCCCATAGCATCATTGCAGTTCATTTAATTTAGTTTCTTAAGACTTGGCAGTCCGTATTCTCTATCAGTAGGTGGGATTGAGGGAGGCATTATTCAACATCAACCCCTCCAAAAAAAACAAAACCAAAAAAAAAAAAAAAAAAAAAAAAAAAAAAAAGGGCGAAAGTAAGAAAGAAGGAGAGAAAAGAAAAAAATGGTTAGGTCCAGAAAGAAATCAAAAATCTTTGCATCTACAAGTATGCACATTATAATACTCAATATGCACGAACTTCGTAATTCGAGGATCTTGAAATCTTGAACCTCTATCGAACCACCGTCCCAAGGTTCTATCTTCCAGCTAGTGCATCTTTACCAAAGACGCCAATGCAACTTCAACAGCGCCAGCTCTCAATCCGAGGAAGGCTCTTCCTGTTCCCTGGTTCTGTTGGAAAGCTGTCGAAACTTACAGTCAACATCATCAACACTTATGCGTATCAGCCTGATTCCGTCCATGCGGCGTAGTTACCATTCAACATCCTCCCCTTGATGGACTAAGGTATAGAATCCGCAATTATGTCAGTGCAGCCTATTAGCCGTCTTCCCGTCATCCGTGAAACATTGCAAGAGCTCTGATCTGAATTGAGCCAACTGGAAACATCATGTCTCTCGCTGCCCAGTACTCTGGGTAACCTCCCTGAATAGGACGGTCGCTCCATACCCCCTAGCACCAAAGACATATCCTTGTATCTACTATGTAGGTATATTCTGTTGCTTGTCTGACTGGGTCCTGCGAGAACTACGTATTGGCGTGCATGCGCTTTCTCTATCCTTCCTGGGGAATGGAGAAGTAATGTCATTGGAGCCTAATATCGATTTCCTATCCTATGATACGTTATATGTGCTCTGTACATGCCTATATTACTCCAACCCCTGTATCGGCCATACAAGGTGTCACTTAATTTCTCCGGGTAAAAGTGAAGCAGGCGAATGCGAAAGTGTAGGGAAACTGAGACACCACAGGTAGGACATTTTTCCGGGTTGCTGCTGCTGCTCTATGGTAATATATGGATGATGATACCCAAGGAAACAGTTAATACGTCATGTCTCGTATTCAATGTAGACGGCATGATCATCCTTATCAATCCTTCCAATAGGTTCATGATTGGAGAAGCGGCTACCTAGGCGGGTGTGCGCACAGGACAACTGGACGACCCGCAGTTTTCGCCTCCTCTCGAAATGACAATATTGGACGTTTCATGTTTGATATTCCATTTGCCACTGGGGGGGGGGGGAAGAATAAGCGTACATTGTACAGATGATGGTGGGCAAGAAGGGAAAACACCCTTCTCCTCTTCCCCATTTCATGGCCACTCCAAATCCGGTGTCGTGCAGGACGACTCCGACCTGACCGAAGACCATTGGCTCTCCATGTCCGAACCAAGCTTTTTAGCGTCATTCGGCTGTTCAACCTAGTGCAAATAGTATTCGTAATTGCGAAGTAATGTCTGTCCTCGGTATCAATACACGGACATACTGTCGGATATCTCGAGTCGGATTCCTCGAGTCGCTGGTACTGGGGAGGTAGCTCTATATAAATACTACCCAGGAGTTAGGTAGCTTACCTAGTAATAACTCACTCCTGGCTTAGGGAGAACCAGAAACAACCTAGAAAACATTAGTCAAACATGGACATCCATCCAGCTTGTTGCACGGCAGAGTCTGTGCCTCTCTGGTTGACCAGGTTATAATCCCACTCCTTCACTTGCCCTCCAGGCAGATCGATTGCCATAACCCCTGCAGCCTCATCTCCAAACTGGTCTTGCTGCGGTTCATCCCACCATTGCACCCAATCAGACTCCCGGGGGGATACGAGTCCCACTTCGATCTTTGTCGCTTGGACGTACGTTCAACAGCCTTTGATAGGTCGATTCGATTCTACACTAGCCACAGAGAAGACAGACAGAGTGTCGTTGATTCGGTCCATGCGTCTTGCTCAAACAATAGACATGGCATGGCATGACATGACATGTCTTTTCCGGGATATTGCATCCACTATGCGTGAATTTTTTATGTACAGAAAGTTCTAACAGCACTGACCTGATTCGTAGCCACCTGAGGAGATGCATACAGCTAGCCAGTACCTACCTAGGTAGCTGGACAGGCTTTCATTTCCTGGTATATGAACGGGACGAAAAGATAGGGAGACTTACATCTACATCGATCCATGCTGCCATCTGAATTGTGACTGGGACTCCGCGCCCAGTGCTATCGGGATGGATGGATTGAAACCGTCCATCCATTCATCTATCCCTCCTTGTATCTCAATATCGTTTCAGAAGCTCTCCTCCGGCCCTGGATGGACTCACTAGCTCGGTTTGCTGTGCCATAGTTTAGGTGACTTTTGAACTCACCCCCCGGTCATCAGTTGGGTCAGGAGGCAACTGGATATTGCGAGACCTCCCGAGGAGATCGATTCCAGTAGATCAATAGACAGGAAGGGCACCCACCGTGGAATAAACGAGGGTATCATTAAAGGGGGACGGTGTAACCCATCGCCGTTGGATTTCTTCTGATGACGAAAACGAGAAACGATACCTATCTACTATCTACCGGAGAGAAAGCCCGAAGTATAGGGTGAATCTCACTATCCCGTCCATGGGATCAAGTCGTCCGGACTGAAATATCATCATCCCCTGGGATAAACACCACCATCGCTCAACTGCTTACCAGGACCCTGGGGGAGATTTGCCCCACTCCAGTGAAGTTTCCCCTGGTCGCTGACAGCTACCTAGTTAGAGACGATTTACTCCATACTCGATGCGGATCGACGAAGAGCACGGACTCCAGGGTCAAATAATTCACCGTCCCAATATCGCCACCCCCATGGCCATCCTGAACGAGACGAAGAGACCTTGATCTGTCCTCCAGGAGCCCCGCATCGGCCCCACGAGATCCCTCGTCTGGAAAGTCGTGCAACGCGACAATCTCCATCTATGAACGGGGCGGTACGGATTACTCGTGTAGTACTCCGTAGATGTTTCTTTCTTTCTTTCTTTTTTTTTTTTTTTCCTCCGACGAAAAGCGTGGCATATCCTGGATTACCCGAGAGAAGAAAGAAAAGAAAAAAAGGAGGTGGATAGATCTCAATCACTCTGGTCTCTGTTCTGGGGATGTGGATGTCTATAGACCGGTGGTCAGAACGTCATACCGTCATCTACTTATTAAAGAAGAACCTAGATACGGGGAGTCAATATGCCAGACGGTCGAGGGTGGCTTATAAATGCATTTTTAATCCCAATGGATCTACGAGAATGGCTAAAATCAACTGTGGGTTGATAGTGGGAAACAGGGGCATCCATAGTAAAGTGTTAGAGATCTTTTAGTTTAATGTACTGATATTCGTTCAATAAGAAAGGCTTGTAAAGAACAATATTCTGGTATCCTTCATGGGCTCCCTGACTGTCTTGGATGAATGAGACTGCTAGAATAGCCCTCGTTACAGAATATGACAGCCATGATAGAACAGTTTCTATCTTAAGAACCAACATATAGGGCTGAACCGCTGAAGAGAGAATGGATCCACAGCCACCACGAAGGGATGAAGAAAACACATGCTTGATAAAGACTAGAGTGTAGGAAGGATCAAAGAATGGCCAGTTAGTCCCTACCACAGTGGTGAGGCCGTGCATGGAGGTCCATTGTGTCTCACATTCTCCACTAGAACTGCAGCATTCCTGGTGGGAGATCGATCGGATATTCTTGATAAGATCTATTTATTATCCATCATCCATCATCCATCATCCATTAATTAATCAACATCACAAGCTTACGCAATCCCTTTTCTTGGATCAAATCTATGGAACCTTCTCTCCACCAGCGGCCGTTGCCAGTGCAACCGCCCGTCTGTTTACCGACGGGTAACCGCGAACCAATGGTGGATGTCATCCTCAACCAACGTTGTACAGCCTAGACCATGGACCATAACGATGACTTTAATTTTAATTCTCTATTGACTGTTGATTTGATCGGCCTGGTTGGATTGATGAAATCTTGCGTCGGACCCGATCAGTCACCAGGGTGGGCCGACACTGCTGTTTACAGTTGACGTTAGCCTACTTTCACCCCTACTGCTGCATTGATTCCCTTCGGAACGCGAGCGGATTTCTTCAGTTCTTTCTTCAAGTTCTTTATACTTCTCATGTTCACGAATCTTGGTCTCTATCTCTCGTGAAGGAAAAGACAAGAAAAGAAAACTTCCTCTACCCCTGACACGACGTCGATGAAGACGACGGCCACGTGGGTCAACATCCATCGAGCTCGTCTTTCTCCATGCCGGGGAATCTGAGCAGCGACATCGAACGAAAATCGACAGTTTCTCTAGATGCGGTGCAGCCTGTCTCCGGACGTCAGAGTGTTCTCGAAGCCGTCGGAAGTGCCTGTTCTCTCCCATGGATGTTCGGTTACACCGAAGCAACGGAATGCACAGGCCCGTCGGCATCAATCTGGCCTCGACATATCTCTGCTTCCTGCTCGTTGTTGGCCGTATTCTAGCGGCTGTCCCCTATATCCCCTCGTATCTTCTGTATGATTCGCAGAACAATGCATCTTTCGCCTACCTGCTACGGTCGGAGAGCCCCGAAGGCACCACGCAACTGCTTTCCCTGAATATCTCAGAGCAGGTCGAGAGCGCTAGCCCCAAGTATAGGACTCTCTTGGAAGAGGTGCCCTTCCGGGTCGACAATCAGACGTCATCCTTTGTCCCGGTGATCGATCGGCATGGCATTATCAAGGCCTACACTGGCAACTGCCAAAGTGGACAAGAGCATGCTGCGGTATGGCAGTTCACTCCGGACACTAAAAGCTCCATCGGCAACGGGACATGGGAAACGTTTGCGTTGAATGGAACGGACGACCAAGAAAAGCCCCGAATCCGAGGCCCAAACTACCTCTCCGGAGGGTTTTCGTACGCACCTTCGAACGATACCGACACCTCAATCTACGCTTTTGGAGGCATGTGCCCATCGCTCAGTGTCTGGGGGGAAACATGGATGGCGGCTGCCGACTACTCGCAGACTATGACCGTTTTAGACCCTTCGGCTTCGGACAGCCCACCTTCCTATCAAATCTCAACCACGGGCGAGCGTGCGCCCCCGATTCCAGAAGCTGGATTTACAATCACCCCGTTACTGCCAACATATGGCTCTACCCCAACCGGCCGATTGCTACGACAACAGAATTTTTTGATGATCGGAGGTCATACCCGGCATGCGTTCATCAACATGTCCCAGCTGGCTGTCTTCTCGCTTCCCCAAAATAGCTGGAGTATCGTTGATGTTGGCTCTCCTCTGAATATAGAGAAAACGGAACTCGCCGTTCGCAAGACCCCGGTCGTAGAACCCAGGTCCGGACACACAGCCATTCTTTCACCGGATGGCGGGAAAGTGATTGTCTTTGGAGGTTGGGTCGGCAATACCAGTGCCCCTGCCAGACCTCAATTGGCTGTCCTTGAGCTAGGTGATGATTACACGAGCCCAGGGGGCTGGACGTGGAAAATCCCCTCCGAGGAACGTGGCGGAAGTGTCGAGGGAAGTGGGATTTACGGACATGGCGTGACGATGCTCCCTGGAGGCGTGATGATGGTCGCAGGAGGCTATCAAATACCGCGGCCTTCCAAACGATCAACAACCGGTCCGCAATTGAATACACAAATTCACTTGTACAACGTCACTTCCGGCAGCTGGGTCTCTTCCTACGCAAATCCCAACCATCACCCGGCCCAAAAAACTGGGGACACCGATACCGAACGTACGATGCATTCATCTACATCCCGAACGATTGGCCTCGGCGCCGGACTCGGATTAGGAATCCCCGCTGTCGCTGGTGCAGCTGTTTTCATTTGGTTCTACTGCAGGAGGCGACGTGTACGCCAAACGCGAGATCAAAACCTGCGGAAGCTAGCCTTAGATGCGCAAAGAAATCACTTCTGGGGTCAGGAAGACCCTTTCATAGCTAGCAGTATTCGCAGACCCCCTATGAGAGAAGCAGATACCAATAGTGACTACCCTTGGAACAACAACCGAGGCGTGGGACATCCATCCAGCTGGCAGGATAATGGCGATGCTGTTGCTGAGCGAACGGGACTACTCATGGATACCCCAAGCCCCACGAAAAGCAGTCGGCCCATTCTGAACGCTAGAATGTATCGACCACCCGCACCGTACAACGAATACCGGAGAAGCGACGGCACGGGCGACATCCATCCAATTGACGAACGTGAAGAAGACGAAGCACAGCCCTCGGAGCAGATGGCTGCGCGTGAATCTATGGAACCATTCCTCACCCCTAAAACCACTGTTACGATTCCCGACCACCCTTATGCTACGGAGGACGCTGTGCCAACAGTAGCAGCCGGCGTTGGATGCGATGACGACGAGCACTCCTCCACGGGGAAGAATGACAGGACTTCCTCCAACCTATCCGATTCCTCGACGTCGGTCAGGTCAGCCCATCCGCCTAACGGCACGGTTTTCAACCATCCTCCTAGTCTACGCAGCAGTGGGCGCGAGTCGCCAGAAAAGTCGTGCTCCGCATCCAGCCATAGCAGAGAAGGTCCACACAGCCGACCCGATAGTGCAACGATCCCTCACGAGAAACGCTACTCATCAGAATCCTTTTCTACCGCCCACACAACCCTCTCTCAGCGACAGGCAGAGGGGGAGCGCCTCCTGCAAGAAGATGGCCCCGAGCCTCATACGTTCGAACTCTTCCCGAGGCCTCTTTCCATCGCCAAGCCGAGGGCCTCCGAGTGGATCGGCAATGTCCGACGAGTTTTGTCGGTAACTCGCAAGCGAGCTCCAGCAAATGACGACTGGACCAATGCTGCTTCCGTGGCGTCAGGGATCGATCGAGGCAGCAACGTTCTCGCACCCAGTAAGGCCTCATCAACACACGACGCTGGAATTGGTATGCAGGTCCCGCGAAGATCCGTGAGCGCGTCGGCCGAGCTGTTCAGACGAAAGCAAGGCGCCCGCGATTGGGGGGCAGGAAACCGAGTTTCGCGCGACATGAGCTTCCATACGCTCACGCGCGATGATTTTGCCCTCGATGGGCTCCTGGATGTGATGAGCGAGGACGAGGACTGGGACGTAGAGGGAGCTGCCGAAGGGAGACGGGTCCAAATAGCATACACGGTGCCCAAAGAGAGGCTGAGAGTCGTCAATGCCACCGCTCGCGATATGGACAACTTCTCCGAGAAATCCATCAGTCGAAGCAACAGCGAGGCGTGAGTTTCTCTTCTGTGGAATTTTGTATAATGGTATCCCTTTTTTTTGGCCTTTTTTCATTTTGCGCCCTTCAGTGTCTACGGACCAGCTGAACATACATATCTCTCCGAGGACTGGGTTGTATGTTTATATTCCATTCTTTTTTTTGTAGATTCCTTGATATCCTGGTTGGTATTTTGGTTTTGAGATTTTTCCCTCCATTTTTGGGCTGGGTATTTTTGAATTTATAAGCGCACTATATTATGGAGAAGAATTTATGTGTGATGTTTATGCCCTGAGAATGAAAATGAAACTAAACGAACTTGTTACTAGGTAGAAGAATTGATCTACTGTCTATTATCTAGATAGTTACAGTTGCAATATCAGTTGGATTATGACCCAAATGGTGAATAGAAACCTCGTATATTGTTTCTAAATATTGATGTTAATATTCAGTCTATTGATGTTAATAATACCAATTCATTTCGAAATCCCGAAACGGAAAGGAAAATGCCAAGAAAACAAGTATAAGAGAGGGGAAGAGGGGGGGGAATCATGAATGCCATCACAAATGAAACTCATTGAATCAGAGGTGAGATTCTCACGCAGCACCGTGAGAACCAATCGTTGGACGGGTCGGAATCGTCTTGGGCAGAGGCGGCAGGAGGGATTTGGCGCTTTCACGAGCATACTGGGCCATCAGAGCGTCCATGATAACTAGAGCAGACATGGCCTCGACAATAGGGACCGCACGGGGCACCACGCACGGATCGTGACGGCCCTTGGCTTCCAGGATACCTTCCTCGAGACTGTACGAGGCAGTGGTTTGGGCCTGGCCGATCGTCGCTGGGGGTTTGAACGCCACCCGGAAGTAGATCGATGCGCCGTTCGAGATGCCGCCCTGGATACCACCCGAGTTGTTGGTCTTGGTGGTCAGCTGCTGCTTGGAGCTCATGTCGTTGCCATTGCGGATTTCCACCTCCGATGCCACGAATGGATCATTGTGGATCGAACCGGGCACTTCGCAGCCGCCGAACCCGGAGCCGATCTCGAATCCCTTGGTGGCCGGGATACTGAGCATGGCGTGAGCAATCTTGGCCTCGAGCTTGTCGAAGCAGGGCTCTCCCAGGCCCACGGGGACGTTTCGGATGACGCACGTCACCGTGCCGCCGATACTGTCCTGGTTATCCCGGAACTGCTCGATCACCTTGGTCATGCGTGCGGCCGCTTCCTCCTTGGGACAGCGGGTGGGGATAAACGAGTCCACCTTGTTGCGGTCGATCGTCTCGAGGAGGTTCAAGAACTCGGGATTGGTCGACGGAGTTGGATGTTCCGGGGTAGGGGGGACCAGGTGCTCGTTGCCCACGGAGGACACAAACGCTACAATCTCGACCCCGTGGGAAAGACGCAGGTACTTCTCCGCAATGGCTCCAGCCGCAACACGACCTGTGTGGAAAACAATCATCCGGTCAGCAACGTTTGTATCATCGCTTATCCGTGCATTGGAGGGGCTCTCTCACCGATCGTCTCGCGGGCACTGCTCCGGCCACCTCCGCTGCTGGCCTTGACACCATATTTCTCGAGGTAGGTCAAATCGGCATGGCTGGGTCGAGGGTACAGATCCATTGTGCTACCGCCATAGTCCTTAGGTCGCTGGTCCTCATTGCGAACCATCATGCCAATGGGTGTACCCAGGGTGACGCCGAATTCGGTACCCGACTGAATTTCCACGCGGTCTTTCTCATTGCGAGGGGTTGTCAGAGCGCTCTGACCAGGACGTCTCCGAGTCATCTGAGGTTGGATATCATCCTCGGTGAGCTCCATCCCGGGAGGGCAGCCATCGACGATGCATCCGACAGATCGGCAGTGGGATTCACCGTAGCTTTGGAGACGGAATAAACCATATTAGCTGGCCATTTTCCGATATGTTTGTCTCTTTGTGACGGTACACTTACGTGGTGACCCTGAAATGCTCTCCCCATGTCGACATGATGAGTCAATTCGTCGCTGCACAGAAAGAATGGCGGCGGCGTAATTGAGCTACGCAGCGCTTCTTGCTCTCAACACTACGTTAGAGGGATTCCACACCCAATGAAAAGGAAAGAAGAATGGGACCGTGAGAGAAACCACGGGAATAACCTTTTCCTGGATGGAACCACGCGAATATTGAATATCGTAGAATGTTCCAAAGTCAGGCGATTCTCAGCTGCATCTTTTCAAGCCCGTCGCGGTTTAGCGCCCGGAGATCGGAGTATTCGATGATCACTTTCGTACTGTACGGACAGAAGTATGGTATGGTATGGTATGGTACCAAACGGCGACTGTACCCACAGAATGAAGTCAAGCATCGAGAAATGGAGCAACTATATCGAGTCTATCCTCTCTCCTGTTCTTCCTCTACCTGCCCCGTTTCTTCCTCTCAATGCTCCCCTTTCTCCCCCACGGCTCCTACCTGCGATCATCCTCTCGCTTCCTCAACTGGTATGGTTGTCCGCCCGTCTTCACTCGCGTCTTCCTCCGACGGAACTCCTCTCTTCCCTCCGACCAATTCGCCCAACTAGCCAGCCGTCCATCCGCTCAGCACCAGATCTACCAATCCTTCTCGACTGACCCGTACGTGAATCTGTCGATTGAGCATTTTTTGCTAGAACATTCACCACCGGACTCGAGCATCCTCTTTCTCTATGTCAACCGACCGTGCGTCGTGATCGGCCGGAACCAAAATCCATGGCTTGAAACCAACCTTCAGGCATTTCACAATGACCAGGTGAAGCGCCAAGCAGAGAACCCCAGTGATGATGATGGCGGTGGTGTGGAGTATGTCCGGCGAAGATCGGGAGGAGGCGCGGTTTATCACGATGAAGGCAATCTGAACTACTGCGTCATTTCACCCCGGACGACGTTTACGCGAAACAAGCATGCGGAGATGGTGGTGCGGGCACTACATCGCGTTGGTGCCACCAATACCTGCGTCAACGACCGCCACGATATTGTTATGTCAGTAGGGGAGGCCCAACCGCGAAAGATCTCGGGATCAGCGTTTAAACTGACAAGACACCGCGCCCTTCACCACGGAACCTGCCTGCTAGATAGCCCGAACGTCGATAAATTGGGGTTCTTCCTCCGGTCACCTGCACGGGACTATATCAAAGCCAAGGGAGTCGAAAGTGTGCGGTCGCCTGTAGCCAATGTCTTCTCGACGTTAACCGACGCCTTGACGCCATTCTCGATCCAGGGCGTGATTACTAGCATCATGGAAGAGTTTGCCCAACTATACCAGGTCGATCCGGATGCCTTGCTTCGTGCGCAGCGGGCCCACGCGCATGACCCGGAATTGTATGCAGGAGAGAGCTGGGTCGCAGGAGCTGTGGGAGAGCTCCAGGGCTATGGAGAACCGGAAATTAAGACCGGGATAGCTGAGCTTAGGGTAAGCTTCTTCTCTAAAATTCATATAGTGCATCACTAATATGAAGCCCTGGACAGTCTTCGGAATGGAAGTACACTCAAACGCCGCAGTTCACCTTTTCAACGTATTCTATCGATGATGATCCTCGGGAGAGACCATCCCTGCCGCCCTCTTTGCCGGATTCGGTGAGACTTTCTCAAACATTTTGTTTAGTAGTTCTTTTGCCAACTGACAAAACCCCTTAGACCCGTGTATTCCTTCGCCTGAAACATGGCACTATTATCAAAAGCTCCATTTCGACCTCGTCAGACGCATCGGTAGCTGACCAACAGGCGAGTCGCGTACATGAGGCTTTGAATCACCGAGCCCTCCATGAGATCGACCAATTGCAGTGGGATGCGATTCTGCAGGAACGCTTGGGTCCAGAAGTGAAGTCAAGCAGTATACAAGAACTGTCGAAATTTATTGGGAGTAAACTAGGCTGTTCTTAAGAAGCCTTGACGAGGGATGTTTACAGAGTACAGAGTAGAAGCTGTTTATATACAACCCATGTGTACATTACCGATACTGCAGGTTCTAGGTATGCAGTACATATGTATAAAATATTTACCTGACAAGATGCATATATTGATATCCTTTCCATTGACATTTCATCCGTTTCATGTTCGCAAGCGGGTCATATGACCGCACCGCTCGACTTCTCCGCATCTCGTAGAGCCACAACATACTGTATTTCAGTCGCAACAATACGAATACGCTCGAACTATTGAGCGCCCGAAATTGATATTTTGAACCCGCGCTGGAAAAGTCCAGGGCTCGGGTTCCGCAAGGATGATCCGTTGGGGGGTGCGTATGCAGACGATGGAGCACTCTGCAGCTGAATCGACGTGAAGTTACCTATTGCAAAAATGCGGTGGCCAAGGAATGAATTCATCTGGGCGGATGCGATTGTAATCAAACATCTGTTGCAACAACTACAACCCAAACATGCCCGAGGACAACGGCGTGACGCAACATTCGGTCTAATATTCGACAGAACCAGAGCAGCTCCCACAATGGAGCCTGGGTAGGCCAAGGATTTTGACACCACGAGTTTTGCAATTGACGAGAATGGATTAACTGATGCGGAGTAAGAAAGCACAGGAAAGGTGTCCTGAAGAGTACTTGAAGAGACCATTCCATTTCTAGAGGCCTTCTGTATTCTTGGCTGTCGAGAGTACTTGTGGATGAAGGTTGAGAATCTTGCATCCTTCGGCATGGCTCTATTCAAATTTCGGGTCTACTTTGAGCATGGGTCTCCTTTGAGCATCATCGCACTGCTCTCGGTACCGGAGAGTCTAGCCCTCGAATCTCCTGGCGGTTCCAAGAAAATGCGTCGGATTGGGAGCAGAGCACGTACGACTTGGAGATCAACCAATAGACCAAGAACCAGATATTGTTCATGTCAGTTCTACCGACTCGGTCCTAAACCCCTGGCCTGATTCTTCGTTAGAATCCGGTGAGGAGACTACAGTTCGCGTGCGGTCCTTTGGACAAGATGGCCGGCTTGATACCTCTTGATCTGACTCCTTTACTGTCGAACCGGGCCTCCAGAACGCGAAGGACCGGCAGAATGCCGCAGCCATTGTGTCTGATCGGCCGACAGAAGTCAACGAAACCCATCATCCGATCTTGTTCCGGGAAGATTTTAAATTGGATCAGTCGTACAATTCTGCACGGCTGTATATCACAGCATTAGGATTGTACGATGCCCGAATTAATGGAAAGCGTGTTGGACACCATGTCCTGACCCTCGGTTGGCAAACTTATATCCATCGTCATGAATACAATACCTACGACGTGACAGATCTCTTGTAGCATGGCCAAATACAATTGGAGGAATCGTTGGAGAAGGTTGGTATGCTGGCCGGCTAGGATTCGGTGGAGGACGACCCAATATCTATGGCGATACACTTGGAATATTGTGTCTGCTAGTTGTTGTGAAGCCAGATGGAAGCAAAGAATATATCCCCAGCGACCGAACAAGGAAGTCAGCGACTGGCCGAACCATATCATCCTAAATCTACGATGGCGAAAGATACGACTTCCCGCTGGAACGCATCGACTGGTCAGAGCCTTGTTCTAACAGCACAGGCCGGCTCGGGTTCATGAGGGTTCGTTCGACAACATCCAACTGGCTTCCCCAGATGCTCCCCCTGTGCGACGAGTCGAAGAAAACAAACTTATGAAGGTATTTCTAGCACCTCGGGCAAAACCATCATGGACTTCGGTCAAAACCTCGTGGGGTGGCTGCAGGTCTGTGTAAACGGGCCAAGGGACCAGACAATCCAGTTCATCCATATAGAATGTGTGTATATGTCCCCATTGATTCACTTTGTACAATCCTCGCAGACTAGGGCTAACCTTACAGTAGTTGTGGAAAATGGAGAAGTAGCAACTCGTTCGTTACGGCAGGCGAAAGCAACCGATCACTTCACACTCTCTGGTAACGGAGTGGAATAATGAGGGCAATCTTTCAGCTTTCATGGGTTCCGCTATGTTCAAGTGGGTGGTTGGCCACATCACACCACACCTCTAGATGAAGATGTGTTCACGGCCATTGTGGTGCACATCGATATGGAGCGAACAGGATGCTTCGAATGTTCAAATCCACTTATCAACAAGCTCCATAAGAACGTACTCGGGAGCATGAAAGGCAACTTTCTCAGCATCCCAACCCACTACCCTCAACGTGATGAGAGATTGGGCCTTCGCTGACACGGCGAACTTCATTTATGCCATGGCTGGCTTCTTGACTGGTTGACTAAAGTGCACCCATTGGAAAAAAGAACGGTTCTGGTATGTGCTTCAGTATCATCACTGGGCCTAGTGTGAAAGAAGTGCCTGACGAACACAAATATTATGCCTTTCGCGGTTCCTAATATCCTTGAAGCATCCCCTACTGCTACCTGGGGAGACAGTATTGTAGCCGTGCCTAGGTATCTCTACTGGGACCCATCTCGTCGGCCATACCCTGTCCAATTGTGGTACTTCGGACGTTTTCTACCAGATTTTTCTGCACAAGAAAGTCCCCTCATGGCTATATCAGGTGTTGATGAACGGGACGACCACCTGGGAGCGTTGGGACAGCATGCTACCGAACGGTAGCGTCAACCCTAGGGAGATGACTTCCTTCAACCATTATGCCGATGGATTGGTGGCTAGCTGGATGCACTCGGTCATTGGAGGACTCAATCCTTCTGAATCGGGACACAAAAAGCTCAACATTGAAGTAGTCCCTGGTGGTGGACTCCGGGACGCGCATACTAAAATACAGACCCCCTACGGCTTGGCCTCTACCCAATGGTGGTTAGCGACCAGTCTGGGCAAAGATTGCAAAGGAACGGACTTCCATATACTAGCAGAAGTTCCCGAATACTTACGCCACCATCGTACTTCCTGGGACTAAGAGCAAGAAGAAATCCCTCACAATGTGGATCAAGGAACATCGCTAGCAAGTTAAATGCCTCCAGGTCAATTAACCCTCCCAATAGCTGTAGATATACAATAGCTTGGTTATCTGTAGTGTGCGCATCAATCAAACAGAATTCGCTCGAGTTAATCGACTACGTATCATGGCAGTGCTCGGACAGTCTGGAAGGGCTGATCATCCATGCCACGCGCTCTTTGACGGCGAAATTATCATGTTCATTCCACCAATGACCAGATTCTCGGGGATGAATTGTGGTATGCATATCGGGCTTCAAGCCAATCTCGAACCCACCCCAGTCGATGATCTTAGTGGATGGTTGCTATATATACACATATGTCCTAATAGAGCATTGTCATTCGAAGTGCTTCGATACCACGCCCCCATTTGCCTACCCCCAAGTAATGGCTGAAAGAGCAAACGGAAAAACCCCCCACCCATGCCTTCAGTCGATCATCCTTTCGTTTCGCAGTGACCTGCAGGATGCTTATCGGGCACCCCATGACTCCTCCGCTTTACCCCCGGCGGCAGCCGCGTTAAGTCGGAAGTTCAACCACACACCCAGTTTGAAGAAGCTGCTCAGACGAGAGCTTTGCACGGCCTCTATGGGGATTGACTTCCTTATTAGGAGGATCATATCCGTATGAGCATGCAGCCAGCTGGCGTGAAGGCATGATCAACGGCAGCGATCCGAAGATTCCCGAGCTCTAGGGGGAGATCGAGGACCTCGACCAGCGGATAGTGGAGATGTGTCCTATTGGGTTCACTCTGGCGGCGGCTCATGAGCTTTGGGATCCATTGACGGACCAACAGAAGGCGAATGTCACGAATTGGCTCGTGAGTGTAAATGACCGGGAAATGCTTAACACAAATTGGTATGTCGCAAGGAGACATTGCCCGCCGCTCTCGAGACTCATATTGCTCTTCGTATAGGCTCTGGTTCCAAGTCTTCGCCAACCTGAGCCTCAAGAGGAACGGCGCACCTTACTCCCATGTACGCATCGATGCCGGTATGGATCATTTGGACACCTTCCATGTAGGAGGAGGCTGGAGTAACAATGGTCCCGAGAGCCACCATTAGATGGACTATTACTCGGGATCGTTTCCATCCAGTTCCTTCAACTGCTGTACTCCAAACTTGCGCGGCCTCGGGATGGAAGATACAAAGAGCGCTCCAGAGAATTTGCGCAAGTCTTTGTACGCTATTTTGATCCCGACAGTGGGTTTTTCTGATCCTTACGGAGGCAGAGCTACTGACCACACTGAACAGACAGTACGATCTCTTTGGACGAACCATGACATACCGGTTTGCCATGACTGGATTCCTGGGGGCTCTGGGTTTCACTGATCGAGCTGCCTGCTCCCCTGACCTGGGGGTGGTCAAGGGCCTACTGCTACGGTACTTTCGCTGGTGTGCGACCGAAAAAGACATATTCAACAGCGACGGCACCCTCAACCTCGGGCACTCTCCCACGAACATGTATCTGACCGAGAACTATAACTCCTCCAGCTCACCATACTGGTGCTACCTGTCCTTTGTCTCCCTTGCACTGCCCGAGTCCCATCCGTCTGGACAGCTCCCGAAGAGCCCTATCCCAGTGCTTCCATTCTGGCGGTTGCAGCCCTGGAGTATCCTAAGCACATTGTAGTCCATCGGGGAGGACATTCATTTCTACTCTCATCCAGACAGGCCTGTCACTATCCATTGAAAGTAACTCAGGCAAAGTATGGCAAATTCGCCTATATCGCATCCTTCGGACTCTCCGTGCCTACCCGGGCCTATCAACTAGAACAACATGCCCCCAGAAGTATGCTGGCTTTTTCTGACAATGGAGGCGATATTTGGCACACCCGACAGCAGTCCCTGAATGCTCGCTTCGAATGGCGCAACGAGACTCCCATCCTCGTCTCGGATTGGAAACCGTGGCCAGATGTCGAGGTTGCGACCTTCTTGGTCCTTCTCCTTGAAGGCAGCGAAAACTGACATATTCAGACCCATCGAGTCCGCATTGCGTGCGCGTCATGACATCGGAAGGTGCATTTGCTCTCTAAGGATGTCGTCGCGATAACAGCCGCATTTTGGGTCGTCTGGCCGAGCAGTTGTCGGAGGGAACGCTGCACGAGTCCCAGTGAGCTCTCACGGCGTCTTCGGCGGGCACTGTGGGCATTGTCGAGCTGGAAGAGTCGTCCTAGCCGACCCAATTCAAACCTCCTACACGGACGTACTTTACTCTCTCATTGTTGGGAGCCAACCAGGCGCCCCGGGACCAAGCGCTGGTTCGTAAGCGCGGTTCTTTGCTATTCCTACAAATGGAAAGGGGGATGATCATGTTGGATGGCGAGAAAGATGGGGGAAACCACCGGGCATTCCGGAGTGGCTAGGCGAGAAAATGAGTGATGGAATAAAACAAGACAGTTAGTTGTTTAAGCCAAGCATAGACGATCATTAGCGGAAATTCACTCGCTCATTAGGGTTGATGGCATCAGCAGACTGCCAAGTCGGGTTAACGCTCTCTTCCTTATACTCTTCATACTCTTCATTCCCATCTTCATTTATCATCTCTCCATAATCTCTGCATCCATTCTCCAACTTCATTATCCTGGCCAATAATGTTCGTCATCAATACGAAGTGGTCCTCTCCACAGATCGTCTGGCATTCCTTCCCCCACAAAGACTAGCTCTGTACTAACCAGCGTTGCTAGCGTCTTGCCCTTCATTTGTCGCCCCAACTCTATTACCATCCAGTACGACGCTACCCAGACGGAACGGAATCCTCCCCGTCCTTTCCCCTCTTGCTAGGGTTGCAGACATGCTCGGAGATTCGTGGAATCCATTTCACCTGGCCCTCCCCTGTTTCTCATGGCCCTGGTCACCTCTCAAACCGCTACTATTGACCCTAAATTCTTATACCCACTGGGTGCCATGCCCGTGATAGGCCATGTTCATCCTCCGATGGAACTCGTATGATGGTTTTCATATATTCTCTCTCTGCCATATGTTGCCCCATGTCTGTTAAAGTGGTGACTTGTTGAACGGACTTGCGGTCCTCCACCCCCTTTTTTTCCCTGGTGAATTATCTTATGAGTTCCCCTCATCACTATCTGGTCTGCTGCAGTCCTCTCTCGAAGCTATTGTCTGAAAATTTCCATTCCGACCAAAATGTCGTTTCTTCTACGGAAGCTCGTTCACAATGAGGCGATGCGATCAGATCCCAAGGAAATCTACGGATGGAGGGTTTACATGCTTGCTTGTTCGGTCGGTCTTGTTCTAGCTACGCTGCCCTCCATAGAATCTTTGACTCTGACTTAGTACAGGCATGTTTCGGTGGGATGCTCTTTGGTATGGAGACCGGGATCATTGGAGGCGTCCTTACCATGAGTCCTTTCAAATCGTAAGTCAGGAAGTTGAAAAAAAAAAAAAAATAAAAAATAAAAAAAATAAATATCCCCCAATCCTCGCGCTACGGGGATCGAGATACCAACCAGCCAATAGAAAGTATGGCCTTGAGGGTCTCGGCAGTATAGGGCAGGCCAACCTTTCTGCCAATATCGTCTCGACCTTACAGGCGGGATGCTTCTTCGGTGCCCTCATCGCCTCCCCTGTGGCCGACAAATGGGGCAGGAAGTCCGGCTTGATCACGGCGTCGATGCTCGCCATCATCGGTGTCGTGATGCAAGTCGCAGCGGAAGGACATTTGGAAGCTATGTACATCGGACGGTACGTTACTCTGTCTACTCCTTTCTCCGGTCAGCCATGATGGCTAACCGCGAGGGTAAACCATTCAGTTTGATCACCGGATTCGGCGTCGGCTTTGCCTCGATGGTCAATCCGCTTTACGTGTCTGAGAACGCTCCACGAGCCATCCGTGGCGGTCTCACGGGTCTGTATCAGCTCTTCATCACGACCGGTATCATGCTTGCCTTCTGGATTAACTACGGGTCGCTCCTCCATATCAACGGCACAGCGCAGTACATGGTGCCGTTGGCCATGCAGGCGTTGCCAGCCATTTTCCTCCTTGTTGGCATGCTGCTCTGCAACGAATCACCCCGATGGTTAGCCAAAAAAGATCGCTGGGAAGATGCCCGCGCAACCCTCTCTCGAGTGAGAGGCCTCCCAGCCACACACCCATACGTCGATAACGAATTCCAGGATATCGTGCAGCAGCTAGAGCAGGAACGGAATCTGATCGGCGGCTCGGGATTCTGGGACCTCATGAAAGAGATGTGGCTGATCCCCGGAAATCGTAAACGAGCCCTGATAAGTATTTTCCTGATGGTCTGCCAGCAAATGACCGGCACCAATGCGATCAACTACTACGCGCCCCAAATCTTCCAGAACCTTGGGATCAACGGCAATACCACGGGTCTCCTCGCCACGGGAGTCTATGGTATCGTGAAAATGGTCGGCTGCGCCGTCTTCCTCATTTTCGTCGCCGACTCGCTCGGCCGCCGTCGCTCCCTCCTGTGGACATCCGTCGTCCAAGGCCTCACTATGCTCTATATTGGACTGTACATCCGCATTTCTCCTCCGGTGAAAGGTGAACCCGTCATCCCGGCGGGCTATGTCGCACTTGTCTGCATCTTCCTCTTTGCCGCCTGTTTCCAGTTCGGATGGGGGCCTGTCTGCTGGATCTATGTGTCGGAGATCCCAGCCGCCCGACTGCGAAGTCTCAACGTTGCCATCGCTGCAGCAACGCAGTGGTTGTTCAATTTCGTGGTCGCAAGAGCGGTTCCAAACATGTTAGCCACGGTCGGGGCCAACGGTTATGGGTACGTTCCCCTCTTCCCCTAGATATAACAAATCCGAAATTCCGAAGAATTCTAACCCTATCTTGATGCAGAACTTATATTATATTCGCCTGTTTCTGTCTCTCTATGGGAGTATTCGTTTGGTTCTTCATTCCCGAAACCAAAGGTAAGCATTCCCTAGTAGCCTACATTAAGAAGATTAAGTATCGTTAACTCAGTTTTCCATAGGCCTCTCACTTGAGAAAATGGATGAACTCTTTGGTGTTACAACGATGCTGAATCACAAGGCCTCCGACAAGACCACCAACGCGGGGAGGGCTATGCTAGAGGGGGGGAACAGAAGAAACAAAGGTGGTCAGATGACGGAAACAAGAAAGGAGAATGTATAAGATTATTTATTTCCTCATTCGCATAGTATAGTATAGTTATAGTATATCGGTTGTCTTGACTGAGGGTAATCGTGGTAAATTAATGCAAGTCAATTTTCAATCTCAGATTTCTATACATATATCCCTAGTTGAATTAATCTACAGGTAGAGGCTAAACGTTTTACAATTCAAATATTCTGTACATAATTCAAGGTCGTAAGTCATATTCCGATCTGGTATGTACATCCCTATTGCCAACAAAAAAAGTAATGGATGATAGACGGATACATAAGTAGAGACGAATGCGAAAGATCAAAACCGCTTATCACCGCCATGATGCAAGGAATCGAACCAAAGAATCAAGTCTGGCTCTAAAGGGTCAGCACATAAACAAAACGGGGTCAAAGAGAGAACGAACACGCCTCTATCGAAACAGCTACTAGCTTGCCTTGTATCATCAGAGGTATCATAACCGTGAACAAGCAGTCAAACACAACAACAGCCCAGAACAATTTCTTCTTTTTAAAGAAAGAAAAAAAGAAAGAAAGAAAAGTGCAACTCAGTACAAGTTATCATATCAGTATCGACCAAAATTGTCCGCTGGGGTTCTACGAACCCCCGCACTCCCACTCCCATGGATTCTCTGCGTCTGACTGCGGGTCATGCGTCGATGAGGCCGGTCATCAAGACTCAGGCCTCCTATTCCAGGGCCAATGTCAGATCGTCTGGGCGAGAAAACGGGATCGTTGTTGCTGCTCCCTCCATAACGGATGTTTCGGTTTGTGTTGCTGGTGGCTGTTGTGGTGGCGGTCGCCGTTGTTTCGGCGTCCGAGTCCCGATCGAGAGGATCTGATGCGTCGGATTCGTTTTCCTTCAGACTGTTCAGACTGAAGCTGTGGACCTTGTTGAATCCCCCTTGATACGTCGAAAAGGGGGACCGCTGCTGTACCTCAATGGGTTGAGTTATAAAACTCGATCCGGGTAACGTGGAAGAGAAGGAGAGCGGGGGCACAGAGGACTGAGAAGCAAATGACTGAAATCCAGAGTGGTGATCATTCTCCCCCTGAGGAGAGACGCTCGATAGGTCGCCGCGGGAGGTCTCGATGCGATCAAGCTGCTGTGGTTCTGGTTGGGCAGGTGTGTCGGACAGTGGGCTTCTGCTAACCGAGAACTGGTAGAGAGAAAGCAACCCCAGTGCCTCCTGCACGGCCATAAAGACCAAGAGAAGCTTACCGTATCGGTCGAAATAATGGCGCTCGAAGGAAGCACGGGGCAGGTTCCCTCCCAGATAGACGGCTGCCGCGAGTTCCGCAATGTAGACGAGAATTTCCATGCCGTTCCAATGCACGATGGGCTGCTTCAAGACTTCCAAGAGGGCGAATCCTGCCAGAAGACTTACGATCCCTAGAGATACCACTTCGATATAGTTTCCAGGCACCGCCCCATAGCTATACTGAGAGAGGAGCCAGGCAGTAAGAGAGGCTAGAAGCAATCCCAGCCGAAGATACTGGAAGATGAAATAGCTTTGCAAGTCGGTAGACCGTTGGGGTCGTTGGTCTGCCGTGCCTGGCTGCGGTTTCCACGAGTTCTCCCCCTCGTCGTCCTCGTGTGATTTAATGGTGAACGTCCGATCAAACAAATTCTCCAGCCCGGTTGACGCAGCATGATCACTCGTAGGGAAGAACTTCGGAGGCGCAAATACGGGGTCCGAAGAACCGGTGTTTCGCTGCCATGAATCCAACGACTGAGCCGGGGCACGGTGGAATGGGTTGCGCTCCACAACATGTTCGATGGGCTTCTGGCGCTGAGCGGGTTGGTTGCGTAGATTCCATGACGGGGGTTGGGGGGCAGCGGGTAACGATCCATAGAACGGCAGAGGACCGTCCAGAACAGAGCTAGAGTCCCTCGGACGAACGCTGACCATTGGTCGGATTTCATACTGAACAGAAGGCGTCCAGTCCATGTCGTCTTGTCCCTCCGGCGGCGGCGTGGGGATAGCCAGCTCCCGGGAAGGAGTCGACTGGGGAGTAGCTAATTTTTCAAGAGGGAAGCGCCGAATGGCCTGCTGCTGCACGGTTCCGTTGGGGGTCATCGACGACTGCTTGCTGCTGCTGAGATTGGGTAGGGGCGAGACTCCGGCTTTTCGTTGCGGCGTTGCTGCCGGGTTGTTGTCCGTCCATGTCACTAACGGCCGAGTATCGTATTGCACAATGCGCCGAGAGATGGCAACGGACTACTCTTCAGTCAGTGTCATGCTATTGAATCAATCCACATGTGATGAACGTGGGGCCACCTACTAAGAGTGAAAAGAAGATCATAAACACGTGGAGAGCAGGGGGTAGTGAGGGATCGAGGCCACTTGACGAGGGATCGCGGAGAACGGCCCAGAAAGCGCATCGCGCCACCATGACAATGAGTTGCACCTTGTAATACTCCCCCAACCCCACAAACCGACCACCTCTCCCTTCGACCTTCAAGCGCAGTTTCGGGTTGTACCACAGGGCAAGAATACCGGCGACAAGAGCCAGCCCGGCGTAAGGCGCTAGATCTGTAGAACAGTCACCAGGTACCTGCCGCGCCTGGACTGTGTGCTGGATGCATGACAAGATTGAGGGGGATCGAAAACTTTCGTCCGGATCTCGCAGCGGGTCGTCGACGGCCAACGCGCTCCACAGGTTCCAAGACAGTTGACCAGCAATGCTGACCCAGTAGCCCATGGCGCCGGCAAATACCAACAGACTCCTCCAATTCCATTTTCGAGCCTGTCTCGCCGCCCTTCCCGCCTTACTCCGATCCATCATCCGTCGCAGGTGATCTGATTTGGCCTCGTAGCCCGTCTGACGGATGCGTTCTTTCACGAGAGGTTCGCACCGGGCACACACCTGGGGATAGCGCTCCTCGAGGTTCTTGCGGAATTTAGGGTATTCCCGTTCGTAGGCGGCGTAGTTAGGGTCCTCCGGAGAAGGAAAATAGGCGGCAAGGGCACTCGTAAACAGGTGCTGATGGCGAACGCACTGCGCACAGAAGAGACCGGAGCCCGTCAAGTCGGCAGATTCGAAGGGAGGATCCGATGCATCGGGGCCATAGAGATCAGGATTGGTTTCGGTAGTGGGAGGATCAGTGATGTCTCCTTTCTACGGAGGGGTTCAGCAGAATGAAATAAATAAAATAAAAAAATAAAAACAAAATAAACATAAAAACAAAATAAACAGCGTAGGAGTATGAGAGAAAGACCTACTTCATCTAGATGGTTGACGGCCTCGCAATGTTGACATCGCCATTTGCGGAGAGGGTCTCGATCGGGACGAGGAGATCGACGTCCACAATAGAAACAGTTTAATCGCTTAGCGAAAAGAGGGGCCATATCCAGTCATATCCAGCCCATCGAGAGAGAGCGGGAGAGAGAAAGAGAGAGAACTGGAGGTGAAGCAGAAGGAGTTTAAGAAATTAAGGCCGAAAATCATCGCCCGGACCACGTGCCGCAACCGCCAAAAACGTCCCTCTTTCTTTTAAAAAGTTCGTTCTCTTTCTTCGACACCAACAGACACAGCCATGGCGACAGACCTCCGCACCGTCCTCGCGAGCCTCGGGGGTATAATCATTCTGGTGAGCGTGTGGGCTGATCTTCCTTTGTATGATACTTATATGAACTCGTCAAGACTACGGCTTTCCGTGCCCTCACGAGCGCCCTCGTGTCCGTTCCACGATGGCGTAAAAGACAGACTCCCACCCATCTTCTGATCGTCCTGGGGAGCGGTGGTCATACCGCAGAGATGTTCTCCATGCTCCGACGTGCGAAGCTTGACCCGTCCGAGTATACGCATCGCACCTACGTGGTGAGCTCCGGCGATCACTTCAGTGCTCGAGCAGCGGCTAAGTTCGAGGTCGACCTCCTGGACTCTACGGGATCTTACACCGTCGTCACGGTGCCTCGAGCCCGTCGCGTGCATCAATCCTACTTGACGGCTCCATTCTCTGCCCTGCACTGCTTCCATGCCTGTCTGCTGGTGTTACGGGGTCGTCATCCCGATCAGAAGCTATCGCACCTTCCCATGGCCTCTCCCTACCCGGATCTCATCCTTACTAACGGACCGGCTACGGGAGTTTGTGTCATTCTAGCCGCCAGACTTCTCCGTCTGTATCATAGTCTAGTGGCCTTGTTCACGTGCAGAAACCGTCTACAGGGGACCGGTCCGGCCAACCAAACCGACGGCACGCAATGGCTAATCCAGGATTGTTTCCAACTTCGTACGATCTTTGTAGAATCATGGGCCCGGGTGACCAGCTTGAGTCTCTCGGGGAAATTGCTGCTTCCTTTCGCCGACCGATTTCTCGTCCAATGGCCGGCATTAGCAGGAAAGAGAGCATGGAGAGGAATGAGACCAACAGAATATGTCGGCACCCTTGTAGAATGACCAATGGTGACCTTTTCTGCTTGTTTACTTGCTTCTGTATTGATAGACTTCCATGAAAGAATGAACGAATGAATTACTAGGGTATACACAAAGACTCCAAATGCTCCGACAGTGACACGCGATAGTTAGTGGGCCGAGCGGGGAAGCCTCCCTGGTCGCCTTCAACCCCTCTTTCCATCGATTATTCTTCCATCGTCTTCCTCGTGTCTCTCGGTCGAATTCTCTCCGTCGAATCCCATCACCACTATCATGACGTACTCTCTGCGCGATCGCAATGTCTTAGTCACAGCTGGCTCTCGGTATCTGCTCTACCATCCGTCTCGTCCAGATATAAGATCACTAGATCGGAAGCTCATACCATCTATCCACTAGGGGTCTAGGTGCCCTTGTGGCTCAGAAGTTTGCAGCAGAAGGATGCAATGTCGCTATTAATTACATCTCAAGCAAGGATGTCGCGGAGAAATTGGCCTCCGAGCTGCAGACCCAGTACAAGGTCAAGGCCATTACAATCCAAGGGGTAGGTCCTCTTCTTACACCTTGGAGAGAGTGCACAGGATCTTTAACTCATGTGCGATTTAGGATGCGAGCCTGCAAAAGGATTGTGCCAATGCCGTCAAAACCATTATCGAGCAGTTTGGGGGTCTGGATATCATCGTATCCAACGCCGTAAGTTCCCCATCGTCCAAGAAGCACAGGCAAATCTGATCAAATGGCCGGAAAAAGGGCTGGACCAAAATCACCAGATTCGCTGATTTGGATGCCACAAACGAGGAGGACTGGGATAGGGTACGAGGGACTCTCTCCGCCAATGATAGATAGAAGATGTATCTAACGAGTCGTCTCGTCCACCCGTTCAATAGTGCTGGTCAACCAACGTCAAGGGGAATCTGCATCTCTTCAAGGAGGCGCTCCCGACTTTCAACGCTAATCCCGAGGGTGGTGTCTTCCTCATGACCTCCTCGACCGCGGTAGGTGGTTGAATGCAGGTCCAACCGCGAGAAGAAGTGCTCATCTCTCCTCCATCTCTAGGCCGTCGCTGCGACTGGGAGTAGCTTGCCATACTCCGTGACAAAGCAGCTGGTATAACTTCTACACCAATTCGCCCTCGGGATATACGCCGCTCATGGCTAATACACACCACCCAGGCTTGCATCTCATGAAGTGTTTCGCACAAACCCAGGGCAACAAAGTTCGGGTCAACGCCGTTTTGCCCGGTCTTCTACTCACCGAATGGGTCAGCAAGTTGTCTCGGTTATCGCGATTGCACACAATGCTAATACTCTCCTAGGGCCAACGTTTCCCTCCTGAGATTGTCGAGCTTTATAAGCAGAAAACTGTGCTTAACCGAGTGGTCAGGCTCCCGGTCTCTCCTAAAAGGCCCAACTATGCTAATCGAAGGATTAGGTCGACCTAGAGGACACGGCCAATGCATACATTATGCTTGCCAAAAATTCCTCCATGACGGGGCAATCAATCCAAATTGGTAAGTATTCCAGGTATCTCAGGCACTGGCCGTCTACAGCAAGGCTAATTCCACAGATGCTGGCCTCGTTATAAAATAAATTGAAACGCACCTGCACACGAAAATCTTGGCAATTTACCTTACTTAGCATTAAGACTAAGGTACTGTAGTATCTAGAGTTAGTAACACATAAAGTCTTCTCTTCGTCTCTTTCATTTTTCTTTATTGTAGTGGGTTGTAGAACGGCGTATATTTGGAGGTGCCTGAGGAAAATGTTCGATCTCCGACCATCCGAGCTTTGAAGGCAGCTCGAACAGCATCTGCATTTGGCTCTCCTTCCACTTTCATTTGATCCACGCGCACCAGTTTTCCATCCTGGGTGAAAACATACAGGCTTTTCCCTTCTCGAGGCTCAATCGGAGCGATGCCATCCACAAACGGCAATCCCGGAACAAGAGAGAAAGCTCGAGAATCTGGCGTGGGTTGCACTTCCTCCATTTCTGTAAAAATTATCCGTCGCTGTTGGAAGGATGGAACGCCAGCAGAATGGTCCTTGGCTACCAGAGCTTTGCTCCAAAGTGGACCCAGGACGCGTTTCCGCTTATTGACCTCGGCCAAGGTCCAATTTGCCCAGTCGATATGTCGGTCCTCTGTTTGAATCTTGGCTGCATGGATCAATGGTTTATCTCCTTCCGATGGGCACCAGCGGTGTTCGTCTACCGGGGGAACAAATACCCCTTTCCTAATACCATCAACAAGCATCCGCGCCCCCTTTGGGGCAACGAAATCCAGGAGCTGTGGGACTGTACATGAATCTGGGTTTGGTATTTCAAATCCGGGAGAGGGGGTCTGGTCAAGAATGACGCCATGATCGAACCGCTTGAGATCTAACGTCTGAAGAGTAACCCCGGTCCTGGTTCTGCCAGCCAAGAGTGTATGATGTAGAGGTGCAGGACCACGGAGGCTGTAGATTTGGACGGTCAAAATCTGCTTTTTTTTTTCTGTCGGTCACAATTTGAACATACTCGGGAAGTAATGAAGGATGGACATTCAGCCCTCCATATTGTACGCCGTTCAAAATGCGCGCTGGCACAAATAATCCAAATGATACAGCCACTATCAGATTGATAGGACCCCCGGCCAATGTGGGCAGCTAGGCAGTGGTATGTCAGTACACATATAAAGCGGGAAAGATAGGACAGATAATACCGTCCAGCCTCTAAATGTGTCGATCTCATGGATTGGAAGTGACAGTTCCGTTGCGGCCGCTTTTATAGGAACTATGGGAGACTTTTGTAAGCGAACAGCTACTAACATACGGCATTTTCTTAGGCCAATTACCCTCTTGTATTTTCTTCAGTCCTCTACCCACTCTTTTGCCTGGTCTACAGACAACGTCGATGGATGCTATGCGATCCGGTCGACTCACATGCTCTTTATGGAGAGCTTTCAAGGAAGCGATGCTGAACTCATCCGACCCGCAGAAGAGAATACGAAGGGGATCGTAGGACCTCGTGGTAAGAAATCGAAGTGCAAAAATCCGACCGGCCCCAGGATGTCTGTACACACAGAGAGCCCCTGGCCCCCGTGAGAGGAACATGGCGTCGACGTCTACTCGAAACAATGGCCTCCGCGGGAACTGGGAAGCTTATAGGTAGGTCCCCCCACGTGATGTCAACGCATCGACACCCCAGGCCAACTACCTAGTACAGAGAGGATCACAACTCTCAACTTCTCCTGAAGATTCCCCCGTGGGCTGTGGCTCACAGTCTGACGATGCGATGCCAGAAGACGATTCTTCTTCGGTAGCTCCTGCGCAGCTCTCGTATCTTACCATCTACAATCCCCTTCTCGGACCGACCGACGAAACTATCCAAGACCAGATCGTCTTCTATACCTCCAGATTAGGTGAACCGCAGCGGCACAAGAACTCGGAGGCTGGGCCTAACGACAATGGATCGAACTATGAGCACAATGAAAAATTGCGCCAGATAGGACTAGTGCAGGGAATGGTGAGCTTTGCCAGGTGGGGACCACCCTTGGACGAAGAGCTCCGGAATTGCGCTAAACAACTATTCCAGGAATTTCTCGGAGGGTAAACCGGTGGAGTATGTGGAAACAGAAAAGTCAAATATTCTCCTGCATGAGTTGGAAAATAACTGGTGGATTTTGGCTGTAAGTGGAGTTTCATGGAATCCGCCATGGTGCTATCTATGATGCTGAGCGCTACGATCGTGCAGTCCATCGACCTGACTCGTCTTCCAACCACCGATACTTCCACTGGTACAGCCCCGTCTTTTTATTATTCTTCGAGAGAGATGTGCCCTCCGCATCTTTTGATCCAGCAACTACGACGTGCTCATTCCATTTTTCTACTACATCATGATCGGACACTAGATGCCCTCTATCAACGGGTGGGCAGGTCGACATTCTGCAAACTGCTCGACAGCTTTTGGTGGAAATTTGCATGGAACTGGGAAGTTCTCCTTGGTGGAAACCCGGCCGTCGACATGTACAATGGGATCAAGCTTTCCGCTGGCGGCGAGCTTGGCGTCGGTGTTGGTGAAGAAGAATGGGGAAGTGGAGAAAGAGAGGTCTTGGAGGATTTTGTGGTCAGAACTGATGGTCTTGTGGATCTAGTTGTCTCGCGGTTTGGTGACCCTTGGATGCCAATTGAGGACCAGGCAACCTGCAACAAATCAGAACTTGAGAATCAGAACGAAACCATTGCTGGATGGCTGGGTTTAGACACCCACCCTAGACCATCGGATGGTGTTATATTCTCAGGGATGGGAGCCATTTCTAGGCCTTCGGTGGCACGAGTCTCTCAGTGGATGGAATGGATATACCGTTATGGCCCTGATGCCTACGGAGTCGGCGAAAATCCAACCTCGCCACGACGTCGAAAGCAACGAAAAAGACAACAAGGCCGGTCATCAAAGGACTCAAATAATGAATCAAGCACCACTCCCGTCGCACATACCGGCTACAGCTTCTCCCCGGGTATACCCCGCCCGCTAGTGACGGGGCAACCACAAGAAACTGAAGCAGGCTATCAAACAAGTAGCGGGAGCTCCCCAGCACCAAACGAGATTGGGAAAGATTGGATGGGTCTCAAAACTGAGACGTTTGTGAAATACCTTAAACTTGGCTATGGCTCGTCCTGGGGCCCCTCTGCTGGAACAGCTAGCTCTCACCCTCGCGTTGAGGCCTTGAAACAAGAGGATGAGTCGACAAGCGTGGACAGGCAAGCAACCTCTACGGCAGCTACACAAGAAACGTCTGATGAAGGCTCCTCGAAGTCTGGAGACGCCCCCAGCTCCAAGAACCTAGGGAGATTCATGATTGGGTTGCATAATGGTCTCGATACCCGGTCTATAGAGGACGCTGATCTAGCGGACAAGCCACCAGGGGGATTAAATGAGAACATCATGCAGAGAGCATTGCATGTTCATTTGACAGCTTCGAACGAGGAAGCTAAACTGCGAGTAGCGGTCTATATAGTAAGCCCTCCAGTGCAGGCTCTTCTAGGCCTTTGGTTGTCGCTGCTAACCAGGGAAATAGCATCAACCGTTTATATATACATTTCTCTTTGATTCGGAAACGCCGTCTCTATCTGACCCTTCTCTCTACCGTAGCATTCATCACCAGTTGAGCCCTCTCCACAAACCACTCATCAACTCGACGTCACCAGCGAACGCGGCAGCGCGAATCTCGGTATCCGAAGGAGCATTCGATATCAACCAACGCTTCCTAACCAAAAACCAACCAGTATACGACCTGGTCTATGACCCATCTAACCTCACCATCCGTACTTCGATCCCCAACATCCCAGACCTCGGCACCCATCCTCCGGGTCACCCAGACTCCAACATAACGCCCTGGTTGCGCGTTGAGAGCTTGAACATCCACCACCGACTCCTCAGCACGTATGTCGAGACGCGATCCCGGCCGCTAGAACTGGAAAGAACATGCAAAACCAGCCGTGGCTGGTGGATTGTGTGGGTACGGTTTTCCGAGTCCGACAGCGGAAACATACGAAAAGGACCGCCCATCGTCGTGTCCGATGATGTTCGTCAGGAAGCGTTTCTGATCCGAAAAGCAAGTGACCACGTCTCCTCGGTTGCACACGCGCGCAACAGCAGCGGATCACGATTCTTCAGAGACCTTAGCGGAGCGTCTTCACCGGGCCTGGCATCGTCACGCACCGATACAGGACCCGGGAAACTCGTAGAGGGATTGGGGCTGGATGCTAGACGATACATTGAGAATTTACTGAGTTTGAATAGATGAATGACAGACACTGCATTGATCACCGTTACCGGACCAAGACTTTCGCGGTGTACGATGCAGAGCCCAGGTATCTTGGCTAGTTAGGTATACAGAGCCCACTGTAAACATATAACACTAAAAAAAGATAATATAGATATAAAAAAAATACCGTGATAATCCCTGCCAGCCCCTGAACACAGAGTATTTATGACAGTCATCCACTAATATCCTAACACCTATCCAGTAACATGTACTCGTCTGCTTCCCTGTCTGTCAGTCACTCAGCATACTCCGTAGTATCCACCCACTACTTGGCTAGCTGGTAGGTCGATATGTACTGTGTACTTAAGACGCAGTGCATGTACGCCGTACCAGAAATGTATGTATAGTATGAGTACCAGAACCTAGCTATCTACTGATATGGCCTTATCATATTAAACACCAGCCACCGAATAAATAACACTGTATAACTTAAATTGATTCCATATATAGATAGATACTGTGTATCCGATAGAGTTGTCGTTCTAAATTAGTAGCGGAGGTCCCCCTTTCAAGGACCTAGGTACTAACTAGTCTGTTACTATCAATAACCGAACATTGCAGAATAAGATATCAGACTTTCACGGGGGTACTTTTTTCGTTCCTTTCTTTTTCTCCTTTAAAAAAAAAAATTAAAAAAAATGAGGTAGCTAACTATTTTTATCCCGAATTTTAAGGGAAACCAGATAGACATGGTACAAATTCACCTACAAAGGACGTACCTACGGACCTCGGCATCCTGTGCTTTACAAAGGGGAAACGTCCTCTGTAACTGGTATTAAAATATGCTTGTAGTAAATACATTTGTATGCGCAGACATAAAATATAGAATGGATAAGATGTTGGTGCTCTACTCAGCATGTCCAGTAGAGCTGCTAAATGGGGGAAGACAAAAGGGCGCATTGATTAATAGATAATAATGGAGTGGTTCGCTAAAGCATTCTTCTAGTATCAGTTTGTCGCCAATTCCAAAAGGTGACAACTCTGATCAAGACGAAGTAGCAGAAGAACCCAAGAACCAAAGACAAAATCCATGCATTCTCTTTAACCGGAACAAGATTAAGACTCTGCTGGGGAAATCCGATGCGATAGGGATGCCTCTATCCGATCACGACTTTCCGACTTTCGTGCTCCAACCCTCCGACCATCATTGACTTACAGGACACACGTGAAAAAGAAACGCCCATCCCCAATTGCCCTGCGATCGGCACTACTCAGGGCAGCAATGTCCTGGTTTTCGCCGGTAAACGGGCAATCCGCGGTGTCTTATCATGGCAATCGACCCGCTCCGTAGGCACTATGGAGAGCTGGAAAAGAGAAGAAAACAAACAAGGTAATGAAGACAACGCCTCCCTAGAAATAAAAAGAAAAATAGACACGTCTGCAAAATAAGAAAGTCGACCAACTGCATAGCCAGATAAATCCCATAAACCTCATGTGCCCGTGATAGAACATTACCCACTCGCATCCAGGCACAAATTGGAGCACGCCAACGGAAGACCCCTTCTGAGGAAAAAGAAACAACCAAATAGTCGAGACGCTTATCCGTTCATATAATCTCCACATGAAACAGACCCTTCACGAAGGAGGCAAAACTAGTTTACAGGATGGTGCACTTCTTATTCTTCTTCTGAGTCTTGGTCAAAAGAGCGGCCCGGGTTGCAGCCTCAAAGACTTCACGGACACCCTCGTTGGTCCGTGCAGAGCACTCGAGGTACTTGTAGGCGCCGATCTTCTTGCGAACCTCCTCACCCTGGGAGCAAATCAGAATCGGTCCGGTTGCCGTGCACATTGGGGATTTGGGAACACATACCTGTTCGGGGGAAACAGGCTTCTGGGAGGTCTTGTTCAGCTCCTCATTGGTCTTAGGGTCGTGACGGAGATCAACCTTGCATCCAACAAGGATGATGGGGAGACCCTGGCAGAAGTGAAGAACTTCGGAAATCCACTAGAATATGGTCAGCCGTCCTATTCGAGGGACTCCTAGGGGTCCCTGTATTGTAACTCACCTTCTCCTGGACGTTGTCCAGGGAATCCGGGGAGTCGACTGCGAAACAAATCAAGATCACATGGGAGTCGGGGTAGGAAAGGGGGCGGAGACGGTCATAATCTTCCTGGCCAGCAGTATCCCAAAGAGCGAGTTCGACGTGCTTGCCATCAACTTCAACATCGGCGACGTAGTTCTCGAACACAGTGGGGACGTAGACCTGAGAAACAGATCAGTCAGTTTGGGTGTCCGCCAACAGACGGGGTTCACTGGCTCGCATCGACCACACGAGGGTAGTGGAAGTGCCAACAGGTGAGGAGAGCTAACCTCAGGGAAGGTTCCCTTGGAAAAGACACTATTGAACGAAGTTGATCAGGATTTATCTTTCTTGCCCAAGCGGGATGAATGTCAACAAATTGGAGAGACTTACATCAAAAGACAAGTCTTACCGCAGGCACCGTCACCCACGATAACAAGCTTGCGACGGATCTCAGCCATCTTTGAAGTAAAGGAAGAAGATCAGCAAATGATGAAAATGGAATAAAATTCACTTCAGAAAGAGCAGCAACGACAAAGGGGGGGAATAGAAAGAAGTTGTTGCAGAAGTTGATGGATGATGAGGCGGTGGGAGAGATTGAAGGCTGAGAAGGGGACAGGTCAGGCGCCCGAGGAAAAGGGTTAGTTCAGCTAGGTCAGTGATCACATACGGTCCAGGGAGGAGCAACGGCGCGGATTAATATACGGGAGCGGAGGAAGAGAGAAGGAGACGAAGAAAATAAAAAACAGACAGAAGAAGAAAAGAAGAGTAGAAAGAATGCAAGAAACTCAAAGAAGATGAGTTTCGTGGGTAAGAACAATAAATGGTATTATTGCGAGGACTCCAGGGGAGCTGGGTTGGTTGATGGATTGATGGGTGGAAGGAGAGAAGAGGAAAAAGAAAGGATGGGGACTGACAAAGACAAGACAATAATCAGCAGTATTGTATGGGCGATAGGTTAGTTCGTTATCGACTGGCCCTGGCTTGCTTTCTCTCAGGGTGAGTCGCTGAGGCTCCCTGCTCCCAAGTTCACTCACTTAGTAAGGAGCCAGGCTAAAAGCTTTGAAACGGTTGGCAGCCGACACTTGCCCAGCCCCATCAGCTTGAAGCAATGTGGCTGTGCATGTGTATTGTCATGTTTATTTTTATTTTTATTACAGGTACTAAGTTGGAAGTTAAAAATTCTATCATTTCATCGGTTCCAATACTAAAAATCTTTGGTCTTTCTTCAATTTGACGAAAAGGAAGGAAGGGGAAAAAGAAAAATTCAAACTGTCTTGGAGGTCTCCTTTTTCTTGCGATTGGATACTTCGCTGCTTATTTAGATGCCTAGTTTCGGTCTCGTCCATTCCTACCAAGGTCACAGTGGCTGAAGAACACACATGTCCAGGTATCCGACATCCCGTATACGCTCGCACATGTATGAAGTGCATACATACTTGATACATATTTCAATACCGATGTAATACGGAAATCAACTTGGATGTGGATTGTTTCAATATGAGCTCCGACTTTCGGACCAATAATTCGCCCGACTTGCTTCTTTCTATGCTTCCAGATGCTGGAAACCAGACGGTGTGAACATGAACTACATACGGGACATGACATTGCATTTGTACACTGAATTTTGCGCTGCAGAAGGCATCACGATCCTCTAGGGATATTAGTTGCATGGACACGTCAATCCCCCTGCCATGCTGTCAGAGCCTAGAAGCCTGCGGGCACTCTAAATCCTCGGGGTTTCGGCTGCTCTGGCTCCATCCTTTCTTACTGAACAGTCAATATAGCCCTTATACTCTTTTACCAAATACTTAGAACAGGGGCATT
This sequence comes from Aspergillus tanneri, assembly GCF_003426965.1. NCBI lineage: Eukaryota > Fungi > Ascomycota > Eurotiomycetes > Eurotiales > Aspergillaceae > Aspergillus > Aspergillus tanneri. The sequence continues at coordinate 3,026,130 of NW_022984633.1, forward strand.
CTTTCTTGATAGTCTTGTGTCATTTTAAGGAATACCAGTCCATTACACGGCCTTAGTTAACTACACTCTATCCCAAACGGATCAATATTATCGGCTCCTAATCCGGGGCTATCGATGAAAGACGAATGATTCATGATTTGACATGAGCTAGCTTTCGAATTGAGTTTCATCTGCATATATACCGTCAAGATGCCAGAGTCCGAAAGTCATTCTGGACTCAATTGAGTTCGACAATCCAGGATGATATCAAACCCAATAAGGATGTGCTTCCATAAGTACTCCGTAAGTAAGTTACTCCGTACCAACCGTAACGTCAGGTGGTCATACGAGGATGTACTATACAGTAAATTAAAGTACGTGGCGGTGCAATACATCTGCCAGTCCCTAGCCACATCAGAGTGGATAGACGACTCCAATGTTACCCTCTTGAAGTTACTGCCTACCAGATAGAGTAGCCTGTTTTCTTGGTGTCAAGGACTGATTGGTACTCTGTCCTGCGTTCTCTCCACCAGAAAAGTTGTCATTGCAAGAGGCAGCAAATAAGGCAGCCTCTGAACTGTACATATATGTATGTACAGTACATCCCGGTACTATTACCGCTGTACAGTACCTTGCGAGCCATCTGCCATGGATCACCACGGAGGATACGCCTTACAGCTCCTACTTGGCAATACAGCAGTACCTACCGTCCTGGAGGACCGCAATGACTCGGTCAAGATGACAATCTTGCTAGTCGTTGGTCTATTCTCACCTACATACTTAGTTAGCCTGGGACTTCTTAGACCACTCAGACCGACAGATGTTCGTGTTTCAACACTTGTTCCGCAGAGCCAAATACAGTCGACATCTGGCATAGCCTGTGGTCATCCCACTTACCCATTCCCCCTCCCTGGTGGTCAAAATCCCTCGAGTATACAGTCCCTGCATAGCTTTTCTGACTCTATATGACATCATGGTTAGCATTATTGCGTGGTTGGCCCTTCTCATGTGAAAGATCCGTGCTCTTTCTCTTCGGGTTTTTTTTTTGGAAAACCCCATTGAGTCACTCAGGAATTTTATACTTGATAACTAGGGAGTAAGCTAACCTGAAAGTCTACATGCTGTCGATTGGTCCTTGTCCTAAACAGCGCAAGATCCTGGGTCTGTCATATGCAGGCATTGATCCTGTTGGACATAGCAAAAAACGTCCAGGCGATAAAATACATGCTATGTCTGAGGTCCCAGTATTGTCTAAGGAAGACAGTATGCCTGTCCTTGGCATATCTCTCCAATACGGGAGCCAAATTGCAAAAGAAGCAAGTGTCATTCATCAGATAGGTACATTAGAATGTCGCTGGGATACTAAGCTTAGAATCCTTTATATCATATGACTCAGGCTCTGAGTTTTAACCAAAGCTCCGGTTGTTTTTGCCATAACAGCACTAATTAACTCTTCGAGGATTTGCAAGTAACCAGTAAAACATCTTGCATTTTGGTGGTTTTTAATAGTTTGTATGGTTCCACGATCTATGTTGGAGAATATCTCATAAAATATACACATTCTAGGTCTTTCAATTGAATCCTACCATCTTACTTTCCCAGCTGTCTCCGTAGTACAGACTTAGTAGTACCTATGAGGCAGAGGAGCGCTGCTGCCCTGTGTTGTTCATTCACGTGACATGACATGGCCGCAATTTTCCCTCCCGAGCCATTCGACCACTGCCTTTCGATGATCCCGCGGAAACGTCAGCCATCACCGTGGTACCACGCCGGTCAAGATGCAGAAGATCATTCGAAGGACAGCACTGGCGAGGAACCAGGCCCAAAGGAAGGCCATTCGTGCAGCCAAAACCGCCGAGCGCGAAGAATTGAAGGATTCGTTGAGACAACGGTTCGCATACAACCGCATAGGACTCGATGCCATCCGATCCGAGAGGCAACGACGCCGTGAGGATTGGATGCGAGGGCCTCTCGCGCCCCAGCGGGACGCTGGTTTTGAAGGGAAGACGTTCGGTGCGTTGTCACCGCAGGCAATGAACCCACCAACCATTCCCAAGCACCTACGCAGAAAGTACATCAATATTGCCGCGGGTGACCGAGTGTGTATCATGAAGGGCAGAGACAAGGGCAAGATCAACGAGGTCACCCGGGTGGATGTGACAAATGAAACTGTCACCGTCAAGGACCTCAATGTGGTATGGACACCTGGCAAGGCGGCTTCTCGTGATCGGATCTGTTCTTGACTGACTCGCTGTCCTCTGCAGGCCGATGTACATTTCCCCGAATGGCTGAACCAACAGTATGGGAATAATACTCCCTTCCAAACGGTGAACCTGCCTCTCCCCATCGACGACGTCCGACTGGTAGTTGCCCTCGATGACCCGACCACAGGACAAACGCGAGATGTCCTGGTGGAACACGTTTACGGCGGGGGTCCCATACTGGAGCGAGTCTACGGCTCAGACACTCCTAAGCATACCCGATACATTGCCGGCGAGGATATCGAGATTCCATGGCCTCGTAGTGAGCCGCCGGCAGCGAAGGATGAGGAGTGGGACACTCTTCGAATGGAAGTTGAAACCCCCACATGGGTGCCATCACTGCACAACGCGCCTTTCCCCCCAAATGTCATGGACGAACTCCGGAATAAGTTCTCGAAATATCGAACGAGACATGACCCTGAATGGGTGGAAGCTAAGAAGATGGAAGAGTACAGAAAGGAATACCTTCAAAGCCGGTCTTTGCTGACACCTAAGGGAGAGCTCATGGCCAGGATCCAGGCTAAGAAGGAGGAGCGCTTGAACGCCAGACGAGATGCTGATGGCAATTACCTCCTGGATGATCAGACGGTCGGATTTATCGAAAACTTCATGAAAGAGAAAAAGGCTGCCAGGGGTTAAGAATCCGGTCAGTGCGGATTTGGCATTGCGAGGGCTTCTTGGTTTTATTTTTTATTTTTTTTTTTTTCCCTTTCCGTTGTCTTCTTCACACGCGTGTATACAACTTGAATTCCTGTAGTATAGAAATCGACTGTATAAGATTCCTCTACTCACTGTATATATAAACTAACCCAGCTGGACCCCACGGACTCTCATGACCAAGAAGCCCCTACGTAGGGATCATCATGCCCTGTCGAGATCGCAGCATTTCCACGAATTAAGATCGACTATTGGAATCCCCCCCAAATTGCGTTGGGATGGGTTGGTTGATTTCGATGGGTCGACAACCCGCCAGGGGAGTCTCGCAGTGCCTTATCCGCTCTACCTCCCCCATCTTCCTCGGTCTCGCAACTTCCCACCCCCCAAGTGTCCGATGTTGGATTATCTGTTCCTGGCTCACTGTTTTGTTTTTTGATTATGGCATTCGCCACCATCAACTCCTCTGCTACGAAGAGTATTCCAGCCATTGAAGACGCTTTTGCTGCCGAACCTTTTCTGAAAAAACGAGTTTACGATGCGATCGGTACGTCCCTTTTCGCTCGATGGCTTCAGGTTCTGCGAACTATTTGAGGATTTTTTTTTAAAAAAAAAAAAAAAAAAAAAAAAAAAAAATAGAATAAATAAAATTCTAACTACAGAACTGATTTCTCCTTTCTCTCCAGGAACTACCCCGCAGCATATACCTCTATTCGAAGACATTGCTCGATACACCTCCAGCCTGCTGGCCAGGAACGCGAACAACCCCCTTCAGCCTTTCAAGACGTCTACGGATGGCCCTGCGGTGAAGAAACGAAAGCTACAAAATGGGGATGCCACGGGAAATATCCAATCGTTAGGTGATCTGAAAGCGGATATGCCGCTGCAGTTCTATATGCAGGATGTGTCGTTTGCTATTCCACAGCGAAAAAAGCTCTTGCTTGAGATCACCGCCGGGCGCGGTTACCTTCGCGCGAGGAATCAGACCTCAAAGGAGATCGAGTTTGGGATCCCAATGGACAAGATACGTAAGTCTGGCGCATGGCTCTTTTTTGATTGATTGTTGTTTAGCTAATGCTATCTTGTGCGATCGTAAAACAGAGCATATCTTGTGTCTTCCAGTCCCGGAGAAGAACCAGCGACAGTTCAACTTTTGCCTGATCCCTCAGTATGGTGACGGAATCAACCCCCCTCCCGACGGTGAACCTGTACCCGAGTCGATTGTATGGACAGTCGCCGACGGGCCTCCCAAAGCAGCATTCTCGGGGGATGGCCAGCAGCTTGGAAACAACGAGGGAGAGACTACTGAACGACTGGTCCGACAGGTGTTGAACGATAACCTGTTACAGACGCAGGTGGTGCGTCCGGAGGATAAACAGTTTGTGAGTGCTATGCCGGAGGCGCATCGCAAGGGGGAGAAAGCATATCATGTCAAGGCGTTCCGTGGAAGTAAAGAAGGTACGGTACAATCTTGGTGCCGTCTTGGTCCTTTGTTCCCCGATGCTGATCGACATGCATCCCACAGGTTACCTGTTCCTTCTGTCTACTGGAATACTGTTCGGATTTAAGAAGCCGCTGGTATTTTTCGCCCTTGAGAATGTAGACTCGATCTCCTACACTTCAGTGCTCCAGAGGACCTTCAATCTGAATATCGCGGCTCGATCTTTGAACAACGATGAACCGCAAGAATTCGAGTTCTCCATGATCGACCAGGTGGACTATGGCGGCATCGATGCGTACATCAAGAAGCATGGTCTTCAGGACGCCAGTCTTGCTGAAGCACGACGGGCCAAACGGTATAATGTCAACGGAGCAAAGACAGAAGAGGAGGGTGCTGCCACAGCAGACGCTGCTGTCGAGGAAGAAAGTGAGTTGCAGAAGGCACAGCGTGAGCTTGAAGACCAAGAAGACGAGGAAGAGGAAGACTACGACCCCGGTAGCGACGGCGACAGTGACGGAAGCGGTTCTAGTAGCGAGGAGGAAGATGACCAGGACGGCGGGGGTGATGCAAATGGGGAGGATGGCGTTGATCGAGATCTCATTGCAGAGGAACTTGGGAGTGAGGCGGAAGACATTCCAGAGGATCAATTGTAAGAGATGTAATTATATCTGGTGCGGAATATTGGGGGTGACACCAGCAAATCTGTGAAACGCAGAAGAGCCTCTGGCACCTGATATGTCTTTTGGATGTACTTGTATATCTTACCTTCTCACCCGATTTATTAGCAAAGTTACATGATGATTTAAGAGAATAATGAGCTCTAGTTTAGCTATCTGATCAATTCTATGGTAAAATCCAGAAGACCCGGTTATTCCTACTCAGAATAGGATGTCTTTTAGGGTTTGCGATCCCAAACTTTTTCCCAGAGAGGGAGGGGAAAAAAGCTCGAAAAATCAGAAAAAAAGGCCATAGAGTATTCGTCACAACATATAAGCCAGGAAATAGTCCACCTCTAACTGGATAGATGATGAGATAGAGTTGCATCATATATCATCGACGGCCGTGGTTGCAACCCCATCCCACTTTCCCGGGCGAATACTCCCTAAAAGAACACCCTAACTAGGTCAAAATGTCTCTTTCTTCGACATAGCCTAATTCTTTCGTCACGGAGTCACTCTTTTTAACTCTTTCACTTTATGTCTTTTGTTTTGTTGCTGTTGTTCATTCACATAGAGACACTAGAATGGGCCTTCTGGAGAAAATCGATGACGTCGTCGAATCTATCGCCGACTACCGCTTGGGAGGATACCATCCCGTTCACCTCCACGACCTCTTCAATGAGCGATACGAGATCACTGGGAAGTTAGCGCATGGTCAGACTTCAACGGTGTGGCTTGCCTGGGACCAGAGGTGTGTCGATTCCCTTCCTAATCGATATATCTATCTTCCTCGTGCTGACACTAGATACTGTGCGTAGGCTCGAACAGCAGGTGGCATTAAAGATCGTAAAGGCAGACGCTTCGCGGGATAACAAGGAGCTGGAAATCCTACTTTACCTGTCGAATCCAGATCTGGACCATCCCGGGAAAAGGCATGTGATAAAACTACTGGATCATTTCGAGCATCGTGGTCCGAATGGTATTCATCTGTGCCTTATATTTCCAGTGCTGGTATCCGATGGCAAGGAGATGGTTCTCGCGGGTAAACCGCGCCAGTACAGCAGTGTACAGGCCATTGCTAAACAGATTCTGTTGGGCCTGGATTTTCTTCATTCGCAGAGCATCATACACTGTGGTAGGCCGCCTTGTTCCAATGTCAGAGAAAGAAAGAAAAAAAAAAAAAAAAAAAAAAAACAGAGTGGGAAAGAGCTGAATACTGACCTTCCCTGTATACCTGAAACCTGCCAATATTATGTTCGTCCTCGATGGTGTGAGCTCGTGCGAAGGGTATCTAAACCCTCCCAAACTTTTGCCTGTCCAGTGTCTCGGTGACAGTGGGCCGAGGTATCTGATGGCTTCTCAGAGGGCTCAGGGAATTTTTGATGAAACAGACCCTTCTATGCTTCTCGTCCAATTGGGTGATCTGGGCGGAGGTAATATCACATCCACTGCATTTTCGCTGCGTGCATAGTATATATATACTAACAGATCATGGCAGCTGCATGGAGTGGTCAGTGCCCCGAGCGGCCAGTAACATTGATTCCATTGCGGGCACCAGAATTGGTCCACCGGAGTGAATGGGATTTTAAGATTGACATATGGACCCTGGGTTGCCTGGTATGCAATCATCTGTCCCTTGTGGAATCCTGTCTAATGCTTGCTTTGGAAGCTCTTCGAATTGGCGACAAATGAGCCCCTATTTTCCGTGCCTTGTCTGGGTCTCACTGCAGAGCAAATAGACCAGGAGCACAAAATCCTCATCGACCAGATAATTGGCGAAAGCAGCCAAATGCTTGAGTCGTTTGCCTTCTTCCTGCTAGAAAGGCTTCGGGCCAATCCCCAAGTCACGAGGAGACCGCATAACCTTGTCTCATTTCTTTGCTCGATGCTACAGAGAGACCCTCGGGCACGAAAATCAGCTGCCGAGTTACTGAAGGATCCCTGGATGATGGGGGAGAAATTTTGGTAGTTTGGAGGTATGATAAATGTTCGAGGCTGATGACAGGAAGCGAATGCTGCATACATGCATGTATACTCGACTCGAAACAGTGTAAGGTCTGGTTAGCCTTGGGGAACAGGCCAATGAAATTGTTTGTATGGGGGAATATAGATGGATACTGATGTCCCGAAATTCTTTTTTTGTATAATAAACCGTGCCATCGGCGGCTGTTGATTCCCATGCTAAAGTGACATCAATATCTTGGTCATTACTTCCACCACTCATGTGTGCTTTATCTACCATGCAGTAGACAAATAAAACATCTCGGACCAATTATCTTATAATATATAGACCCATTTCAATCCCAATGGTATAAGTTTTAAATAAGAAGCACTACTGTCTGCAGTAATACAGAGAGCAGTGCAGTGGGTTACTGACATGTCAGCTGGAGAAAAGTTTGCCTACAGGACAAATTGAAAGGAATGTGTAGGTATATGCTGCATTAGGATATCACTGCAATCAAAAATCCTACAGTTCAAAAGGAGACAGATGAAGGGAAAAGATACCACTATGTGCCTAGGCATCTCCACAAAAAGGAATGTATGGATGTCCCAGAGGAACCCTCAACTTTGGCGTTATTAGCACCACAGTCTAATCAATTTAGTTGTGGACTTTCTTATTAAACTTGGCTTTAGTTTGACATAACAAGGCACGCCTATTAATTAGTTAGTATTCTATAGTTTCTAGATTAATCTTCTACTGTTTTGTATTGTTCTTTCATTCAGTCTTTCCACTTATGTTCCTTTTTTTTTTAAGAAACTAGATCATAACATGCAGGGAGAAGTTCTCCGCACGGGGAACGATTATTGAGTATAAAGAGTATACCCCTGAAAGGCCTGCTATTACTTCGTAGATACGAAGCACCTGTCTATGATGAAGTTAATGAACCATAGTATGGAGTAAATAATAAAGCTATTATTGGTGGCTGTAACCTTGGGTACAATACATGATAGATACAGGAAGTTGATCATCATGTCCATGTCTCATATTCTCGGATTGATCAGGGGCTCAGATGGCCTGTGTGGAGAGATGCAAGTCTGTCTCCATGCTCCGTAGTGAATATTATTTACAGAAATTCTGTATATGTTCCGCTGCTGGAGCCGTCCATTTTTCATGCTTTTTCCCTGAGGCCACTAAAATTTGGGGGCGACTATTGGAAGACAGGAATTGGCTGGAGGAGATTCGTTGCAGCAACTGCTGTCACTGTGATAGTACCATGGAGTACCTAGGTATCAAACTAGCTAGGTAGGTCCTTGGCGGTGCTAACTGCTAAGCTATTCTTTCGATCGGGAGTATTGCCAGGTATGGATGAAGTTTTTTCCTAATACTCGGTTTCCATACCAAACTAGAATTCCTATCGATGATGGCATTCCACCGAAGCCGTCAAGGTACTAATCACTCCCACAAAAAGCAATGATAGTAACCGTGGTAACAAATCTGGGTGATCCCTTACACATGGATGACGGTTTCTTCCATTTCATTTATTTATTTATTATTATTATTATTTGTCTTCTTCTACCTGTTAGGTAAAGCAGTAGACCTCGTCAGTGATATCAATGACAGCGTCAGGAGCTTTCTACCGTATCTTCTAGCTGGCCAGAACCCACCTCGGACGTGATTAGCGTCCGGCCCTGAACCGTTCGTTACCAACAATCGGAGCGCTAAGGGGTCGCTAGAGACATTAGTCAATTGGGTCAAGGCGAGTCCAGGCCGAAAGCCAGAGTTCCGCAGCTGGAGAAGGGGGAACAGCCAGGAGGGTTGAGGAAGATGACCTCTCTATATATTCTAGCCTGTACATACCTACATACTCCATATATAAGTAGTAAGGAGTACTCCGTACCTGACAATAAGCATCCATTTGTGGCAACGGTTACCTAGAAGAGCATAGGCCTGGGTAAGAAATAGCGCTAGTCAATACAGTGCCCAAATTAGGTAGGTACTAGTGCTCCTATGTATGTACTACCAATGGTACCTTAAGGACCTTTGCTAGTGAAGAGAACGGAGGCCTAAAAGTTACCGTACGGCCTTGTCCTTAGGCAGCCGGGTAAGGTACCTTCGGTTCGTACGGTACGGTATGTCAGGTACTGGCCAGTAGCAGGCCGCCTTTCGCCTGTCTCCCTTCTCCCCGTCTTTTCTCTCTCTCGCTTTTTTCCCTTCTCCGCCTCATTTTGCTTTCCACCCGGTTGGTTGGTAACCGTCCATCCTTCTCCTTCCACTCCTCTCTCTCTCTCCGAGTCTGGACAGTACATACCACTAAGTACTAAGTACCTAGTAGCACCACTGCTGGCATCTGTCCCCTCTCTACCCACCTCCATTTGCTCCTCTCTCTTTTTCTTCTTCCTCCTACCTCCCTCCTTCTCCCTCTTATCCTCTGCCTGCTCCCCAATCCGAATCAGCCACTGCTCAGTGCGGTCTATTCGTACTGCCACGCAGCTGGTTTTTCTTCCTAGGGGGCTCTACCTTTATTTGAAAAATTAATAAACAAAAAAAAAAATATAATAAATTTCCGCTTCGTTCTCTGGCTTTAGAGCGCTCCTGAGCTGTCAGCCCGCAGACTCCAACTGTCGGCCTCCGAACTTCGCCAGATCCTCCTATCACGCCCTTCTGTCAATCGATTTTTGTCAAGGGTTGACAATTTTCTCATCGGGATTTCCGTTGCGACAATTCCGACAGCATTCGTCTTGCTGTCCGCCCTCGGTTCGAACTGTCCTGGCACCGTGAATCTATGAACGAATGGTCCAACTTGTAAACATCAGGCTTTCGGTGAGGCCCCTCGGATGCCTCCCCCTTAGGCTTGTTCTCCCTTGATTATGCGTGCCATTCGACACTGTCGTCCAGTTGCTGACTTTGCCGATGTATCTGCAGACTAGTCTTTCACGTGCCGAGCTCTTGGTCGAGTCTTCCGCGCCCATTGTCCCTTGGTGAAGCCACACACTCCCCCGGTCTGACCCCCGATAGAATCTTGCGACTATGGCATCCTCATCGTCCAATGTGGTTGGCGTCCACTATAGGGTCGGGAAAAAAATCGGCGAGGGTTCGTTTGGTGTTATTTTCGAGGGTACAAATCTCCTGAACAACCAACAGGTGGCGATCAAGTTTGTCAGTGCACCGCGGTAGAAGATAGGTCGGAGGCTTAAATGCACTAACAATACTAGGAACCCCGGAAGAGTGATGCCCCACAGCTTCGCGATGAATACCGGACATACAAGATTCTAGTTGGGTGCCGTAAGTATCCCTCCTAGTTTGTCTTTGATGAGGGTGATCCTGTCTGACCTGGTGTAGCGGGCATCCCCAACGTTTACTACTTCGGCCAGGAGGGTCTGCACAATATTCTAGTTATTGACTTGCTGGGTCCTAGTCTGGAGGACCTCTTCGACCACTGCAATCGGCGGTTCTCTATCAAGACCGTCGTCATGGTGGCCAAGCAGATGGTGCGTTCACTCCTTCCCCGTTGGAATCTGTCGGCTAACGTTGGGGTTCTAGCTTTCTCGAGTCCAAACGATCCACGAGAAGAACCTGATTTACCGTGACATCAAACCCGACAATTTCCTCATCGGTCGTCCCAATACGAAGGCGGCCAATGTGATCCATGTAGTCGACTTTGGAATGGCCAAGCAGTATCGGGATCCCAAGACCAAACAACACATCCCCTATCGTGAGCGTAAGTCGCTGTCCGGTACAGCACGCTACATGAGTATAAATACGCATTTGGGACGAGAGCAGTCACGTCGTGATGACCTGGAGGCTTTGGGCCATGTATTCATGTATTTCCTACGAGGCGGTCTTCCGTGGCAAGGATTAAAGGCTGCAACCAACAAGCAAAAGTATGAGAAAATCGGGGAAAAGAAACAGACGACTGCCATCAAGGACTTGTGCGATGGATATCCAGGTACTTCCCAACCCCAGCCCCTTTCCCCTATGCCTTCTTCCACATTGGTCTCAGTGGTACTAATTAAACTATTTGTAGAAGAATTTACGAAGTACTTAACTTATGTCCGTAACCTCGGTTTTGAAGACACCCCCGACTACGACTATTTGAGGGATCTTCTCACGCAGGCCCTAAAGAATGCCGGAGATGTCGAAGATGGCGAGTATGACTGGATGAAACTCAACAATGGAAGGGGCTGGGAATATAAGTCCTATTCGTCTCAACAGCACCTGCACAACAACGGACTTCCCAATTCGTCTGCCCGGGAGCTCCATGGGCAGCAGCTTCGCGGCAGTCAGAGACCTGGTGTGACGGCAGACCGTTTAAACGCCGCGCAGCCCCCGCCTCCTTCTCCAGCAAAAGCTGGAGCTGGGAAGACGCGCGAGCGACCAAACGTCGCCGGCGGGATACCAGGCAAGCGCCAGAGCGGGGGACTGGAAACAACGCCAACGGCGTCGACGCTGGCCCAGTTCCAGAATTCAAGCGCAAACATTCCGGGTCGCATAAATAGCCCTGCCAACCCGACAAGAAATAGCCAACAAGCTCAAGGCAACAGCAACGAGCCGCAGCCCACTTTCGTTCAGAAGGTGATGAAAGCGCTATGCTGCGGTAGGTGATCTATCAGATGCCCACGTGTCTTGCCTTGTGCTTATTACGGCTTTCTGTTAGGTTGATCCCAGGCTTGCGCGCGGGAGAATAAATAGCAATTTTACATTATCCTCCGGCCATATTGGCTTTCCGACCACTTTTACAGTCTTCTTCCTTGGGGACATTTGGGAGGACGGTTGAAAAGCAGCTTACTACTTATACGGTTATAAACTGGACACTCCCCCCATTTTCTTGAGTCAGGCTTGGACGGCTTTGCAGATCCTGCTGGCAGATGATGAGCATTATATGGGCTGGGGAACGGAGGTCCTGTTCTTACCTTTTTTTACCCATTTACCTTTTCCGCTTTCAATTTCCATTTCCTTTCCCCTATTTCAAAACAATGAGTATGGTTTGGATAAGCAAACCACTTCATTCCGCCCCATTTCGCTCATCAGACAATACATATACAACCCGAGGTAGAGTGGTCATAGCTAGGGCGACGTCGTCCCTATCTCATCCACGTCTTTCGTCATCATATCCATCATCTTGAACACTCTTTGTTATGGTGCTACGGCTTGGAACGGCGAACTTTGAATTTTTTTTTCTTTTTTTTCCTTTTTCCTATTCCATAGTCTTGTTTTTGCCTCCCTTCGACAACACTGCATTCTGGCATGAGAGCCATTTAATATTAGATTTTCATATTGCGTCAGACTACGTGACCGATGTCCGTATCCCTATTGTTTCCAACCGTCTCGACTCTACCATCGTTTGTTTTCGGTTTGTTGTGGATGGTTTTCCGATGGGTAATAAGCATTAATGATGTGGCAGAATGGCGTTTGGCATTTCCGATGGAATGGCCTCGAGGGTGACCCATTTAGCGAAGCATTTAGCAACTCCTGAGTGTTTGCATATGCCGAACGGGACGCGTGAGAGAGACATACATGGAACATTGCATTGGATGAGTTATGTGCAGTTTGTGGCCTTTTTTTTTTTTTTTTTTTTTTTTTAATGTTTCAGTGTCTATTTCTCGGGAATTCTTCCGGACCTCCGGTGTTGCTTTGTGTATGCTGTTGTTGTTGGATCGCCCTCCTACTTGTTTCTACCCGCAGTTGTTTCATTATGAAAGAGCCCATTGATCAGAACACTGTTTATTTGGCCAGCGGTTTATTGTGGTTGCCAGGTTAGATGGATAAAAGACCATGTTTCATATATTTTTGTTTCCCGGCTGGATCTACTCTGTGTGTGTGCTGTACATTTCTTTACTCTTTTTTTTTACCTCCTGGAAGCTGCGTGTTCTCCGATATATGAGAGGTAGCAATAACCCAAGCCTACTTGGCTGGCGTATAGTATAGAAGTCCGCTATACTTATATGTTTATATGATCAGCAACTTGGGTAGAACAATGTACAGCAGTCAATCACCCAAGCAAGCCATCAGTCCGTCCAACGACTTCCCTGTCGCCAATCGGAAGCATCTAAATGATCATACGACTAGATACCTTCTTCGTAGGGACGGGTGATTATGCAGCAAGATCGACATGTCCTCCGCATCCGACCTGCCGAATCCAGTGCCATCGTCGCTGACTACCTGCCATCTTGCAGGGGAGCAGAACAGAGCACGGTACAGAGTACGAAGTACATGGGGAGAGACAGAACTGAAGCACCTCTCTTACTATGGAGTAAGTAGGTTAGTGTTTCGGATGGAAACAGATACAGGCAGGAAGACAAACAGAAAGACACAACAGGATATGTCTAGGATGAATTTAATGATTAATTCGTTTAATGACCTTGCACCACCTTCCCTCTTACTCTTACTTACACTTTGAGAAACATCCCCCACACACATATATACACACACAATGCTACTAACCAACCGACCAACAACAGACATGGAAAATTCAACAACACTCAAAATGATTGTCACAATGCAGATCACGCATCACATTATCAAGTCCACCATCATTCACTTTTTTTTAATTTATCCTCTGCATGTTTCGGGTATCCATGATGGATATATTTAATATTTAATATTTAAATAGTTAAATATCCTGTTGATAGGATGAACTCTGTATTTCTACCCTGTAGAAACTTGTTCATTGAATGAATGAATGAACGGTTACATTAATTGGCTGTATATTATTGATTAGATTTACTTATTATATTTATTATACAGAGCCCGCTATCAGTTAGTCAAACACGTCGGTGAACCGGACAAGAAACGAGGAATCTGTTTCCAGTTTCAATATTTGTCCCCATTGCCACTGTCCATGCGAGTCTAGACTGTCAGATTCATTGAAAGAGAAAAAATTACCAAAAAAAGAGAAACAAGGTATTTCAATCAAGGGTATCATATCTATTTCCATATCCGTAAATGCTAACTCAGTCGTAGGTCGTTGTAGAAAAACATGGAGAAGGGTGCCGGTGCTAGATACACATGCAATCATGTCGCCAAAGAAAATACAAATCCATCAACCAACGCCGAATCAAAGTAGCCACCCATCCCATTTCCATTCATGATAAAGAGAAACATCTATCGCGTGCGGGAAACACAAGAAATGCTCGCTTGTTTGACCTCGAAAACGCCTGCTATGTAAATATGCTGCTAGAATGTAACAAACCAACCAATGCGCCGCTGCACATTACACCTGTCCACTCATGTCGAACATGCTTTATGTGAGTGATTGCCCGGAGAACAAATGATCGATTGTGTAAGATGAAGGTTCGTGGAGAATGTAGAGAAGTCATGTGTAGTTCTATCATGCGTTGAGGGGACGCCTTCTTTGGAGCTCCAGGAGAAGAAAAGGTCGTTTGGTCAGGGTACCAGGTTATCGTCATATCCCCCACTCAGTCCATTATGACCCTACCAACATCAGGTTGATGGGTCAGTATATTTGAAGGTCACAGGATAACTAGTCCTCCGTCCCGGGCAGTTTCATGCTCCCTGAGCTCCCATTGCCCGATCGCTTTTTGAATCCTAGCTTCATTCCCATTTTCTTCCATGGGTTGTCGGGACGATTCTTTGGGCTGTGGGACAGGTGCATCGACTGCGGGTCACTCGAAGGCGGCGTGGTCGGCGGCGTCATGGGTTCGCCAATGCTCGTATTCGACTGCAAGCTTCCCGAGTCATCGGTCAGCGCACCCGATCCTGAGTCGCCGCTTGCGCTAGAAACAGGCCCCGATGTGCGGTGGCTGGATTTGCCCATGGAGGTCATAGCGCCCAGAGAGAAGTTTGGTCGACTATGATGGCCGGACGAAGAAGAGCCTAGGGAGACAGGTGGCCCCAAATCCTTCGACGACTGGGGAGACAAACGCCGGCTCTTGGACCGACCACGCTTGGTAGCGTGGTCATCGAGACTTGCACCCGACACAACCGTCACTCCCTCGTGGGAGAACAGGGATTCCGATAATGGTAGGGCATGGGCAGATGAGGTGTGTGCGTTGAGAAAGGGAATGAAGATCGACTCCTCCATCAACTCATGCACAAGCTTGACAGCGGCATCGAGGGTCTCGGGGGGTGGGGGAGTTGTTGAATTTCCATGGTGAAGGATTTCATCACGGACATCGCTGGAGACGTTGATTTCGCGCGGTGATCCTGGAGCGATATAGGCAGTCAAAAGCCGCTCCCAAAGCATACGCAAATGTTCGCTTTCAGCGCAATCCGAAATAATCGGCGACTGGTTGAGTTTGTGGCTGAGCGAGTGATATGTTTCACGGTAGCGCTTAGCTTCCAAGGTAAACTCCAAGGTCTCTAAGCAATGGTTCTGGGAGAGATACGCCATAAACGCACTCAGTGTGTAAGGGGGAGGCGCCGTGTTCGCCAGCACCTCATCCAAGGTCGGTCGCATGGGGCAAAATGCGCCCGAGGGGACCACCAGACTCAGCGGACGTGGACTGGATAAATCCATGTCCTCGTCCGACTCGCTGTCCGATGATGAAGACGTTGGAGAAAGTTCAGGCGTCGTACTGGGAGAGTTGTTCCAGAAGAGTAGAGGTGGATGTAAAGTCTTCTTTCTGAGCATCGCGTATAGCGTGCGAAGAACCTTTTTGAATAGGATGTCCAAGTTCGTTATTGCACCCTTAAACTTCCCGAATCCGAGCACATGCAGGATATGGGAGAGGCTGCAGTATTCCCTAGTCTGAAGACAAGTCACTTGGGCCGTTGGTTTAAGACCACCGCTACTATCCGATGAGTTGGAGATGCGAGAAGCCGTGAAGGTTGCGCAATGACAGTATGGAAAAGTTGATTCAGGTAGTCGGATAACAGCGTTCGGAAAATGGATAGTAAGTGGAGAGATCTCAGTTAACGAAGGGTGAGATCTGATGATAGAGAACAGATTAGTCGGGTTCCGTGGGAATGAGAACCGGAGGCGAAGGGAGAATCCCAAAGGAAATAGGAGAAAAGAATTTAATAAGGAAAAATTTTATACTAAGACAAAGCAAAAAAGAAAGAGATGACAAAAAGAAAAAAAGGGAAATTAAAATAGTGACAATGGTAGCGAGATCAGTCTCAAGAGAAGCGATAGGGAAGACGGGAGTGGGGAGGATCTTAATAAGAAGAATATGGTGGAGAAGGGAGTGATGCTGATCAGGTCCTTCACAGAGTTCAAAATCCTGCACGGAAGCGTCGAGCAGCCGGGGATTTGGTCCACAGGAACAGACCGAGAAAGACCTTAGGGCGGGAAAGAGGGTCTAAGTGGCTCGACGAACAACCCAGTTGGCTGGATTAGAGGCAGACCCAAGGAAACAGTCCACCCAGTGTATTTCCGCCACAAATCATACGCAAGTATACTTCCCGGTCGATCGTAGCCAGGAAGTTCTTGTCCTATCAGGCCGACGTCGGCGGAGATGAAGGAGCCACTCAGGACCAGACACTGACAATTGGGGCGATGATGCCAGAGGTCACGTCACTAGGTAGTGGTGGAAGTCCTTCTGGGGGGGTTTGCTTGTCTTGTATTTTACTCCGTGCTTCACAGGAGGCGAAAAGAGTACAAAAAAAAAAAAAAAGGCAAGGTAGAGAGGTAACAAAAGTCATAAGGTCAGGGACAGGGTTTTTCTACCACCATGTAGGGCAGGAAACAAGAATAGACGCAGACACGCACAAACACACCAATCCACACGCACCCACTCGGGAGGATCACGTCATGCCGCCTTAGGCTCTAGGAGACTCAGATAATGAGTCGCGAGATAGGGAAGCCACCAAAAAAAGGATCCGGAAGGTCCTCGGTGGGGATTCGGTTTGAGAATCGTGACGGTCAGTGGTCCAACGAGAGTGGGGAGTAGGATGGATCTCCGTCCTGGAAGTCAATCCAGAAGAGAATGAAGGAGTGGGCCCACGCAGGTGGTTGCATTTAAGTGTCGTGTTGTGTTGGTGATGGTGTAGAGGAAAGAGTTTATGGTGGTAGAGCATACCATCCAGAGTGGAGCGAGTATGCTTCTCTATAGGATGGGTGACTGATTGCTGTTCTGCCTGAATACTACTCACTTCGAGGAATGTGCAATGTAGAAGGGGGTGTGGAAAGAAATAAAAAGAAAAAAAGAAAATGGAAAGGGAGGATCAAAAAAAAAACACTCACCACGCAGATCAAATGCGACGTTCCGCAATAGAGCATGCAAAAAAAAAAAAAAGAAGAATTCTGTCTGTACGAAGTACTCGGTATTGTTTCTTAGACACAGGCTGCAGCGAAGCAATGGATAAATCAAAGAAATAATAATGATGACGATGATAGCGATGATGATTGATTAATAATGTTCGCCCAGGCAACCTGTGGATTGAATGGATGGTTTGGATCAGACAACTTTCAAAATCAGAAACATAACATCATCTACTCTAATCGTTATTATAAACATTAAAAGTAAAACATCATAGGAACCAAACTTCCAAGGAAGTCCAGAAGGATCTCTCTCAGCTTTTGTAGGAGCACCTGATGCGAAGCTCTCGGGCTCCCAATGGAATCTTCTTGGGTGTGGGGTGGCGACAAGGCTCGTGATGTTGTTGGCTGGTGGTTCTGGACTGGATTCGATTGCCCTCCTCTTTTGAAACTCCTCCACCAGTCTGAGTCTAGTAAGTTAATAATTACCATGGAATAAGGTAATGCATGGTATATGTAATTATGACACTTGATGCTTACTACTATACCATGTAGGTAGTTACCTACTCCGTAGGTAGGTAAGGTAGCCCTCAACTAGTTCGACCGAAACCACGTCGACGTGTTTTCTTTTCCAATGAACACATGGCTGAAGGTTCCATGCTGAAGGTTCCATGCTGAAGGAAACCCGGCAGCAACCACCCCCTCCCTATCGCTCGCTAGCCGGTCGGACTAGAATAGAGGTATCAGATCGGTCTTACGAATTCGCGTCTACTGAGGGCAAGTTAGCCTGAACTAGGCTGATACCTATGAACTCTACCATCCTACCAGCATGGAGGAAGTACCTATGGTCCTCTCCTTCGGCCAGAAGGCGCAAGACGGCCTGATGGCGGTTGTGCAGCGCGGATCCTGACTAGTCATTGGCCAGGGAATGGCAGGATCTGCAGGTTGCCAAGAAAGTTGTGCATCCACAAGAGGCAAGGGGTGGGTTAGTTGCCTTCCACACTCCCTTACTAGACCCAGAGCGCAGACTTCTACTAAACTCCAACGAAGAACCATCGAACTTGCAATGCAACTGCAGGGTTTGGGTGGTGGGAGTTTGGTGGATCTGCAGCCAAACAGTCAGACAAAGAAATAAAATGGCAGGGTATCTACGGAGTAAGGCGGAAAAAGTACTCCGTACTTCATAGAAAAAGAGAAAGAAAAGGGGAACAAAAAAAAATGATGATGATGAAACATCTCCTAGTGACATTCACTGTACCACTGACTGTACCAGGATAGAGTGGTAGACCCAGGTACCAAGAGGTATCTACCTATTTTGTCAACCTGCTGTACTTAGCGTCGTTGACCCTAGTAACTGCCTAGGATCTACCTACCCTGCCAGCTATGCTCTTCATGCATATCTACGCCGTAACCCTACCCCATCTTGATGTTTAGGCGACTCCATTCCAGATGTTGTTTGACAGACGGCGTGTTACCACCAATACTGATCCCTGCCTAGTTTAGTTGCTTTCCCCAAGTTGTCTGCAAGGGCCTGCAGACATGCAGGACCGTGTATGTGTCACGGTGTGGCTTGAAATATGAATTTCTAGAAAAAGATGCCCCATCATAATTATGAACACAATAATGATCCTAGCTCCTGGGTACCTACTATTTTAGTCATACACTATATTACGGAAGATTTTATCATCATTTGCATAACTGTTCTCGGAAGTCGTAACGCTGAGCGGCAAAAAAAAGAAAACGAAAAAAAAAAAATCTTTTCCACTTTTCTAGAACCTCAAAGGAACGGCTACAGAATCATGAAGAATGCTCGCCCCAGTTTTGACAGTAAGGAAAAAAGCCCGCCACCCTTGCATCGCTCCAGCGAATCAGACGGACACTCGGCCCGTCCGTACGTGGCTTAACCTGACCAGTCAAGGCTGTCCTGTCCAACTGTGGACGGTGGCTTTCGTGCGTGTGCATAACTTCGCGAGGGGCGTGGGCATTAATTGTTTCGTAGGAGATCCAGCCAAATCCACAAGGTCTTCAGGGATTGGATGGTGCGACCCCATTTCCCCTCCTTCTCCACTCTTTTACTCACCCACCAGGCAACCCAACATAGCATACACGCACAACCGCCAGTGTGCGTTGGCGGTTGCCGCCGACAACGTGTTTCCGCTTTTAGATTGGTATGTGTGGCTTGGGTGCCGTTGAAACCTCCACTTCCTCGTCTCCGGGAGGATATGGATGATATTTTCGCTCTTTGTCTGCTCCTAAAGCTTGTTAGTCGATTGACCCGGGCCGCCTTGGTGGCGAAATAACGACCTCATATCTCACGGAGATCCCGAACCGTATTCCTCTGTACCAGTATGTATCTGCATAGGTATCTCAGAGTACTTATGTAGGCAGGTAGGGTTACGTTGTACACACATGTGTAGTAGGATGTACGGAGTGCTTGCATTGTAGTCGATGTCTCTCCTGTGTCACCCATTTTTCGTTATCTGGCCACAATGGAATGAGCGGGTACGTGATTTCCGTCCAGGAATTCCATCGGCCGAACAGTCTAGGTCAAGGTCACACAACAGGCTAAGACTCGAGAGGGATGGATGAGATCTTCATTGCTCCATACATAACACATCCCCCATGGTTTGTGCGTCGGAATGCTCTCGGGGTTGTTGACGTCTGTTTAGGTTTACTACCGAGTTTCCCGTCAGACCACTGGTGATACACTGATAATATCCGTCCCTGCAGATCATCCTCTGCCTTTCGGTATCTACGGAGTGCTATGTATGTACGGAGTACTGTATGTACTCTGTATACCAAAAGAGGAGTGGTTGGTTCATTGGCCGGGTTTCTAATAATCTAACTTCGCTGTCACCGTATGATCTCCTCCATTTTCCCTGCATAATTGATATTTAGCTGTTAGACAATTAATTAATCAATTAAGTAAAGACATGATCGATAGTTAAATTTAATCTAAATGGGACAGATCAGGTTATGTCAATCCCAGTTCTGAGACGACAAGTTACAAGTCACGTTGAAAATTTTTCTCTTCTAGAACTTCCATGGAAGCTTTTTTTTGTTCGGCGCCACCGACGGAAAAAAACGGAGGATTTTCGGCCGCCAATCCATACGCTTTGTCGTTACTTGCCTTCCTATATTGAACCAGGACAATCCTGACAATTGATTGTTATCCCAACTAACCCAAAGACATCTATTGACTTTGCTGCAGAAAAACTGGCGTGTCCCAGCGTACCACGGTGGCTCCTATTCTTTCCGATACTGCCTAAATAAGACGCTATTGAATTTTATAATAGCTCGAGCATATCAACGATTCCAACGTAGTATTCCGTGGATATCCATTGAGTCGGTTGCGTCCACCGGAAGCCGTATGAAGAGATTGCCCCCAAGGCCAATAACTATTAGGTGATGGATTTGTTTCCCGATGGTATCCCTATCATGTCTAGACCGGTTCTCGGAGATCGAGATCCACTGTTGACTCCCACGATAGACCAAATCCTACAGTGAAACCGCATTCGCGTGGACATTGGGATTGACCACATCCACTGTAGCAATTGGATTGATTTTTTTGTGCGGTTAGCTCGCAATGGGCCAAAGTATGTTGTGCTTAGCAATCTACTAGTTGCAATGTCGTGTCTGCCCGTTGACAGCGGTAGCATACCTGTCATATAGCTCCAACTGCTGACACACTTGGCGATGCAGGCTCTCTCTCTTTTCTATCTATTTATCTGTTAAGTCCTCTATTCTGAATATTAGTAGAAATAGATCTAGCCTAGTTTAATGTATTATTAGATAGTACTAGTGACTAATAATCTACTTAATAGTTCTATGAAATATTAATAAAGATATAACTATGTTGCCTGTATTTCTACTATATCTACTAAATACAACATGACTATGCTTTTCTTTACTCTTACTGCCCGTGCAGTAATATCTACTATAAGTTTATTTAAAAGTGTTGTAAATAAGAGTATATTACTTCTATTAGATATCTAGACTCCGTGGGTACTTCTAAGCTTATTATAACTACACTACTACTACTAGGCCCCCAATATGGTCCTGGATTTGACATTGAACCCTTATTTTTTTTTTTTTACCTGGGATATATTAATATACTATTTTTGGTTCCGAGTTGCTTGATGCATATATTATTTATATATTCAAATGTGTAAAGCATCTTTGTAGGATGTGGATACTCCAATCATGATTATACTGAGAAACCACATATTTCCGCATGTAGATTGAATTTTCCAGCTATTGCTCCTTCTTAATCAAGTAATCGAGTGTATCCATGAGAGGGTTTTCTTGTTAGATTTTATTAATTTAATGGTAGCAAACAGTCGAAATCCCCGTTGGTTGCGTAAGATCTTGAGGCACAAGCACATTCAACTACCAAAACCCGGGCTCTTAGTGAGCTGGAATGGTGTAGTATCATGGAAGCCGGGAGAATTCCGTCTCAACATAGGTATCGAAGCTCTGAGATGCCAGGCCCACGATGAAATCACGAAGTAGTCTTCTAAACCCCATTCAATATGGTTATCTTGTCGCAAGTTTGGAATCAAGTATGGATATATACTACGGCTGTAATAACAATTAGCAAGAAATCCAATTGATGCACACTTTTAGTGCAGGCCCTGGTTAAACTTACCTGCCCCATCTCCAGCTGATAATACCACTCAACAATCCCCAGCTATCTTTAATTCATTTCCTTAGAATCTCCCACTCGAATCGTTAACGAGCAGAGAGTTCCAGGATCGGCCTAGTATAAGTACACCCGCAAGATTGCCTGGACCCCTGTATCTTGCAGGATCCTGACTCAGTGAGACACATCTTCGTGCATTTATCTTCTGTCCAACGGTGAACCCAATACGAGCCCATCTAGTGCAGCTCACGGCCCACGGAATCTCTCGGAAAAGTGTGTAGTCCGTCCTTAGGCTCAACTCGAGGTTTCAAGGATTGGCAGACGGAGTAAGCTAAAATAGGCAAGCACGAGCTGCATGGAGAGTGTGGCTGAAGCGTTGTTCCCAGTGACCTGCTAACAATGGGATAAATACGCTCCATTGAAGTTAGCTCGTTTTTCAATTCAAGTGCAGTCAGTCTCAGAGATCTCCAGGCCGATTACTATCTTAGCGGCGTATCGTTTCAAATCAACAGCAGCCCTAACATTGTGAAGAGCTCGTGCTAAGAGCTGTCCTGGAAACTCACGAGACAATCTTGTAGATGTTCACTCCACAGCCCATTGCAAGCGCCAAATGAAACATGACGACACCTGAAGTGTAACGGAGTATCTTTCCCATAGGACAGAGCCCAGCGAGGAGTACGTGGCAGAATGGATTCTAAAATTGACAATTATTTCTCCAAAAATAACTGGCGCTATCATCAGTGATTCTCATCCAATGGATACAAAAAGGGTGATGGAGCCTCTTAGCGCCCTGTCGAGTGTGAAATTAGCGACAGATTCTAGAGGGAAAACTGATCATCGGCTAGAGTCACCTCCCAGGAACACCACAAACCCCTATGGCGTTCATGGATCTATCGTTCAAACCCAGGACTCCCTTATTTTGTCTAAGGTAGATGGCAAGATCCCTGTGCCTAGATCAACCTTGACAAGCACAGAGCTTCTGTATAAATATTGTGCCAGTGAAAGAGACACAGGGGCGGAAACATAACGCTTTACTGGCAGCAGAAAGTAACCATTGACTCGCATATGAATTTTGTAGATTTGGTAGGGCTCGTTGGACACATGGAGCTAAGCTAATTATCACATATGACTCTTCGCCTGGACCTTGTTTCCAAGGCACCAACGCTCACATCCCAACCCGCATGCGCTAAGGCTAGAATATACCGACTGCAACGATCGTTTTCATTTAGGAAACGCAATGTCTTCGATATGACGTCTATGATATACGCCGTGTCAGTTTGAGTTTCACTTTCACTCGTTGGTATAGACAGTACTCGCGCAGCAAGCAAGGCATGCGCCCACGCCTTGAGTTGTGTCTCGATATTGCTGGTATTCTTCAGAATAATACCCGCATGCCAGGTACGGTTGACACAGTGTAAGGCCAGAATGTATGACTCTTCCTTGAAGATGGAGGTGAGCCGGAATATAGGGAGATAGGTTTTCAGGGACGTGGAGGACATGTGGGAGGATGAAGAAATTAGAAACTCTTGGACAGATATTCCAATGCGGCAGAATCCTAATTTATGTGCCCTTGGTGGATAAAATGCGGTAGAAGTCCATTTAAGCCTTCCATCCATTTCAAAAATCCTTTCTCGTTTGGCCACCTCCGCCGGAGATAGGGTGCACCATTTAGCTTGGACATGTTCTATCTCTTTCTCTCTCCCTTCGGTGGGATAGTTGCTGTCAAAACCATCGATAGTGAAACCAGGGTCCGAATCGAATAGGGCTGAGAAGACAATATTCGCTCGCTGTTTGTTGAGGCTCGTCATTTGTACGGAGCGCACTGCTGCATAGTTCAGGGCTAAATGGAGTGTAAGAAGAAGGATCAAGACAATCCATGTTGCGACGTAGCTCGTGACACGTGAAACGACAAATGATCCGACCTGCATTTTTGTGAGTGATTGCAGTGCATAGAGACAGTTGGGAACAAAGCATACAAGCATGCCAATGAGGGAGATGATGGTTTCTTGCGAGGAGTCTTTCTAGTCATAGATGTTAGTAGCCCTCTTATATCTTGCTCTCGGAGGTGAATCCGGCTAAACCTACAGCATTCACTTCGGCGAGATTCCCCCATCGAGAAAAATGCGCACTTAGGCTCGCCTTGGAGCTCCCCCCAGCAACACCACACATGGCCCGTAGAACGCTGGCTGTGCTGAGAACAGCAACTCGGCCAACTCCTGCGGGGACCATCGGAGAGAGACAATCCAGCACCATCGCAACGTCGTTGAATACATCGGCTGTTAGTCGGTACATTTTGCACTCCGGCTCGAGGGCTGTGCCGACTCGATGAGCGAAGAGGATGGTCGCAACCCGACCAGAAGAGTCCTGTAGAATATGCAGTAGAAGTGCAGATGTTGGAGAGGCATTGGCATTCCCTACGCCAACCCCTATATTTCGATGACCGTTAGCCACTTTCAAGGACAATTGAACAGTGTGTGGGATTACCTTGCAATACTGCCCTCGAAGAGAGAAGACCAGCGATGGAACTGCTGAAGGCTTGGAGGGAGTCCTTAGGTTTACCATGTTAGTTGATGTCGAGTCTGCCCTGGGCTAGCATCGCCAACTTCGAATGCCATATTATGTACAACTGATATACTAGCCGCGGTACTAGTACGCTGGCATGTTAATGTAAAATTGGAACTCACGAAAATCTGGTACCTGGAGTATGGATTAGGAAGATACCGGCAATATGACCACAATTCGGAGTGACTTACGGAGCATAATCATCACTGACACTGTGGGGGTATCCAGCAGGGAGGAAGACATCAGTAAGGAGGTTCAGTAGAGATGCTAAAGACCATGATGAAATGGAGGAAGAAAGGTTCTATAATGTTGCGGTTAGCCCCTGGTTCTAGGTTCTTGTTATTGGGGAGTTGATTGGTCGTTACTAGGGAATAATGTCATGAAGGTTTGAAGGTCAAGGGCACTTACCATCACATCAATGCGTCCGCTAGTTTTGGAGGCATCCCCTTGACTTGTGGTGGGAAGTGGGGATTCTGAATAGATATAAGTAGCTGCCGGATGATTGGTCTCATCTACTTCAGTGAAGGTTATGTGGTTGACACTATCGGATGCCATAGTTTGTAGTTTCTGGGTTGAATCCTAACTGAGAACCGTTAATATAAAACTAAGCTGGGTAAAGACGCCCAGTACTGGTTTTGGATTTGGGGGAGAAATGTTGCTGTTATCCTGAAGCGGCGTGGCAGGACGTGTTCTTACTGTCACGAGCACGTGTGACTAGGACGGCCGCTCTTACCTTGTAGTTGTAGGTCCTCAGCATCACACAAACGTCAATCTACTGCTATTAAAATCAAATGGCATTGCAAAGATTAGAAATTCTAAATGGTTTAGGTTATGGTGAAGAATGCTTTAGATTCTAAAACTTGTAATAATGATTCGCCCGGAGTCCAGTGTAGAGACCACGACCATATCAAAAACAAAGTCCCTCAACCTGACAGCCCACCAATCCGTCAGGCTTTTGAATAGAACAAAAATCAAGCATACAATGCATGAATGGTGGGGAAAACCCATTCTTCCACAACCAGATGTCAAGTAAACCCAACAGTGCCCGCCTTAAAAAAAAGTAAAGAACATAAAACCGCTAAGTATAAATGACCAGGAACCACCAGCGCCATGATAAGGAGCAAAATGAAGTCGAAAAAGTAGGGGCTAAAAAAGGTGCAGGAGATAAGTCCTGAATGGAGTTCTCCAATGGAGGTTCAATTCACGATCGGAAGTAGACTAGGCAGTAGTCACCGGACCTCGATCGGTATCACACGGGTTTCACGAAAAAGCTGGCTCCCAGCAAGTCTAATAACTCTTTCCCAGCACCTACGGGCGCCGATGGGAGAGCAACTCTCATCATATCACCTCGGGCGGAAGCGAACCGCCTCTCTCATTGCAACGTGCTACTGAATGCATCGTGCTCATCCGAATACTTTCTTCATCGCATTATCTCGCATGTGTATGGGAGATGCGAAGTTTAAGCGCAGAGACTGGCACCGCCGGTCTCAATGGCTTCAATCTCGGCTTCAGTCCAAGGGAGACGGTGGAATCGGGAGGGAAGCTCGACACGGTCGAAAAACTCTCCTTGCCTGGGCTGAATGGGACCCAGAGAAGCGCCAGGGTTACTGCCGATCGCACCTGGAGCGAAAGAGGCACGGCTCAGTGGACCGTGCTGTTGGGCCTTGGAGCGATATGCGGCGAAAGAATCAGGAAGGATACCCGAGGGAGAAGCGGGATGAGGACGAGGGGTGTGATCCACGGATTCTGGAGAGGAAAAACGTGTTAGGAAGCCCCGTCCACCAACAAATGCATTGCTAAAGACGGAGGCACATACGGGGCACGGAACGTCTGCCAACGAACCGGATAAGAGGAGTCCGGGCAGCGGTACGGAGACTAACGGTCGCACGCATTTTAAATAGGTGATAAAACTGGAAATCCCAAAGTTCTAGGTGGTGGGGTTGAAGGAAAGGAGGGATTTTGCACAATCCGCACGAATTGGAAGCGAAAATTAAGAGTAATCCGCTACCGTTCGAAGCGACCGAAGTGGGCGATTATGAAGGTAGTCCGGAAGCTCCTGTACTAGCTGAGCGATTGCTGAAGTCTGAGACCAAAGAAGTAGAATATTATATACAGTGGGATGGGAGGACTGAAGGAGTGAGAGAGAGGTAGAAGTGATAAGGAGAGGAAGAAAAATATTAGAAGAGACAAGACGGAGGAAAGAATACAAAAAAGACTTCTGGGGAGGGGAGGAAATCGGAGCGGAAGCGAGGATGGTTGATAAGCTGGCCGGGACTGAGTCTCCGTTAGTCGTGGGAATTAGTCGTACGGTACGGAGTAAGTACGGGACGGCAGTAACGCCAATACCGACTCGTCCCGGAAGTCGTCCTGGAGGAGATTGACTTTGGCAGTCTGCCAGTACTTTGCTTGTACTTGGCTGGTAAGGGAAGGTCCTGCCTACGCCCTACATCGGAAGTAGCAGGCTAGTACCTCCGCAAGGCAGCGGATCATAAGGTTCAAGTGTGATCAGATGCTTGGATTTGGAAATTCCCCAGAGTGAGGTTTCCCGTCGGCCCTGATCTTTTTCCTATCCGGCTCTCTCGGTGAAGGCACGGTTGCTTGCGCCTGACATTGACGAGGCTAGTCTAGTACTTTGTAAGGCTTACCTTACCTGAAGCTACTAAAGCTATCTTGCCAAATGATGATCGTTTGCGACTTCTCACGCCATCGGACTTCACCTGCTTCTCAACAGAAAAGAAAGCCTTAACCTTAATAAGCATACCTTTCATCCAACCCAACGCTCGTTTCGCTATTCGTTCCCTCATCCGAACAGGACCACTTTCATTTTCTCTTCAGTTTTCCTCATTAGGAGTCCATATCCTGGTGGTATAATACGATACCTAAATTGGATTCCCTATTCTGCATCCTATGTGACCCTCCCCCGCTGTATTTTCATTTTCTGGGACACACACAGAAAAAAAAAAAAAAAAAAAAAAAAAAAAAAAAAGAAAAGGTCATTAAAGAAAACCGAAGCTTGGACCAGGATCCCAACCCGAGTTTTCCCGCGGGTTACCACTTTTGAACTGCCAAATAAAGCTCCCAGCGCTACTCCGTATTCGTGCCCGGATCTAGGCGGTGGTGGTGTGTGGGTGTGCGCGCTGTCTACTTGTTCAGCCGTTGTTGTCTCCCATTTTTCTTGTGATCATGCATGAGCTCTTACTTTTCGCCTCGGTTCCGGCGCATCAACATCATGAGCTCCTTCAGCAGCTGACAGGGTTGACTGCTATGCAGCCTAGTCATCGCTTAGAACGTCGTTTGGTCTTCAAGGCCTACCGGAAGCCAGGGTTGATCAATACCCGTGTCGGGGCCAGCCAGGAATTGCAAGGTGCGGAGGTGCAGCGATTGAATAAAATGCTCAATGGTGGCATGTTCTATACGCAGGTGGTCGGGCCTGTCTCTGAGGCAGACTTTGGTGCCAAGCCTGCACCCACCTCGCTTGGAGATACTGATGTGACTATGTCCGGGACTGATGTGAAAAATGGTCATTTCTATAGCTACGACAACCAACCCTGGAAACTGGAGTTTAGAGACATTCCCGAAGCTGGCACTCGATCGGCCGTAACAGCCCGGCTGATGGCCAGCGCTGGTCTGCCCAAAGGAGATATTTCCACCCCCATGAATGCTTGGGGGTATAGGTTAGTAGCCATCCTGTGATGGATGAATAAGCTAATCGCATGATCAATTTCCTGTGCTGATGGATATCGGCTAGTTTCATATCCGAGTATGTTGTGGAGGGGGATGTCTTTATCCACAACGATATCGTGATCTTCCTTCACCGGGTTCTGCACTACCCCGTGGAGAGTCATGAGCTACGTGAACCCCGGCACCAGCTGCCTCCTTTCCAACAGATGTCTCCGCTGGACAGGACTGGAGGCTATGTGCTGCAAGCATCCATCACGGTCCAGGATGGTGGCAATCAGGAAATGATGAAGACTGCTTCACAGCATCTGTTTGGACTTCGAGAACAGCTGAAGTCGGCCGTCCGGCTGGAACAGGCGGATCGACTATCTCTTGACACGCGAGCAAAATGAGCCATTTACCTATTACTCTTGTTCTCTGCACATGTTCGATACCCAGGGGCAGATTCTCCCAGTAGAATTAGTAATTGATCGAAGATTTGTATGATGGAATTGATAAAGTATATAAAAGATATCTAACGATCGCCCGTTGCGACAACAATGTACTATAACATCGCTACATAAAAATAAAGCTCAGCTCACCACCCTTCTAACTGCATGGATGTTCTTGAATCTCTTGAATCCCGTGACTGTACTTGGTCTGTGATAGAGCATGTGACTTCGTGAAGCTTAACGCGCGTCTCTGCGCGTCAACGTCCGCCCAACCTCGGAGGAGCCTAGATTGATCTCTTCTCAAAGAACATCTCTACCAGGATCCTAAACAGACCCCCTTCCCTCCTTTAAACTATTTTTAAAATTCTCCCTCGACCTCAACTAGCAAGGATGGTCGGGGCTCGGAGCACAAAGCGGGCACTGTCCCCAACTCGCCCTATCTCCCCACCGCCGCTGAAGAGAAAGGTCGAATCGTCCATGACAAGTAAGTGTGCATAATGATATAATGTTATGAAGCCGCCGCTCACCACTGCCACACATCAGAAAAAACTGTGTCCTCATTCTTCACACCGACGTCACAGAAACAGCCCGAGCAAATCACCTGGAGGATTGTGAACAACAGTCTGGTGATTGGGAAATATGTTAAAGACCCAGGTCATAAACAACCTCTGGAAAAGCCAAGGATTGCTGCTTTTGATTTCGTAAGGGAAATTTTCATTTTCTATCAATGTTCGAGAACAATTCAGAGACTAATAGATGAGGGAAGGATTCCACCTTAGTTTCGACCGCTTCTGGGAACACGTTCCCAAGGAACGCGTCGGATTGGAAGTGGTGGCATGCTTCTGTGCCTTCTCGTCTCAAAGAGTTGGACGCGGATGGGTATGTGAAGCTTTGTGCAATGATCTTACAAGACCCGTCACTACTGGGGGACCGGCTACTTCATTGATTGATTAAATTGAGGGCTGACACTTGTTAACAGATACAAAGTTGTTATCGTGTCGAATCAGAAAAAGATTAGCCTACAAAAGGAGGTGAAAGGAGGGCGAAGTGATTCTAAAAGCCTTACGAACTTCAAGGAAAGAGTGGCAGCCGTCATGAAACAGCTGGATATTCCTCTATGTGTCTACGCTGCCACTCAAGATGACGAGTACCGGAAGCCAAGGCCTGGAATGTGGAAGGAGTTCTTAGATGACTATGACTTTGACGTGAGTGGAGTAGACTTGTCGGAGTCAGTCTTTGTTGGAGATGCAGCTGGACGGCCTAGAGACCATTCCCAGGTCGACCGGTAAGTCGGGCCTCAGCGGAAAACAAGCAGTCTCAGCCTGACTCTCGCATTTAAGAGGATTTGCTGCGAACATCGGGGTTCCATTCAAGACGCCTGAGGAGTTTTTCCTAAATGCTGCCCCGGAGCCACTCGTGGAACCATTCAACCCTCATTTATATCTGCAGTCTGACCCAGCGGATAAAGGTGCGTGAGGAGAGTCAGGTCTAAAACACCCAGTCCACCCAAAGGTGGCTGTTTACCTTTATCTTCACCTCTTTACCTGGTGAGCAAACTGCAGAAATTTGGCAGGTTTTGCTAACCTTGCTCGGACAGTGGACGCAGAATTTTCGCATCAAAGCCCTCTTGAACTGATAATCCTCTGCGGTAGCCCTGGAGCGGGTAAATCAACCTTTTACTGGGATTACTTGGAACCATTGGGATATGAACGAGTGAACCAGGATATCTTGAAGACGGTACGCCAGCAACCTACATCCGTGCTCAGTTCCTGGGCCAATGTATACGTATCCCCCCCTGGGACTGAAAGGAGTGCCAGCGACAACAGTTTTTTTTTTTCTTTTTCTTTTTTCCCTTCGGAAAAAGCAAGAAGAACCGGAAAGAAAAACTAACGAAAGGATTTTCAGCGACCAAAATGCATCAAAGTGGCTAAGGAACACCTTGCAGCCAAAAAGTCCGTAGTAGTTGGTATGTTATTGCATGACCCTTGCATAGTCCAACGTTTTACAACGGAATCATCCCATCTTTCCCTCCCGACTCTCTCTTGTTCTTCGTTTCTTTCCTTTTTTTGGGTGCCCCCTCGTCCCATGCAAGAAAGACCGTTTGGAAATTCAACGGCCAACATGCCACTCCTTACTGACTGAAACTTCCCGACGCGGGCGGGGAAATTAAAAAATCCTAATAGACAATACCAATGCAGACCCGGAAACCCGATCTCACTGGGTCGAGGTAGCAAAGGAATATCAGGTTCCTATTCGTTGCGTATATTTCTCTGCGTCGCCGGATCTTTGTCGGCATAACAATGCTGTCCGTGCTGCAAATCAAGACCTGGTACGTGCTACCTACTTTGTCCGTAGATCCGAGGGCACGGTTACACACGCATATACTGTCGTACACGCAGCTGGATGAAGTAGATTGCATGGGTGATATGCATCGATGACTCCCCTAGTTGTCTATATTCTCCCCCCCCCACTCTCTCTCTACCAGGGATGAAGGCAGAAGAGGGGGGGACCTGTACGTTCGGGCCTATACTTTCGACCGGTATCGGACTGGACAACTGTCTCGTCCTGCGTCTCCGTGCTTGTTTTATTCCCATCGTGTTATGCCGATGCAATTTCTTTCTTCTGAGTTGATGCATCTTTGCTCATGTCATTCTCTAGAATCCGGAGTCTCGTTCCTTACTCCCGGGAGTCGCTTTTGGTGACTTTCTCCGCCGATTTAAAGCGCCTTCCTTGTCCGAGGGGTTCGACGATATCGTTCGTGTCGACTTCCGTTTTCGAGGGAACCCCGATGCAAAACGAATCTGGAGCCAGTATTGGATTTGATCCTTGACGAAATGGGGTTCGAGGATGGTGTACAGAGTAGGTAGGTGTCTTAAAGGGGGGGAGATTGATTCATAATTGCCAGGGTCTGCATATAATTAGGGTCGCATGCAGGATACCAAATTGTCCGGAGATCACCAGTTCGTCGGTTGGCTCGGTTAATTTGTTCTCTTGTTTCGCTTTGAAATACATGCATCTAGCAAGGCCTGCCTGCTGTACATATTTTTGTTGCAAGGAGTTCGGCAGTCCCGTTATGAAGAGCGATATTACTCACATATAATTATCTAGAAGCTGGGTATTAACGAATTATATATATACATATACAGAACGAATAAAATCAAGAATGATACTTTTTGTGAGACACCCGAATATTTCTATCAGATACAGCGGGTCATAATCACGTAGGGGGAGGGGGGGTATAATAGGAAATGGAATGCTTGGAACACCGATGATCAGCAGAGACGCCCCTCTTCTGTTCTAGACCCTCATTTTCTTTTCTTTTCTGGGGGCCTGCAACACTTCTTTCACATTCCAACCAGACAGAACTCAATGCATAAAAGACATCGCTCGCAGACTTGAAGCAGATGCACTTGGTAGTACATCGAAGGACTGTTACATGCGGATGGGGAAAGTCGTCCATGAAATCGAGGTGACTGGAAGAACAAATGAAAATGCAATGCATCGTGCGTTAAGGAGCGAATTGTGCCCTGTGAGTCAGTAGTCACAGCCACGGGTCATCAGTCATCAATATCGGATCACAGATCAGAGACAACGGAACAGAGAAATGATCAAAAATAGAAGAAAATATAAAAGCAACATTAATCATCACACGCTGAATCATGTCATCCAGGAGGCGTAAGGGATCATTAGATGTTGTACATCAATAAAGCCTCGCACAGTAATTCTATTGTCGTCGTTAGGGCAACAAAAAAAAAAAAAAAAAAAGGCATAGAGAAAGATGAAGTATGCTGCAAGAGTCTAGCTCTTGGTGTTAAAAATGTCAAAGTCTCAGGGCCGGGACACAAGGTCCTGGAAAAACCTGAGGAAGCTCCGTTTCAAGGAGCGGCTCCGACCCCGTCCAGAACCCGTCGTCGCCGGCGCAATCTTCATGGGCCCAACTATCTCTCCATCGCCCAATTCGGGAAATTTGTCGTCATGTAGGCGGGGGATTTTTAGTTGTTCGCATGGATCGCAGTCGGATTGGACAAGACGTAGTTCGGGGCCTTGAGTCGCTTCTAATTGCGATAGCATTGTCTCATGGTGGCGTTTCCATTCGCAGTTGATCGACTCCCACTTCTCCTCGGTGAGCTTGTAGATATTGGAAGTGATCCCGTAGTGTTCGCCCGTGCGGACCAGATGTTTGGCGAAGTTGCACTGGGCGACATCCCATTGCGCTCGTAGTTGCTGGAAAGATTCCAGATCGTATACTTCGGGCACGTACGGCTCAGGCTGGATGGTGAAGTTGGCATGCCCGAGTTTGTTCGCCCATTCATCATTGGGATCCGACAACACAAAGGGAGAGCCTTCGCCGGACACCGTTCGTGTCGTGCTGGCGCGTGGGCGGTTGAACGATGCCACAGACGGCTTGGATGACAGCGGCGGCGAGGGAGCGGTGGCCAGGCGTGGTGGATCTGAGGGTGCAATGGCGTCCGAAAGATCCTCCGACATGTCCGCCACTGAGGGTGATTGCAGAGGCGAGTTGACACGGGGTGCAGCTGGGTACACTGGTTCAGTACCCATGAAGGGAGGAAGGAGCGGGGTAGTCGCTTGGGGCGCCGACTCCTCCTGGCTCTGACGATTGGCCTTGACAATGTCGATGGGCTTTGCACCGGATTCGCTGATGCGCTCTTCGAAGATGGTCCTTGCCGGCGAAGGAGGAACGGTCATAGAATCGACTCGGGAGATGGCGACCCCAGTCGGGCTGGCCAGTACAGAGGAGGCGGAGTTGGTACGGGATCGCAACTCAGTTGAGACGGCATCCACACCGTCAGGGGCGTCGGATGCATGCCGGGATCTCCAGCGCGTGGAGATGGTGGATATGCGAGACCCGATACGCGAGAGGCCTTTGGCGGAGATACTGTCCGAACGTCTCTTCTTCGGGGAAGGCGGCACGTCCATTCCGGCATCCGTGAGGTCGTACTGGTCCGAATAGTTGACAGGAGAGAAGTAATCTTCCAGTTCGGACACACCCTGGTCGAAGTGTTCTGGGTGGGTTAATAAGACAGGACAGAAAAAAACGATCCCTATGAAATACAATCCGGAGGAAAAAAATTGAGATACGGGGGCTGGGAGCAAGGGAGACATACGGAAATATTCTTCCTCGAGGTCCCTCGCTTGAGCCCCACAGGGTTCTTCTTCCTTTACTCCTGTCAAGGGATTCCTGGAGGCGCTTTCCATAGAATTACCGTGACCAGGGGATGAAACTAAGGAGGACACGGAGCTGGAGAA
Organism: Aspergillus tanneri; assembly: GCF_003426965.1. Taxonomy (NCBI): domain Eukaryota; kingdom Fungi; phylum Ascomycota; class Eurotiomycetes; order Eurotiales; family Aspergillaceae; genus Aspergillus; species Aspergillus tanneri. The sequence goes on from NW_022984633.1 coordinate 3,059,806, forward strand.
GCGGGTATGGCCTTTGGCCGAAAAAAGTGAGACAGCAGGGGAGACGGGGGTGGACGAGGTGGCTGTCAGTGGTGACGGAGGCGGTTGTCGCGACGAAGGCGATAGTTCGGCCATAGCATCGCAACTGTCACGCCTTTTGGCGTCTAGTAGTTGCGAGAGTTTGAGCATGACGCGAGAACGATATACTGAGGACTCCTTTCACGAGCAGCAAAGTTGACGGAAAACAAAGGCGAACACACGAGGGAGAACTTGGAGTGGCGTGTTTAGTTCTTATGAAAGCACATATCCACTTGTTGGCCTGCGCGTGTTCCAAAGTGTACTGATTTTGAAACAGAGGGGAGGAAAAGAGGAGAAAGAGAGACAGACAAAGACGGCCAGAAAGAGCACGAGAACAATGAGCCTTTATGATTCCCAACGGCCCAAGAAGACGTGGCGTGGCGGTGAAAGACGGGACGCGAGGAAAGAGACGAGCACCGACTGACAGGATAGGGCAATATCACGACCAACCGGCAGGAGCACTGGGGGGCAGGAATTGCCTGACGCGAACAGGAATGACTGGGCGAGGCGGGGAGAATGGCAGGCGGCAGGGTAGACAAGAGTGAAGACGTGGAGCACGTCAGTGGATGCCGCGCGAACAGCTGGCCCAAGAGGCAAGTGACAGCTCAGTGGGCTGCAGTCAATCGAAAGGCGTTGGGAGGTTGACAAGAATGGATGGAAATAGAGGAGAGGAGAGGAAAAGAAGAGAAAGAGGAAGAGAGAGGAGATAGAAGAGAAGTGGAGGAGAATCACGAGTTCTGAAAGAGTCAGTCTGGGAGGGGAACACAGCCTTGGTTGTCTATCGCATCGACAAAAAATCCTAGGAATTGCACAGTTCTTGACAGTTCTGATCCATATCCCTGATTTTCTTTTCTTCCTTCTTTTATTTGTTTTTTACTCTCTCTCTCTCTCTCACAGAGACTTTCTTTTTTTGTATCTATCAAGTCGCTTGCTCTTCCACCTCATTTCTGCCAAGCATTCTTTTGACAGTCATCCAAAAAAAAAAAGATATATGTATATTAATAATTAAAAAAAAAAAAAAAAAATATAGCGGGAATTTACCGAAGCATGTGCAATTGCTCCGTTCAGTTCCGTGGGTCGGTTTACACTTGCCACGGTCCTCCACCCTTGGCTGCTGCTGCTTGGTCGAATCGTCCGTCTGCAGCGGAGAATAGACGCGTTACTTCTGTACGATTTAGTATTTCCCTCTGGTCGTGCTTGGTTAACCCCCAGAACCCCTGGCATAGAGGATACAGACAGAGGCTGGACAGAACTGGGATACATCCGGTAGGCCGATATGATATGTATTATGACCTGTTTCCTCCGCCTGTCCAACGGCGCGTCATCCAACTTGGCTTGTCAGCTTGGTAAGAAAATAAAAATAAAATAAAAATAAAATATACATACAAATATATATATATATATATTTTAAAAAAAAGGCACTAAGCAAGCCAGAGACCCATCGTGAAGCGACAAGACAAAGAATGGTGTCTAGACTCCAACCGACTCAACTGGTCCCGCTCAGAACTCCATTGCATTGACATAGCTCCAGTGGCAGACTCTCTCAACACTGTGCGACCAACATTGTTATTCCTTTTAGAAACAAGAGCAAAAAAAAAAAGAAAAGAAACGAAAAGAAAAGAAAAAGGTCCATAACCTATCATCTCCATTGTACAAGTCTCGTTGTACCTATCTCATAGTATTTGCGGATCTTAATACATTTAAATTCCCAGTAACTGCTGCTGCTGCTGCTGCGCAATCAATCAATTATTGCTCTCTGTGTCTCCCCCTTTCCCTTGTTCTCGCCTAGTTTAACCCACAGTCCCCAAGGAGTAGATTCATTGTTTGTGGACCCTGTACAAAGTCGTGACCATTCTGGCGTCTCCCAAACTCTGGTGCCGACGTCAGATCCACATGGGTCAACCACCCTTTGAAGGTTCGGAGCTAGAAAGGCCGAAGAAAGAAAGGAAGGATGAGGAAAAGAGAAGAACCCTGGGCAATTGCCGGAAAAAGAACGGCTTGCCCCCAACTATGAACCATGGTTCTCCAGTAGGGTTCATACCTAGTTGCATTTCATTTGGTGATAGTTTGGTGCAGTACAGAAACTGTATGGTGACCTCTATATTGGATATGTGATTTGTAGAAACCTCCATCAGTCATCATGCCGACTGATTACCGATCAGACTCAGAATCTCAGATGCCGGTTGGTTAATCGGACGTGCCATCGCCGTGTAACAGACCATAAAGCGTCTTCCTGTCCATAGATCACCAAGAAATCTGACGATGGTTTAACTTTCTTCTTCTCTTCCTGCTACAGTGTACTCCTGCTGCTGGTGTTGACGAGGATGAATGACGCCATCCAAGGAATGCAGCACGTGACATCATGATGTGCCCGAAGGAGTCACCATCAACGGCTTCATCGTGACTCCGCTGTTTGCCTACTTTCTGCCTACCAGGGAGTCTGTGTCCCTCTGTCCATCCTCCTGTCTCTCATCCCTCCTCATGAAATCGGTCTCCTTCTCCTTTCTGCTGGGAGCTGCCACTCTGGCAGTGGCTTCTCCGCACCCTGCAATCCCCCAGAGCCCTTTGCAACTCTCCTGGCCACCGTCCCCCGCCAACTCCCTGGACGACGTCATTAATGCCTCGCCCTTCCTTTCTTTCCATCGAGACATTGTGCAGATTGCGTCCGTTTCCGGAAATGAACGCCATGTTGGCTCTTTCGTGGCCGACTTTCTCCAGTCCCACAACTTCACCGTCATCAAGCAACCGGTGACAGGCAAGAAGAATGGCCAGCACCGCTTCAATATCTTCGCTCACCTTCCCTCCAGCCGGCCGGAGATTCTCCTCACGAGCCACATTGATACCGTTCCGCCTTACATCCCGTATTCGCTCAACCGCATCGACCACGACTTGCCCACGGATGACGCGGCCACCATCCGCATCTCGGGGCGAGGCTCCGTCGACGCCAAAGGCAGCGTGGCCGCTCAGGTCTTCGCGGCCCTCGACCTGCTGCAGGATCATCCCGATGCGCCACTGGGTCTGCTTTTCGTCGTCGATGAGGAAGTTGGCGGAGACGGCATGAGGGTCTTCTCTGAGTCCACCTTGAACCCGGCCCCATCCTCCTTCCACACCGTCATCTTCGGTGAACCTACCGAACTGGCTCTTGTCTCCGGCCACAAGGGCATTCTAGGCTTTCAGCTCATCGCCAAAGGCCAAGCTGCCCACTCTGGATACCCCTGGCTTGGACGGAGTGCCCTCTCCGCCATTCTCCCGGCCTTGTCCCGCGTCGACCAGCTGGGTGATACTCCCGCGCATGAAGGCGGTCTCCCAACCAGTCCCAAGTACGGCCGCACGACCGTCAACATCGGCAGGGTGGAAGCAGGCGTGGCTGCCAACGTGGTGCCTGCTTTCGCCCGCGCGGACGTCGCCGTGCGTCTGGCAGCCGGGACCCCGGACGAAGCACGGGAGATCATCCGACGCGCCGTGCAGGACGCCACCGATGGCAATGACGATGTGTATGCTGACTTCACTACGCACTCCGGGGGTCACCCGCCTCAGGACCTGGATACGGATGTCCCCGGGTTCCCAGTGATGACGGTGAACTACGGCACCGACGTGCCCAATCTGAAGATCCACGAGCGGCCGGACGGCCCTGTCCGCCGATATCTATACGGACCTGGCAGTATTCACGTTGCCCATGGGGACAACGAAGGTCTCACCGTGGCGGAGCTGGAAGAAGCCGTTCGCGGATATCGGAAGTTGATCGACGCGGCTTTGAATCGGAAGTAGTTTTAGACCCATGTATATACACTTCCTGGTAGTCAAGGATTTGGTGTCTGGCATCTACGAAAGTATGTCATTTCATCGCATCACGACACGAGCTTTATAGTTTCATGCACAAGTAATAGCTCGGGTTTCACTTCAAGAAAAAGACCTGGAGGGAGGAAAAAATGAAGAGCAAAAGACCGAACCTGGATGTTTTTTGTTCTATTCTAAACAGGAAACTGTAAAAGACACGGGTTAGATCCGCCAGCAGAAGAGAGCTTCTATTCGAAAAGCCAAACCCTTTATATAGATCAGCAAAGGGGCCGGCACAAAAATCCAAACCATGAGTATAGGAGCGATGGTATGCTCCTCTCGCCACACTCCATCGCTCACAAAACGAAGTCCATACGTTATCTCCCTATTGGGGATAATGGTAATATTCTCAGCAATCACAACGCACAATCGAGCTAAACATTATGGATCCCTAAGTTTTCGTGTCCATCCCGTCTTCAGGTCGCCTCCTAGTTTGAAACGAGGCATGGGGTGTGCTTCGGTGTTGAACACGTTCTCTTCGAGAGAGAGAAACTCTCGATCGGAGAACAGAAGATAGAAGTATTTGAGGGTTTCAGCCATCCAGAAACTCTCCGTGTTGTCTCTCTGTCCTGGAGGGAGGGTGTTGCAATTCGACAACGAGGTGAAGCCGACAATGCGCGGACGGCCATGGGAACTGGTGCTCGAGTCAGCCTCCGTTCTGGAGTTCGAGGAAGGTTGATCATTCTCGACAACGGCAGTGTGGCGGATGAAGGATTTGAACATCTCCCAGCCCCAGTGCCGATAAGTTTCGTCCCCAGTAATCCGGTACATGTAGAAAAGGGACTCGACTGTTTCCGGTCGTTGCAGATTGTGCCGATCTTGGTTGTGGATGTTGATATCATTTCTCCAGTTCAATGTTTTATCGCCTAGCGGATAAAGAGGCTGGGACTGAAGGGGGAGATCTTGTTGCTGAGACTCTCGATTGCCTGTAATCATGGTGGAGTGGGGATACAAGTCGCTCATCATTAGCGGAGTGTCATCCAGCTTGAAATAGGCAATTTCAGGAGCAAGTCCCGTCGACGTAGCGAGATACGTCGCCCAGCAGGTCTTCATTAGCTCACGCGCAATCAGGATCTCTTCATCATGTCTCTGGGTCCATCCGGGTGACTTTTTGGCTACCGACAGGGGCATTCCGCCAGTTGCACCCAGGGCAATTGTTCCAGGCAAGAAGCAAGTCAAATGATCCATCTTTGGTAACAGACTCTTGTGAAGTCCCGACGGTCGTTCGCCCAGGACCAACAATCGAGCGCCTTTCGAGTACGCGAGTAAGTGCTTGCGGATACCCGCAAGGGCCTCATCCCACATCTCCTTATACACCGGCTCTTGCTCTGAGGTCTGAAGATACTGCTTAATGAGATACTCTGGAAGGCATTGGAAGTCAGTGGTCTTCTACGGAGAATGGAGACTTCCCGTGGAAGTCACTGAGGGAAGGTCGAGTCCGTACCATAATATGAGTCCCCTCTACTGCCTAGACGGATATTGTTCCCCGTAAACTTCCCAGTTTCCGGGCTGATGAAGATTGGTAACAGACCATCCTCCATTTTTTGGTCATCCACGACTTGTATGACCTTCTCCACAATCCGCCAGTATTCCGCCTCGCCAGTCAGCTTCGCAAGGTATTTGAACTCCAGCTGCACTGAGGTAGCCTCGGCGGTGGACGAAGCACCCTTGTCAGCATGCGACGGTATCCCTTCGGAGGTGTTGAGGTTCACACTAGCATAGGGTATCCCAGATAAGGATTCAAAGGCCCCCGCCAAGCGCTCTGCCAGGTCGGTTGCCTTCTCGATATACAGGTCCTCCCCGGGTGCGCCTATGTCGTCGTCGGCAACCGGGGCGAGGTCTGGACGAGAGGTAGAAAGATAATGTGCTGAAAGAAGGCCGCCTAGCATGCGAATAGTCGTCTCAAAAGTGTTCACATCATGATCCTGATTGTATCGTAGTGAGTAGTGAATCCAACTGCGAGCATGTTGGACACGCGAGGTCAGATTCATAATCATCATCGTGTCTAGCGCATCGACAATCTGCCAACCCATGCCACCGGCGACCATCGTCTTTCCACCTTTAGCAATCGGGTGATACTGATCCAATCCTATTGGGGAAAGTTTGTGTTAGCAACGCTGGTTTTCCTAATTGCTTAACGGATCGGCTGTTGGGAGGAAATTCCTCCCTCACATACCCCATGCATACTGCTCATAGCCATCCCAGCTGACGATGAAAGCATCCCTGACCTTCTCTCTTCGTGCATTCCAGTCAACAGGCTTTTGTTCACCACCATCATAGGCGGGTTCTGCGTCGTCGAAGCGCTGTACCCAGGCCCATAGCTCCTCCCCTTTGGCCGAGTTGGGCATCTTCAAACCAGATCTACCCCATTCATCAGGCCTAGATAGGTAGAACCAGACGAAGGCCAGAAATAACAACATAATCCCTCCCTTTAAAAGCTTCCCCCGTCTCCTTGACCCGGTGCGCCGGGGAGCGAAAAACGGCTTATCCTTGTACATAGGGAGGGTACGACCGGCACCGAATACACCGTTTAAATTGTTGGCTATCCCAACTGATTGTGAAAGGCCATAGCCCGGTAGCCCGCTGGTTCCAGGGCTCCGACTCGCAGCACGCCAATTGTTGCTGTCGAATGGTCGCTGGGGGGAGGAAAACGAGGGATTGTTTGGAGGATACGGGAAAGGCATGTCCCATCAGTCGGTTGCTAATCTAGTATCTCCACCTGCCAGTCGCTAAGGACAGGCTTGGAAGGTCAAGTCGCTCTAGGAAGGAAGTCGTATGGATATTGGCATTGGATGTTGTCGCCTTCGGCCCTCGTTTAAATGAGATTCTCGTTATTCACCACTGATTTGCCACAGAAAGACCTCTACCTTAACATAGATCACTAGGTAGCGCTGGGAGGAAAATTGTGAAAGGGATTCAACTGGAAGAAGACAGAAATATCAAGTTAGTCGGCAAGTAATACGTGTTACGACACTCGAAGGATGTAGGAGTAACGTAACCGAAGCCGATAGCGTTTGTTGATCCGGGAACCACCAAATGGCTGCAAACCGATCCAAACATTTCAGCCATTCGGGGGGGGCCAAAGATTCAAGCTTCATCTCGCCGTTAGCTAGTGTAGCACATGGGGATATATGCAGACGGTCATATACTGCGCAGGTAGGTATGAAGCGTAGAGAAATATTATTTCTCTAAGCCTAGGATATCAGTAACTTCAGATTACAACTCGCCGCTTTTAAGGTGTGTGCGAGTGCTACCTACTTTCTGAGCCACCATTGATTCATAAATAGCCACTAAGATCTAATAATTATATAATTTAGTGGTATCTTTAAGAACAAGTCAATTAATACTTTATTTAGACTATACTATTGCTGTTATGGACAGGTGCCTATAAAGAAAATGTATTAATGTACTGAACGAACCATGGGGTCCACCCGATAAATCCAAGGCAATTTTGTATTTAATCAAGATTTAGAAAGAAGTAATAATCAGTTACGTTATGTTTAATAAGTAGGCCGGTTGCTATACTTCTATATTAGTCCCTTAGCGGGCGTTATAATTCTTATAAGTACTCCCTATCTTCTATGGATGGATACTCTGATATGACTACAGTATATCAATATCATAGGAACTTTTTCTGCTTAATACGGTCTATCATCAGTACAGTTAACTAGCCTAGCTTCTTTAAGAACAACATAGTATGAGGTCGAACTACGGTGATAGTTCCTCGCAATAGCGACAGCTTGGGGACACGTAGATAAAAGGTATATCTGGAGCTAGAGATGAGTTTAGATAACTAGAAGCCGAGAATTGTATTACAGCTGCTCGATCACGAACTCCATACATAGAAAAGCAGTGTTTCTTTAGCAAATACCTAGCACATTTATTTTTCTTCCGAACGGATTGCTCCCGATATTGCCTGAGGCAATCCCCTATGTATCGAGTCACCATGACATCTATAAAATTTCCCTCGCCTCCAAACTTCTTCCCCTGCGTCCTACTTTCCACTATTCGCTCCCCCACAACAGTCCAGTCACCTCTCCCTTTGATAAAAGATATATAAATCTAACCAGTTGCTCTACGAAGCCGCTAACACTTCGCTGTTCCCACAGGGATTGAAAGCCCAGCCAGTACAATGCAGTCACATTCCATGTAAACAGCACCAAGCTTCCGCTAGGACAGCGCTGAAGTGGCCCCTCTCAAGGCTTCTTCTGCCCTATTCCAAACATCTTCTCACCACCCTGCATGCACACTCTATATTGATTACATTCCTACTATCCCAGTGAGCTCAATAACAATTGCCTTGCATCATGCGATGACAGACGAATTCATTCGGTGCCTTAATGATGATCAATATTTGATATCGAAGGCACGACGTTTGAGTGAAACCTATTAAAAAGCAAAAGCTGTGCAAGTCGAGCATATATCTTTCTGAAAGGCACCGAAGGGTCTCCCCTCAGTTCCGGGTGATCAGTCTTCGCGCCAGTTCACCGTTATGTACGGGTCGCTATATTGTAACATCCCACCCACCTGCCTTAATGACGAGCCAATGTCGGGATTTTTCGCATTCTGAAAGGCAGTCCAGGAATAATAAGTTATGTGGAGTTGAGAATCATGCCTAACATACAAGCCATCCTCTACTGGGCCTCAGATCGTAAGAGAGATCGCTTGCAGATGGCTGTTGACTACAGCCTAACAAGAGCATGGTATTTCTGAGAGGCACTAGAGTGATCTAAAATTGGGCCGCAGCTGAGCATCATACGCGCAGATAGAACTCTTATCGTTGACCCGAGCCTCGGATTATAACAAGATCCTGGGAATCACCTGCCTTGATTATTAGTATTGAATATAGCTTAAACAAGTGCATGGATATATTACTGAAAGGCATCACTAGGTCCATATAGGACGTGGTCTATCGAGTATCTACTCGAGGAAGGACAAAAGACGAAAAGGAATTTTGCAGAAGCATGAGAAGCTTGGAATTTTGGGTGCGAGGCTGCAACACTGGAGGCCGCCTATCGCGACTTCCTATAGCTAGCTCTACGGGCGTTTGGGGAAACGACCCGCTCTGTCTATCCTACTCCCCGAGTAGCTACGGTGGGTTCGGGAGCTTAATACGGAAGGTTCTCATGATCTGACAAGAGACGAAAGTGATTGTGTTTTGCCATGTAGCAGCCAGGATTAATTGCCATAGGAAAGAGACTGTTCCCATGCCCATCGATAGACATCTTCAATTAAGGCTGCTGGCATACTCCGTACCTACTTTAGACAAAAGGGTGAGAGCCTCCAAGCACAGCTTTATATAAGACTGCTGACATCAAAAGCTTAGATCCTCTTTCTAAGTATTAATGCCCAGTCTTCTGCCAGGTGCTACAATACTCTATAATTATCTACGATTATGCAATAAAGCCCTAAAAGCTTCTCAAAGGAGAAAATTTTTGTATAGCAAGAAACGACTGATAACTAGAGGGTATATATAGTTTCCCTTGGAACACATACTCACTATATAGTCAAACATTGAAAACGGGATCAAATTAAGGCATGTATTGTTCCAGCCAGTCTGAAGTCCATTCCACTTGCACTTCCTCTTTTCGCTCGGCTCCATCGCTGAGTATTGTTTTTCCTTCTCCTACTTGACAGTGCCGTACTTCGCAGTCTAAAGAGGCACTCATCGGCCATTCTACATTTATTTTATATCTAGCAGCCAGCTCCCGCTAGGAATTCATTCCTGAGCAGCCCAGCCATCCAGTACACCAACAAGTTATCGAGTCTTAGGGTAGTCACGAATCCCGTTTCTACCACATATCTGTACGGAATACCTCTCCGATAGCCAATCATTACATCTGATACTAAAGATTGTCTTCAGTTGACAGTAGGGAGAGTTTCTCTGCCACGCAAGGAAGGATATCGTAATTGTGTGAATGCAGTATAAATTTAGGCTGCTTATTATTTTCCGCGGGTAACTCTTTTATTCGAGGTCAGCGAGAGGCAGAGCTTCCTGAATTTGCTTCTATATGTCAATAAGGGTTCCTTTGCGGGTGCTTTGTATGCTACGCGGAGAGTGTACTTTGGTGTAAGAGGCTTATTTGTCTCATGGTTTATATAATAGTTTTGAAGTTACTCCTGCAGACGCGCGCAGAAGCTTCGATCTCGTACCTGAGGACAAAGCAATGTCCTGCTGTCCTGCTGTGGATTTGCAGAGGGAGTTGGATGCCAATGCTACCTTGATCCAGGTAATTATCATCAGCTTTAGTATTTTTAATAATATTGTCTTTTACGAAAATGATCCTATAAGAGGTGATGAATAGGTAGATGCATCGTCACGCCAAGTGATTTATTCCAGGGCAATATCTAGCGGAGTTAGTATACATCAACCTAGGGGATTGATGTTTTGCGTGTACTATCCCGATGATAGATTTGGCCTACTCTCTGAGTCAATGTTGTCTCTTACTATGGGTATCAGCCCTCTCCTACCTTTACCTAGTTAGTCAGTCGTGGCTCCACTTGACGATGTGAGGCATATCCTGAAATCGCCCTCTTCAGCAGAGCTTCTACTAAGAAATGAAGGAGGTATTGGCCCTAAACCTTGAGGAAAGTGATTTTCTATATCGAATAAGGAGAAATTCACAGATCGTATATGGAGACATCCTTGATGGAGACAACCTTCCAACTTATTACAGGACAGACGGCTACGAGGTTCTTTCGAAGCTGCGGAAAGTTCTGGAGTGGGAGAGGAATGGAAAATACCTACTATTCTTCAGGTGAATTTGGACATGGCCTGGACCTCGAACGACTTAGCGTTCCTTGTACCATCTTTTTGGAGCTTTTAGACCTGACAAGGGTCTCATGACGCCAGATGCTAGAGGTTTATCAGTTTTACTATTGGCTGTCATCAGCGCATCTCTCGGCCTGCCAAAGAAGTAGATATAACCTTCTGTAGACGGAAATTTACGTGGAGTCGTTGAGCCAACCGGGCTTATTAGACGGTGATTTTTCTAAAGAATGGCTAATATTGAGATGATCGTCCGCAACAGAAAAGTAACTAAAGTTTCTGGTACTCCAGCTTGCCTTCCAGCTTCTTAGCCTCGGCCACCTTGCGAACCGCCCGATTGAAATCATCCTGGTTGATCGCATCTCGGTAATCCTTGATGGTAATCAGACCGCTGTCGTTTGAGCATCAGTAAGACTGTCGTCAGAAATGGAGGCAAGGGAATCGGGGACATACGCTTCCGTAACAACGTTGCGAAGATCGGCACCATTGAGCCCATCACTCATCTTCACCACGCTCTCGAAGTCAATGTCGCCATCCAGTTGGACGGTGCTCGAGTGGATCTTCAGGATCTCCAATCGACCAACTTCGTTGGGCAGAGGGATCTCGATCTTTCGATCCAGACGACCAGCTCGCAACAAAGCCGGGTCGAGCGTATCGGGCCGGTTCGTGGCCATGATGATCTTCGTCTTTCCAAGATAGTCGAACCCATCCAGCTGATTAAGGAGCTCCATCAATGTCCGTTGGATTTCTCGGTCAGCAGAAGTACCCTCAGAGAAACGTCGACCACCGATAGCGTCAATTTCGTCCATAAATATAATACAGGGCTCATGTTCCTTGGCGTAGCCGAACATCTCTCGTATTAACCGTGCAGATTCACCAATGTACTTGTCAACAATAGCAGAGGACACAACTTAAGCGCAATCAGTATCTTCTCACTGCTGGGAATCTAAAGTGGGCTGGTTACCTTTCAAAAAGTTGGTCTCAATGGAACTTGCGACGGCTCGTGCAAGTAGTGTCTTTCCTGTGCCGGGGGGCCCATAAAGTAACACACCTTTGGGTGGTTTGATGCCCACCCGTTGGAAAAGTTCTGGGTTCTTCAACGGCAGCTCAATCACCTCCCGTAGCTCTCGAATTTGTTCATTCAGACCACCAATACCGGCAAAGTTGATCTGGCCGGGATCCTCCAACGACATGTTGTACACCAATGGATCAACCTCCCGCGGGAGCATCCGCATGATAGTCAGAGTGGTCATATCCAGGGCGACACGGGTGCCCTGTTTCAATTTCGACCTATCGACCTTAGAGCGGCAGCCGACAACATATCGAGGCCCGGAGGAAGCCTTCACAATGACTACTCAATATCAGCATCTGAATGACGTAAAACAACCGAAATCCTCCCTGTATGGGACCAAAGAAGGAGTGAAAATTCGAACAAAGCAGGTAAATATGGAAAGACGATAGGTTACAACATACATCGTTCCTCATCCAACTGTTTCAACACTTCACCAATGATCTGACCAACACTTTGCAGAGCCTTGATGTTCTCTTCAGAGATGTCAAACTCCCTCTGCAAATCCTTGATGCCCATCCGAAGTGTTTTCAACTTTGCCTCCCATTCCCGAAGCTCCAGGAGGCTCTTCTTGTAATCCTCGAGCGCCTGCTCCCTTTCAGGATCACCGGCGCCGTTCATGGTGACAAAAGATCAAGAAGTGCTTAAATCGAAAAATAAACCGAATCTTAGTCTATACAGGCCACAAAGATGAGGTTCGGGTCCACACGGGAAGCTGAGGGTTCCAGATACACTGGTACGAGAGGACTGGTTGGGCGCGTCTAACCTCCGTCAATGGAAGCCAGCTCGGCGAGCTGGTGAGCTTACGTACGTACCACCAACCACGCCAGGGAAGTCACCTGACCAGGATCGATTGGGGCGTTGTTAAATACACAGGCAAAACTCCTAGTTTCACAGGTGACTATACCTAATTGGGAAGTGCTTAGTGACACAGGTTTGATTATACCTAATTGGGAAGTGCTTAGTAACACAGGCTTGACTACACCTCAAGGGAGTCAAGGCGTTGCCATCCTTTTAATTGCCCATATAAAATTGGCTATAAGCAATTTGACTGAAAAGCGACTATTAGGCATTAAATACAATGTTTTTAAACCAGGTTTAACTCTCTAATTAGAATATAGTGATCAAAATTCCACTGACACCCATGTTAGATCCCCCGATCGACCGCCTGCCGTGCCCAGAGGCCTTAAGCCCCCCCTTAAGCCTGTCCCTGAGGCATTGCTTGAGGTCTTATTTGCCTTGATGCTTCGTTCAATACCTTTTTTGATGTCTGAAGTAATACCTTATTCGATGCTTCAAGCAACCAAGTTATTGCTTGCCCCTCCACTGTCTTACCACCTGCCTGCTTAGCTACCGCTGCCTTTGCTGCCTCGCCCTCTCGAATAGTTTGGCTATACTAAGCTATACGGACAGCGCGGTCAACTCGCTCCTAATATAATAGCTCTCGCCCTGGGCGTTCCTGTTTTTGACCACCGCGAGGCCGGACAATCGACGGTTCTAGCACTAAAAGACGGGTCTGGATTTAACCTCTTAGATAGTCTATATATTTCCTATTTAGGATATGACTAAGGCACCTGTGTAAATATAAATGCCAAGAAATTTAATTTCTACGCTAGCCCTAATAAGGTATAGTCACCTGTGAAACGTAGAGTTTTGCCTGTGTATTTAACAACGCCCGATTGCGCTATAGTCACGTGGGTTAGGTGCCTGGTTTATCAGGCATTAAGCTGGAGTCCCGGTAAATCTTTTATCCGACACCAATTCAGGCACCAAGGTGTCACTGTGCCGGGCATTTTCGTCATTACGCAATAGAGATTAAGATGGAAGCTTCCAGCAAGGAAGGTAACGCTGAAGCTTGAGGCATACTGAGAGCCATGATCATTCAACGGATTCCTAATTACTTATGAAGCTTTCTTGCAAGAGATAGAAAATAGAGGTCGATATCTAGAAACGTCACTGACAACAACAGTCCAGGTGCTTCATACATGGAGTAGCCGTCAGGTACCTAGGTAGCTGCTACCTCTAGAAGGAATTGGCCGACGAAAAGCGGATTGCTTCCCAGGAGGTTTACTTCAGAGTAGGAAGGGAATAAGAATGTTAGCCTCATGAATATGGAGATGAATGTCTTCGCCCGCCTCGCCCCGAGGGAATACGGGAGATCTCGCGTCACTGCATAACAACGTCTCAACCAGCGAGCGGACTGCCCCACCATCACGCTGGAAAGACTCGGAGGAAAATGACGCTGAGGGTTTCCCCAGTAGGGTTCCAGCCTCATACAAGAACCGGGCCGTTTCCACCTGCACAAGGGACCTACTACTTACTTCAACTATCGACTCGTTCCTGACCTCTTCTTCTTAACTCACACGTACCATCCCAGCCAACTGACTCACTTCGTGAGTAAGTATGCAGTGCCCTTCCTTACTAAGTTACCAACCCCTCCCCACCATCCTACCCTAGTGTTGTTGCTTGGCCCCTCTTGTGCCTTAGCTCTATTTCTCTCTTAATGAAGATGTGTCATATAGAGAGAGATGGAGAGGATGATTGCCATCATATCCATCCAGACTGGCTACCAGTCCATCTCCCCAGTCTGGTCAATGGATTAGGTAGTCGGACCTCTCCTCACCTACTCTTCCCCTTCCTCCTCCACACTGGTGATTCATCAAAATCATCCGCGCTCTCTTTTCGGGTCGTCGGTGAACACCACCCCGCTGCTAGACCCCCTTCCCTACAACAATTCAGAGCTGCTGTTTTTATTTATACTCTCTGGCCCCCTTCAGATCTTTTAATTTTTATTCCGTCCTCTCTTCCCCCATTCTCTTCCCTGGGAATTAAATTGACAGATCAATTCAGCCTTTCAAAATGCCTATCTCTAAGATCCACGCACGCTCCGTCTACGACTCACGTGGCAACCCCACCGTTGAGGTTGATGTTGTCACTGAGACTGGCCTGCACCGTGCCATTGTTCCCTCCGGAGCTTCCACTGGTGCGTAACCCCCTTAATCAGGCAGAAAAAGGAGAGCGGATAAGATGGAGTACGGTCTCTGTCTCTCCTGGGACCCGGAGTTTCAAAGGCTGATGATAGTCGAGTTTAGGTCAGCACGAGGCTCACGAGCTCCGTGACGGTGACAAGGCCCGCTGGGGTGGAAAGGGTATGTCTATGATGCTGTTCCCCGAACAATGCTCCGGGCGGCTTGAACTAACAAGGTTGGCGGGTGCTTAGGTGTTCTGAAGGCCGTCAAGAACGTCAACGAGACCATTGGCCCTGCCCTTATCAAGGAGAGCCTTGATGTGAAGGACCAATCCAAGGTTGACGAATTCCTCAACAAGCTTGATGGAACCGCCAACAAGGCCAACCTCGGTGCTAACGCTATCTTGGGTGTCAGCTTGGCCATTGCTAAGGCCGGTGCTGCCGAAAAGGGTGTTCCCCTCTATGCTCACATTTCCGACCTGGCGGGCACCAAGAAGCCCTACGTTCTGCCCGTTCCCTTCCAGAACGTTCTGAACGGTGGTTCCCACGCTGGTGGCCGTTTGGCCTTTCAGGAGTTCATGATCGTCCCTGAGTAAGTGCACTCGTCTCATTTTCCGCGTAGCTCTGTTGTTCACCGACGACAATCATACTGATCTGGTTGACAGCACTGCCCCCTCTTTCTCTGAGGCTCTCCGCCAAGGAGCTGAGGTCTACCAGAAGCTTAAGGCTTTGGCCAAGAAGAAGTACGGCCAGTCTGCCGGCAATGTCGGTGACGAGGGTGGTGTTGCCCCCGATATCCAGACTCCCGAGGAGGCTCTTGACTTGATCACCGAGGCCATTGAACAGGCCGGATACACTGGCCAGATTCACATTGCCATGGACGTTGCATCTAGCGAGTTCTACAAGGCCGATGCTAAGAAGTACGATCTTGACTTCAAGAACCCCGACAGCGACTCCTCCAAGTGGCTTACTTACGAGCAACTGGCCGACCTGTACAAGTCGTTGGCCAGCAAGTACCCCATTGTCAGCATTGAAGACCCCTTCGCTGAGGATGACTGGGAGGCCTGGAGCTACTTCTACAAGACCTCTGACTTCCAGATTGTTGGGTACGTATAACTGTTGCATCATATATCGGCCGGGTTCACAGAGCTCACTGTATTCTTAGTGATGACCTGACAGTCACCAACCCCCAACGGATCAAGAAGGCTATTGAGCTCAAATCTTGCAACGCTCTTCTCCTCAAGGTCAACCAGATCGGAACCCTCACCGAGTCTATCCAAGCCGCCAAGGACTCTTACGCCGACAGCTGGGGTGTCATGGTGTCCCACCGCTCTGGTGAGACCGAGGACGTCACCATTGCCGACATCGCCGTTGGTCTGCGCTCCGGTCAGATCAAGACCGGCGCTCCTGCTCGATCCGAGCGTCTGGCTAAGCTGAACCAGATTCTCCGTATTGAGGAAGAGCTTGGTGACAGTGTCGTCTATGCTGGCCAGAAGTTCCGCACCGCGGTCAACCTGTAAAGCAGCCACAGGCGATATAACTTTCCTTTACTTCTTTTGCACCAGTCACGGGTATTTTTTCCGGCGTGCAGAATCCACCCGAAATGACCTTGTTTTGACTTATTGGCAGCGTTGTTGTGGAGAAACAAGCTGCAAAAGTACCATCGCAGATGACCGTTTGACCAAGATTTATGATGACGAATAAGCCTATTATAAGGGCATATAATGAAAAAGTGTAGTTCAAATAATCCCGGTCCTTGGGAGTATAGTATTAGTGCACTCTGTAGTCCCAGTAGCGTTTCAACATCCGTACATTCTAACTATAGACCATTCTATATCAGCATTTTACTTTCACGGCGAGACTTCAATATCGGGCATCAAGGCAGTCGTTCCACGTGACCTGCCCCACCACCCGATTGAATCGAAGTCGAGTTGGCTCGGGTTTGAGATGGACGCTTCTTTGCCCCTCCAAAATTTCCGCTGCGTTGTGCTCTCGTCCACGACAGTTCTTTGAGCTGGGACATACGTTTGATCTTTTCTCTGCCGCCAGAGACCTTAGACCGTGCGAATAGACTGTCATTTTTGTGCCTTTTCGTCGATTATTTCCATTATGGCACCCTCGAAGTGGGGTACGTTCTTTCTGGCCTTTTTTTCTTTTTGTTTATCTTTCTTAGCTCTTAGCTGAATATCGGTGGTGGCCTATTCTCATGGTAAAATTTTGCTGACGATTCCCGTTTTTAATCTTTTTTTAGATGATGAGGAAGAAAGTACTTCTCCTCCCGTGGTATACCGCCGCAAATTCGATGATGAGGAAGAGGACGATGTGAGTGAGCCCTTCCCCTTCGCTCCCCGGACTAGCATTCTCCGACTCAACTTGCATATAATTCATGACAACAAATGTGCTGACGTGATCTGGAATAGGTTCTCGACTCCTGGGATGCCGCTGAAGATTCCGAGGTAGAGAGGGAAAAGGCGAAGAAAGCGGAAGAGGCCAAAGCCAAAGCGGAGGCTGAAGCGGCTGCAAAGAAGAAGAGCAAGGCGCAGCGGATACAGGAACACAAGGAAGTGCGGCGGCAGGCAGAAGAGGACGCCACGGACTCCGAAAGTGACGAGGACGAGGCCGAGAAGCGGGCTCGTCTCCGCCGAACCGAGAAGGACTCAGATCTCAAGCACGCCGAGGATCTGTTCGGTGACATCGATCTGAATCGCAACCGGGGCACTCCCAAGGCTGTTGTTGTCAATGACTCGGCCGACCCAACACAAGCGGTCGATCTTTCCGCCATGCCGCTCTTCAAGCCCACCACCAAAGATCAATTCACCCGGTTGACGACTACCCTGGTGCCGCTGCTGACGCCGCAGTCGAAGAAACCGCAGTATGCGCTGTGGGCGCAGGACTTCACCAAGCAGCTGGTCAGGGAGCTGCCCAGTGCGGATATCAAGAAGATCGCTAGCGCTTTGACGACCATGAGCAACGAGAAGATGAAAGAGGAGCGGGCGGCGGACAAGGGTAACAAAAAGTCCAAGGCGGCGAAGACCAAGGTTTCACTGGTGACCTCAAGAGATAATAAGATTGATGCATCTTATGATGGTGATGGCTTGGATGATGATGATTTCATGTGATCGTTTTGAAAGTGAATTTTCTACCTTGCCTCTCTTCGCACTTCCTCTCTACTTAGTTGCCAGTTACATTGTCAATTCGACACTTATCTGCCAACCTCTCTATATATTCTCCCCCTTCTCTTTGTATATCCATCGATAAACGGTTCGTTTCTTATCACCCCGTCTACTAGCTTCTATTAATGATAGATCTTAAATTTGACTCCATCGCCGTGTTGTATACTCTATTTTAACCCCAATGTAAATGGAGAGCTCCTATATGGCTCTTCTCATGGATAGGCCTTGTTCGGCGTTGTTTTTTAACGTCCGCTAACTTGACCGTCGCACATCGGACTGTCCACAACATCAAGTTTGTGTGCCCTATGGACACCGTGCCTTCAAAAAACCAGCGTTGGTTCAAGCACCATGTTCTGCCTGTTGGTCAAGCATCCGCTCGAGTATTTAAAATTAACTACTAAATAGTTCCCAACATGTGTCCTGGAAGATACGAGTGGGCGGCAAGAAGGAAAAAAGGGGGAAGGTGGCAAGTACACAGACAAGAGGGAGAAAAAAAAAAAAACAAAAAAAAAAGGTGGAATAACACAATGTAACTTGGTCTGAGGTGGGAATAGAGACACTAAAAGAGAGATACATTCCACTCGGACCTCATTTTCTTCACTGTCCAAATAGCAAACTCCGCCGGCCAACCCACGAGATCCCGAACATGTAGAAGATATGTGCCGGTCCAAACCAGTCACGCTGCTAAAACATACCTTCGTCAACACTTCCAGGGAGAATTTGAACGTCAAAACAGGCACACTGAGCACACAACGCAGGTTTTTGATACAACAAAAAATCATTCATCCCAGTCTTCTAAGACGCAGGGGCTGGTGCAGGCTTGGCCTCCTCACCCTTGTCCTCGGCGGCCGGCGCGGACTCCTCCTCGGGCTTATCCTCCTTGGAAGCACCCTCGGCCTCATTTCCATCAGAAGAGGTCCACAGGGTCAGGTTGTCACGCAGCAGCTGCATAATCAAGGTGCTGTCACGGTAGCTTTCCTCCGACAGCGAGTCGAGCTCCGCAATAGCGTCGTCGAAAGCCTGCTTGGCAAGGTGGCAGGCACGATCGGGGGAGTTCAAAATCTCATAGTAGAAAACGGAGAAGTTCAAAGCAAGGCCCAGGCGGATGGGGTGGGTAGGGGTGAGGTCAGTCTGGGCGACATCCGTGGCGTTCTAAAGTAGATTGTAAGGGGCATATAATACTATCGGCTGAGGTGTTAATGGTATAGCAAAAACGAACCTTGTAAGCCTCGTGGGCGGCAGTTGCAGCAACCTTGCGCTTGTTGCCAGAGGCAAACTCAGCGAGATAACGGTGGTAGTCACCCTTCCTAAACATCGGATTGTCATCAACCACGGCACTTGTAACGCTATCTTCTGAGCCAACTGCACTTACATCTTGTAGTAGAAAACCTTGGACTCGCCAGTCTCGGCCTTGGGAATGAGAGAGTCGTCCAAAACATCAAGAACATCCTGGCAGACATTCTCCAGCTCCGTTTCAATCTGCTGACGGTAATTACGGATGATGGTGACATGCTGCTCAGAGCCCTTGGACTCCTCCTTCTGCTCAATGGAGGAGATGATACGCCACGAGGCACGACGGGTACCGACAACATTCTTGTAGGCAACTGAGAGAAGGTTACGCTCATCGACAGTAAGCTCGCCTCCAATCTGATGCGGGGTCAGTCGTCTAGGACAACAGGATGTGCGGGGGAAATAGTTCCTGACGGCTCAACAAGGAGGGGATGCATACGTTGGCGACTTGCTGTGAGAACCGTTAGCGACCATATTCTAACTAGCTAGTTGTATAGCGTTGATCAAAGTAACTGCTTACCTTCATGTAGGTGACCATTTCTGTGAAGGGAAGGGACCAATCAGTATCAAAAGCATCCGGGCGACAACAACACCTAGAAGATCTTACCATCGTAGCGCTCAGCCTGCTCACAGAGCCGAGCAAGGAAAGTTTTGCTGGTGGATGGGAAAACAGGTGGTTAGTGATCCAGATGTTAGCGATCGACGAAGGCAATCTGGACCCTTACCTCTCACGCTACCCGAAGAGACATTGTTAGTACGGTTCCCATCGGTCGCATCAGGACAAGAGAGTAAGGAGAGACAGATTGCCGTAGAAAACAAGATATACGTGGTTCATACCACGACAATAGGGCGAACAGCTGAGAGGGGTTGGGCTGGAACAACATACCTCAGAAGTCATGATGATACCGTATGGGTGATAGGGTTCCAAGAAGGGATAGGGTAGTTGGGGGGAAGTGGATAAGGCAAAGAGACCAGAGGCGTTCCAAAGGGGAGAGGGAGAGATAGAGGAAGAGGCACAGAACAGAAGAGAAGGGTAAAATTGAGGGTGATAAGACACAAGAATATTGGTGGATGCGACACAGCAACAAGAGATGAACCGGTGAGGTGATGGCCAGCAGTCACTCTTGAGTAGTCAGCTTAGCGAGAGTGAGAATGCGGTTGTTTGCGGTGTTTGTCTGCCATGGGTGCCCCAGGAAGAAACACCCCATCCTTCGTCCATGGACCCTAGTATGCTGTATCTCCACTACTCATCCAGTTTGTCCCCAGATTCCTTCGTCGACAAACGCTGAAGGTGTGAGCCGCAAGGTTTGATTCTGATAGTTAGGGGATCTATATTTATTTATATATCATCCACCCAATGTGTTACGATCAAATACATTATAAGTAGCCTTTCCAAAGCTCATATCCAGATAGAAGGAGAGAGAGAAAAAAAAAAAAAAAAAAACCCTCAGACAGACCTATCTGCTGGCGGACCAGGTCTACAATTGACCTACCAGGGCTTCAAGAAATCCCTGCAAAAGAATCTTTACTATTGCTACCTCAAATTCACCCAGGAAATCCGAAAAAGTATATACGGCTAATGCTAGAGAGTACTCTTCCATCTAGTGAGGCCGTTCATCGCCTATAGCTGTGTCAAATTGAGTGAAAGGTGCAAGGTCTTACGATTCTATACATCATATTACTGGGCCTTTGGTACTTATCCCAAAGCCATCCTTTTGGTGACCATCTGACGAATACTCTGATAGAGTAGGCGGCTTTTGTTGTACATCAGCATGGCTTCACTTCGAAAGGAAATTGTACAGAACTATCTATCTACTAGGACCTACCTGCCTGCTTACTTGGCCAGCTGCATCAAGCTGGCGCCTGCAGACCGATTCTTACGGCCACACAATGGTCTTTCCCACACCCCTTAGACAGGAGGTCCTCTAGCCGTTCCATGGACATGCCTACAGTAGGTACTAGTACATCACCATAGTTTCCTAGTCAAACCCCCGTCAGAGGAAATATGTGAGAAGTGTTCCATGGACATGGACGAGTCATAAACTACCAAGAACTCATGCACAGAGGTTAGAAGGCCAATTAATTAAATACTTGGCATCGGGGACTGAGTGGCTAGGAAGATACCTACAGTACTGTCATCGGTAAGACTCTGAGGCAAGATTGATAGATAGGTGGAACAAATCATGCGCGGTTTTGGATCTTAATAGCCACCATACATTCACCAAGTCGATGAGGAGCGGGGCACCCAGGATGGTCCAGAAACATGGAACAGCCTCTTAGCTCCGGTCTTAGAGGCAAGGCATCACTGTTTCTTGGTGGGGAGCCATCCGCTGCGACCCCCAAGTGGGATGAATAATGTAAGCATGGCTTTCAGGTGTGGGACAGTCATACAGGGGGGCGATACTTTCAATACTGGACAATACCTATAAGTAGACTACGTATTGGGAAGGAATATGACCTTTATAGCTCCTCGTATCTAGTTCGTTAGTTTTACAAACTAGGACTATTTACTAAGCATACATCCCATCTTCAGGGTCTCGTATTTCTCAATGGGTATTTACCGTACCTTGTGAATTTCCATCCATCCTATCAGTACCTAACTAAGGTAGTAGTAGTCCGTAGGTACTAGGTAGTACCAAGTAAGGGACGTGCCTCTCGGCTATGGTACCGTACCGTTCAAGTTCAGCCCTGTAGTTTATTTACCGGCAATCTCTGCGGCGTGACGGGGGGCCGATCGAGCCAAAAGAACACGTTGAGTGCCTGAGAGAGTAAACGTAGTTCAACGGCCTTCCTGCAATGATTCTTTTCCTTTGTTAACCGACTGAATTTCACTTTGGAAAGGGATTTTTTTTTTATTTTCTTTATTTTTAAAAAAGAAAGACAAAAAAAAAAAATATTAAACCGTCGTTTTCCGTCTTTCTCTCTCCAACTGGGTATATTAATATTCAACCCCCTTCCTCCTCTTCTAGATCCTTCCCACTCTTCGGAGTTGCCCAGGACGCTACTGCTCCGTATTACAATTCACTCCGGCCACTTGGCGTTCATGTCTTAATCTGGGTATATCCGGTTTCCCTCCATACCCTCTCCCTCTTTCTTTTCTTTTCCTTTTTTCTCTCTTTCTTTCTTTCCTCTCCTTTCTTCTCTCGTTGCTCCCCCGACTCTCGCCACCCTTTTCAACTGCTGTGGTCGACCATGGAGCATTCCTACCTCTCTTCCCCAGAAGAGGTGCTAGAACACTTCGGTGTCTCCGAGCACACGGGTTTGTCGCAGGCTCAGGTTTCAAAATTGAGGCAAAAATATGGTCCAAATGGTTAGTCGCACCCCGATCCCACGCCCGTCGAATGGAGCCCGGAGGCTAATACGCTGCCTTGGATGTTTAGCTCTTGCCGAAGACCCTCCAACGCCTCTATGGAAGCTTGTGCTGGAACAATTCAAAGATCAACTGATCCTCATTCTTTTGGGCTCGGCTGCGGTGTCCTTTGTCCTCGCTCTCTTTGAGGAAGGGGATGACTGGACGTCCTTCGTTGACCCCGTTGTGGTATGTGATTGCAAACGAGCCCTTTCTCCGTGTCGCGCGCATCACCAGGTAGCTGACTGCGTGCCATGGTTGCAGATCTTGACTATCTTAATCCTCAATGGTATCGTTGGTGTCGCCCAGGAAAGCAGTGCCGAAAAGGCAATTGCGGCCCTGCAAGAATATTCCGCAAATGAAGCTACGGTTGTCCGTGAAGGCAAAACCCAGCGTGTCAAAGCGGAAGACTTGGTACCTGGAGACGTAGTCCATGTCGCGGTTGGAGATCGTGTACCTGCGGATTGTCGCTTGGTTGCTATCCACAGCAACAGTTTCCGGTTGGACCAAGCCATCCTGACCGGTGAGAGCGAAAGCGTTTCCAAGGACACCCGCGCGATTCACGACAAGCAGGCGGTCAAGCAAGATCAGATCAATATGCTTTTCTCAGGAACAACGGTTGTAAACGGGCATGCTACGGCTATGGTCGTTTTGACTGGGGGATCAACTGCCATCGGTGATATTCATGAGAGCATAACTTCCCAGATTTCGGAGCCAACACCCCTTAAACAGAAACTGAATGATTTCGGTGACATGTTGGCTAAGGTGATCACCGTCATCTGTATCTTGGTCTGGGTGATTAATATCGAACATTTTAACGATCCGTCTCACGGTGGTTGGACCAAAGGAGCTATCTATTATCTCAAAATCGCAGTTTCGCTGGGAGTGGCAGCCATTCCTGAAGGTTTGGCCGTTGTCATCACCACCTGTCTCGCTCTCGGCACTCGTAAGATGGCCAACAAGAATGCAGTAGTCCGGTCTCTTCCCTCCGTGGAGACCCTCGGTAGCTGCAGTGTGATTTGCTCCGACAAGACCGGCACCTTAACGACCAATCAGATGAGTGCAGCGAAGATCGTCTATTTGAACAGGGCTGGTGACGATGTCGAGGAAATCGATGTTGAAGGTACCACTTTTGCGCCGGAAGGCAAACTGTCACGCAACGGCAAGTCTCTGCAGAACCTCGCGATCTCCTCGTCAACGGTTCGCCAGATGGCCGAAGTCATGGCTCGCTGCAACAGCGCGACTCTCGCCCATGACCCAAAGACCGGCGTATTTTCCTGTATTGGTGAACCCACCGAAGGCGCCCTGCGGGTTTTGGTTGAAAAAATTGGAACTAACGACTCTGCTACTAATGCCAAACTGTTTGGACGGCCTGCGTCCCAGAGGCTTCATGCTGCTAGTGCGCACTACGAGTCTCGGTTGCCGTTGAAAGCAACCTACGAGTTTTCTCGCGATCGAAAGAGCATGTCTGTTCTCATCGGTATGGGCAAGCAGCAAAAACTCCTGGTCAAGGGTGCTCCTGAATCCATACTCGAGCGTTGCTCTTATGTGATACTGGGGCCTGACGGATCCCGGGCGCCCCTCTCTAAGAAATATCTGAGTTTGCTCTCTGATGAAATTGTGGAGTACGGAAATCGTGGTCTCCGTGTCATGGCCCTGGCCAGTGTTGATGATGTGGCGGCCATCCCCCTTCTACGCAACGCTAAAACTACCGATGAATATGCCCAGTTGGAACAAAATATGACTCTCATTGGTCTCGTTGCTATGCTTGATCCTCCACGCGTTGAGGTGGCCGACTCGATTAAGAAATGTAGGGAGGCAGGTATCCGGGTGATTGTCATTACTGGTGACAGCCGAAACACAGCCGAATCCGTGTGCCGCCAGATTGGCGTATTCTCTGAGGGCGAGGATCTTACGGGCAAGAGCTACACGGGCAGGGAATTCGATAGCCTGTCGCAGAGTCAGAAGCTCGAGGCGGCCAAGAGTGCATCCCTATTTTCGCGTACAGAACCCAGCCATAAGTCTAAGCTCGTTGATATTCTCCAATCATTAGGACACGTTGTTGCGATGACGGGTGATGGTGTTAACGACGCCCCTGCCTTGAAGAAGTCGGACATCGGTGTTGCTATGGGTACTGGCACGGACGTGGCTAGGCTCGCCGCTGATATGGTCCTGGCCGACGACAACTTTGCTACGATCGCTGTGGCCGTCGAGGAGGGGCGATCGATCTACAGCAACACCCAACAGTTCATCCGGTATCTGATTTCGTCCAACATTGGAGAAGTGGTCTCGATTTTCCTAACTGCAGCCCTGGGCATGCCGGAAGCGTTGATCCCCGTGCAGCTCCTTTGGGTGAACCTGGTCACTGACGGTCTACCTGCGACGGCTCTGTCTTTCAACCCTGCAGACCATGATGTGATGAGACGGCCTCCCCGAAAGCGTGACGAGCCCCTGGTCGGCGGTTGGTTACTGTTTAGATACTTGGTTATTGGCACCTATGTCGGTGCTGCCACGGTCTTTGGCTACGTATGGTGGTTCATGTACAATGCAGAGGGACCACAGATCTCTTTCTGGCAGCTGGTAGGCCTAAGAATAACTTACCTGGGAATTTCCCTCCTGGGTTTCGTTACCATTTTGCTAATATGTTGCGCAGTCTCATTTCCACAAGTGCTCTGCCCAATTTCCTGAAATTGGCTGTGAGATGTTCTCGAACGATATGTCCCGTTCTGCATCCACCGTGTCACTTTCAATCCTGGTTGTGATCGAAATGCTAAATGCCATGAATGCACTTTCATCCAGTGAATCTCTTATGACCTTCGCTCTCTGGAATAACATGATGCTGGTCTACGCCATTATCCTTTCAATGACCTTGCACTTTGCTATCTTGTACATTCCTTTCTTGCAGGGATTGTTCTCTGTTCTCCCTTTAAACTGGATCGAGTGGAAGGCCGTTCTAGCAATCAGTGCTCCTGTGATGTAAGTTCGCTCTGTTTCGTCTGAGACGTCACCCATTGCATCCATTGCATCTTGCTAACTCGCCAAAAGATTGATTGACGAGGTGCTCAAAACTGCGGAGCGTCGTTTTTATAACATCCCTGCAAAGAAGGTTGGATACCAAAACGGAGCGGCCTCTAAACCCAAGATAACATAGATCTTGGTTGGCTGAGTGATGACTTCGTATCCCAAGGGTATGCTCATGATAAATATAAACATAGGCCGTTGGATAGTTGTGGTTATTTCCGTTCACTGGCCTTTTTCTTTCCCCTGGACACATGTTGGCGGCATACATGTATCATGGTAGATATTCTTTAACGTCTAGAGAACAATGAAGAAATGAATACCTCCCCAAGGAGTAATATAGATAAGTGCCTGCTCGAGTGATTTAGGAGTCGACACATGCAGCGAGCCTGGGTCACGTTGGCGCGCTCGTGACTTGCAGGAGATTTCTTGAATGGCTGGGTGGACAGAGTGTGTTTCCAGACGCAACCATGCACGATGACTAAGAAGGTTGCCCCATCTATGAGCCCTATCTATCTATTGAATTATTATTGCTTTGAGGTCAGGGTTCTTATACTAGGCATGTGAGGGATTGTGCCATCTTTTTGAAACCACGCAAGCATAAATGACTCGGATCATAATCCCTCTTAACGCTCGCCATCTAGACAATTTAGCCTAATTGAAAAGGGCCGAAAATTCGGCACATTTTGATAACCGTGCAGCTCTACTTTAGCAAGTGGCTAATTCTGATCATAGGGCCTATCAAACTTCACCCCGCAGCAGTATTGCGGGGGAAGTAAACCTTCACGGGACAAAGCCAAGCGAGATGGGCTACTAGATGCCCACCATCTTTACAGGGAGTACGAGAAATGCAACACCGAAGTCCAGACTAAAAAGCCTTAGGCTTAGGGCGGCTAAACCGTTAGAGGCTTGTCCGCTCGTGGCATGGGAGCACATTCCCAGCAATCGTGGCGTGTCACTGGTGGCTTCCTAGGGGTTCGACGATCTTTTCCCCGGATTCCATGTAATGTGGAGGAAAAGGAAGACGTCTGGGGATGCATAATATCCCGGAGGATGGATCCTCCTGTCCTGTTTCCTGCCTAGGCCCAACTCTCCACTTCCCCTCTTCCTGCGACCTTTTTTTTAGCCCTCTCCAACAATGACCCGATAGGTGATTCCAGGTTGAGCGGAAAAAAGGGGAGGTGGCCGATGACTCTCACCTAAAGAGTGCACCTAGAGGATTTATGATGCCACTAATAAGCTATCTCCATGTAGTAGTACATAATGAGACCATGGTGGTACGATTGCATCCTTCTTTTTATCTCCACTTCCCATCATGAGCATTCACTTACGGAGGTTCTGACAACCTTCATCCCCAGTCATATCACACTGATTCCCATCTGGGAGGATGGGACTCTTGCAGTTTTTAACAACCCGTTCGGGATTTCGGGTTGATAATAGCAAAACTACATCTGCAGCAACTCTTACTTTACGCCAGAGCATATGGCCTTTATCACTCGTTACTATTCTCTTCTTTTTATGGGTGAGTCATGGACGGAGATGAAGCGGACTTAAGCTTGAACATATATGTATTCTATGGAATCTGGGGTGCTAATTGCATATATAGGGATTCGCCTATGGCTTGTTAGACACCCTCAATAAGCATTTCCAAGAGACACTGCACATTACTCGGACTCGCTCCGCTGGACTTCAAGCTGCTTATTTTGGGTAGGCATTATCATATACTTATATGGCACGTTGCTCCATAATATGACCGATAAATTAACGAAAACCACCAGTGCCTACCCATTAGCTTCCTTGGGTTATGCGAACTATCTACTTCGACATTTCGGGTACAAGACCGTATTCATCTTTGGTCTGGCCCTTTATGGCATTGGCGCCCTCTGTATGTGGCCGGCGGGCTTGAACCGATCGTTTGGAGGCTTCTGCGCAGCTACTTTTGTCATCGGCTCAGGACTAGGCGCACTCGAGTCAGCGGCCAACCCCTTCATTACCGGTATGTTGATACTAGATCTTAGCGTCGGGAAAAGAAAAGAAAAAGGTGCTGATAGCATATTCTCAATTAGTCTGTGGCCCCCCAAAATATTCTGAGATGCGGATCAACCTTGCCCAAGCGTTCAACGGGATTGGTACCTGTGTTGCCCCAGCACTAGCATCTTATGTTTTCTTTACTTCAACCAACGACGATGTTAATGCTCTCAAGCGCGTCCAATGGGTGTACCTTGCCATCGGAATCTTCGTGTTTTTGCTTGCTGTAGTCTTCTTCATCTCAAAAATCCCCGAGGTCACCGACGAAGATATGGCATTTCAAGTCTCCGAGACACATGTGGACGAGCAGGATCGACCTTTCTGGAAGCAGTATAAGCTATTCCATGCAACATTAGCCCAGTTCACTTATACCGGTGCTCAAGGTAAGAACACCCCTCTACATGTTGTTGGCTAAGCTAGTTGTAACCGGAGTTAACAATCTTTGTTTCCGCCATTCCAGTCGCCATCGCAGGATACTTCATCAACTATGTCACGGAAACTTGGCCCGGTACCTCGAGCTCTACGGGCTCCAAATATCTAGCTGGGGCCCAGGGGGCTTTCGCTGTAGGCCGTTTCCTGGGAGCAATTATCATGAAATACGTAAAGGCTCGTTGGGTATTTTTAGTCTACCTCTCTTGCACTGTTGCCTTTATTGCGGCATCCACTACACAAAAGAAAGAGAGTGGTATAGGTACGCTAGCCCCTTGGGTCCATTTGTCCCAGGGACCAAAAATCTTGCTGGAACAGCACAAATGATGGAAGTCAAGAATGATAGCGCTAACAGTTACAAAGCAATGCTCTTTCTTACCCTCTTCTTCGAATCTGTCTGTTTCCCCACCATTGTTGCTCTGGGGATTCGCGGTCTAGGACGCCACTATAAGCGTGGCTCCGGCTTCATCGTCGGCGGTGTTTGTGGTGGTGCTGTGGTGCCTCCGATCTTAGGCCATGTGGCCGACATGCGGAACAGTACGGTATTTGCCATGATTGTCCCGACAATGTTCATGGTTGTTGCGTGGACTTATGCCGTTGCTGTGAATTTCGCCCCTGTTTATAGGGAAACGGTTGATAAGGTCGGCTCTAGTACTATCGGCCTGAGGGAAAGCGATGGCACTAACGGACAAGACGTGGAAGTTGGGGTGATGGGGGACATGGAGAAGCCCCAGGAGATTCATGTCGAGAAATAAACTTGTCGGTGTTATTTGATGCCATTCTGTCGCATACTTCGACCAAACTTGTTCACAAATTCGATCGAGGCACTCAGAATCCAGCAAATGTATAATTATATAGACGCTATATGCTAACGAAATAAACAGTTAGGGTTCATGAATGCTTTTTTCTATACAGAGTACATATAGCGAAGTAATACCAGCAAGACTCCAATACAGGTAGCAGATCTAATCCAACGGGTAAATAATGTATTGATCAAGGTAAATCATTGCTTGTGCCAGATCCAAGAACCAGCTTTGAGGGCACTCGTCTAGGGGAACCAAAAGTGGAATCAAGATTACATATGGTAATAAGGGGTCTCTTCAGAAACTTGCGGAGCCACTAGGCACAAATACATGGTCACAACAAACATTAAACAGAAAACTGATATGAGAGTAAAGGACGGGGTGAACAAATAAGGTACACAGAAAGAGAATATAGATGAATGAGCGGATGTAATATTAAAACAAGAGGAACGAAATGGGCGAGGGAATGATATATACTGGGACATAAGGTGTGAAAAGCATCTGAAAGACTCGGAATTGCTTTTCATCCTGTCTAGAGAGGCTCAAGAATCGCTACCAAAACAGAGAAACAGAGAAAAAAAAAAAAAAAAAAAAAAAGAGGTCCAGCGCCACACAGCCGTAAAGGGGTATAAAAATGCGAAACAGGAACATCAATCAATCAAAAGCCACTTCTATTCTAGATTCGTCAGTGTTCAAGGCAGACCTGGCTTATTAGATGCCACCGATTTCGGCGAGACGTCAACGGCAACGTTGCTGTCCTTGGCACCATACGGCTTCGACTCGGCAGCTGCCTCCAATTTTGAGGCTTTAAGCGACGAGAAACGGGGAGGACGCATTGGGCCTGCATCAAGATCAAGAGCAGGAGCAAGAACAGGCTTATGGGACAGTCCAGGGGAGTCTGTAGCACTGACTGCCCTCATGTGATCCTCCGAGTTTACCACATCAGTGGGTGACCCAGGCTCCTCCTCAGTCCCCGTAAATGTGTCCACTTCTTCAATATCTTCATCACCTTCTAAGTCTTCCTCTTCTTCAATAATTTGACTTTTCCTCGTTGCAGGCCGAGCTGCACCTGAAACAGGTTCTGGCGTCCCAATGTCATTGCGGGGAAATTCCGGTGCGGAGATGCCACTAGAGATCATTAAATTGGCCGTGTGAGACATAGGGCCTTTGAATGCCAACTTCTTCCGACGGGCGAAAACAAGGCTGGATGATGGAGAGTATAGAAACGGTCCTGGCGCCGCCTCATTGAACGTTGAGTTGGTTCTCCCATTAGGTTCATCCACTTCACGGTATCCAGTGTTTATACCTCGTACCAAGCGAATGTTGCTGGGGAAACGGGAGGAAGCACCTGGAGTAGTGGGAAGCACTTTGACGGAAGTGTGTGGCGATTTTGAGACTCGAGCTGTTGGAGTAGACGTTGATCCGATGCTATTCGATGAGACAGACGACGCCTTCGAATGGGTGTGAGTATGGTGGATGCTTCGGATAGAAGATACGGAAGAGGATGTAGACTTGCGGCCACGTAAACCAGCAGAGGATCGTCTGTAGGAGCCCCTTGGCGTGATCGGAGAGGGTGACAAAGAATTTCGGTGGTGAGGGTTACTGGTGCTCAGTGGACGAGGTTGGCGAGGATATGAATGGCGGTGGTTGCGATATGAAGCGCTGCTCGGGGCCAGGCTGCTGGCATTGGATGCACGCTTCACTTGCGTCGGTGTTGATATGTCACCTCGATTGGCAATAGTCGAAGAGGTTAGGGCCGGTTTTCTCCCGGCTTCCTGTCCTTTTGCAGGACTCAGTTTATCTGAGAGAAACTTACGATGTCCAGGTCCGCCAGTAGCTTTCGTGTGAGGTGACTTGGCTCGTTTTGCAGACTCCACAAACCAATGTTTCAAAGATGCTAGCTGGCTGATGATCGGATACTGACGGCGACCGGTACGACGCCTGAAGATCCCATTGTGCTGCGTTAGCTCAGGCTGGGATGCGCTCACGTGCAACGTGCTTGGTCTTGAGCGTCTCCGATCCTTAGGGGGGGGCAATGGGCGCCGTCGAGTAGAACTGGCAGAACGAATCGAGTCTTTGTCAATGGGAGGAGGGGGGGTGCTGGAATCAGGAGATTGCCCAGGGGCTGGCTCTGGTAGGATTGGTAGCTCGGGTGGGGCAAGTTGCGAAGGTAAGCTGCGTCTGTCTCTCCGGCCTCGCTCTTGTAATGGCACATTTGCAGAAGCATGTCCTTCTTCATCAACCTCGACAAGTGCTGACGACCTCTTCTCCAGCCGGCTACTTGCTACACTCAGACGGCGAAGGTTCTTTGCCTCCGCTTCTCTCTCTCTCCGCTTCCGTTCTCGCTTCTGCTCCTTACGCTGCTCCTTTTCAATCAGCAGTGCCCACCAGCCAGCAAGAGGATCGCATCGTTGAGAGAGGACATTCTCCACCACCTCATCGATATTGACGCCTGCACTTTTCATCCGTTGTAGGGTGGTTTTCTCTAAGGATGTTGAAAACGCCGGGGGACGTGGGATTTTCAGTATCGCCAGCTGCTCCGACACATGCTCGGCAAGGAACGGATGCGCTAATATTTCCCCAAGGCTAGGCCGGATCAACGGTCGCTTCGATAAGAGAAGGCTGATGAGGGCCTTCGCATCGTCAGGGAATTTGTCATTGAGGACAGGGTCCTCTTTAAGGATCCGCGCTTTGGTGACAAGGTCGTCGTCTTCGTCGAACGGGAGTTCCCCCGCCATCAAGGCATAGAGAATGATACCTAAGCTCCACACGTCTACTTTTTCGCCGGCGTACTTCTCGCCCTTTAACATTTCGGGGGCACTGTAACATATAGTGCCACAAAACGTTTGCAGGTAACTCGCTTTGCCTTCGTACTCGCGTGTGAATCCAAAGTCGCACAACTTGACATTCTCATGTTTGTCGAGAAGGATGTTCTCCAGCTTCAAATCCCGGTGTACGCACGACTTGCTGTGAACATAAGCAACTGCACCAACGAGCTGTGCGAAAATCTTTTTGACCTTATCAATAGGTAGCGGGCCATGGCGAAGCAGATAGTTGTAGAGCTCATCGCCTAGTAGCACATGTCAGCAACGGCCAACCATCCGCCCAATAAGTTTATTCCTACCTGGGCAGTATTCCAGAACCAGCCACACTAGCTTTTCTGTTACAATAACCTCATAGAGACGAGCGATATGAGGGTGGAGAAATTGACGATGGTGGTGAATCTCGCGAGCCAGGTTCGTATCGCCTTTGTCAGACGATTTTAGAACAACCTATTTACGTTGACAATCAGGAAACATGAACAGACGATGAAAAGTCTATCGGTATACCTTAGAGCCATTTGTGAGCTTATGTGTGGCAAGGTAGACTTTGCCAAAGGAACCCTTTCCGATCAATCTCCCGAGCGTATAGTTCCCTATACTTCGAAGCTCCTTTGATGAGAATTCTCTGAGCAAGGAGATATTAGCATCCAACAAAAAAACAAATGTAGGGGAAATGCCTAGCAGAAGTGCTTACTCCAGTAATTCATTGTAAGATTGAGCTAGCTGTTCGATGCGCCGAGTCGTAGTCAGCCAAGTTCTTTGCAGGACCGATAGCACTTTGAGGGGGCGGGGTCGCGCGGTGTCTGCAATCCTGGACAAAGCACATCAACTGAGAACAAACCTTTTCCTTTTGCTTCTGGGCTTGAACCTCCGCTTTCGTCCTGGGAGGTGGCATGTGTTAAGATAATGTCCACCGGTTCTTGATTTCTCGCCAGGTGTGGTAAGGACGTTGTAGATTGCTGAGACGGATCCCCGGGTAGTTGCAGATCGCCTGCGGTGGCCATTCAAGGAACTGAGCGGAAATGGTACAGTGTGGTGGAAAGGGGTAGGGGACCAGGACGGAGGTTGGAAAGCAGGCGTAGGGACCGAATCAAGGGAGTTTGGTTTGACGCAGTCGGTAACCGACGGAACGAAACGATTGAGCTAAACCGTGTTGCGACGGGGGGATTAAGATTCCTTATTCTGTATAGAGAGTACTGAGTAATCCTTTTTTTTTTTAAGGGGGGGGCGGGGACAGAAATAAAACGAAAAGGATGGTAATGATAGAAAGAGAAAGCCTATGATGAAGTTATAAGGAGCCGTTGGCGGATGGAGCCGCAGTCTCGGAAAGCAGGAGAGAAAAGGGATCCAAGTTGGTGGCTGCTAAGTGATACCTAACACCGGTTAGAAGAGTAGTTGGTTCAGATGTTCAAATATAGCCCGGAAGGAAGAATCTGCTCCAAAAGGAACCAATGATGTCTAAATGGGAGAGAGAATTACTAACTGAACACCAGAAGGAGGACGGGTTAAAAATCGCCTCGCTGGATTATCTGTCAGACGGGGCGCCTGGAAAGGAAAGAAATAATAGAGGTACTCCGTAGTCCGTATGGCGATGAGGGATGATAGATGGCTGCTTACAGGGGCATACCATACATTATTAATTCAGGAAGTAAAAATAACTAGGCGACAGTTTATGTTAGCAGTAGGAAGATGTTCTACAGCGCCAAGGAGACATTTTATTTATTCTGGATTCTGCTGGCAGAATGCAACAGCAAGCTCCGGGAATAGTCTTTGGAAACATTCTAAGAGTCTTCCAGTGTTCAAGAGACCACAATATAAATTTTATGGGCTCCGTAGGTGCAATCTCCGTGT
This sequence comes from Aspergillus tanneri, assembly GCF_003426965.1. Classification (NCBI taxonomy): domain Eukaryota; kingdom Fungi; phylum Ascomycota; class Eurotiomycetes; order Eurotiales; family Aspergillaceae; genus Aspergillus; species Aspergillus tanneri. Next base: position 3,093,269 of record NW_022984633.1, read on the forward strand.
TTTTTACTTGTTATTTAGACTCTGGAGTTGAAGGTTGTTAACAGGTAACTATGGAAGCTATTCCAGGGATAAGGGGTAGAGCGGTCCACAGGAAAGACAGACCGGAGTATGTTGTTGGAACGAGCTGGAATAAAATATGTATATATATATATATATATAAAACACCGGAATTATAAAATCAGAAACACTATTAACTACTAATCCACAGCTAGAGACCTATAGTTAGACTATATAGTAATTCTGGCGGTAAGCTATACTAATTAATTCTTTCTTGGCGTTACCAGAACGTTTCACTCTGTAGGCGGTCAGTCTATCACTCAGTTACTAGTACATTGACAGTATGCATGAATTTAAAGGCCAATGTTGAGAAGCAGAGAACAGGGCATAGGGGGGAGAGGAACATGAGGAAAAGAAGCCCCCCTTTCTCAGAAGAAGAAACAAGGAAGGGAACCCCAGAAGATTTTGGGCTTAAACTTCTAGAAGCCTGGAGTTAATTCAATCCAGTTCATGGACTTCAACTTTAAATTTAGCCATCTGCGTTTCAATATGTCGTGTGGAAAATGGAAGCTCTCCACACTATTGGATCCCAGCTCTTAGCAACTTATCATGAACCACACTGTACATCAAACCAATAATTCACCATGCAGGGGATGTGGAGAGAACAACATCATCTTTCTTGCGTCTGATTCCTATTCAGTATAACAAGAGGAAAGGGGTAGAGATTAACATCTGCTAATTTTCTTAGTTGGAATACATCTTTCTAGTAATATGTACTTCCAGTGTCTGCAAGTTATGTACATCAACCTATATATAACTATAACAAATTGGTAGGGCCGGAGAGAAATCCCAGTATAGTTACATATTTCCTTATTGCTGGTGGGGGTTGTTCCATTATCTGAAGGAGATCAAGTCCTTTTTTTTTTTTTTTTTTGCCTTTAAAAGAGGGAAAAAAGAGCTTGTGTATCATCATCTACAGAATAGAAGTGGACATTCCAAATTGGTTCTGATGCGGCAAGCTCCAGAAATAAGTATATAAATAGTAAAAATTCTACAACAGCAAGGCAAGATGACCGAGTGGTTAAGGTGCGCGACTCAAGCAACCGCTTGCTCTGGACAACCAGTGTGCCTTCGCGTGTCGAAAGACGCGGGGGTTCGAATCCCCCTCTTGTCATATCATTTTTTTTTAAGATTTTTATTAAAACATAATTAATAATGGCTGGTGTGTGTGTTGGTGGTATGTGTAAGGAAGGATCTGACCGAATGGCTACGTCGATAGATGGATAGTACGACAAGAGTCAAACCATCTATCTGGTTTGATTCAAATCAATTTGTTACCTATGTCCAATCTATTTGTTATCTATGCATATTCTTTTTTGTAGATCCCCAAATCTGCTAATGCAGCTCATATATAGGTATAGTACTTCTCCAAAAAAGACCCGGTGCTCGCCTTCCCCCGGAATCTGATACTGGCTCATATATTTAGAAAAGTGCAAGTAAAGTATGAAACATCTCACTAAGACAGCTGTCCTTAGTCCTGGTCCCGGAGGTTTCATGTTAATAACACCACTGGTTTAATTATCGCAACACGCAGATAGGATTCCATTGACGCGACTAGGGAAGGCCGTATGATGACCGCACGCAACTTACTATTTAGGATACCAGGGGTTCGACACTCTAAGCCATCATATCCATGTGTATCATCTAACCCGAACAGGTCTATCGCAACTCAACCCGAGATCAACCTCTCTCCTGCCACCAGGGCAGCGTGTGCAAATGTCGCACTGCGCGACGACTCGCGCATAGTGCTGGATCAACACTATCAAGTCCCGGCTCTCCCTGAAAAGCGAGCGACACCATTCCAAAGTAAGAATGTAACAGATCTGCGGGTTGTTAGTTGGATGTCAGAAACATGACCCAAAACAGGACGGTTTCAAGCCCTACCCGGTGGCTCGCCGACGCCTTTCCCAAATCCACCAACGATATGTTGGGTCTTCTCAAGAAGATATCGCCGATTGCGAGCCACGTCTACCAAAGACAATCTATCCATCATCTGAACCCTTCGTGTCAGCTCATTCCGTACGTGATAGTACGCGCACTGGAAATTATCTTACAGCGAGCGTTGCACCGTTCCAAAACGAATAACACGTATCAGCGTACTTGTTACACCGGCCATTAAAACCTGCCCATTCCAATGACGCTTGGAGTGGCACTGAAGTGCTAGGGAGTTGATTGATCTTCTCATCTAGACCGAGATTTTTCATTGTCCCGATTAAATCGCGCTTCTCATCAAGTTCACAGTCATGGTCACTGCCATCCTCCTTGTTGTCATTATTGTCGGCATTTTCCTCGTCGCCAAGTTCAGGTGTCTGTCGCGAAACAAGCCATCTGACCAACGACTCGAATGCTTCTGTTCCCGGTGCAAGAAGCGCTACTGACCCGTCGCCTCTCGACAGACGATCAAGGAAGGTTAGGGCACCAATGCCGCAGTATGTATGCCCAGCTATGATTCTCTAATGTGAGAAACGGCCATCGGGGAGCAAGGGGATGGAATACAACGTACAATGCGATTCGCATAACGGAGCTTCAGATATGCCCCCATCGTAGGTCTTTAAATTGTGCCTTAGTAGCTGGTCCAGGAAGAAGGAACATGGAATACCCAGAGGAATGAAAGATGCTTTGTCTTACCTGACAAGTTTCGATAAATTCCACCAATTTATCAACATTTATATCTTCGACTTCCCCAGGCACGTCGTCGCCGTTACCCCTAAGGATATACCGCGTGCCAGCAGCGAAACAACAGAATCGTAGATCACCCCCGCCCTCAATTTTTCCACTGGGGCCAAGGACCTCACCAAAGCTTCCATTTTCGCGTTGCATCTTCGGAAGCCATTGTAGGCACTCGGTTCGCTTCACTCGAAATAAATCATCGCCCAGGATCACCAAGGTCAACAGCGCAAAGAACGTCGATGGTACATTTGCCGGGTCCCAGGATTCATTGGCCAGGTTCCGTCTCTCAAGCCCGAAATCGGCTCCTGGGAATCCACGAAACCCCCCCGAGGGGACCTGGCAGTGGTAAATCCATTGAATGTATCCCTCCCGTTCTTCCGTGGTCGTTTTGTTCTGCAGCTCCCCTAAAAGGTCTAGCCCAGCGATGGTAAAGAAGGCGAGGAGGATGCGATTCGAATCGTTGGAGGTATAAAAGTGTGGTAAGAAAGTCTTGAGGCAACGTAGGAAGTATCGGACATGACGGTCTTTATTGAAAGCAGCTTCCATAGCGTCAGTGTTTGCAGACTCCAGTAAGTCTTGGGTCATGTAAGTTGCTTGTAAGAGATCAAAGGCTTATTATAATGATCTGACTCCCTACAATTTCCTGTGGCCGTCGACAATCACCACTTTTTCTGCATCTTTTTCTCTTCATGAAGTGGGCGGGTTTCGAGAGGCTACGTGAGCAACAACGGTCGCAACCCCACATGTTTTTCCATGTAGGAAAGGGGAAAATAGCTCAGAGTACCAAGGAGAGACGTCAGAGATAGCTAAGGAACGCTAATTTCCCGCCAATGCCGGCCATAGCATAGTTCAGCATTGTTACCATCAATTCATATCCTCCCCTCTATAATAAACATGAGACTTTTGTCATCAAAAACTCTGATCCGGGCACATGCCTTGTTTCTCTTCGTTCTCGCCGTGTACCTGATGAGGTCGCCGGAAGTTGTCACTGATTCTGATGTAGTGTTCATGTTGGGAGAAGTTTTGCAGATAGTACACTTATCCTGTTCCAATAAATCTCCAGTACTTATCCACTGACAATCCGGTCACCTCTACAGGATGCAGCTCCGTCGCTCTCACGCTCCCAGTCCCCCTTTGCTCTGTGCGGAATTCTCCTCATCGCCAATGCCTTGGTTGACTTTATCCTCGTCACCAAACTTCCCCGGATGAATGAAATCATTGCCATGGCGGAGGCTTCTAGGTCCCAGTCTCCTGTTTCCGTCGCCGGGCCTTTGCGAATGAACCCATTTATGGCACGTCTAGCCTCTCTCTACTCCGAGATTTGGACCCTGCTTTCCGCCTCGCGCTTTTGCCTCTTCTTCGCCGTATCGTTTTTCATCTACCAGAGTAAGCCGTCGGCTTGGGGAGTGGACGTTACGAGGCCACCAGTACCTGCGTATGGGGCAGCGCAAGAAGCTCCTTCCGGCCTCGACCAATTGAAGGACCGGGTGATTTTCACATATGGATTCATGGAGATGATGTTTTGGCTTTGGGTAAGATTTTGCCATCCGTTTGCAATGTATTATTATGATTTTACTGAATACTGGTAGATTTTTCTCACGGTTCGTGAGGAGCGGCAAGAGATCACTTCCCTTTTTGCGGAACAGGAGCAATAAAGAGGTAGCAATCTCTGATCCTTGTGCATTTGAGGGATGGAGTCTAAAAGATACATACTGACGAATGATTTAGAACCATAGAATTATTCCCGATAGAATATTTATTTTTTTTTTTTTTTTTTTTTTTTTTTTTTTGGCTCGGTTGAGGCCCTAGATTTACGCCCACTTGGTTGAGTATCAAACTGGCCAATGCACAGCCCCAGCAACCGTTAAAATTAAAGACAATCACTTTCCCACAACTTAAACAGCGAACCTGGTTGTAGATGCTCCGCTACTTATATTTTCCATAGCAAAAAGGCTGTTTATGCTGACATCACCTCTACGTGAGATTTCCCGCAGCTTGATTTGCTCATGCAAGGAGTGCAAAAAGGGCTGCACTGACAGCGGCAATGAGACTGGTATCTTTGCCATGGACGACTGCAGCACTACCCGTGCTAGCGGTGGGCGACTCTGAAGGAGAAGTTGAGCTTCCGGTGCTACTATCAGCCTTGGAGGAGGCTCCTGAAGTAGCTTTGGAGGTATCCGAAGCACTGGTGGTAGATGCATCATTAGTCTTGGCTGACGCGGTGGATGATGATGCAGAACCCGTGGAGGTCTCGGTAGCGCTGGCGGATTTTTCAGTAGCAGTGGAATCTCCGCTTGTGCAGCTAGCGCTGTCGGGAAGGTCCTTCACGCCGACTCCAGTGCAGATCTGCTTCGCAAACTTGAGAGCAGCTAGTAATAATTATGTGTTAGCACCATGCTTTAGAACTGGATGTTTATTCTAGGGTGAATGGTGTGCTGTATGTACCTTGCTGATCATCATCCGAGCACTTACTGGACACACAGCAAGAGATACCCGAGATGAAGGACTTGTCTGAGCAAATACAACCGGCATTAATTCCACAGTGTTTGGGAATCGAACCAGTAGCACAATCTTTCTGTTGTTGATTCATTAGCCCAACCATGCTTGCAAGGTGTCACGGATAATTCAAGAAACACCACGGTTGTCTGTATGTATAGGGGGATACACACCGCGCAATCTGGCAGACCATCCATGCCCTGAGCAACTACGGTGCCGAGGAAGGCGGCAAGCGCGAAAGAAACGTGCACGAGCTTCATGGTGATCAGTTCTCAGTTCTCTCAGTTCTCAGTTCTCAGTCTCAACGTCGATGTATGTGAGGGGAAAGAGGAGGTAGGATGAATCAAGGAGTGAGAGGAGCTATTAAAGAAAGAGCCCGCGAGACTGTTCAAGGGAACGCACCAGGTACAGGAAACAGGGTAGCAGGAGCGCCCCGCTCAACGTGACACAGGAAGGGAAGCAAGGTATGCACATTACGGTCCAATAATTGTAGGCTAGCGGTGACACTACTCTGTTAATACTATCAGCGCTATTACTTAGTTCCTAAGGTGCTCTGTGTATATTTAATATTCGTGGAGATGGGCTACCTACAGCCTACAGTAGAGCCGACATGTTTTGAATTGTATACTCAGTTGCGCAAAACGTGGAGAAATTATCCTTGCAATGTCTGTGCTAGTTTTACATAAAAGGATGGCTGTACAGCGCCTATTTCCATGTTCTGAAGGATGAGGCCAGCTCCACTGGGATCCAAGTTCTCCCCCGGATCTTTTGTGGGTGCATTTTCATTTCCCCCCACAGGTTGTTTCGCCAGTGGGTCGGTCAATACTATGCTGCAGGCGACAATCCCTCTTGCGGAAACCCTCCGTCGTCCTGTCTTTCCTCCTCACTTTTGGGACTTAAAGCGATGAGCATTTACATTGCTGAGTCGAGGCGACCAGATGCTCAGCAATGTTTGACATCCATGGATCATACATATGTATCCATTTCTTGTGCCCAACGTATGTCTACGGTGTCCATGGGCAGACCTCTGAGAGACCTACGCCGAGGGCGGTCTGCTGTGTGCCTTATACTCCGTAGGACCTAACAGGCTCTCATACTACTAGTACCACGCCACAAAAAGATAGCACGACCATTGATTTGATTAATGTCTTATTGGCGGGTCTCATTTGTCGATCTTTCAGTTGTACTCATCAGTGGGGTGGTTATGTATCCCTTGATTTCTTTGCTTATACTACGGAGTACTCCGTGCACATAATATAGGTGTGAAGTACTATTCACATCCACTCGGCATGTTACAGAGGGATTTAGCCAAGGGGTAAATGTTTAGAATATTGTCTGTTGTATTCAAGGGGATTAATAAATCAATCGGATTGTAAGCACTGGCTCGGAGCTGCTGTAGATCAATACCAGGAAGTATCCTTTCTCGTTTTGGAGTGGGTGTCGATCACAAGGTCTGCATTTCCGCAGCCCGCCTAATATACGCAATCTCTGCCTATGGACTCTACCGAGCTAAGTAGGGATAGGCTTGGCCCTTTGTTCTTTTTCATTTCTCTTTTTGCTGTTATGTAGATATCATCCCTTCGGAACCCAGTCGGACGTTCTGTTTTGATTTGACCCAACTTTACAATGATGGAGCAACGTCTGAGAGATCCGTCATTCCAATAAAGCAGAACCTCCCTCTCATCTTACCTCTCTGGCTTTGGTGGAGTGATTCTACCATCACTAGACTAGATATCAGGCACTCCCCCCACTCCTACCACGTTTCCCTTCCTTTCTCTACGACTTGAGCCTCCTCGCCATTTAGGGCCTTTGCGGGCATATTTCAGATTACGTGCGTCTCGGGCTTGTCCAGCGCACAGTCAACATGGGCCTTGGTGTTTTGGACGACACCGTACTTCCCCATGTGCCAGGTACGTTCTCTTGACCTTTGAGTGACAAGGGCTATCTGCCGTACTGTATTGGGAGAGTTCTTACAAGGCGATCGAACAGGGACGTCCGATATCCTTCAAAATGAATGCTCAAATGAACAAGATACCAGTAACATCAACCTCAAATACGACCGTTCGGGGACGACTCCCATTCTCCTCGTCCCTCAGCCAAGCGATGCCCCCAATGATCCATTGGTAAGTCGGAGAGAACTGCGTGAGAAATATACATCATTAGTTACTCCCAGCTGATATTGGAGCCCAATCTAGAATTGGCCGTTATGGAAGCGCGATGTTATTTTGCTTGTTCTCTCTTTCGTGTCGGTACTTTGTGCGACAACTAGTTCCCTCATGGCTGCCAACACTGTAACAGTTGCACTCCACTATGGCAAGAGTTTTACTTCCGTTGCACTTCTCACAGGGTATCACCTCTGCGGAGTGGGTGTGGCTGGGATCCTAATCGTTCCCACAGCTCGCGTATGGGGCAAGCGCCATTTGTTTCTCTTGGGGAATATTTTGATGGTGGTCAGCTGTGCCTGGGCAGGCGGGAGCTCGAATAGCTACCAAAGCCTGCTGTGGTCTCGCATTTTCCAGGGAGTTGCTTTGGCACCTTTCGAAGCCTTAGTCAATGCGTGCGTTGGTGATCTGTTTTATGTTCACGTAAGTTCAAGCCTTCATCTCTTGTTCGGCGTAGTATACTAATGTTGGGACGCAAAAGGAGCGTGGGAAGAGAATGGCCCTGTCTAATGTTGCCCTCTTTGGGGCTGCCTTTCTAACGCCAGTGCTGGCCGGTAAAATAACACATTCGCTTGGGTGGCAGTGGACATTCTACCTTGTGGCTATTTTCACAGCGGCAGTGTTTCCCCTCACTCTTTTACTGGTTCCTGAGACGGCTTTCAGGCGTCCAGACTACTTAAACACCGATTTCGAGCAATCCAGTGACCTGCAGTCCGAGATCAGCATCAACCCACCAGTACAGCCGAACGATTACATAGATTCCAGAGAAAGCCAGACTGCAGGTGAACAGAAACAACGGCCACACATTAGCAATCCAGAGTCATACAGCGAATCTGGAAAAGAAGAACCTCAGGGAGCAAAGACTCCTCCAAAGGCTTCGTATCTCCAATTCCTGAAGCCCTTTAATGGAAGGAAGACGGACGAGGACTTTGTCAAGCTTCTCTTGCGGCCGTTTCCCCTTTTCTTCCATCCCGCTATTCTTTGGGTAAGCCTCAACTGAAGGCAGCAACCACTGATACTGACTGCGGCAGGCTTGCTTAATCCAAGGCGCAATAATCGGTTGGACTGTTTTTATCGGCGTTGTATTGGCGGCGATTTTCCTGGGTCCTCCGCTATGGTTCAACGAAGTTCAAACCGGGTACCTGTACACAGGGGCTTTCATCGGGTCCATTCTGGGCTTGATATTGTCGGGACTACTTTCCGACTCCATGAATCGGATCATGATCAAGCTAAACAAAGGAAGATATGAGCCTGAGTTCCGTATCCTCCTTGTTATCTTCCAATTGATCTTCAGTGGTGCGGGGCTATACGGTTTCGGCATTGTGGCAGAGGATGTAGGAAGATACGGTTGGCTGGTGGTGGATGTGTTTTTCGCCTTTGTTGTAATTGGGATGGTCATGGGCGCCGTGGCTAGCGCACTATACATCGTTGATGCCCACCGTGGGTGAAACTGTCGTCGATTTTCCTATTAGATTATTGATACTGATGAGCTATTATCTCAGGACAAATCGCCATCGAGTCGTTTACGTGCATGCTGATCTTCAAGAACATGTTCAGCTTTATTTTGACATTTTTAGCGTATGACTGGCTTGTGTCCGATGGAATCAGACCGGCGTTTCTGGCTATATCGAGCATTCAGATGGGCATCTGCTTCTTGAGCATTCCTATGTGTACGACCCCTTCCTGATGGAAAACTGCAGCAACATTCAAACCAGCTGACATGGCTTGTTTTCCTAGACATCTTTGGCAAAAAGAACCGCTCTTTCTTCGCACGGCATGATGTCTTGAAGGCTCTGCATCTCCGATAAGCGATGGATGATTGGATTTACTCTGTTAGATGGGTTGCCATAATGAAACTGGCTATATAATACTTGCAATCGATTCATTTGTGATACGGATGTGCTGAACCCCAGTATTATTGCAATGAAGCTGTCCTTTCGAGCGAAAAAAAATTAAAAAAAGAAAAGAAAAACAGAAAATGTCAGTATCCGAGTAGCTAATTACCACCCAATATGACACTTCATGGTCTAGGCCCTAAGATAAGTCCATTCTCTACTCAGCTACGATCCGACAATCCACCCTTAATAGAAGAGTTCACTCCTGAATAATCTCTAGAAGAACTAGAAACAACCAGTCAAGTTGAGTAAGCGGGTGAGAATACGGCAACGATCCATAAAAAAAAAAAAAATGGTAAAAAAAAAAGGTGCAGTCGTCGAAAACGGAAAGATGAGGAATGCTACTCGACAATTCATCACCACCTCAATTCTCTCTCCCCTCGATGACCGTGACATCCACGTCTCCTCATTCTTAGCCCCCTAACCTACTCCTGAGTCTCCTTCTACTTGAGCCATATCGTGACATCAGCGACTTTGCAATCCCTTTTCGCTTTCCTCCACTCTCTCAGCGCGACAATTGCCAAGCTCCTAGAGAACCTTGGTTGGGTCTCTGCAACCAACTACGTCACCAACGACACGAGATCTCCTTTGTTCCCAAACTTCCCGGGCATCCATTCCAGAGTTGAAACCCCCCTCCCGCTATTTCTGGCCTTCCTCCTACTTAATTTCCCCCCCCCTCTTTTCCTGGTTCTCTCCTCGTCTCTGTCTCTCGACAGGCATGCCTATCTCTCTTGCTGCTATCCCTTGTTTCCTGCAACCGGCTGCCGACGTTATCTTATCATGGCAACCATCGAGCAGCCCCCAGCTCAGCGTGCTGCGATCTTGCGCTCCCGGTCAGCCCGGTTAGCAGATCAAGGTAAGACTGATTCTTCTGCGGGAGGGCTTTTGGCTGATTCGTGTGTCAAACAGCCGCGACAGCTGCCCTATATGTGACACATCCAGAAAGATTCTCAGTTCGCGAACCAAGAGCAAGAGACGTAGATCTATCTGGTAAGCACAGCCGTCTTTTGGCCCTTCTGCATGCCACGCAAATACTGCGTCAATAGAGTATTGACAGTTACTAGCCCTGAAAGAGACAGGCTCACGTCCCGGCTTCAGTCATGCTTCTGCGGTAGCCGCCCTGGCGCATGCAAAGAGCAAACAGCTTGAGATAGAACAAACATCCGCTGCAGCGCCTTCTGTTCCAGTATATCCCGCGGAGACACCAAGCCAAGAGGGGTACCAAGCTGCGATCTGCGCCCTGAGAGGCAGCAGATCAGTCGCGCTTTCCTCTCCCACGCCTTTGGATCTAAAGCGTGAGAATTCAACCCCCGGCAGGTTGACAGACGCACGACGAGAAATTACTGTGAGGGAAAAGGCCATTCGTGCGGCCACGGGAGCTTTCTACAATAGTAGAAGGAGGTCAGATTCTGCTCCTATCGAGACGTCCTACAGCGCTTCTGGTGCCAGAGATGGTTTCCTTGACCTCGACAACGCACTGGAGGCTAGCAGAATACAACACGTTGCAAACGCCAATGCCCGCCTCTTTACTGCATCTCCGCCTGTAGCCCGTGACGTGGAGGAGCAGAAAAGGAAGAGTGTTTTGCAGGCAGCTGCAGTTTCCATGGCGCGGGAAATGTATGGCATTATAGAAAGTACGGACGAGGGTCAGGTGTCTGCCGCCATCCCTGCCGCCCAAAAAGGCCATGCACGCGCACAGTTGCAGCAAACAACCAATCAAGCAGGCATCGGGTTATTGCAGAGGGCAATGAGCTTGCAAGAGACCGCTCAAAAGCGTGCTGCTGAAAAACTGGCCAGCATGCAGGATGAGACTGTCATCTACCGAGAGTACTATGGGGTTGAGCCGCAGAATACGCGTCCCAGTTTACCTCTTCGCAAGAGGAGGGCCTCGATTGACTCTGACACGTCCACGTTCGATGCAGAGCGGTCAAATGAGATTCGACACCAGATGACTAGTCTACGGTGGAGACTCGATAAGGTAGATGATCAGCGACAAAAAGATCGTGCACGGTTAATGGAAGCCGCAAGGAAGAATGTCGACGCAGTCATCCAGGACATGGAGATGCGTGCTTATGCGGAGACTGGTCGTCCTCCCCCGTCGATCCGGAAGGAACAGGAGGAGGCAGCCCTAGCCCGTGCACAGCATGATATGCAAGATATCGACTCGCGACTTGCTTATAAGGAGAGAGTCAATCTTGGGGCTCAAACGTACGTTGAAATGTCCGACGTGGAGGCGCTGGCCCGTTCACGACTCCAGCCAACGTTTGACGAAATCAATGAACGTGCAGAGGCACAGAGAGCCAAGGATGTGGAGCAACGATTGGATGAAGAAGAGAAATTACGCCATGACGCCGTAGAGCGCGAACGAGAGGCTGACACGAGGGCTGAAGAGAAACGGCAGAGAGGTAAGTGGCTCTGTATCCTGCGTCTACCTTTTACAATCCCGTGATCCCTAATTCGATCACAGAGGCCGTGAAGCATGAGATGAAAGTGAAAGAAGAAAGGTCCTGGCCCTGGAAACGGAAGTCAAAGCGAAGTCAAGGCAATGATCAACCCAGCGTTAAACATGAGACCGCAGCAGACCAAACCTGGCTCACGGCTGGGACAGCCGCCGAGGTCACACAGCAGGAGACTGTCCAGACAGACACTGTGATGGGCGATAATGAGGCCTTTGCTTCAGGCGCGGCCGCAGAATCAACCCGTAACGAGTCCACCTCGAGGTCGGAATCCAAGCTCAAAACGTGGATCAGTAAGCTGGGAAGCCGTCGGACCAGTGCCGCAGCGGCAGCAGAAGCGCCAGTAAAGGCTCCAGTAGAGGCATCTGCAGAGGCATTCGCGGCATTCACAGAGACCGCAGAGGCACCCGCAGAAATATCAGGAGAGGTAGAACGAGTTCCGAGTGAGGCCGAAGAGGTGAGGCCGACCTCGAAAGATGATGCACGGGCTGCCCCCCTCAGATCCCATCCAGTGACGGCTAATGATCTAACCGGGACGCAAGGCGAGACGGTCGATCAAACCCAGCCCGAGGAGCGGCGAACTGGCGACGCACGGGAAGTCGAGCAGGGCTCGGAGGCCATTGGCGACAAACGGTCTCGGCTGAAGTCGAGGTTCTCCAAGATTATGTCCATGGGCTCGCAGGAGTCCAAGACTAGCGGGGTTATACCGCATGACAATGAGAGTCAAAGGGTCGAACACACTGCCGCTGACGAGTTGCACCACGTTCAAAGTCTTGAAAGAGATGAGTTGCGCGAGAGTGCCGCGGAACAAGGGCTGCCAGCGCCTCCTGCCATTGGGAAACGACTGAGTAATGGCACGGGCCGTGAATCGCGATTCTCGGAAGACTTGTGATTTCCTGTATCCTTCTATTTCTGTTATCTCTATGGCGACTGAGTTTGGGTTATGTTTGTATTTTGTGGAAGGGAACCTGTACTTTGTGCAAAATGTTTAGTATCTCGAAGACTGACTGGGTCAAGGGGTTAGCCCTGAATGTATGAATCTATTTTCCCGTATATATATATATCTTACCCATGGCTATATGGATATCCATTCATTCGGGCATTCGACTCAATCCCAAGTTTCCCCGGAGGTCGAATTTAATTATTATATGACTTATGATCCGTGCGGATCAGCAGACCTACCGACAGAGTAGAAGATCCTCATACTTTCTTCATGGTGCCTCCTCACGACCCCGTCAGTTCGATCTCGACACCCCCGATCGCCCGTTTGACAATACATCAACTTTCGCGATGTCCGTCGCTCTATCAAATGACGGTCGGGATGACCGTATGTTATCCGCAACCCACGACGGGTAGTGGCTCCCCCGTACACGAACACTGAACATCAAATGGCAGTTCCTTCTCTATGTGGAAACTGAAATAGCGGAGGTTTTGTATTATTTTCCTTCTTGCTTCCTTCCTTTCTTTCACCCGCCTCTGTTCTTATCAGTGCCTATCAGGTAGCACCTTCCTAAAATGGATACAAATATATAATTTCAAGAACCAGGCGTCTCTTAACTTCGAATGTCATTTATTGTATGAGGCTGATGGTTCAAAATACTCTGATATCAGCAGGTCTTTCAACCTTTTGTGTGGCATCACATGAAGTCATCCAGAAAGTTTGGATCTCTATCGTGATTGCTGCTTCGTTGGACATTTTCTTCACTCATCAAATCATCGTAGGCGTGATCTTTCTGCCACTTGAGTTGTTCTCTTTCTCTTTTTTCCTGCTTTTCCTTAGCCCGATGTTCATCTCTTGTTTTCCTCTCCTCCCTCCGCTTCGCTTTCAAAAACTCCTCTTTTTCCACCATAAGGTCTGGGAATTTCTCCACCCGCGTCTTATTGAGCCTATTGACAATGGCATTCTCACGTTCTCGAATGTGTACTTTTCGGACCAGTTTGGGATTGTGGAATGAGACCTGACCAGTTGCCATAGACCCATGTTTCATTAGATTGGACCAAGGTGTGTAGATTATCGTAACGTTGTCCTTTTTGTTTCCTGTTCCACCAGTAAGCGTTTCCTTCGTTCCCAAACTCGGTTGACAAATACGCTAGCTGACCTTCGATTGAATTCGCCTTAGTAAGTTGCGCACAGTCGTCTAGGAGCGACTGCGGGATGTTGTCCCACGTTTCGCCATCACGGAGGCGGAGGTAAACGTGCGCGCTAGAAAGATTATCAACATGGAACTGGTCATCGCATTAGACTGCTTCAATGGGAAATATTTGCTGCATGAACGAACCCTGCACGGTAATCCAGAGATCAACCATTAGCGCTTGCGTCAGTGGTAGACTATCACATGGTCACAGTACCAGACATCCTTCTCTAGCCCATATTTTATAAGATCCTCATCTTGTAGAAAAGCGATTGTCAGCCTTGGCCGCCTCAAATGTTCGGTGATACTGGCCGTCGTACTCTCGAATTTGTCCTTCCCCACATAGATGAAAGCAGAAGGTTCAACCACGTTCGACGTAAAATAGTATACCATGTTGTGACACACTCCAGACGATCTCAGTCAAAGGGTTTTCCGCGTTGTTTCGTCAAGGTCAGTAATTAAAACGGGAATATTGAATTGCAAATTAGATAAGACAAGTGGGGAGAAATAGATTTCTTTACAAGTGGTGGGGTACTCTTGCATAACTAACTTGTACGGACATAAATTAGTCATCATTCCAATTCAATCCACCTACAGAAAATTGTGCTCGTCCTGGAATGCGGATTAATCATTGCCCTTTAGGTGATAATTATTGAAATTGAATGGCAGACGCTGTGCTGAGATAGTATTACCAGTCATCAAATATCAATAACGACATGATAACCTAGATCCAGTATTAGGAAGGAACATTCAATAGGTAGTTATGTTGAAGGCCTAGTTTAACTATTTATTGTAATTCATACGAATATGTTGATTTTCTTGCTAGAATATATTAGGCCATTAAATAATAGTTCAAGGCCATTTAACTAACTACTGTTTGAGCCTACCAATTATAAGCCCAGGTCAATTAATACTATCAGGCTGTCAGCTTGTTGGGGGTTTATTGGGTTTTTGGAGGGGTTTCACATGATCACAATGGTACTCTTAAATTGTTCTAAACTGGAATATATTTTCTGAAAAGAGAAAAGGAAACAAAGAAAGGAAAGGAATAAGGAAAACAATAGCAATCTTGGAGATGAAGAGCTTGCTGAAATAGTCCATTCGATAAGTCTTTTCTCCCACCCTTTTTATAAATTTTTTTCTCAAATATCTATAAAAAACAGAAAGTTAATGTACCATATATAAGTATTTATGCTCAGGCACCAAGACAGGTCAAAAAAAAAAAAAAAAAAAAAAGAGGTGTTGTTTATAGTAGGTATAGAGACCTACTGCCAAAAAGTAGTCAAACTTTTACTCATTCGTGCCTATAGGTGAAGATACTAACTACCTAAGTACATAGATACCCTTCCTTACTCTAACAATGTACATACACTGTACCTATGTACTGCATCAGGTAGTATCCATGTATGGTATGGTTCGTGGTAGTTAGTAGTCTGTATTTATTATTAACATCAGCAGTGTTATTTTTTATTCCTTAATTTTTCTAACCTCGGCTTGTTATTTTAATATATTCTGCGATGGCATGATCAAGGTAAGTAACACTGAATTCCATTAGATTTACTTCCTATCCCCGGTCTATGGGGTCTGCGAGTCATTTAATCTCCCTAGCCCTCAGGCCGATCAAATCAATTTAACGCAAACCTGTCCAGTCCCCACTTAACTCCTGCACTGGACCATTCGTTTATGGGTAAGTTGTACGCGCTACTGTAAGACCTCATTGGAAGCAACCTCTATATAGGCCATGGTAGTGTCAACTACGTGGCCAATTTGACCTCCCATTACAAAATTGCTTATTTTTATATACAAGAAACCCGCTTATGATCTATATCATCTCATTATATTCAATTAATTTGGTTCCGTGACAAACTACAGAGCACTCCTTATACACTACTACAATAGAGTATCCAAACTAATCCAACACCTTACACAAAAATATGTTTCATATATGAAATTTCTATTTAAAACCCAAGAATATGTAATACAATTATACAAAGACGATAAAATATACACTTCTTTTTTAAGAAGAGGGTTGAGAATAGTCAAAATCTGTCTTACGCAGCCTCAGTATAAGTAATTTCAGAGGCGTTCCAAATTAATTTCTTATAACTAGATTTTGCCATTGAAGTTTAAAACAGCAGGAAATTAAGAAGCTAGACTTCTTCTTGAGATAGCCCTATAGCTGTTCACTTGCAACTATTTGGAATCCATTAACGACGGGAATATTAAAGTACTTTTTAACTTTTAACAATCTAATTTTTTTTTTACTTTCTTTCTTTCTTTCTTTTTTGTTTTCGCTCATGCCCATGCGCTAACTACAGAGTACATATGTACAGCACGGGTGAAATTTTACCTCGTATTTCAATAGAAATCTAGATGCCCACTGGGTACTACCTATTAAGATTGAGATGCCTTCTACGGGCACCTCGGTATGTATGTCAAGTAGTAATTAATTGGCATGTATGCTCCGTATGTAAGGTAGGTATAGTTAGAGGCGAATACCCATATATTTAAACATGTAGGTGTACCTAGCAGCAGCAATGGACACAACTTGTTCCAAGGTTACTGGTTTTATTAAAGCACCTCGTCAGATCACCTGAGACCTATTACCTAAATGCAGAGTGGAATGGGACCAGCAGTGTACCCACGACCTTCCATGAGGATGGATATCTGGAGCAGCTGCTTGTTTCGGTGTCAGGTAGTGCCAACCCTACCGTGGAGCCAAAATCGGATCCTTTCCTAACATGATGAAAACCGTTACGCCAAGGGTTAAGTGCTAGATGCTGCTACAGCGGGTGAGCCCGTACAAAACCCCACCCGCCACATGGCCATTTCCAACGGGAACAGGTCCCTCATGGAAGGATTGGAAGAATGCTACGTATACTCTTCTTAGGGAAGGGGAGGGCGTTTCCCATTTGCCCTGCCTCAGAGCGTATGGTAGGTAGGTATGTATGATCCTAACGGGGAACCACTTTTCTTTGCATCTATCGGTCAAAAGAACAACAAATAAATGAAAACAGTATAGCGCAGTCCACAAATAATACCACGCAATGGCCTGTCCACAAATTACTGGGGCCAAACCAACCCAAAATACTACAAATAGTTAATGACAGCAAGCAAAAAGTAGATACTAGAGAATTCGGTCAAAAAGCTAGCCCAGGGAAGGGGGATGGAGGGGGAAAGAAAGAAGAGGCAGTCAGAAAGTAGAGCAGAAGAATTAAAATCAGTTCAAAACCAGATTTAACCCACCCCCTCCACATCTTCCCACACACACAATTACTCCCACACACGCACATTCCTTACCCCCCATGTTTCCTGATTGTAAAAGTAGCTGTACACATTTGTCCTTCGTAGCAGACTCGATCCACGATAGCCCACCCCCTGCTCCACCCAGGTTGCGTTAATTTGAAAAAGGTTCGGGGGGGGGGCCTTTGTCAAAGAGCAAATTTCACCAGGGATTTTGATGGAATATTTCCTTCCTCCCACCCCCTGCGATCAGAAATTGGGCTATTTCTCCGTAGACCATCCTCTTCAATTCCTACGGTTCTCTTTCGCGAAGTTCCTCCAATTTGAAGCCTACGACAGTCAGCATTACCTCACCACCTCAGGGAACAAATCATCCCTAGCCCACATGGCCAATTCGACATCATTGGCAAACCAAGCTTGCGTTCGACAAGCGCTAGAACACGCCCGGAACTCCGAAGATGGCCCTGATAGTCGAACAAGTGCAATCCTCGAGGCCGCCATCACAGACCTATGGCGCCGGATAGAAAGTCAGCCTGACACCTACGTACTGAACCGTGACGAATTTGCATTGTTTAATTATTTTCTGTATCGATACACTGGTTCGACTGTCGCTCAGAGTGCGGTGCAGCGGTTTTGGAACAATTATCGACCCGGCTCGAGTGCCGACGGAAGCAAGTCATAGTCAAGAAACTTGGCCGCAACATTGCGTCTTCCGTCGTCCACCGCATACATACATGCTCGTCATGCCCCGCGTGACAATCAGTCTGTCCTGGAATCTGGAATACCGGAATAAAAACTTCTCCTATTTTCTCCATTTTAACCTTTTCTTTTTTCTCTCTTTCTTTTTTACCTTGTCTGGCAGCCTTCTTCCTTCCACTATTATTTTTATTATTTTATTTCATTTCCTCTCCGCCCATTTTTACGGGCAATTCTCATGCATTCATGGTCTTGGCAAGCCGGAAGAATTATTTCTGACATGGAGATCAGAATCGAGAGAAGGGGGGAGAGACAAGAGAGACACACTCCACAGGACTATTTGTCTTTAACGGTGCCTGAATTCATTACTTATCAGCTGTCCTGAGAGTTTAGCCAAACAGGTCAATTCTCAAGGCTGAATTGGTACGTGTCCGGTAACCAGGCAGATTATTTCCGTGGGGCAAGATCAAAAACAGTCATGGCTGCATGGTATCAGATTTTGATGTTGATTTTTTTTTTTTTTTTGCCCTCCTTATTATCTCGCTTTACTATGTATAGCTGGACTACATAGTTTGCATCTATTTTTCTCGGGGCATTGTCTGTGTGATTATCTTTTCATATCTTCCTTTCTTCTTATGTCCTTAATAGATCATCATTAGGAGAATGTGCTCTGGTTTTGTTTTTTCTGAAATCATTTGCAATTTCTTTATATTTGTTTCCTCCTTTTCCTATGCTAATTTCCTTCATCATAATAGACTAAACCTGGCGTCTGCATTTTCTCTTGTACTGTGAATCTGATTTTTGGACTGCCTGTTGTCCAATGCGTCATCCTAACCTATCCACTGTTCAACGTTGTCGAGAATCCAGTAAACGCAAGAGGATCTATTGCATGTGGCCTCTTAATATTATGAGACACATTATCTCTCATCAAAATCAAGTCTGTGGATTTGTTTGGTGCCGTAGAAACAACTTAAAATGGGTTCGTCCCGATCAACATCCATTATGATATGGATAAACATCTACCAAGTCCCTAGTCAGTCCAAACCCCTCCTATATGAAATATGATGGCTACGGGATGGATCTGATATTTTCGGTCAAGGATACACATGACCTATAGGTATCATATAGATTTTGAACTCTGTATTTACAGGGACTAGGGAATTAAATATGGTGAGCCAACTACCAACACATTCTGTTCTATCACTATTACTCGCCATTATGTCACCACGATCCATGGGTCTAGATCCTGCTATTCGACTCTCTGGTTACCTGTACTGGATAGCACCATTCAAGGAGGCATGGTGGATGGACGACGCTACCTACTACAAGGGAAATCTTGCCAACGTCTTCCACACGGCACACTTCCGCGGATGCCCTCGCTGACCTGCTGGTGGGATTCTGACTAAATCAACTTAGATACCATTATCGTATTTGGAGGGGAGGGCGAGGTGCGGCTACGTGCAGGTGCCATGTATCTCATGGCTTTCTAGGCTGTTCTGGCGATAGGTACTGTTGCCATTGGATAGAACATAAAAGCATAAGGATAATCTAGTAAATTAATTGAGTTTCTTAACGCCTACTACTGGCAGGTGGCGTTTCCTACCGTTTACCCGCATTTTGTAATCAAAAGGTGCCTATACTTAGATAGTATGTACAACCAGAAGCATAGGTAGAGCCATATGTATAGTCTAAAGATAGCGAATGCCCCTTTCTCTTAGGTTTCAGTTATTTTTGTACGATATAGCTTGCTGCAAGGCTATATATAGCTTGTCTACTTTTATAATATTGGTGTAGAGGTCTCTTAGAATTTTCCTAGGAATGTCATAGTCGCATAGGACTGCAGGTATATAGAGCCCCTACGATAAGATGATTCATCTAAAAGCTTAGGATAATTCGTGCTACATGGACAGGAAGGAGAAATTGGGCTCCGCGTTACATGGCGATACTCCTACCAAGCAGTATACCGAGGCTACACTCCCTAAAAATAAGTGGTTGTGTAGCAACGGGAAGAAGTGTATGTATAAACTAGGTTGATGCTTTGAGTTCTTTCGCAGGCACAGGTTTGAAATTTGAACGACCCTCCCTACCGCTCGTTTCTAGAAGACAAATGGAAATCATTCTTAAAAATCAATATTCATGTTTTGGGTCTCAATAACTGTACAGAAATTCTAAGTATGTATACATGGCCTGTTATATATGGCATGGCCATCCTATTTATTGGCTAGAATCCAAGGCAGTTAGCTTGCTAGGCGCCTCAGGGTGAATATCACTATCAAGCACATCGGCAGGGGGGTCTGGGCCTGTCAATCAACACTATCCCAACACCAAAATTTCTGGAACTATTATTACTCACTTGTCCTAGAAAACGTTTTGTGTTCTGCGATGTCCACCTCTTTCACCCTTCCAGATTCGACCTCCGCTCTGGATAATGCAAGAAAATTCTTGGGAAGACCCATGGAGGAGAGAAACCGGACGCCCTCTTTCCATTCAAGATCCTTTCGGTTACTGTCCCATTTTAGCTCCTCACCCATCAAGTCAATGATATTAGGAAGAGCTTCAAGTGCTGCTTCGGCATTGAGGAACGCCAGGCGCGTCCTACGAGCAATAACATCGACTGCAGTCTGTGCATATTCGTGGCGAACAGCATAGCGAACTTCACCGTCGACGAAGGGGTATAAGGTCGAGATCCGTTTTCCTCGAACAGGAAAACGAGCATTAGTGGGGGAAGACAAAGCTGCAACCTGCCAAGCCCGGTCACCATATGATTGCGTGAGATGTCGGGCCACGTCTGTCTCGAGCCCAAAGTGCTGGATGAGGTTGATGAAAAGTGTATTGGAGTATCCATGAGCTCCAATCAATCTGACCTGATGGGTTTGGCAGGAACCATCAAGAACAGCACCATCGGCAACCAAACCGCTTCCACCAGCACCACTGATGTCCGGAGCCTGCGACACCGGACGAGGCTTCAGATCAAACACTTTAACAGCTTCATCTACAGCTTCTTCCGCCATTTGGCGATAGGTTGTCCACTTTCCACCAGCGCACGTTAATAACCCGGAGGGGGAAACAGAAATGAGGTGGTTGCGCACTAGAGCCTCGGAGCTCTTCACTTTCGGATCACGGACTAAAGGCCGAATACCAGACCAAGCAGCCAGCACATCACTTCGCTCAACGTTGATATCTGGAGCCAGATAGCCGCGAACCTCTGAAAGAATCCAGTTGATATCTTGTTCGGATGGTTCGGGCTGAGTCGTAATCATCGTTGGGTTGTCTGTGGTGCCCGCGATTGTATTGCCTTGCCAAGGAAGGAAAAAGATGACGCGTCCATCAGATGTAGAGGGATCAATAAGACCCATGTCTGAAGGACTGTAATAGCCTGGAAGGATGACATGGACGCCAGAGCTTGGCGCTACAATTTCCTTCACTTCCTGGTCGTCCATTTTTCTGATTGAATCTGTGAAGGGACCGGTTGCATTGATAATCCCCTTCGCCCGTATAGTGAATTCATCGGCCTCTTGCCCATTCTTTTCAGAGATCACATCTTTTAATTGAGCGCCATTCAATTTACCGGATGCATCCTTAGTTAAGCCAGTCACCCGCATATGGTTGACAACAGTACCACCATACAACGCTGCTGTCATTGCAAGTGAAACGTTCATTCGAGAATCATTGTGAGCACCATCTAACGTATATGAGAACTTGAGGGAGATTTAAAAGGGCTTGGTTCTGGGTGGTCACGTACCGTAGTAAACCATGGCGCCGAAAAGATTATCCTTTCTTAGCATCGGGAATGCGTCAATCGCCTTACTCTTTGGAAGAAAATAAGAGCTTTCAATTCCCTCAGATCCTGCCAAGTAGTCATAGAACTTCGTTCCGGCCCAAAAATAGGGCGCTTGCCACCACTTTTGCACAGGAACCATAATAGGGAGCCAGCTAGACAAGTGAGGAGCTGTGTTTAGAAAATACTTGCGTTCCCTCAATGCTTCCTTCACGAGTTTATACCTGGAAATCCCCAAGTCATCAGCATTCACGAATCAGTAGCATATCACCAGTATGGGAATGGTTTGAGAAACTGACTGGCTATAATCGAGCTCCCATACAGCCTTTTCTAGGTAACGGACCCCGCCATGTACCAACTTTGTACTCTTGCTGCTCGTTCCAGCACTGAAATCGTCTCCCTCAACAATGGCCACTTTCAGCCCACGTGTCGCCGCATCAAGGGCAATTCCAGAACCCGTGGCACCGCCACCAATAACAAGGAGATCATATTCAGAGCTATCCCCGGACGAACTGCGCTTGAGGTCTTGGATCTGCTCTAGACGTGACTTAATTGTAGGGAAACTAGGGGGTACAAGCTTGCCCTCGTGATAGCCTGGAGGTGGAACGGCGGGAGCTTCGGAACCCGGAATATTTCGTGGACGATAGGAGACATAGAGAACACTTGCTCCCGCAGCGGCAGCAGCAGAGGTGTAAAGGAGAGGTCGCAAAATTCTGCGAGAATGACGGGCAGCCATTATACTCGAACGAAATTCAGGTCAATGAGACAGAGCAAAAATGCCTAAGGACAAACGTGGGGTGGTTGCGGTGCTCTAGATAATAATACTTTTTTGTTCTTGAAGCAATTTGTTATAGAAAACTATGTTCCAAGACTTTAATGCCTGTCCATGATCAGAGAGTTCAAGCAAATGGCCAAGAGGAGGTGAGACCAGAAGGGAATAAGAGCATACATGGACAAGGGTGGCAGGTAATGAGGGTAAGTAAGAAATCGAAATGGTTTAATATCATACCTTTCAGAAAAAGAGAGAATGTGCCAATTGACGCCAAAGAGACAAGATAAGAAGAGTATGGAGAGGGCCAAGGGAAGATGAAAAATTTAGGGGTATGTTAAGGGATTGAATACAATTGGAACTGGTCCAGTAGGCGGAAATGAGGAAGAGGAGGTTCGAGTGAGAGTCAATGGCTTCAGACAGGAAGAGTGGAAGGAGACAAATGGGCAAGGGAAGAAAGGAAACGGTGAGATGTGCAAAACTTATTTGATTGGAATGCCGGACTACCTGTCCAAAGTTGAATCGCCGGGTAACCTTCCACCTGGAGCTGCGTCATGGACGGATCGTTGGTTAAGGAACTCTTCCAGCAGGAAATGGGGGCGGGTCCGATGACGATTCTTCTGTCCCACCAATTGTAAGCTCGGCACCACCGGGTACTGGTGGGGCCCTCCATTGATCCCGTGATACAGGCAGCATCCCGAACCACAGCACCTGCATGTGACCGGCAAAGATTTGTTGCCGTTACCAAGAAAAGGCGTAGGGGAGTTCCAAGGTATATAAATAGTTTACATCTTGTTAGGAGAGTGCTCCATAATTACTCTGATACTAACCAGAAATAGATATATTGGTCGATCAAGTTTTTATTTCTGTGCACCTGACAATTTCTTAATTAATTAGCAAATGGTTCTAATCACGCAATTACTTTTAATAAACCTAAACTTTTACTTTTGATCTGCCAACTCTGTGCTGATATGCCATGGGCTATTTTTATAAAGAACATATAATCTGAGAAATACGGTACTTTGTTTAAGATAGAATTCAAGCCAAATATTCTGATAAATTATTAAGCTACACCTGCATTGAATATGTTTTTGATTAGGCTAATATAATGGGTTAGTTAACAGCTTTGCACTGTGCCCTACTTACAATAAGTGGGGAAATTTTTCTGTCTCTCTCTATTTTAGCCCTTCCTTTTCAAGTTCTGGGTTTGTTGGCCCACTCCTTTAGGTCTGTGAAGCAGTTCCAGGCCCTTAAAGTGGTACAGCCAGGATATACTTACCCAGGTAATTAATTATATACTCCATACTCAAATGATGCATTCCAAAATTATCTCCCCCTCCCAAAACCCCTTCCAGGCTCCCGCTTCCAGGATTGCAAGCAGCTCTGTATCAAGACACTTTAATTAATCTTTTATTTTTTAAAAAAAAATAAAAATAAAATAAAATTATATGTACTATAATTTAACTTTTATGTGCAGATTTTTTTCCTCATCTAGTCCTCTTCTTTTTTCCCTGTGTCAGATACCTTATCAGTGATTTATTGTTATAGGTACTTGGCTAGAAGTACGGAGTACTGCCCACTTGCAACATTTGTAGGTACTACAACAAGGCCCTTTAATACTACGGGAATTGGGCTATACTACGGCTCCAGTTGGCAAGTGATATAAAATGCACCTCACCTTCGATACTAAATAACATCAGTTTACACAGAGGATTTGTCAAGGCGGCGACTTCAGACAAGCTAACCAGAGTTTCTTTAGTGGAACTATTATGTGATATCAAAAAATTCCCATACTAGTCCCTGTGTATCACACGGTCCCCCAATTATGTTGCCATCTAATTGATTACCATCTATACCATACCCAGGCAAACATATAGATACGGTAGTCCTGAGCGATTAAATGCCTTGAACAGAAAGTATTAGTTTCCACGACTTAATTCTAAGGTGTGATTCACCAGACCATCTGATAAATATGAACCAAAAATCCTGTTGTCGCCTAGTATAGTTCGATCCATGCTGGATAGTGGCAGTGGTACTTCTTGGAGTCTAATACTGATGACATCATTTAATGTGTGCTGCATGAAGGGCGGAATATTTCCGGGTGCGGAAATTCTTCGGTTGCTTGAGCGTGTTGATAATGGATTCATCAGTTACCCCAGCTTTTCTCCCCACAAGGGGGTGTGGGGTTAGAGCTCAAAACGCGGCTGACTCGGCCTAGAGAATAAGAGCGGAGCGGAAAAGTTCCTTCCTGTAGGAGAAGAGACGTCAGAGTTCTGCCAGTCTAACGCAGTCAAGAGATGCATGGCTGTCCTATATTAATCCTGCCCGACCTTGCACTTTTCTTTATTCTCCTAGGGCTGACAGCACTTAACAGTGCAACGATATCGAACGGAAAGGAAGAAAGAAGGGAAATTCATCATGGCTATATCAGCAGCACTATTAATACTACGCGAGAGCATCCCCCAATCACATTTACAGCTATTGGCCACTGTCACCTTGGTTGTACCTGTCCTTTATGTCGCTATCAATGAATTCATACGTTACTCCGCACGTGTTCCGGGAATTAGAGGGCCCCATGGTCTACCAGTGATTGGAAACCTTGCTCAGATCCGCAAAAATGCTGCTGAACAATACCGGATATGGTCAAAGACATACGGATCCGTCTATCAAATTCAACTGGGTAATATTCCAGTTATCGTGGTCAACTCAGCAGCAGCAGCCAAGGTGCTCTTTGGACAAAATGCGCAAGCTCTGAGCTCGAGGCCTGAGTTTTACACTTTCCACAAAGTAACCACTCCCTTGCTCCCTTTCCTTCTTCTCGATCCTACAGATCGTAAGAGACTAAGACCTAACATAGATTCCAGATTGTATCCAATACGGCTGGTACTACAATCGGAACTTCACCATACAGCGAATCACTGAAGAGACGCAGAAAAGGAGCTGCATCGGCTCTGAATCGGCCGTCCGTGGAATCCTATGTCTCACACTTGAACGTGGAATCCAAAGCGTTTGTGTCAGAGCTTTTCAGGTATGGAAATGCCGGCAAAACACCAGTTGATCCAATGGCAATGATCCAACGCTTGAGTCTGAGCCTGGCTTTAACTCTTAATTGGGGAGTACGCGTATCATCTCAAGAGGAAGACCTGTTCGATGAGATAACCCACGTCGAGGAAGAAATTAGCAAATTCCGGAGTACCACAGGCAACCTGCAGGACTATGTCCCTCTCTTGCGTCTTAATCCATTCAACAATAACTCCCAAAAGGCAAAGGAGATGCGAGATCGCCGTGATAGATATCTCAATTCTCTCAACCGTAATTTAGACGACCGGATGAGGAAAGGGGTACATGAACCCTGTATCCAAGCAAACGTGATCCTTGATAAGGATGCTAAGCTAAATTCAGAAGAGCTCACCTCTATCAGTTTGACTATGTTGTCGGGAGGGCTTGATACAGTCACTACACTCGTGGCTTGGAGTATCGGCCTTCTCGCCAAACGGCCAGATATTCAAGACAAGGCCGCAAAAGCCATCCAAGAGATGTATGGCCATGACCAGCCAATGTGCGACGCCGCCGATGACCAGAAATGTGTGTATGTTGCGGCAATGGTGAGAGAATGCCTTAGGTGTGTTTCTCTTTACTCTCTTCTCGTGTATGTCCCATTTAAGAGAAAAACGAAGTTAATGAAGTGGGCAGATACTATACAGTTCTACGTTTAGCACTTCCCCGTACCTCAATTCGAGATATCACTTACAACGGCACTGTAATCCCTAAAGGAACCGTGTTTTTCTTAAATTCATGGGCCTGTAATATGGGTAAGCCGCTTCTTGGATTGCGTCTTCACCCCACACAAACCAAGTTTGTTTATTCCTAATTCCTGGTAGATCCTGAAGTCTGGAGTGATCCCGATGAGTTCAGACCAGAGAGATGGATGGAACAACCTGATGCGCCAATGTTTACTTATGGAATGGGTTATCGTATGTGCGCAGGCTCACTCTTAGCAAACCGCGAGCTGTATTTGGTGTTCATGCGAACACTCAGCAGCTTCCACATTCAGCCGTACGACGATATAGACTGGCATCCTGTTAATGGAAATTCAGATCCTACTAGTCTGGTAGCAATTCCGAGGAGATACAAGGTCATGTTCATCCCTAGGAATGAAAAAGCGCTCTCCAATGCTCTGGCTTGAATAAACTCAACTTATGGATGCATTCAGACATGAGTGGTTTGTCCTAGCCTCGTTGCCTTGGGACCCCATTCAATTGGACTTCTATCATTGATGCCCAGTGAACATTAACCTAAATACAACAATCTAAATCCAATTTTTTTTTCCTTACTTCTAATTTTCCTTACACGTCTCTCTGTGGCCGCTGGGTATTTGGGCAAATGCTGCATGCTTACACGTCCGCTACGAATGTAAGTGTTATCATGTTTATCTGATTCCCAGACGATTAGCAACGAAGTCTGTTATGATATCCGGGGCAATACAATAGCGAACCAGTTGGCTCCTTCTACTTGGCATGGCAATTTCTTAGATATATCAATTATACCGTACGGAGTATGGAAAGATGAAAGCATACTATCCAAGTACGCCTAAGCAACTACAAGCGCTACTCCGCCTGCGGGTCGCTTATGACCTTTACGTGGTATCTCATTGCAATTATATTTTCAATGTCCTATTACTAGTCCACGAAGTATCTAGCACACCTAAAGAGAGGCCCGCAAAAAAAAAAAAAAAAAACCCTAAAAATACAATCAATATAGAAAAATAAATATTAGGAACGTCTGTCTATGGTACTCTTCACTGCTCACCATGAGATCTATGGATCACTTATTAACTAACGTAACCGGAAAGCGAACGAGCCGCCTTACCTGTTTCTACGCGCCATCTTATTTGAAGCAATTCAACCACCCACCATGCCTCCAAAAGCGCATATAAATTTGAAAAATTCAGCTGAGCAAGAGGAAGGGGATCTTATTAGCAATATCTGCTTTTGGGAAAAGAAGAAACCAGCAATATTCGTCAAGTTGCACATATTTATTATGTCCCCCGTACAACTCTTCAACACCGAATAAATGGACGTCTATACTTGGCAAAAGTATGCGCAAATAGTTATAAAATGACTCCAAATAAAGAGTAATCACTTGTACAATGGATATTATTATTAGATTAACATGGAACTGCTCCCCGGCCAATCTCACATATATGAAATAGTGGATTTTTTTTTTTTTTTTTTAATAGCTAGGCATGATATCACATCCTTTCAGACTGTTAGTGATAAATGGGTATACAACTTTGTTAAACAATGTGATAAGCTTAAATTAAAACATTCTCAATGATACAATCATCAGCGCGCTAAATGTGAGGATCCTAAGCTTATTAGGGAGTGGCTTGATCGCGTACAAATCACTACAATACAACATGAAATTGCACAAGATATCTATAATTTTAATAAAACTGGCTTTACAATGGGCCCAGTATCTACTTGCTAATAGAGCTAATATGTATAAATAGCCATTTCTAGTGCAGCCAGATCGTATTATCTTTAAAGAAAAAGTCCACATAGACGGCTAGTATAAGACCTTACCAGATAACTGGAAAATTGAAGTTGGTTAAAATAAATAGGCTACTAATAAAACTGGACTGCCCTCGCTTTAAAAGCTTTTATCTCTGCTACGGCTGGCCGTACGACTGGACAATATCACTTACAAGTTTTAATAGCTAGGAAAGCAAGCATTTATAATTAAAAGGCTACTTAGGGCGCGTACACAAAGCCCTCCATCTTCTTTGGAAGTGCGATTAGACAAAATTATTAGAGAATATAAAATGGCTCTAAGACTACTGTTTTTTACCAAAATAGTCCAGATTTTACAGGCGGAAATTAAAATAACATGTTAAAAAAAAAAAAGCAACCAAGACAACAGATAGCTACTACAGAGGGACTTTCTATGTAGGAGGCCCAGGAGTATATTCATACAACAACAGAATAAGGTCCAAGAACGTCAAACTACTACACAAGTAAATCAAGGACAATCTTTAGTTAAACGAGTACGGTCGCCACTGCTGTGCTTTAATTGTCATATTCGGGGTTATACACGGAGGCAATGTACTAATCAATGTAGCAATTGATTTTCATATTGAAATGCATATATTATCTATTTGGGTGTTTTGAATGGCTTCCTTTTCACCGATCAGGAGAGGTGGCTCCCTCACTTTCCGTTTACGCTAGTTACTGATTATGCAGTACATGAGCATTATTTGAGATATTACTGCATTGAAATTTTCCTACCATGTACGTAGATGTTGATATCTCAGAGATTTGCCTGGGTTACTAGCTACCCAGGTAGTGAGTGACCTTCGTTTTTTAGTCCAGTGGAATTATTGAAACTAGGCACTATCTTTGTCTCGCATTCCCTTAAATACTATCATGTGCTCCTTAAATACCAGAGGCTTGTATTCAAATAACTAGGTAGTTAGGTGCTATTATGTGGCTATTTAATATAGGTTAGAGAAAGCTAGGGTTGGTACAGAGTACTAGGCACCTTGGGTAGCCGACTCCTGCTCCTACTCCACAGACTACGTACGGTGTATTTACTGTGCCTAGTACCTACTGTGATGCAAGAGACATGTAATTCAACTAACTGAGCAATTTGATTCGACTAGTACGATACTAACTGAATCCACAAAAACGAGATGATTTCTATGGAAGAAGGAAAAAGTGCGTGGGTGACTATGGCCGCAAAATAAGATGGCGTGCAGAACGCCCCTTCCGAATAAGGCAATTACCATACAAGGAAATTAGTGCCTAAGGCAGACTTCACGCCGAAGCCGTAACTCTAAATGTATGAACAAGCGCCACAATGTCTGAAAATTACCATACCAGCAACTTTGAGCCTTGCAATCACATGCTCCTTACCAGCCACTCCTGCTTAGTGATCAGAGAATATCCAATCCAAATACTACTATGCTGGACACAATACTTCAGTGTTGAATTTAGTTATCCAAGAAAATCTAGAAGCCTTCCTAGCGTCATGTTCTCAAGGGCGGCATTATCACCTGTACGCTAGCCACCACTCTCTCATTGCTTGTTCTCTATACGATATCCTTTCTTGTGGTGTCTTCCAGACTAACCAGGACCTCCATGTAGGCTTTTCGATCTTGTTCACGATCGTCATGCATCTTACCGCCGTGTTCTACGGGTTTGCGCTTGCCCTCGGCTTTTCATGCTCGGCTACTGTCATCCGAAACAAGGTCAGCGATTAATAAAGCGATTGGTTCTGCCCCAGTGGTACTCTTCATGAAGGGTACCCCAGAGACTCCACAATGCGGTTTTTCTCGGGCAAGTATTCAGATACTAGGTCTACAGGGAGTAGATCCAAAAAAATTTGTCGCATTCAATGTGTTAGAGGATCCTGAACTGCGCCAAGGTAGGTTGATATATAGCGGCATTCAGTACCCCCATGCACTGATGTCCTTTGAATTATATAGGGATTAAAGAGTATTCTGATTGGCCGACAATCCCACAACTATATCTCGACAGGGAGTTTGTTGGTGGTTGCGATATTTTAATGTCCATGCACCAGAATGGGGAGCTTGCCAAAATGCTTGAAGAGAAAGGTGTTTTGGTGGCTGTCGATTAAGCCAGGTGTTTAGAACCTCCAGCTATCTACTGCTCGTCTACCCTCTCTTTCTCATTGTGTCATAAAATATAAGGTTAATATATGTGACAACAACTGCCTATGCACATCATGAAATAAAGTAGTAATGGCTTTCTTTAAAGCTGCCTCCACTCCATTTCCCAGTTGTAGGCATAAATGTGCACCTTAATGCATAGCATGAGACTAAGTAATTCATATACACCAATCAGCAAGTCCCACGAAAGCACTTCAACCATAGTATCATCGACACTCCATTTTAGTCTAGTACCGGTCTAGTTCATTTTCCTTAGCCTTCTCTAAATCTTCAACGATACCTTTCTGCAACTTAGCACGTTGCCTTTCTTCATATGCCTCCCGGCTCTTCAATATTCTTCCAACGATCTCTCCAGCATTAACATTTTGAAAGGGATGGTTGCTTGTTTCTCTGAATATTCCCATCCTTTTGGGAGCAGAGTATGGGTCATAGGTGAGAGGTATAAAAGTCGTAGGGCCATGGTAAACTACGTCCGGAACGCCTAGTGGCATTGCTCTTAAGTAAGGTTCACTTGGAGAAAATGGGGCAGAGAATATAACGGCATGTATGTACTTTAGGGAAGTCAACGGAAATGTCTTTTGATGTAGAAGAAGAGGAGGGTCACTTACGCGACACTGTAGAACACAAAGCCCACGTTCAAAAATGTTCATGATAGGGTAGTTAAGTCCTTTCCAATAGTTAATCACATCGTCGTCATGGATACCTGCAACAATGTAAGCTGGACCATAGTCTTCTCCGAATTCGTCGAGTCGCTTTTTTCTCTGGTCTGGATCGTACCAGCTACGCTGACGACCGTCTACCTCCTCGTGGGATAAGACTTGTCTAAGAAATTCAATATGGCCGGATGAGAAAAGGTCAAACCCTCCGTCGACATAGACAATCCGTTGTCCTGGTTTGGATGACTTTCCTTCCACTAGCGCTTCGAAAGAGCCCGATTCTTCGACGGAGTTGTCCAGCTTCGCCGAGCTTGGACCAGTCCAAATCCAAACAGGAGGGCCAGGCCGAAGGCCACTCTCATCTGTTGCATAGTCGCGGATCTGGTGCATGAGGAAAGTGGCTGATTGCTTGCGCTCGTCCTGGTTCCCGGATCCCTCGTCGCCAGCAAGGGTGCTTTTTACGCTTTTTACAAAGTGTCCTTTTGTGCATAAAAGCATACGGCCGACTAGATCAGTTGTCGAAATACCCGGGGTCCTTTTGACCACCCGGAAACGGCCAGCGGCCTTGACAAACCGATAGCAATCATTCCCGTTGCTATCCGAAGTAATATCGTCACCATGGACGACAAATTTGCACCCATAGTGAGAGACCCATGGCAAAAACGTCACATAGGGAGCAAAGGGCACACAGCGGGTTACCCAACGACATGCCTCCACCGCAGCTACCCTGAAATCAGAAGCCGTATGTCAGCAGGCAAAACAGGGCACTTGTGGGTGGAGCAATGGACCTTTCTTTTAATGTCATAACAGTAGGTCCCTTGTTCTCTAGAATTGCTTCATCGGAGTGAACACCAACATAAAGCTCATTTCCCAATCTACGTGCCTGAAGCATCGCTCCCGCATGACCTATAAGTCTCATTTAAATTAGTCACTGCTGGATGAGAATGAGGGCTGACTTCTCACCATGATGGCTAAAATCAAAACATCCATCCACCCAGATACGATGCTCTGAGATGGGCACATCTTCCTGAGGATCCACAGGCCACTCCCCAGCTAATGGGACTATATCCTCTGGTGAAGTACTCATCCTGGAAGAATTAGGAAATGTAGGCAAAAAAAAATAAAAAAAATAAGCAAGTCTGAAGGCTCTATAAGTTTTTTTTTTTCTTTTATTTAATACTTCTTTTGTGCGCCCTGCACCGGTCGTATTGAGCGACGATGGCAACGACTTGAGAATATGTCGATACGAGGGAGGGTTGAGGAGGGGATGCTGGGGTAAAGGGCGGTAAAGTATCATGTCAAAAGACAAGAGATGCAGACACACTCTCACTACAATTGTAATATTATATGTACAGCACGCTCCCCTAAATATTGGACGATATTAATAATAAAATGAAATACTAAGCCATGTGATAATGCTGTAAATTCATCCAGAAATCCATAAATTGCAGTACTGGCTATCGTCTGGTCTACATAATCCAGGGGCTAACTACCAAAGTGGGGACGGATCTTATCTGCAAAGGAGCAAACGGGCAAACTCCCACTTCCCCATACCCAGCATTCATACTGCTGTTATAACTTCCAAGCCTCTGGCAGTTGTGAATGATTCCACAAGCTATGAGAAACAGGTCTTGCGTTTGTAACAGAGCCATTTGATTGCCTCGCCATACTACCTTTACCTACTACCACGCGAGCCAAAAAATGATCTCATCTACATTCGCCCCTAGCTTGTCCCGACGAGACACTGGCAAATCAAGCATAGGGCATGACAGCGGCATAGGAACTGCTCCTGCACCGTTGACAAGTGGAGGTGGATCATTCGGGCCGCAGAGTGCTACTGCAATTTATCAACATATCCATGATATGGCTACAAAACGAATATCTACTCTGGACTATCTAAGGAAAGCGTCAGTTGCCTCTCTCTTTCGGAGTTCCTTCAAAGGAGGTGTTTTGTGATTGGGAATTTGGACATCGCTGATTGCTCCATAGCCATGAAGGCCGCATTTATTGGTTCAACACTGTGCACTTCTCCCGCGCCGATATTAGTCGAATTCCTTACTTTGAAGCTCGTAAACTTTCACGTCGCGCCATTAACTATCTCCTGCTCGGTTTATCACTTCCACCATTGCTGGACGTCAGTTCAAGTCCTGCGGAATATCTCCGAGCTTTGAACGCTCTTTTGGTTGAGTTTGAAGCATTCCAACAAGTCCACCCACCAGATGGAAGCTCATCATCAACCTTAGCCAGGGCAAGGATTCCACAGATGTTCAAAAGGGCTGCGCATGCTGGGAATAAAACCAGAAGAGCCAGTTCAGCTACCGAAATCGGTCTGCCTATGCAATCCAGCGACCCTTCTGACTTGAAAGGCATGACGGGAAGTATTTCCTCATCTGCCACGGCAGCAGCTGCTGTCATTTCATTTCCTCACACAGAAGCCTCGGAACTTCTTCCCGGCGAGGAATATTCTTATCTCTTGACGCCATCATTGCCTTTTGAGCCGGACTACTTCGAGACGTTCGTAACATTATGCGACGTGTTAATAGACTGTTACACCCGGCTTGCCTCCTTGATATCAGCTCCCTCGGTATGCACAGTTAGTTTGGGTGAGATGTTTTCCAAGGCGGATGCCAAAATTCGAAAGATTACGGTTGCGGGTATTGTACGAGAATTTGAAGATGCAAGTCGAAATAATGCCAAAAATGAAGTCTTTGGGGTTAGCCGCGTTGTCCTTGGTGGTCTTCTAGGTTAATGTGCGATGGGCCCTTCCTCTCATTACACTCGACAGGATCGCTTCCTAATATATATGGCTTACTTGCTTTAGTGGGTTGGTAGGCCAGGAAGATGGATGTAATATATACCGGCAGACTTCTCTTATATGTTCAGTAGATGAGGATGCAGTTTTAAACTAACGCTTCAGTGACTGTTGTCTTGAACCCTGCTGCTCTATGGATACTAGGTTTGAAGAGGAGCAGATGAAGCAGCAGGTCAATCAAGAGGATTTAGAGATATCTATAACATTTATAACATGTTCCTCATGAATAGGGAGCCGTTAAACCTATATACAAAAGAGCCAGGGCTGGTAAGAACACATACACGGATAAAGCGAAAAAAATAAAGGGACAAAAAATCGCAACAAAGATACCCAGTCTTAAAAGCAAGAGGGGAAGAAGGTAAAAACGCCATATCACACCATTCGCTTGGAAACAAGTCAAACTGACGCCAATATATGCAAACGCTCGATGTGATGATGGTGCATGGGACTGTAACAAGCGCCATGAACACCGATGGGATGGGGAAAGAGATGAAAAAAAAAAAAAAAAACTAAATCTTTCAATGCTGTAGCTTTTGTTCATGTTCACGCTGCTCACCAAAAACTCGTCGACTCATTTGGAGAACAGCTTCAAACCCCTCCCTGCCCCTCTTGGCATTTTGGCTGAATCTCTCTACACTCGCCTCTTCAACCTTGTTCTTAATCTTCTGCCAACCACCGCATAGCGCAGTGATCTTCGCCTCTTGATTGAAGCTCGTAGTAAATGCTGGTTCCGCTGAAGACGGCTGATATATAACTGTCTCTCGAACGCTTAGAACATTGGACCACGTAAGATTAGTGGAGCACATTGTGACTTTCTTCAAATTTGGATCAACATATGAGATCTCGTAAACATGCGAAGTAGCGCTGCCTCCAAAAAGTGAGAGAACCCATTGTGGTACGGACTGGTTGCAGGTTATAAGGCGTTCTGTACGCAACTAAGACAAAGTCAGCAACTTTTTGTTTTGGAATTCATTGGACAAGTCTTAAAAAATAAGGAACTGAAGACACGTACAATGCCAGTAGCCGAATCAACAGTTCTGGATAAGGTATCTACTGCCACGACGTGAGGAGACTTGTCATTCCAAGGGCAATATTTGCGCCAGTTTGCAGTTGAAACTTCCTCCCACGAATAGTCGAATGTACATGTTGAAGAAAAGACCTTCATGTTTGAGATATGCAGGAGTAGGCGGGCAGGTGTAGTCCAAGTGAACTGCTCTGTGGGTGTAATAAACCCTCTGCACTTGCAGAGCTCGGATCTAATAATTGATCGCCACACGAGTGGGAAAAAAGGGAGACAGTATTAAAGCAATCAAATATCTCTAAGAAACAAAATCAAATAGAATCATGTCTAGGAGTGGGAAGTAGAACACAAAGATAAGCGTTGAGTGGCAATCCGCTATGAGCAATAGAGAAATGCTCTTTTTCCCTTCAAAAAAAAAAAAGGCTTTTGCGCCGGTATTTCCCGGTATGGTACTGAGTGGTACGGGGTACAGACGAGAGCACTTTGTGTACTAGCCAGTGCTCCACCAGTGTAATTAGAACCTTGCTGACAAAACTCATCAAATCTGCTTTTTAGTTGCTACTTACAGTGAATGCAATGGCTAGAGATAAGATAGAGTAGGGTTTAAGAAAATGGGGAATACTATTGCTATATGTATGTGCGCTCTGTGTGTGTGTGTGTGTGTGTGTGTGTGTGTGTGTGTGTGTGTGTTTACATAGACGAAGCCCCCCTGCCTTTTCTTACCCGCGTTCCTACGCATTTATAATTTTACAATGTATACTGTATGTTTGCATACAGAGCACTATCCATTGATATATGTAGTACTGTACCTACCTACCTCCTCTTGTATGTAAATATCAATGGAAAGATACTGTACTGTACTAGGTCCATATTGGAATGTAGGAAGAATTGGAGCCAAACTCTCCTCCCCCTTAGTTCCAAGCTTCCAACAGTCCGGGTGATGTGCTCAAGCTACTCCATACTACAAATATTACGATACATTCACACTCTGACTAGCCACAGTCTATGTCCAAAGTCGGATACTAATTCATATATCCAACTAATTCCAACGCCAGAGACATACTTCGAACTTTTGAACAAATCCTAGGAAATAATGGTCGAACTGCGAAAGCGCAAGGCCCAGGCACAGGCCCCTGTGACAGAGAAGAGAAACAAGAAACATCACAATTCTGCAGTGAAACAAGATACACGTGAAAAGAAGCCAATCTCAACCACTCCTTCCGAATATGTTCCCAAGGTTGGCGACACAATAGTTCTGAATGATTTCGGCGGACAAATTGAAACGAATGAGGGCAGGCAAACCACGTTGAAGGACCTTGTTGAAAACAGCCAGACTGGTGTTATACTGTTTACATATCCAAAAGCCTCAACTCCTGGCTGTGAGTCAATCAATAACCTCCAAATTCCTTTTATGTATTGATTGAATTGTTGTTGTTGTTGTTGTTGTTGTTGTTGTTGTTGTTGTTGTTGTTGTTGTAGTAAATCTGTTTAAGCAATAAAGCATTTCAAGAATGAAGGCTTATTTTGTTCAAGGTACGAAGCAAGCATGCATGTTCGGCAATAATTTTGATCACTTGACCTCGACTGGTTTATCAATCTATGGACTGTCGGCGGATTCAGCAAAGGCAAATACTACGTTTAAAACTAAACAAAGCCTCCCTTACCTTCTACTCTGCGACCCCACATTCACTCTTATCACAGCCCTGGGTCTCAAAAAGTCGCCCAAGGGTATAACCAGGGGTGTCTTTGCCATTAATAAAAAGGGTAAAGTTCTATTGTTACAAGCTGGTGGTCCAGATGGAACTGTAGAGGCTGCTCGGCAACTAGTTGCAACTCTCGCAGTCAAGGACGCCGAATAAATAATAAGCTGTACCACCCCTATCCCGGCAGGCGGCGGAGGGCAGAAAGAACTAGCAATATTTATTGGTTTTAAGAGCCGTGTGTACCAGAAGGGGAATTGTTGCCCATGTGGTGAATTCTACATATTCATTTTGTGTTGATTACAGTTTACGACCTCTCTAGCCAACCTTTGGATATATAATATGCTCTATATAATGCTCATAGTATTAAAATTACAGGGTGCATAACTTAGTTTTCTACTATCTTAGTAATTCAGCGTCAAACAAAGCTGACAATGGTAGTACTATAGTTTCATTATAACAGGGATTCCTTAATGTACTGCAAGTCATATGCAAATTAACTACTCTTTTATTCAGTCCACCCTTTCTGGTAAATGTTAGGAATCATATAACCGTCATCTCAGTACTTCAACAAGAGTACTTACGGAGTATTGGATGTCGGGAGTATCATTGTTCCGTCCTAGCGTTCCGCTCAATATTAGTTATCCCAGTAGGAACTTCGGCTCTCCCCAAGACACATCAGAAATCATTGGTTTGTCTCTACCGAACGCAGCCATTCTAATTTCTTGACTAGGTATTTATGAAGACTCAGTGTTGAGCTGATTTAAATCTGCAGAACTGGAATATTATGGTGCTCATACATGAATTTGTACAGGATCTTAACCCATCATGGGCCGCGGCTTTCTCAACGCGGCCAAGTCTGCGTCAAATGTTGTATCCGTCCATAAGGTATGGAGACCTAGCAGAACTCTCGGTATTTAAATTCAGAACCTCTTGTTTTAACCTACATCAGAAATACACCCTCCAATCTACCGGGGTATGGGAACGTATCCGCCGTCTACTCTCTATTGATCCCAATCGCTCAACGGGAGTTCCGCTTAATGCTCAATATCGTCTACCGGCTCCGGGGGCTCTTCCACCGCTATCTTATGAGGACCCTGTCACTGTCCCAGCTGGTGACATCGCGGACAACCCTTACTGGAAGCGTGATGTCCGGAGGAGTTACCCCAGGCTCAGCACTGTGAACCAGGCTCATGCAGTCGGTCTTCTCACTGTAGGGAGTCGGGCAACGCCGAAGGGCGACGTCCTGCAAAGTGGGGACGCAGGAGAAAAACAGATAGTCTCAGTCAAGCAACAGGGAGAGGAGCGGGGTCTGGCTGGTCTCTTTGATAAGGACAGCAGGACCATCCGGAGCATTTTAGGTGTTAATGGCTTACCTCCAACGCCCTGTAATCTGAACTCGTCGGCATCAAGGTACCGGCTTGGCCATGACCACGGCTATCCTGACATGTATGTTTGACCTACTATCCCGCCTTATATATGTTTATGTTCCGGCTAACATTCAGGAAGCTATCCGTGCCGTACATTTGTTTAGCTGTCATAAGACTAGAATACATAACATTTCCTACTTTACTCTCTATTCTACGTTTTAATGTATTTGTTATCTTCTTAAGTCTTCTGCTTAGTATGCCTGCTAGCTTTCCTCAGGGGTTAGGCTTCCAATCACCGTAAATTACTTCGACAACGTCAAACTGTGGGTTTACTTAGGGCAGATGGTAGACACACCCGACTATATGCCTCCATGCTACCGGCAAGTTTAATAAACGATGGGAAACGATGGGAAATGATGGGAAACGATGTAACTTTACTAGTTATAGAACAGAGAGAGCGAACCGGGCTTTTAAATGGAACTTTTGATCTCAATGTTTCCTCACAATTCTCCTAAAATAGTACTAACCGTATATGGGTTTTGGGGGATGCGTTTCAAGAAACCGGTTGACCAGACCCCTGTATCAGGTAAGAAGTCTAATACCAACATTATAAAATAAATAAGATAATACACAAGTCCTTACTAACTCATTTAACGGTTTAATATACTATACACCCCCTCTCTCTGTGAGCGTGTGTGCGCGTGCCGTGTTATAGATTAAGATACTGCAATTTATTTATAGGAAAAATAGAATAGTGCACAAAATATTCCCTTAGTCTGGAGAGAAGGTCTGCTTCTTCCTAGGAAAGATAATAATAAATCATGCATACCTCAATCAAAGGATTCTGTGCGTGTACCCCACCATTTAAGGAACAGCCCAAGTCCTACCGTTTCAAAGACTCTGCTAACAGCGCCCACAGCCACAGTGTCCAGAGGCCTCTTTTCCGTAATTAGCTGGCTGATGAACTGTTACCAGGAAGACATAGAGTCAGAATGTGTTAGCATATATCCCGAGAAATCCACGGCAGTTTTAAGTATAATCGCACTGAGAAACATACACCTGGGGCCGCGCTGGCCATGAAAATCAAGCCACCTAAATATGCTGCACCCTTGTAACTCAGTGTTCCGGTTGCGTTGATTAGGGCCGCCACTCCATAGGTCTGTAGAGCACTTCCAACCAAGGAGCTACCCCAAGCAACCACTGCACTAGCGGCCTCCTTGGACCTGATGAACTCCTCTTTTGAGTTGGCGGCCTGTGCGCGCTGGTATGTATCACCAAAAACAGGAGCAAGTATACCAAGCGATGCAGTGTGGGTGAAAAAAGTGCCCATTGCAATGGCCGATGGCTTAACCGGAGGCAAATCTAATCATAACAACTTTAGTATTAAGTCATGTGTAGTACGAAGGTAAGGTCCTCACAATGAAGGGTGGTCATTTTTGACGTCAATATAGTAAAGATCCAACAACAGCGCACACGTAGTTCAGATTGATTCCTCTAGTGGATTCGATCATGTGGATTGCAATGCTTTATATGGATTGACAAATACAAAAGGCAGGACGGTCCTTTATTTATGGCCAAGGAGAGGTCACATGCATAGCCAAAGGCCAAAAGAGAGGTGACGTCTGTATGACCAAAGGACACAGAGTATCAATGCTCAGATAACATTATAATATTAATGTTATTAAAGATATGGTGAACCAATGATTCAATGATCCAAAGCCTCTGAGACGGAAGGGAAGACATGACGTCAACCGTCGGTGGACAAGACACTGCAATTTGAACTAGTAAAAGTTTACTCCAATAGATTCTGCAGAACAAACTTTTAGAACTTTTAGCGGAATAGGAAATGATTTCTAGCCTTCTTCACTTCAGCACATAAATTGAGAAAAGGAATGGGAAATTATCAGGAAGATACTACTACAAGTTTTATAGTACAATCTTTCTTACCTAGGTAACTAGTTCCCTCAGTGCTATCCTTTTTAAGAAATTTAAAACCCCACCATACTTTGTATTCTTATCTCTCTAGCCAACTCCCACATTTCTCTTCTCTTTCCTTTTTTTGTTAGCCAATCTACGTTACCTTTGATATTCTTTAAGATTTTTTTGTGCCCTTGTCATCGGCCGCCATAACTGAATGCGACTCCCTTAATGGACGATCCTAACGCACCTGAGTCAGTTTCAACCGATTTAAATGCTGCCTTCAACATCAGCGATTCTCTTGTCCCAGCTAGGGATCTCAAGGCAGTTGAGCAAACCAATATTTCCTTTGATGGTCTGTTGGAGGAACCCCTACTCCTCGAAGAGGATCTCAAGGAAGGATGTGGAGGTCAGCTTTGGCCAGCAGGAATGGTACTAGCTAAGTATCTCTTGCGGCGACATCGCTCGAATCTCTCGAATAAAACAATGTTTGTAGACTTCTGCTTCTTTATCCCTCGTTTCTCCACTCTCGTTCTTTCTGTTCTAGAATTCGATAAGATCATTAGTTGACTCTCAAATCAGCGTTGAATTGGGAGCCGGTGCGGGCCTTGTCGGACTCGCAGTCGCACGAGGTTGTAAAATCAACAAACCACCCATATATATAACGGACCAGGCTCCCATGCTACCACTGATGGAAACCAACATTAAGCTAAACAACGTATCCACTGTTGTTGCTACAGTGCTAAACTGGGGTGGTCCCATTCCAGACTGTATACCAACGCACCCTGGTGTCATTCTTGCAGCAGATTGCGGTTACTTCGAACCGGCATTTCCTTTACTGATTTCGACTTTGAAGCAACTCTTGGGTCCAGAATCCGTTTGTTATTTTTGCTTCAAGAGACGTAGGCGTGCAGATCTGCGTTTTATGAAGATGGCAAGGAAGGTGTTTCACGTTGAAAGCATAGAGGACGATCCTGATGCGGGGACTTACAAGCGAGAAAATATATCCATATTTTTAATACGTTCTAAACCGACAGGAAATTTAACACGGGGTAAATAGTGAAGGAGCTACAATGATTTCCCGAAAAGGTATAAAAAAATAACCAAATTAGCATCCTTGACTATATTATTATAAGATCAGCTAAATTCCTCCGAACATTCGCACACATTTTAGTCTCTAAAGCTTCAATGCATCGGCTACTATAGTGGGGTTTGTCCTTGAAATCTTGTTGCCCTGGATGTCTGTGACCTCTCCCTCTTTTCCAATGACTTTGACACCGCCCTTTCTCAAGTCAGACACGACTTGTTCCCTCTCAGCCGCTTTCTCATGTTGCTGACGACCAACGTTGCCTTTCTTCTGTTTCTTGTGGAGTCGACGCAGTCTAGCCTTCGCCTCACGGCTCATCTCCTCTTTAGCAACTGACATCCCACTCTTCAAGACAACCTCCCCTGGAACTTTCCCATTGCTTCCTGGTGTATAAATCTCCTGTGGTGCAAGAGTAGCTGCACTGCCAATAGTGCTACTTGCTGTTGGCCTCGCATCTTCCATTGTGATCGTTGCGACATCGGTAACCACGTTGATGCTTGGCTGTGGAGCTTTGGGCTTATAGTGCCAGTTACTAAGTGTATCCAACTGAGAGCTTATATCACTCCATAAATTGGAGACCTCGGAATGCTCT
This sequence comes from Aspergillus tanneri, assembly GCF_003426965.1. Classification (NCBI taxonomy): domain Eukaryota; kingdom Fungi; phylum Ascomycota; class Eurotiomycetes; order Eurotiales; family Aspergillaceae; genus Aspergillus; species Aspergillus tanneri. Next base: position 3,134,468 of record NW_022984633.1, read on the forward strand.
CTGACGAGCTTCTGGTTGCTTGGGTCAACGTAATTTGGATCAGTAGCACGAAGGTGATCAGTTTCGTAAAGCTCAGCAAGCCCCTGCTGGGCTTTTGCATCGTTCAACTCAAATCGTTCTCTCTTTGTGCCTCGGCTATCTAAAATACCAGGACGCCGACGTATGACCTCGTCAAATTCACTCACAAGAATCCGATGCTTGATAAGCACTTCAATATTTTCGGAAACTTCTGCGGTGACAACTGGAACCGGCTTCCCAATTCTTTCAAACTCCATATCCTCTTCAATGAGAGAGTTAGTGGGTCTTTCGACTGCCCTAGCCTCACCACCAAGCATCCAATCCTTTTTTGCAACGTTGGCAGCTTCCAAGAGACGAATTTCATTTATAATCCGCGCGCGCTGTTTCTCATGACTTGAACGCTGGCCCACGAGGGTGGGTGAATCGTTCTCAGCGACACTCATATCATCAGCCGTGATTTCATCCTCGAACAAATCACGGCGGACATCAGACATTGCACGATCAACACTGCTATAAGAAATACTACCGTGTGGCTGCATCTCCAGGTGTGAACGTGATGACTTGGTCAAGGCCTTTCGAGGAGGCGGTGCAAAAAAGTCGGAATATTTGATATCATTTGTGTTAATCCAGCCTTTTTCGTCCGGAACACTAGCATGTATGTCATCATCTGAATTCAGTTCATTACTGATATCCATATGGTCGAATGTTGGTCCTTCTTCATCACTATCTTCAGGAATACCTCCATTATGCCCCGTGTTGGGATCACTTGAGTTGAGTCCTAGAATCGACGAATTCCTAGTAGCAAAAGGATTTGAATGCCAATCAATGCTATCGTCATCAGTATCAGCATCAACGCCCGGGCCTCCTTTAGTATCTTGTTTTTCAAATAGCTCTGTTTGCCTATTGAACTCATCGATCGAAAAGAATCCGTCGTTTAACTTAAAAGGGTCTTTGGTATAGGTAACTTGATTGTTGTCGCCAGTAACATCATTTTCTTCTGAGCATCCAGAAACACGGTCGTCGGACGAATCATGGGCGCCTTCAAATTCTAATCCTCGATTTGACGAGCAGTCAGAATCCACTATAGTCCCCAAGTCTACTTCGTCGGCATCAACAGATTCATTTGTGTTGCTCCCTGCATGAGTAGTTGAATCATCAATCCGTGGTTCTGCGGTCTCAACGTCTGCATCGTAGACTGGTTTTTGCGCAGACAACGAAGGTGCATTTAAGGCAAAGTCTCGCTTTATTTCATAGGCCGTGGACTCGAGGATTCTAAATGCTTGCTCCCAGATTTGTTCCGAAGTAAATCCATCCACGTACAGCTGCTTTATTTGCAAAACATCATCCATGTACCCCTCATCAATCTCCTGTCTCTTGCGTTTCCTCTTGTATTGTTGGCGGGTAGATTGGATTTCACTAACAGATGACGCAAGAGAGTCTAAAATAAATTTAGCAGATCCGACCGATTTGGCATAAAGTCTTTTCGTTGGCTGAAGGAAATTCCATGGTGCAGACAATGCTGTATTGAGAAAAAATTCGGCTTCCGTGTTGAAAATACTAAAATTATCACTGATTGCCTTATGACCATGTGTAGGCCGGGTGACTTGCATCTTGGCTTAAAAAGGATGAATCCTCTCACCGGTCAGGGAAGATGCAAAGGTAAGGTGTAAAACTAATCAAAATTGTACATCAAAAGACTGCAGCTCGAAGATTGTGGTTGGAAAAGTTCAAAGCCTTCCTGGCTTGGTCAAAGGCGGCTGCCGTTTTAAGTGGGACCTCGAAAAATCAGCAGAACCAGTAAAAACAATAATCACAATGTGCTCTGGACTGTTCCATACTCTCTACTCAACAATCCGAAGTAATGGCCCAGAATGTGCCTCCAGCCATTCAAATCTACATTGAGTGATAAATATTAATAAATTTTGGACCAGAAAGGGTCTGTGCAGGCGGTCTGAAAAACAGTCTACTATGTACACTAAATACTCTGTAGTAGAGGTTGCGTAACTGTACATTCCTATTTAGCGTCTGAATACGAATGAATGTATTAAGCATATACATTACCAACCACTGAGCTGTCCGTTTTTATGAGATCATCACAATAATCAATCATTGACGTGTCTGTTTCTTTATTATTTCTATGCAAAATGCCTCTTTCTCGAGAAAGCAGAATTCAAATAGCTATATATGCCTATAAAAACAAAGATGTTAAATTAAAATTAGAGGCTGCTGAAATATACGCAATGCTTAAAAGCACTTTACAGTCGGAAACGCGCGCCAATGGTCATAAACTACAAGATATTAAAGAAACAGCTCTTCTTAAACAGCTTCTAAAGCAGATAAATTTGGCTTCTTAATTAGGCCAAAGTTCCTACGCGAAATGGTATAAATATTACTCCAGGAGTGTCTCCAAGGTCCCCTTGCAGTCATTGGTATTAACTGGGTATTACATGTATTAGATGCCATCCCCGATTGTATACCAGATATACTAGGCAAATTACATATTAACATACTAAATAAAAGGATTCGAAAGCTATTATAGCATTATTTCAAGCTGTGTATGCAGCTAACCAGGAACATGGTATATATATTAGATATATGGAGGTCAGTCTGGTGAGATAGGTTCAGCTTTCTTACTTTATGTCACGTGATATAATACAGATCTCGTCGCCTCCGATACATAAAGATAATATCTGGAACTTTAATAAAATTAGCTTTGCCATAGGCTTTAATTAAGCTCCAGGTTATTACCGCTATAGAGCACAGTGGGAAGCCTAGAAAAGTTATGCAAAAACCGTGAATGGACTACAATTATTAAAGCGATAAGCTCCTTAGAGCTTATCTACCATACTTAAAAGGCAAAAATTAACATGCTGCCTGGTATTAAGAGGCTGCATGCTGGCAGTAACCATATTAACAAAGCAGAAGTTTTATCTTTATATCCAAAAGCATGGATAAAATTATTTACTACAGATAATATACGCAGTGGCTTTGCAGGAGCAGGTCTTAAATCACTTGATTAAAAGTGTTCTTGCAAAGATTACCTTTCAACTACGTACACCAACACCTACCTCCTTTTGGTTGAAGGCTCAATCTCCTCTGCGTTCCAAACTCCTTAAAATCCTTGCCAGCTAAATAACAAGGTCCGCAGTACATAGAAATGCCTTTAAAAGAGAAAGCTTTCTAGCAGTCCAATATTTTACTTATTTGTTATCTTAGAAAAAGCTGTGCAAATGACAACAAAAGCTGAATTTTCTTCTTAGAGAAAAAAAATCAAAACTGTTCGAGCTGAAAACGAGCGAAAAGGTAGAAATAAGACGAAAAGACATGCTAACTTACTGAATAATAACTTTTAAATGTCCAGGAAGGTTGTCTTGCTTAAGACCTAAATACACAACTTAGTATGCAGGTTAATAAGCAGCGACAGTAGTCTATAGCTATTGATATCTTAAAAGCAAGCTCTACCATGCTACAGCGGCTACAATATTGGGCATACTATCAGAAATTACCCAGGTAAGTAGTTCTATATTTATTATCAGTTAGGGTCGTTTAGTTCTATTTTTGTGGTTGAAAAGCTTCAAAGTTGTGATAATCGCATACAGCGGACAGCTCCTCGGTTGGTCACGTTATATGTACTCTACCTACGACATGAGGCTTTGGAGCTGCGACTTTCATAGCCATTGCTTTGTGTACATAGCCACTAAGATTACCTTTCTAAGGCTCGTCAAGTCATTAAAAATTCATTAGTAATACCGCGTGAGGATTTAGATATATCCCTACTTACGACTGTGGATTAAATCCTGGACATCCACAATCTAGTATGACATATAAGTGAGCCATGCTTGCCTGAGAATACATATGTATGTTCTATAGTGTAAAGTCTCCTTTTGAGGATTACGCTGGTTTAGCATTCACAAGTTTTGACTTCACTCATTATATCTACCATGGTAAGTGCTGCAATACTTATTAGTCTATACCAAAGGGACGATCCCGACCACCCTCCTAACATCCCATTTATCCAACAGGTACGGATAGCAGGGTATATTTCCTTACAATGTATACGCCTCACGGGGACATTAATGTTTATAGATAAGGTTCATGGTGGGAAGAAATCCAAAGAAATGTAGATAAGAAAGTTAGAGAAGCCGGAACCGTAAACTGAAAAATACAAATGACAATATGTCATATACTGACACATTAGACGTATCTTACATTTGCATCAAGCAGCAAACATGATTGCTTATTCTTATGAAAGTAAGGCGTATGTTTCTTCCCGTTGGTGTCATCAGCTGTAGAAAGATCATCCATACAAGCAGTCTTCCAGACGCATGCCCCGACTTAATACTTCTAACGGAAACTCAACGCCTATACCACATGCGCGTGATCCTCGTATGTCTCATTTTCTTCTGAAGCTGGAAAATGCCATACATCAACGCCTCAGATGTAGGGGGACCTTTGAACAATATCAGCAATTAGCCGCACTAGGAAGGGAAAGAGAGTAAAGAGCAGGGCTGAACAGACATCCAGGCACGTAGACATCAACTGGGACTATTCTATCACAACCACGGACAACAGAGTAGCTGTAGTGATAGTACCCGCCTCCATTCGCACAACTGCCCATGCTCACTACCCAGCGAGGGTCGGGCATCTGGTCATAAACCTGTCTGAGAGCAGGGGCCATCTTGTTGGTCAGTGTGCCGGCGACAATCATGACATCTGACTGGCGTGGGGAGGCTCTGAAAATGATTCCTAAACGGTCTTGATCGTATCTCGGAGTGGATAGGTGCATCATTTCAACGGCACAGCAGGCCAAGCCGAAGGTCATAGGCCACAGTGAGCTCTGACGAGCCCAATTGGCAACTTGGTCAAGTGTGGTCCTGTGTATGCAGTTAGAGATATCTGGAATACAGCTCTGCAGTATACTGGCCACAAACAAGACATATTGCATTGCGCCCTCCTTCTTCTCTTGGCTCGCCAAAGGAACCTCCTTCCGTACCTTTCCTGATGCGGTCAGAGGTCGGCCAGAGTGCCCTTGTTGCTCAAGCGCGTTTGCCGACTTAGTCGACGAGGTCGATAGCATAACAGCGGGTTGGGTTCGAAGGCTCCGCGAGGCCAGTCGCGGTGACACTATCTGATGTGAGTGGATATGGAGGTTATAGTTAAAAATTTGCGTACCGTGAAGAGCGCCCTGCACGGCGCGTCTAGATATAGGGAGCATGGTCAATGGCTTTGGGCAGTAAGCCTATTGGTGAAGATTTTGAGGTTGGGCTGGATACCTAATTATATAGGTATAATAACAGCCTAGAAGTCGCTGGCGGCTGTCAAGAACCTGCACTTGGTTTCAGTGATTATGTTACGACATTCAAGTGACTTCCTCGCGGCTCCGCACTATAGTTTACTAGCGGAACTCTACCATTACAAGCTCAATACACTAAATAGTGTGAAAAAAGCTAAGGCAATGCCATATTTCTTGTGTATTACTGTAATATACTGGATTTAGCAAGAATCGGGGAGAATTGGTGAACGTATTGTGCAGGTAAGGTAAATTTAGAGCCTTTTTATTGGCGGCTTTACAAACCTTGTACTTCAAGTTCCGAGTCCTACAAGCTTTATTTAATACTACTGGGGTGGTAGTTAACATATCAACTAACATTGAGAACTAAGCATCATTTTGGCTGCAACCCTTCGTTTGCAATTCGAAATACAAACATTAGCATATCCGATATGGAAACCATTAGAACATCACAGCCCAAAATTGCTTGCATCAGTGTAATTGGGAAAGCTGTACAGTATTTTACTACCATTTAACAGATAGGTGCTAACTTTATTGCAGGATAATCCTCTCCACACGTCGCTATTTCCGCCCTACCAGAATTCCAGCATCGAGTTTTCTTTCTTGTTGAATTCGTGTCTTGATGTATTCGAGATTCGACAAAAGCAAACTTCAGTTGACCAAGACCTAGGCCTTTTACATGCTATTGATGAGCGACTGGCGGCGTATGGCTGGCTAACTACAACTGGAGTGAAGCTGCTGGTTATAGTGGATTTGATGGGGCAAGCAGAGACTTTTGAAACTGGAAATCAGAAAGTGCCTCCAAGGAACGACTTAAAGGAATCGGACTTGAGACCGGTACGTCTGCGCAGAGTTGTAAATTGGGATGTGTCTAGCCATTATCAGGTACATTTAAAGATCGATTAGCTGACGCTGTATCCTCTCAGGTCTTCCGAGCCTTGCAACTGGCTTATATTCAGCTTTTACAGAATCCATTCTACTCGCCAAATGTTTACACCCCTATAGTGCGAGCAGCTGGCTCTGCCTACGATTCTCTACCCATCACAGATCCAAAATTCACTAGAGAAGTAAAACGTATTGGCGATTCCTGGGGACGAGGCTCAGCTTTGCTATAGATAGAAACTTGCTAGCGCAGCACTGATGGTGAAACCGTGAAAGGCACTAATATCTGGCCCTAGTACCTAGTACCTATGGTTTGCCCTGAGGGAAGCTTGATTCTTGGGGCAACCAAGAGTTCTTGATGTGCGGAGCAAAGTGTTGGTTATAACACCCTTGTTGACATGCATGGAGCAGTTTTTGCTGCAGTGTCCTTTTAGCCTGTCTAGATTGTTTCTCTTAATTGCGAAGGAGCTGATGGTAGTGCGTGGGCACATGCTATCTACTTGTAATATATATACATTATGATGAACATGTATACACTAACACTTAAATAGGTGTTTAATTATCAAGTTCTTTAAAAAAGTGATAGGTTTAGCATATCCGCAAACGTCACAACCAAAAGCAGGTTTCTGGAAGAATTCGTTTCATTTGTTTAATGACCTAAAACATGGAATTCTGTCTGTTCCAATGCGTTTATGATGCTCTCAAGCTCTCGAGGATCATAAATAGCCCAAACACCACCTCCTTTTGTCATAACCTTACCTACTCCCTTCCCTACCAAGTTTCTACCAACTTTGCCGGGGCCTATGCCTATCCATCGCTTTACTCCTTTCTCTTGATCCAAAAACCGGATACTGTCCCACCATCTCACTGTACGAACGCACTGTTGCGACAACAGCATCTTTAATTGCCCCTTGGAGTCGAAGGGCCGGCCAGAAACGTTCGATATACATGGTATTTGTGTTGGAAAGTTGATGTTCGTGTTATCAAGTGTACATTTCATGTAATCTGCAGCAGGCGCCATGATGGGGCTGTGGAACGGGCTCTCGCTGTTCAATCTCACAGCACGCGGATCGTGCCCTCCAAATTGGCGAAGCTGAACGAGAAGAGCCTTTATCCTTTCAATGCTGCCACTCAGTACTATCTGATTACTGGAGTTTATATTTGCAATCATCACATGCTCGATCGGCGGAATCCCGTTGCTCGAATCATCCATCACGCCAGGCGGCACAAGGCCAATAAATTCACGAATAGTCATGAGTAGCTCGTCTAGATGATCAGGTTCACAAATCAATGCAACCATACCATAACTCTCACCAGATTGTTCAGATGCGTGACGAGTGCATTGGGCCATAATCTCGGCGCGTCGTCGAACGATCTGGAGGGCGTTGCTAAAACCAAGATAACCCCCAGCAACTAGAGCAGAAAACTCGCCTAAACTATGTCCAAGGGTAACATCCACTCGCGATTTTGAGTCGAAGCCGAACTCCTCTTCCAAAATACGAAGAATTAAAATCGACGTTGCCATTATAGCAGGCTGAGAATTCTCGGTTTTGTTCAGTTCTGAATTCGGCCCTTCAGAGATGATTCGAGACAGGCGAAATCCTAATATAGCATCCATTTCATTTAGAAATCTCCTCGTGATGGTGGGAAAGTGATCAGCCCAGGGGGCAACCATGCCTACTCGTTGTACCCCGTGTCCTTCATAATAAATGTTAGTAAGTAGATATAGGTACTTCAAAGATAATTCAGACCAGGAAAGAAAAGGGCTGTCCGAAGCCTTTTTGTCTCGGTGGGTGCATAATACAGCTTTTTGTACCATGTTGGTTTAACCCTTAGCTGGAACTGTGACCAGTGATGTTTTGTTTGCAAAATATTCTTTGCTTTACAAAGAACAGGAAACATGTTTATGGTGTTTCACCAGAGACCATAATCTCTTAAGTTTTTGATATTAGCATATCCAATATAGGATATAGGCATTCTGCTTGATTGGCATTAGAACTTCTAAGGATATGCAGTAGGCAATGTCGAGACACCCTCCCGTGCCAACAATAAAAATGGTGACGACTAGATGTAACCAACACGTGACTTATTAATCATCCATAATATATACTAACGAAGCACCGCGGCCGCCATCTTTCCAAAAATGAGCAAACAGTTAAAGGAGCAATCAATTTTTAGAAGTAGATAATTGAGTACAGCGGACGCTGATATAGATGATGATGTCTTAATCACAAGTTTGGTGAGAATTTACAACCTCAAACATGTAGCTCACCGCCTTTTGGTACTTAGGTATTTTTGCCGTACAGGCAATCCAATACCTACTTTTACCCATCTCCAATACTTACATCTATGTACCATCTGTCGTCTCTAAAGTAAAAGTCAGTGGTGGAAAGCAAAAGATACTTTACGCCATTTTCTATACAACTACTGAGATTCATGGTTCAGTTTGCCATCTAATGAGTTATTCTATCTCTGTCGCCAACTTTTGCATGTTAATTTAACTGGCTACAACAATGTTTGTACCAAAATCAACACTCACATCAACAGCTTCACAGCGCAATCCTCGAAGGCGTCAACGTGCAGGCTCCGATGAGGTAGTGAAACCCCCAAATGCGAAGAGACAGCGCTCTATTTTGCGGAGTGAAAACGCAGAAATATCTTCGGAAAGCCAGGTGGACCATCATGTTCACCGTGAGGCCCCGGTACCTCCAATGCCTCTTATATCCAGTGAGCATAGTCTTGTGGAGACGGATGCTTTAGTCGAGAAAGACATCCCGATAAGGACCATTCAAAAACCTGAAAAGCAAGGAGGCGAACCTGATGGAACAATTGTTCTTGTTCGTTGACCCTGACCCCTACGCGGACAGAACTCGTTGGTTCTCGTAGCCACCTTACTGATACAGAGAGTACACAGTCAAAGACAGACTTCTACACGGTGTCGCAGCTTCCCACCTTACCGGACCAGATTCGTGGTTTAAAGTCGGGTAAGTTCCATTTGGGATTTATACAACACTTCATTAAGATAATCGAGCAGGCCATTTGAGATGTTTCTTCGGGGCTAGTCTTGGTTATGCCTTGGCTCTAACGCAGTCTACTGCATTTGTCTGGCCGTATTCAATTGCGGTTTCGTCGCCTTCCCCTGCTGATGTTTTCTCACTTTCCATACCTGAAGCAAGCAAGGAATCCAATAGACTAGCTCCTCTAGGGGTGCTTTTGTCCACTGCAACAACTGGGATTCCTGGGTTGCTGATTATCATGCCCAATTCTGGAAAAATCATTTACTGGGAAACCATTGCAAGCGCTGCATCCGTAGGATTACCAAGACAGAAGCAAACTGGGATCCAGACAGATATATCCAATTTGCTATATGGTGAATATGCCACAGATATTATCAACTGCGAACCGTCCGGAGTTATGGTCACCTTTTCAACTGGGCGAGTTGCACATATAACTGTCAGGGATCCCCATGGAAGGCCTGCGGTAGCCGTTAACTTTCTGCGAAGCTCATCAAAAAGCAGTCAGATTAGTTTTTTAGGTGGTATAAAGAATGCCCTAGGTGGTGGTTTCTGGAGAAAGGACCTTGCTGCCGTTCGAGCAGGTGAATCGCATCAACGAGGACAACGAGATGTCATAATTGCTACTTCATCCGGTGTTGTCGAGATTTGGGATACACATTGGAATAACGGCAGTGTTCTGAAGAAACAATTCGACATCAAGGATGCTCTATACCCCTTTCTCGGGTTGGAGCATATTGATGGCTGTGGGTTTAAGATCTTGGACTTGGCACTCAAAACTGGCAGAGCCGATACAGCAGAGCCACATCTGGTAACACTTGTCATAGCCCTACCTAGTGACACAACGACAAACAAGATTGCGCTTGTGCAGCTTGCTTTATCAAACGTTGTCCATGTTATATCATCCACCCCTATTGACCTGTACAATGTCTTTACAGGTCACCAGGATTTTAAATTGCAATTGCTGGTTCCGGAGCCAGGTGATACAGCATTTATCATAGTAGGGCAGTCGATTATACTTTCATCATTAGCGCCAACGGAGGCTTCATCGCTCAATTTTCATTCTTCGTCGATTGACTCCAATCGGCAGTCGCAAAACTTCTACGATGTTATTAACCTACGGTCAGGTGAAGGCTACGAAATCTTAGGTGCTGGTTTGGAAAGCCAAAACGTGGAGAACTCGTCACCTGCATGCTTGGCTATGGTGCGAGATTTTGGTATTATTCGCATCACGGCCTTGCCTCGTCAAAAAATTGGGCACAGTGTTGAAAGCATCCAAATCACGGCCAAGCAAAAAATTGAGCAAGCTGTGTTTTATGGGGCAATTCTAGGGAATCCTTTGAACTTGAATAATAGAAACTGCTTGGATTTCTCGGTGGACGAAATCGAACAGGCTGCATTGGAAATCTGCGGGGAGTTACTCCGTTCCGCCTCAAGATACGTTCCCACGACAGCAATTTCTGTGGATCAGAACCTACGATCACGAGCTAAGGCCCTTGATGATCTAGCATGTCTGTTGATGGAACAACAGAAGAAACTTAACCACCGAATTTGGTGGGAGCTATTGTGGAGCGCAGAAAAACTCGCAGCCCAGAGAGCCTTATGGAAAATAGAGGATTGTTCTAGAAGAGGGAAAGTGACAGGATCAACATTTCTGGGTCAGGTCATTGAGATGATGAGTGAGAAATTCAAAACAAACGTCGGCCAACAAGACGATGGGAATGACCCAGTGCGAAACTGGCTCCTATATGACACATATCGAATGGAACACATCGTTCCATGGATATTTAATGCCATAAAACCCCAGAAAGGACACTCCTCAAGGCAAGGAAGAAAGATATCAGAACAGGTACTAGAAGCCAGTGAGCTTTCTCTGGCGGTATTGGAAACGGCCTTCCGATACCGTGATGAACATGCTAGTCAGTATGGTATTGGTGATGGGTATCTAGAGGACGGAGTACTGATTGCGGGGTACAAGGACCTCCCAGAATTTTGGACATCCAAGGGCATCAGCTACCTGGAAACGGGTCACTTATTGGACTTGGAACTCGACAGCTGCAGATTGTGGGTTCAAAAAACCCTCCCAACCAGCGAACTACCCGAAAATGAGGTTTTGAGGAAACTTGCAAGGAATAGTGCAAGAAAACTACAGGTTCTGAGCAAAATGCACAGCGAACGAATTCGATGGCTTAGTGCCCAAGAAGACCCAAAACTGACTGATGAAAGCATTGCCATTGAACAAGCACATGTGAGACAACGCAGATGGCAATTATTTAAATTAGCTGGGATTGGGCAACTAGAAGACGCCATCACCATGGCCGAGAAATTTCGGGATATGGGGGCTTTGGTAGAGCTTATAATTGAATTGCAGGATCAAACCAATGGCGAAAATCCCAACCAAAGTCTACTAGGAAGGGGCCCCAGTGTCGTGGACATTGAGTCGGAACAACTCGGCAAGAAAATCTCTTTTTACTTCGAGAAATTCGGAGAGCCATGGGCAGATGCTTTTTTTTCGCGCCAAATATCAATGGGTCAGTCCGGAATATTGTTCGCGATGGGAAAATTCCAACCCTATATCACTCAATTTTTACACAAGTATCCTGCCTATTCTCGGCTGGGCTGGATTAACGATGTGGTTGGCGAGAACGATTATGACGCAGCTGCTCGCTCTTTGGAGAACCTAGCTATCGAGCATGAATCAGATATATGGAGTCATCGTGTTGAATTGTCTTTGGCGAAACTTGCGAAGTTGGCAACATGGGAAGAAAGAACTCCCCCGAACAATTCATCTCTTCATAATGACATTCGCCGCCTCGAAGATCTTGTGGAAATTGATACTGTTCAAGAGGTCATTCATTCTTACATCACACCAACTCTACAAGGCGCGATTGATCAGAAGGCCACCATTGATTTGGCAATTGAACATTTTGGACAGTCGCTTGCTGAGGATATGCCATCACTCCACGAGATACTAAGTGAAGCCTTGACTCGGGTCATAACTAGACAGGTCGTTGGTGTCGAGCAACTAGTCGACATATTGACTTTGATGGATCCTAGTCACGATCCAGAATTCGAGAATGAATTTGTTGGGAAGGAATTCTACCTGGCTTTGCGTGTTATTCGACTTAGTCCCTATGCTCAACGAGATTCGTTATATCGCATGGCTCTACAGAAGCTAGTATGGAGAAGATGTATGATAAATGATAATTGGATATCTAGGGGAAAGGCCGTCCAAGAAACGGACGGTCAATTTGAATCGTTCCTCTATGATACCGCTCTTTCCCGCACTCTTACCTTATGTCTACAACATAGTAAGTACCAGTTTGTACTTACATGGCAGATTTACTAATCATGTACAGGACAAACAGAGGACTCCAATTATCCCACCCTTTATGTTCCAAATTACCCTGGCGATGTGGAACTCACAGAGTCGGATTCCAAACTCCTTGTTTCTCGTTTCCCTCCAGAACAACGCAATAGAATTAGCCATGATCTTGACAGAGAGAATCAAATTTTGTCACAGCATGTTGAAAATGGGAAACTTGAATTTTGGTTCAACAGTTTCCTTACATCTGCTCATAGTCTTCAATCTACAGCAAAAGATGCAGATGCTATCGAGCACACCACTATTGGTGAGCAGCTTGGGGGACAAACACTTCAATCATCAAAGACAGTGGACTCGAAATTACGCTTAAGCTGGCTCTAATTATTAATTACACTCCCTTTCCCTTTCAAGGATCTCATTCTTTGATTTTCGCCTAATATGAGAGCCACCCAGTTCGTGAGTCTACACATTTGTGCCGGTCCCAGGAATACGAGCTGTTGAAAGGTAAAGTATATGCACTGATCTTATAATTCAGAAGACTGAGTGGAGTATGTAACATATTCGTGTCTTCCATAAGGTCGATATTTCTACATTATAGAACATAGTTAGCATCTTCGGCAGAAGTTCTTATTATTCAATGGCCTTAATGTCAGCCCATAGCTAACTGTTCACTTCAATAAACCATGTAGGATATGTCTAGCGCACATCCCAACATTGTAACTAGGCACCCACAAAAATATCGGTGGATTGTTGAGAGATCGATCTTCCACCCTTATTCGATTGAAGATTTCTGGATGCCACTATCGGCGCTATTATCGCAACAGGTATTGTCGACTTTAGTTACAGTGCTTCCATCGATAATGGCGCCCTCGTGTAATGTTCCATGCAGATGTTCTTCAAATACCGGCTCCGGTTCTCTGGTTTCGAATTTTGTTTTAAAGTCTGCGATGCCTTGGGTACTGCTATTAGAGTATCGCCTAGCGTTTGTGAAGTTATAATCATAGTCTTGGACCTCATCGCCAGAGCGCCCCCTGCGGTTACATTTAGCGGAATCGATTATAGAAGGTTTGGCATCTCACCAGTTCCTCTTTCCTCCTCCATTCTTTTTGGTTTTCCGGGGGTCGGCATCAACAGGGCCAGATTTGGCGAAGTACCTTGGTAGCTGCTCTTGCGACACAGCTACTCCATCATGAATTGCTGAATGATCTCGATCATTGGTCTTGTGGGAGCGTGTCACTACGTCGGTTAGAAGCCAGGGGATCTTATAATCAAATTTATGGAGGGTATTCAACAGTTGAGGTTTATCAAGGAGCACTCGCAGGTAGATAGTATGCGTGGGTGTATACTTACTGGTTGGTGTTGTTGAACTCACTGAGACTTCCCTTAGCTGTTGCTACTAAAACTAAATTTGGCCTTTGGATGTCCTAGATGACTATGTATTAGCAATATATAGGGACAACACATAATGTACGGGGCGGGAGGCATTGCTGGAGATGCTTTGGTGCATAGTTGATATATTATTTACACAAGAGCATGTACGCTTGCGCCTCAGTATAGGTACTGACCAGGATAGTAGTGAATTAACATTCTTTGATACTTACAACAGATTAGAATTTGGGTTATAGATAACTTCACATTTGCCTAGCAAGAAGCGTACAAATATTGTTTCATAAGCTCCAGGCCTGGAGGGGAAGGTTATTTGGCAGTAATCTTAAGCAGTAGTGTTGCGTGTCTACAGAGTGGATATTAATAGCACAGAGTACACTGTAGAACAAAAGACAGTACGGGCAGTGCTGATGATAGAGGGTTGGTATGTTGGGTGTTAAATTACAATTAGAGAGCTAATGACCTCATAACTACCATAATTAGGATAAGAATTGCGGGGGTTCCAATACTGTTATTATGTCATCATACGATCAACCTAAGTCAGCAAGCTAGGATCCTGGGTTGTAAGTTGCGGATATTAAAATGGCACCCCTGGAAGCAGGCACCCCCCTAGAGTCGGGCACCCTTTCCCATACAGTGTCACCATATGATTATTTTTTATTTCACCAACTATATGGTAATTTAAATGGTAATTATATTTGTTATATAATACAAAATATATATTGTTCGAACTTTGTTGCACGCTCATACTGGTCGGAACTGCATAAGTGGTTCTTAGCGATCACCCTACCTCGTTCGTCCATGCTTCGAACGTTTGACCTCGTCCACCTTCAATCTTCAACCTTACTCTAATCAATGAAATTGACTATGTTCTTCCTCTGAGCTTTGCGTGTTTACAAACTTTCTTTAATTATTTAATATAGAGAACATGTAATAGTATATTAAAGTTTTTAAAAATACCATATAAAAATATATGTTGTTATCTAAATACAGCTATTAAGACATTGGTAAATAATAAAAATATAAAAACAATATTTTAAACTACAGTATATCTTAGTGGATTTACAATTAAATCTAAAACATAAAATATTATAGCTAAATATATTATATATGAAAATTAAGCATGAATACTTAATATTGGAGGAGATATTAGACAAGATTTTTAATCAACTTTTATTTTATATATATTTCAACTTTTATAACGTAACCAGTAAGCGAGCGGACATGTAAGCCAGCCGGACACCACTGTATGCCATATTACATGCCACATTCAAGAATCATAATATCTCAACAACAACATATCGAGATGCCTTGTATTTTATTGCATAGACAGATATAATGGACCATACATAGGTGGTAAACCAAGAACTGTATATAGTGTATATTTCTGTATATTAAAATATAAGGATTTTAAATACAGTTGTATTTAAGTTAAATCTGTATTGTAGGCTAGGAATAATCTATAAAAATTAAATAAAAGAAATAGAAAACCATGTACTATGTACTTAATATATAGGACTTAGCTTCAGTACTATATTTCTAACAGTGGCTGAGATATTAGGGTCCTAAAAAACACGAATTAGTATTGCATACAGTGGTGTCCGGCTGGCTTACATGTCTGGTTCGCTTACCGGTTACGTTATATATTTTGTATGTTGAGTTATATATATTAAGCAAAAGAACATTCAACACGCTATTACAAAGCACACATTAAAGAAATCTTTAAGATAAAATACAAAAATGGCCATTTTGTATGGGAAAGTGTCAGAATATCGAGATATTCTAATTATCTAATTAAGAAACTACTTAATTAGAAAATTACTTAATTAGGAAACAAAAATCTTAGTGGCCTGTTCCGAACTTCCGAAACTATATGGCACGGATTCTAGTACCGAGATTAATTTGGAAACAGAGCCCTAGGATGTTAAAGGTATAAAAGCAGCTTAAACCCCCTGCTTAGAATATAGATAAACAATTATTCTTTAACATTCCTCGAGAATATACCTTCCTAAATAGGAAAGTACAAGCTATTCCTTATTATTATATTATATGCCTGCTATTATTTATACTTGGTATAACTTATACACATATACTATTATTTATACTTGTCGGAAGGCGGTAGAGGAAGTAAGGTATAATGAATATTATATTAGTAATATCTTTAATAGATTCTTATATTCTTATAATAATAATATTAAAGAATAAATAGATTGAATTGCTTGTCTTATTATTATAAAAATTGCTTTTAAAAACCTGCTTTTATATTCGCATTTTGGTTTCCTTTTTGGGTAAATAAATTAATATTGAAGTTCAGGTAAGACTTGCTTTAAAATTAACAGAGTTATATAGCCAATTAATTTCTTATAGAATCCTATAAAAATAGATTAAAATATTTTTATAGTTTTCTGAGACATAAATTATAACTTATAATTTTTCTATGGTTTTGCTAATATTTTATAGTAATAATTAATATATTAGGCTTTTATTTTTAATACACCCCCTTAGCTTTTAATATATATATGGGTATATTAAAGCTGATAAAGTAGGTATATTAAATAATCCTTTATTTTTTTTAATAATTTTTAATAAAATATCTTGTATATTAAGGACTTTAGTAAATTTTTTATAATTCTAACTTAATAATAATTTAGACTGTCTGCAGGTATTTTTTTAATATCTATTAGATATCTAGGTTTTTATTTTAAATCTCCTGCCAAAGCTAATAATTTTGGATGTTAATATACTTTAATTTTGTTTTAAATATTAAATTTTTTTTGGTTAAAAGATTAATTGTTTGATAGTTATCACATAAAATTTAAAATTTTTTAAGTTAGTTTAAATTCTAGTAATTCAAATAGTTGCTTCTACTAATATAATTACTTGGTTGCATTTGAAATAGCTAATAATTTAGCTTTAGTGGTAAAAGTAGTAACTATTTTTTACTTTTTTTTACTACCTAATTAATAGGTCTATTAAATAATAAATATATATAGACTAAAAGCTTTTTAATCTAAGTTATCTGTATATGCAGCATTACTGGCTAATAAAAATATTAATTTAGATAAATCTAAATTATTAATTTTGGATATCCTAAATATTCTATAGCTAGATACCTTAAGCTATATAAAAAAATTACATAATTTATTATATTTATATGTTTTAATTCAGGATTTAGTAAAAATTTAGTTAGTATTTGTATTAATTTTGTAGTGTTAGGTCTAGAAATTATAGTAGTATATAAGGCAGACCCAACCTTTTACTAATATTTATTAATATATCGATCTGAAGCTTTGTAATTATTATTATTAGTGTTTTTAAATAGGTTTTTAGACAGTAGAGGGGTTTTAGGCGATTTTTAATTTATAAGGTAAAATTTAAATATAAATTTTTTTACTATAGGTATCTTAACATATTTATAATTTTTTATTAGGTCTGTCCCTAATAATTCTTATATTAAAAAATTTAATTATTTACCAAGATCTTTTATGTTTTTAAAACAGCTGTTCGATTCTTTGCATAATATAATATAATTATATTATTAACAAAGATTATTAGAATAAAATGTTTATTTTGAAATAGGTATAGATTTTTAAAGACTGGTTTTAGACCCAATTTTTTTTTAGTGTTTTACCTATTTCTTTTTGCTATAATAGTGGCGATCTTTTTTAATCTATATAGTACCTGATTTAATTTTAGAGCTTTATTTTTATAACCAAAGCCAGGTAGAAATTAAATATAAACAGTCTTATCTAGAGCACTATTTAAAAAGGTATTATCTATATTAAATTGCATAGATTTAAGGTTAAAGGCTGCTATTAAGGCAAATAAAGTTCTTAGGGTTCTTAAAGCTAGGGTAATTACCCTAGTACCTAGGTTATTTATAATCTAAAATCACCTCTAATATATATTCTAGCTTTAAATTTAGCTAGATATCCCTGGTTATTAAACTTATATGTAAAGACCTATTTTAAAGGTAAAATTTAATAACCCTTTATATTATTCTTTAATATAGTAGTCTAGGTATTTATATTATTTAATTATTAAAATTTAATATTTGCAGCTTGAATAAACCTGTTTTTAAAAGAATGGTCTAATAGTTCTAACCAATTTTTTAGTGGGTTTGGTAGATTTTCTTAATAAATTTTCTTGTCTTTTTTTATATAAAGCTATAGAAAAGGCTTTTAAAATATAATTTATACCTTTTTAATAGAGAATCAGGTAATAGGATTCTATTATATTTAAAACCTGATGCCTGATTTATATTAGTATATTAATAGTTATCCTAAATTTTAATATTTTAATTATTATTTTTAGAGTTTTCTTAATATGATTAATAATCATAAAATTATAAGTTATTAATTAATACTATTAGTAGTGTATAAAATAGTGATATAGGTTAATTACCAAGAATTTGGTTATTTTAATTATATTCAGGTTCTTAAGGTTTATTATTTTTAGTATTTTAATTATAAAAATAATTTTTATTAAGATCCATGGGTTTGTTAATTTAATTATTTAGTATAATAATATTTTTAATAACTTGCTAAAATTTGTCTCTAGAAAGACTTTCTAAAGGTTTTTAAGTATTTTCGTTAATTAAATTATTAGTATATTCCGAGTTATAAAATTGATTTTTATTAAATATGCAATCTCTGGCTGAAATAACCCTATTTTAAATAGGGATCCATATTTTATATATATTAGAGGTAATATAGCCTACTAGAAACCCTATATATACCCTAGGACTAAGTTTTTTTTAAGTCTAGGTATATATAGAATTCAGGTATAGGCTTTATAACTATAAATCTTTAGATTTAAAATAGATGGTTTCTGGGTTATATACCCAGGTTTTTCAGGCAATTTTTTTTATATAGGGTTTTATATAGGGTTTTCCACCCTAATTACTTAGTAGGAGTCTGATTTAGAATATATATAGCTAATTTAATTACTTTTAGCCATAGAGCTTTTAGGCAAATTTATAGAATTTATTAATAATATTACTTTATAATTAAAGCACCAGCTCTTTCTGTATATAGATTTTATTTAGGCTGTTTAAGTAGTAACTCTTTATAAATTATACCTTTGTCTTAATAAAATTTACTAAAAATAAATACAAGATTTCTGTTACTAAAATTTCTTAAATTTTTAATTTGTTTTTAATATATTTTTAAAATATATTAAATAAATTAATTAATTTAATATTTTCGGTTTAATGTTATCCCCAAATAATATTTAGTTACTGGGTTATAATATAAGCATGTAAGATATATAAGTCCCTATTATATACTTAATTTATATAAATTATATCCCAGTAAATTAATTTAAATAGTAATTAGTCTATATTAATATATTTTTTTAATATTTGCTTTTTTATTTTTATTATATTATATATAGGACAATTCTTAAAGTTATTATATTTTATAGGTTTAATAAAAATATTATTTACTACATCTTTTAGATGACTTATAACCTTTTACTAGGGTGCCCAAGACATTAGTGCTATGTATATATAAAAGCTGTTTCTAATATTAGTTAAAGGTTCTGTAAGTTATAAATAATTAATTATTTTAGTTATTCTGATTTAAACTATCCCATTTAATTAAAAAAATCCTGATTAATCTTTAATATACAGATAGGCTTTTAATTATAATTTTCAAGTCAATTATTTTAAGTATTATAATATAGTCCTGCAGCCTTCGCTTTTAATACAGAGACTAAATTAATATAAAAATTGGGAATATATACAGTATTTAAAACCTTAAACTATATATTTCCTTTTAATAATTTTGTGGGGAAATATATACTGTATTAGTACCTTTAATTTTTATAAAAATGTTCCTAATTTTAACATAGGATATTAATTTTATTAGCTAAAAATTATAAAATTTTAATCTAGAGTTGCAAATATAGATATCTAAAGCAGTATTAAAAGTTTATAAGCTTTTTAATAAATTTTCTAGACTATTTTTTATAGTTGTTATGGCTATTTTTAGTTCAGGATTTTAATTTGCTAAATTTGCTTTTAATAAAGCCCTTTTAAAGGCAGTTTTAAACTTTTTACTTTTATTGCAAGTATTATTAAATTATTTTTAAACCTCTGGGCTGATATCTTGGTTTTAAGCTAATTGCTGGATATATTTGCATTCATTAAAATAGTGGTAACTATTATTTGGCTTTCAATTGCACGGACAAGGCCTTTGTGTAGTAGAATTATTACCTTTTCCGGCACTCGGCGTAGAGCTGACAGATCCGAGCATGAATACTACTACTACTACTAGTAGTAGAAAATAACCTTTAAATATTGCCTAAGCAATATTTATTTGTTTTAAAGGCTTTGGTTGGTTTAGTTTAATCGAATCCCTAAACCTTTTAGTTATTTGGAAGAATAAAAATATTTTTTTATTATTCTCTTTCCTTTCTATTAGCTTATCCTTCTATAATTCTGCAAAATTCGGTGAAATAATTAAAGTAGCTTTGATAAAAATATATAAAGGTCTTACAGTTTACTAAATTTCACCTATATTTAGCTTTACTGCTTTAGTATAAATATTTTCCCATTGGGAAATCCATAATTTAATAGAGCTAACTCGAGGTGCTTTTTAAATTGCATAAATAATATGCCTTTTTTAGAATTTATTAAAAAATACTATCTTAGATTTTAATATTAATAAAATATTTAAGGCTGAATTATTTCCTATAATAGCTTGCTTATTATTATAGGATAAATTAGTAATAATTAATAGTATATATAAAATACCATTAATTATTTAATTATATTCCTTAGATTTTATATTATATTCACGAATAGCGTCACGCCATAGGTTGTGTTTTTGGTATTAAGGTCTAGTATTAAACTAGCCCTTTTATTAATATTATTAAAACATCAGGGTACTGAGGCTTCCTTGGTATATTTAGTTTAATGCCTATATCAGGATTTATATAATCCTAGACGCCCTTATTTTAAGCAATAATCCCGATATTATTAAACTATAATAGCTAGTTATCTTAGCTTGATAGAATTATTAACACCTTAGTTAAATCTATATAGTATTTATATTATTAACCTGCTTGATATTAATACTAATAAGTACAATAAGGTTTGCACTAAACCTTATAAGGTAAGATCTATACCTAACTAGGTATAGCTTTAATCTTAATTAGAATAAGGTTTGTCCTATATATAGAACACCTTTATAAATTTAAAATAGTAAAGCAATTCGGGAAGGTATATTAAATAATATAGGTATTTAGCAGGTTAAATAATAAGATATAAAAAAGAAGATAAGAATAAGATAAAATAATATTTACAGCTATGCCGGGCTTATAACTGTTAGAGGAAGGCAGTAGGGGAAGGTATAGTAAATATTAGTAATATTTTTAATAGATTCTTATATTCTTATAATAATAATATATTAAAAATAAATAGATTAAATTACTCGTCTTATTATTATAAAAATTACTTCCAAAGACCTGCTTTTATATTCGCATGTTGGTTTCCTTTTTGGGTAAATAAATTAATATTAAAGTTCAGGTAAGACTTGCTTTGAAATTAATAGAGTTATATAGCCAATCAATTTCTTATAGAATCTTATAGAAATAGATTAAAATATTTTATAGTTTTCTGTGACTTATAAATTATGACTCATAATTTTTCCATGGTTTTGCTTATATTTTGCAGTAGTAATTAGCATCTAATATATTAGGCTCCTATTTCTAACATACCTCCCTCAGCTTTTTTAATATATATAGGTATATTAAAGTTAATAAAATAGGTATATTAAATAATCCCTTTATTTCTTGATAATTTTTGATATAATGTTTTATTTTATATATTAAGGGCTTTAGTAAATTTTTTATAGTTCTAATTTAATAATAATTTAGACCGTCTGCAGGTATTTTTTTTAACTTGATATTTATTAAATATCTATAGTTTTTATTTTAAATCTCCTGCCGAAGCTAATAATTTTGGATGTTAATATGCTTTAATTTTGTTTTAAATATTAAATTTTTTTGGTTAAAAGATTAATTATTTAATAGTTATCACATAGAATTTAAAACTTTTAATTTAGTTTAAATTCTAGTAAATAGTTGCTTCTACTAATATAATTATTTGGTTGCATTTAAAATAGCTAATAATTTAGCTTTAGTGGTAAAAGTGGTAACTGTTTTCTGCTTTTTGCTGCCTAATTAATAGGTCTATTAAATAATAAATATATATAGCCTTTAAAGCTTTTTTTTAGGTTATCTACATTTACAGCATCACTGGCTAATATAAATATTAATTTAAATAAATCTAAATTATTAATTTTTGGATATACTGAATATTTTATAGCTAGATACCTTAAGCTATATAAAAAAGAAATTGCATAATTTATTATATATATTTTAATTTAGGATTTAGTAAAAATTTAGATAATTTTGCAGTGTCAGGTCTAGAAATTGGTATATAAGGCAGACCTAACCTTTTTACTAATATTTATTAATATATCAATCTGAAGCCTAGATATTATGGTTGCATATATGCTAGACCTATTTTTCTACTAATATCTTCTAATAAAAGCTGCAGTCGCTTTATAATTAGGGTCAGGCCCTTGTTTAATAAGTTTCCTAACGGCAGAGGTGTTTTGGGTGTTTTTAAATTAGGTGAAAACGATTCGCAATTTTTTTAATATATGTATCTTGGCAGATCCAATTTATAGTTAAGTTCCTGCGCATTTTATGATTTTTTGAACGATATAATATAATTATATTATTAACAAAGATTATTAATATAAGTATATTATTTAGAAATAGGCATAGATCCTTAGAAATAGGTTTTAGACTTAATTTTATTAGTGTTTTTCCTATTTCCTTTTACTATAGTAAAGGGGAACACTTTAAACCATATAAGGCTTTATTTTTAAAGCTTTGCCTTTTTGGCCATATCCAGGTGGATGCTAAGTATAAATAGTCTTATCTAAAGGACTATTTAAAAAATGCATTATCTATGTTAAATTATATAGATTTAAGGTTAAATACAGCTATTAGGGCTATTAAAGTCCTTAATATCTTAGATACTAGGGTAACTGCCCTAATGTCTAAATTAGTTAAAACTTGCAGGTTATCTTTAACGCGTATTCTAGCTTTAAATTTAGCTAGATATCCTTGGTTATTAGTTTTATATGTTAATACCTATTTTAATAGTAGTATTTATTAATCTTTTATATTTTTTTTTAATATTAATAACCAAGTGTTTTTATTTTCAAGCTGCTTAAATTTAATATTTGCAGCTTGAATAAAATTATTCTTAACAAAATAATTTAATAATTCATGCCAGTTTTTGGGTGGTCCTGGTAAGTCTTTTTGGTGAATTTTTTTTATTTTTATATAAAGCTGCTGAGAAAGATTTATAAAATAATTTATATTTTTTATCTGGCAACGGAGTTTAGTTATATTTTAAACCTACTAACTTGTTTGAAATTAGCAGGATTGCCTTAAGTTTTATAAATTTTATAAATACCATGATTTTGGTCGTTATTTTAGTCATTTTGGTTAGTTAGGTAAAATAGGTTGATCACCTAAAATTTTATTATTAATTTTGATATCTTCGGTATTTTTAATATTTTCAAGATTCTCAACGTTTTCATGATTTTCGAATTGATTTAGACCGTATTTATTGCTTGATATGGCTGATATAATTTAAATAATCTTATTAAATTCGGCTTTGGATAAAGCTTTTAATTCACCTGTTTATTAATTAGAGTTGGTAATTTATTTAGTTAATAAAATTGATTTTTATTAAAAATGCAGTCTCGAGCTAAAATAACACAATTTTAGCTAGGAATCCATATTCTCCAAATATTCGATATAATATAGCCTACTAGAAAACCTATATTAGCCCTAAGGATTAAGCTTTTACAGCCTAGGTAGGAATTTGAGTATAGGCTTTGTATCTATATATTTTAAGATTTAAAATAAATTATTTTTCAGTTATATAGCCAGGTTTTATTAGTAGTTTCTTGTATAGGGTTTGGTTGGAGTTAAAAACCCTAATTACTTATTTGGAGTTTGGTTTAGAATATAAATAGCTGTTTTAACAGTTTCAGCCTATAAATATTCTAGTAGATTTGCAGAATTTCTTAATAGTCGAGCTTTATTAATAATTAAAGCTCCTAATATTTCTGCAAAAGCATTTTTGTTCTGGTTGTATTAGAGGTGATTCTATATAAATTATACCCTTTTTTTTTAGTAATATTCTATAAAGTTATCACCCAAGTTTCGATCTCTATTAGTGAATTTTTTTTAACTTTTATATTAAATTAAGTCAATAATCTCGTATTTTCGGCCTAAAGTAAAACCGAAGTGGTATTTTAAAATTAGATTATATATTGTTGGAAATAGGAGCCTAATATATCAGGCACCAATTACTACAGCAAAATATCAGCAAAACCATTGAAAAATTATGAGTCATAATTTATATGTCGCAGAAAACTATAAAATATTTTAATCTATATAAGATTTTATAAGAAATTAATTGGCTATATAACTCTGTTAATTTTAAAGCAAGTCTTACCTGAACTTTAATACAGATTTAATTACCCAAAAGGAAACCAAAATATAAATATAAAAGCAGGTCTTTAGAAGCAATTTTTATAATAATAAGACAAGCAATTTAATTTATTTATTCTTTAATATATTATTATTATAAAAATATAAGAATCTATTAAAAATATTACTAATATTACTATATCTTACTTCCCCTACCGCCTCCCTCTGACAGTTATAAGCCTGGTTGGTATAGCTGTAAATATTATTTTATCTTATTCTTATTTTCTATATCTTATTATTTAACCTGCCGAATACCTATATTATTTAATATACCTTCCCGAATTGCTTCACTATTTCAAATTCATAAAGGTGTTCTATATATAGGACAAACCTTATTATACTTATCAATATCAATATCAAGCATGTTAATATTAATACTATATGGGTTTGTGTTAACAATTCTATCAAGCCAAGATAACTGGCTATTATGGTTTAATATTATCAGCATTATTACTTAAAATAAGGGTGTTTGGGATTATGTAGATCCTGATATAGGTATTAAACCAAATATACCAAGGAAGCCTTAGTACACTGTTAATAAAAGGGCTAGTTTAATACTAGACCTTAATATTAAAAAGCATGACCTGACCTATGGTGTGATGCTATTCGTGAATATAATATAAAATTTAAATATAATTAAATAATTAATAGTATTTTTTATATACTATTAATTATTACTAATTTAATATCCTATAATAATAAGCAAGCTATTATAGGAAATAATTCAGCCTTAAATATATTATTAATATTAAAATTTAAAATAGTACCTTTTAACAAATCCTAAAAAGGTATATTACTTAAAAATATTATATAATTTAAAAGCACCTCGAGTTGTCTTTATTAAATTATAGATTTCCTAATTGGAAAATATCTATACTAAAGCAGTAGAGCTAAATATAGGTAAAATTTAGCAGTGTAAAACCTTTATATAATTTTATTAAAGCTACTTTATTAATTATTTTACCGAATTTTGCAGAATTATGGAAGGATAAGCTAATAAAAAAAAGAAAATAATAAAAAAATACCTTTATTTTTCTAAATAACTAAGTTTAAGGATTCGATTAAACTAAACCAAAGTTTAATAACAGATAAATATTGCTTAGGCAATATTTAAAAATAATAATAATTATACTATACAAAGGCCTTGTCCGTGTAATTATTTCCCCTTAAAATTATTAAAAAAATAATATATAGTTTAGGCTTTTAAATACTATATATATTCCCAACTTTTATAATTTAGTCTTTGTATTAAAAGCGAAGGCTGCAGGACTATATTATAATATTTAAAATAATTGCCTTAGAAAAATTATAACTAAAAGCCTATCTGTATATTAAAGACTAATCAAGATTTTTAATTAAATGGGATAATTTAAATCAAAATAACTAAAATAATTAATTATTTATAACCCACAGAAACTCTAACTAATATTAAAAACAGCTTTTGTATATATATAGCACCAATGTCTTAGGCACCCCAGTAAAAAGGTTATAAGTTATTTAAAAGATACAGTAAATAATATTTTTATTAAATTTATAAAATATAATAACTTTAAGAACGGGATTTATATATTTTATATACTTATAACCCAGTAACCAAGTATTATTTAGGGATAATATTAACCTAAAAATATTAAATTAATTAATCTATTTAATATATTTTAAAATATATTAAAAACCAATTCAAAATTTAAGAAATTATTCAGTGACAGAAATCTTGCGTTAATTTGCCTAAAGTCTTATAGCTAGAAGTAATTAAATTAGCTATATATATTCTAAATCGGACTTTTACTAAGTAATTAGGGTGGAAAACCCTATATAAAACCTTATATAAAAAATTGCCTGAAAAAACCTAGATATATATTATAACCTAGAAACCATTTATTTTAAATCTAAAGGTTTAGTCCTAGGGCATATATAGAGTTTTTAGTAGGCTATATTATCTTTAATATATAAAAAATATGGATTCCTAGCTAAAATAGGATTATTTTAGCCAGAGATTGTATTTTTAATAAAAATTAATTTTATAGCTTAGAATATATTCTAATAATCTAATTAACGAAAATACTTAAGAACCTCTAGAAAGCCGTTTTAAAGCCTTTTTTACAGCTTTATATAAAAAAGACAAGAAATTTTATTAAAAAGATTTACCAAACCCACTAAAAAATTGGTTAGAACTATTAGACTATTTTTTTAAAAACAGGTTTATTCAAGCTGCAAATATTAAATTTTAATAATTAAATAATGTTGAGAATCTCGGGGAAGAAGCTATGTCGTGAGGTGCTAGGATAGCAGTGACTGGATAGTATATTAAAACTATCGTGCGATCTAGTATCGCGTGGTAAGTCTGTTCTTCTATCTAGTAGAGTTTTACAGCTTGCTTTTATAAAAATAACCTATTTATTAATACTATAAATTATATATATTTTTTTCCTTTTTATCGCGATGCATATGGGGTCCTAGTTTTAGTAAATTACTAATTTTTTATATTGTATAGGCGCATTCTGCAATATTTAATAAAAATTAATAATATACAGGTTATTTTTAATTATTACCTATAATACTAATATTTAGTTGCAGTAAAATAATATACCCTTTTTAGCAATAATACCTCGCAGTCCTTGTAAAGGACACGGATAAAAACTAGATTTATATTTAAGCCAGGAATATATAAAATATTTTGCGAGTCTGTGTTATATATATATACTTTTTTCTGTTTTTTTTAGTAGTGCTTTCGGAGTTTTATATATAGCTTTTTAAGTTCGGAGTAATCTGGGTACTTATCCCATAGGTATTTGCTATTATATATAATATAACAAGGTTCTTTATTTCTTTTAGCAGCAGCTTGATACGATTACTTTCTTGGCTTGTAGTTAAAGCTTTTACTAGAGGTGCTATATTACTAATAAGAATTTTTATTATATTTTTAATCGCGTTGCGTCTCGGTGTCTTAAATAGCTATAATTATAATTATATTATTAGTATTAAAATCCCTTTTAACCTTTCTAGTAGTTTTAAGCTAGGTATACAGCCTTACTTTTACACTTTTTTAACTTATTCTCCTTTTTTTCTAGTGTTTTAAGGGTATTATTAATATTTTTTTTAAAAACTTCTTAGGTATTAAGCATATCTTGTACTGCTTTGTATTTGTCTGGGAGCGATGCGGGAAGTTAATTAAATATTATTTTTTTATTTAAGGCTTCTTGCATGTGTAGTAGTTTCGCTTGTAATTTATATATTATTTTATAAAGTTGGTTATAGGCGTCCTAAATAAAAATATCCTTTAGCTTGTAGTAGCTATAAAATTTAGCTAGTTTTTCTCGCGTAATACTAGGTTATAATAATTGCTATTTTTTTTTAAAGCCTTAAACTACTTTTTTGCTATATTATACCAGTTAAGGAGGTCGTGTTTACTGTTAGGAACAAGTTAATAAATAAAAGCAGTAATAGCTCTGTTTGTATATTAGTCTAGTTATTTAGGACCTATAATAATTTACCAAAGCTTTTTACTATCCACTGCTTTTTTAAAAATATTAAACTATTCATTTATATTATTTAGGTTTACGCTATCAGATATTATTTAAAAAGGTAAAGTATTAATTATAGAAGGCCTTTTAATAATATTTTTATTATAGTTAGATTAAACCTGCGAGGTCATGTTTAATACAGGTGTTGTTATTTCTGAAACTGGTATAGTAAAGGGTTATAGACTACAGTTTCCAGTAGGCGAGTTAGGTAAGTCTAATTTTATAATTAATAATATAATTTCTTGTAGTTTGGTAAAGTTGTATATATTAGATATTAGAAGTAACAAAGTAAAATAATAATAAGATAAGTATAGTATTTACTTTTTTTTGCAGGACTACTAGAATATCCTTTATATACTTTATTTATTTTATTAAAACACTGCGTAAGTCTAACTTTGTAATTTTTATTAGTAACTAAATAATATACAGCATCTAGGTGCGAACACCTTTTTATTATCCTAGTAGTATAATCGCGTACTATAATAGGCTTTTCTAGCTGGTAAGCACTTCAAGGAAATATTATATCCTCGCGAGAGCTAGCTAGTAATAAGGGAATATATTCTTTTTTAATTAAAACTCCAAGCTTTGCAGTCTATTACCAAAGTCAGGGCCCTTTAACAACACTAATAATAACTCTACGCAGTCTATTTACTGCAGGCGTAACTAGGCCTAACTATTTGCTAGCTTTACAACCTTAGCAGTACCTAGTGCGCAGCCGGGCTTATAACCTCTTAAAAATCTCGGGGAAGAAGCTATGTCGTAAGGTGCTAGGATAGCGGTGACTGGATAGTATATTAAAACTATTGTGCGATCTAGTGTCGCGTGGTGAGTATGTTTTTTTATCTTGTAAAAAAAGTGTAGACAAACGCTTCCTTATGTCTACATGTCCCTTAGCCCCTGGATATGATATATTACATCGCTGTGGGACTAGGATATACAAAGGTGCCTTAGGCATCCTGATTTCCAACAAATAATATAAATACCTCGACCACTATATTAAAGAATAATATAAAGGGTTATTAAATTTTACCTTTAAAATAGGTCTTTATATATAAGTTTAATACCCAAGAATATCTAGCTAGGTTTAAGCTAGAATATATATTAGATATGATCTTTAGATTATAAATACCCTAGCTTTAAGAACCCTAAGAACTTTATTTGCCTTAATAGCAGCTTTTAACCTTAAATTTATACAATTTAACATAGATAACACCTTTTTTAAATAGTGCTCTAGATAAGACTGTTTATATTTAATTTTTGCCTGGCTTTTGTTAAAAAAATAAAGCTCTAAAATTAAATCAAGCACTATATAAATTAAGAAGATTGCCACTATTATAGCAAAATAAAAAATTAGGTAAAATACTAAAAGAATTGGGTCTAAAACTAGTCCCCAAACACCTATACCTATTTCAAAATAAATACCTTATTTTAATAATTTTTGTTAATAATATAATTATATTATATCATGCAAAGAATTAAACAGCTATTTAAAAATTTAAGACTAAGTTTTTAAAGACATAAAATAAAAGATCTTAGTAAAATAATTAAGTTTCTTAATATAGGAATTATTAGGGACAGACCTGATAGAAAATTATAAATATATTAAAATACCTATATTAAAAAAATTATATTTAAATTTTACCTTATAGATTAAAAATCACCTAAAACCCCTTTACTATCCAAAAACCTATTTAAAAACACTAATAATAATAATAATTATAAAGCTTTAGATTAATATATCAATAAATAATAGTAAAAAGTTGGGTCTGCCTTATATACTATAATAATTTCTAGACCTAACACTGCAAAATTAATACAAATACTAAATTTTTACTAAATCCTAAATTAAAATATATAAATATAATAAATTATGCAATTTCTTTTTTATATAGCTTAAGATATCTAGCCATAGAATATTTAGGATATCCAAAAATTAATAATTTAGATTTATCTAAATTAATATTTATATTAGCCAGTAATGCTGTATATATAACCTAGGTTAAAAAAGTTCCAAAGGCTATATATGCGTATTATTTAATAGACCTATTAATTAGGTAGTTAAAAAGTAAAAACAGTTACTACTTTTACTACTAAAGCTAAATTATTAGCTATTTTAAATACAACCAAATAATTATATTAGTGGAAGCAACTATTTAAATTACTGGAATACTAAATCAAAAGTTTCAAATTCTGTAATAACTATTAAATAATTAATCTTTTAACCAAAAAAAAAAAATTAATATTTAAAACAAAATTGAAGCATATTAATGTCTAAAATTATTAGCTTTGGCAGGAGATTTAAAATAAAAACCTAGATATCTAATAAATATTAAGTTTTAAAAAATGCCTGCAGATAGTCTAAATTATTGTTAAATTAGAATTATAAAAATTTTACTAAAGTCCTTAACATGCAAGATATTTTATTAAAAATTATTAAAAAAAAAGGGATTGTTTAATATACCTACTTTATTAGCTTTAATATACCCACATATATTAAAAGCTGAGGGGTGTGTGTTAGAAATAGAGCCTAATATTAATATTAAATACTAATTCCTGCTATAAAATATTAGCAAAACCATGGAAAAATTATAAGTTATAATTTATATATTACAGAAAACTATAAAATATTTTAATCTGTTTTAATAAGATTTTATAAGAAATTGATTGGCCATATAACTCTGTTAATTTTAAAGCAAGTCTTACCTGAACTTTAATACAGATTTAATTACCCAAAAGGAAACCAAAATATAAATATAAAAGCAGGTCTTTAGAAGCAATTTTTATAATAATAAGACAAGCAATTTAATCTATTTATTCTTTAATATATTATTATTATAAGAATATAAGAATCTATTAAAGATATTAAATATTCACTATACCTTACTTCCCCCTACCGCCTCCGACATAATATAATTATATTATTAAGATATTTATTTCAAAATAGGCATGTCTTTAGGGACTAGGTTAGACCTAGTTTTTTTAGGGCCTTACCTATTTCTTTTTGCTATAATAATAGTAATATTGCTTCTTAATTCATATAATACTTGATTTAAAATTATATACAAATAATAGCCTTATTGTGAAGGATAGGCCGAGAATCGGCCGGGCTCGGGTCCTGAATCGTTATCGTAAGCTGAGTAAACAGTGACGCAAAACTATGGTAGTATCTTAATGACGCGTTGATGTATCGTCGTTGACTGTATCGTTACCTTGTGGGCGTCCTATATATAATAATCTTGATCTATTCGAAGAAGACATCAAGGATTAGTTTTTAATATATCTTGGCATAAGATATAATGATGTTCTCTTCTACTATCTTACCTAGCTGACCGGTTAATCTACCCGGCCAAGTAGATTTATCACACTTGTCTAAAGTACTATATAAAAAGGCAAGGTTAAAAGCCACTATGAAGCCAAATAAAGTTCTTGGGGTTCCAGAAGTATCTAGATATATTATAAATAATCTAGAGACTATTCCACGGTTATATATTTTAGCCTTAAATTTAGCTACCTACCCTTGGTTACCAAACATATGTAAAAGACCTATTTTAAAAGTGAAATTTAATCTCCTTTTTTATATTTTCTAATATAATGGTGCAGGTATTACATATTTAACTATTAAGATTTAATATTTATTTGCAGCTTGGAAAAACTTATTAATTTTTATCAGGCTTAATAGGTCAAATAAATTTTCATTTTTTATATAAAGCTGTAGAAAAGGCTTTACAAATGATATATATTTTTTTAATATAGGCACTTGAACCTAATACGTAACTTACATTAATGAATTATTTAATAATTATGCTAAATTTTATTATTTAAAATTATTTTTCAGAGCTTAATATAATTAATAATTTTATAATATAACTTATTAATTAATACTATTAGAGTGTATGTATATGTCGCAGGCTACGCCTGTATATTGCTCGCCTTCGCTTTCGCCTTCACCGCAATCGGCGCTTATGATTGTTCAGCTTATTGCAGTCACATGACACGTAGTATGAGAACCCACGCTTCGTCTCCGCTTCGCTTTTTATTTCCTTCCTAGCGATTTTCCTCTGTGTATATCTAGTCATTAAATAGCGAGGCATTTAATCCCTTTGCAGTAATAGGATAGTAATATAGGTTAATCACTAAAACATTAGTTATTTTAATTATATTCGGATTCTTAAGGTTTATTATTCTTAGTATTTTAATTAGAGAAATAATTTTTATTAGATTTATATTATTAATAATTTAGTTATGTCAGAGCTCATAGATATAAGCGATATTCAGCTTCATGAATCCTTGATCAAATTGATTAACTAAACTAATTTACACGGTGCTTTCACCCTTGTGGGAGGTTACTTACTAGGATGCTATGCCTATTTAGTAAGCACTATCGCCCGGAGGTCCTAAAACTTAAAGGTTTCCTAAAATAGTAGTTTCGAGTATCTAAGATATAGTAATCTTAATTATACTTATATTTTTACACAGCCTTAAAAAAATTTCCTTTTCCAAAGCTTGGTCCTTATATTTACCATATTAGTAGAAAAACTTAATATGATTAAATTTCACATTATTTTACTTATATAAACGTCTATGACAAAAAGGAATTGGTCGTTTAATCAGGCTTGGCAATGATTTGCCAAGCCTGTGTATAATTACCTAGTTGTAGGTGTGTAAGCACCTCGAAGGATTTTAAGTGTATGTTACTATTAGTGTAAATTTATATAGGTTTAAAACTAGTTTCCAGCTTGAAAGTAATTACAAGCTTTTAAATCCAGGTTGCTTTTTTAACAGCAGTATTTACAGACACAGTACTTTGCAATAGTGCCTAATAGGGCCTCTATTAATTACTTTTTAATCCAGGAGATGGGTAATCCGGTGTAAAAAATAAGAATCCCTTTTAAAGTTCTTTTATTTTTATATCTTGGTGGGCAGTGTTAACATATACTTCCAGGCCTTTTTTACAGTCTGCAGCGAGGTGTATTCTATACATGTAGGCATTTTTTGCTTTTCAGTCTAACACTACTACTGGCTTTAAAAAAGCTTTCATATCAGATATTAGGATATATTTTAATAGTAAGCTAGTTTAAGTATTTACTAAAATATTAATATTTAGCTAAATTAATAGGATTATTATAGCTTTATAGGATTATTATAGCTTTAGCTTGTGAAACCTGGGTTTATTAAAGTTAGTTTTTATAATCCTAATAAATATTATAGCTTAGAAAGCGCTTGGGTTTTCCTAATTTCCTAAGTCTAAAAAAAGCATCGCGGGTAATTGGTCCTTACTATTTAATATTATTGTATTATATATATAATAGTAAAATATACAGTTTCTAACGTTTATATATTTAATAATAAAGGTTTTCTAGGATTAGTTAAAATCACATACTATTTAACTATAAAAGTTTGGTACTATAAAAAAAGCAGCTTGGCGTAGACTATATAGGGCCTAATATAGGCAAAATATAATCCTTATTTTTAATATAGAAGTTAGTGGGTTGTATTATTATTACCTGCTTGCTTTTAAATATTTAGATATGTAAATATCATATCACATTACTCCCAGGCCAATTTCTTAATTACTATGGAAATAAATATTTTTAAAGAAATCTCTGTATCTACTAGGTAATATAACTTTATAGTTAATACCAGGTTATTAGTAGTTACCACTGGCTACCTAACCGGCTTAGAATTTAGTTATATATCCTTTCTTATTAACTTTTGAGTTAAATACCTGCTTTCCAGGGATAATTCTTGTATTTTTTTTTAGAATTTGAATATTATATATTTTTTATAGCTTCAAGCTAATATAGTAACAAGGATAGATTTATTATTCTCTTAGTATATAATTAGAATTTTAATTTTATAGCTTTTTAGTCTAGGGTGTTTAGTAGTTTGTTCTGTATATCCAACCAGCTCGACAGTTGATATAGATGGAATTATGAGCCAAGTCTTGTCATGGCCAATGTTCTGTTCCTCCAGTATATATATCATTTACTGAGAAAAGGGTTACCAAGCTTGGGCTTAAGCTTTAACTGCAGACACTATTTCTAAATAAGACCTTGTAATAGTATAGAGAAGGTAAATGTACTATCCTGTTAATATAATATAGGCTGCAGCTGCAGTGGTAAAACTTTTTAGTAAATTACTACTATCCAAGAAACTGAAGCAAATCAAATAAATTAAACTTAAAAGGGGTAATCTAGCTAAAACCATGAGTTTTTAAATAGCAACCGTGCTAGAGACTTTAAATAAAATAACTAAAAAACAGGAAATCGCTGCAGGTACTATTATTACCTAAAATATGAATCTATACAACTATTAGTACCTGCACCTAGATAAATATCCCAGGAATTAGAAGCTATATAATACAGCTACCTAGATTTATAGAGACTTAAAACCTAAATAGCTTTAAAAATCATTAAAGTGTTAATAACTCCCTGTTAATTGTGGTAGAAAATAATAAATTCTAACTTAGCGGGGATGCTTTGCTCCAAATCTTTAGTAATTTAAAATCTAAATAACTTTATAACTCGCGAAGCTTTAAATACCTTACCCCTAACAGATCCAATTTACCCTTTATGCCATCAGTACCTAAAACATCTAGTCCAGATATTAAGGGGGGTGCATAGAGGATCTATAACTTTAAAATGTAACTTTAAAAATACTAATTAAAAAACTATAGGAAGATAGAAATTAATATATTACTAGCTAAATTTACATACTGTTTAATTAGATTATTATATTTACAAAATTATTAGATCTGCTTTAAAATGAATATTAAAACACTGCACACTTTAAAATACTAGAAATATTAAATACTTTTAAGCTATAAATCTCCAGCAGGCCTAATAAAGCTAAACTAGTAAAATAGCTCGGAGATAAACAAGCTGCAGCAGCAGTATTGGATGATATATATTAATTCTAGCTATTTAATTTAAAGTCTTTAACTTAAAAGATTAAGGTGCAATACTAACTAATAGGGCACTTTAGTTTTAATTATTTAACTGTAATTTAATATTCAATAAAATATTCTATTTTTATAAATGTGGTTTAAACTAACTGTACTTTTTTTTATATGCTTTAAATATATACCGAAGGCCTAAAGTAATATTTTTAATTATTTTAAATATTTTATGTCAACCATGGGTCGTATATATACTTGGAATTATAAGATTCTTTTTTTTAATTATAAAACCAATTAACCTTTTTTTAGGGTTTTAGATACTTTTGTCCCATTCATAGGATTCTAAAATTAAAAAGGCCTAGTTAAAATAGTCATGTATATATAAATTCACAGTCTTTGTAGTTAGTTCTACCTTTTAATTTTATTAGGCGGGCTGTTAATCTTGTCTGGCAGAGATTTAAAAATAATTTTCTCTGGTTATTATTATTATTATTATTCTTTCATATCATAGAGCTTTTTTCAGTCAGAGACTATACATGCTCTATCTACCACCCCAGGGGTGGTAGGATTTGAACTAACAAACAGGTACGTAAATGGTGGGTAAAATCAAACATAACTAAGCAATATGACATTCTAGGATTGGGGGGACCTTAAAGAATGGGTTGAAACATGCTAAATTCCAGATGGTTTTTTATTTTTATTTTGTTTTTGTTTTTCTTTTTGTTTTCCCTAGGGATTCAAGAGCCACTTTCTAGTGGCGATTCCAGTTTCCTTTAGGAATTTGATCAGCTGTTCTTGCCCTGCTTTCTTCGTGAAGAGTTTTTAAAAGGCAAATTTAGGTCTTTTTTGTAAAGGGTCTCTATAGACTCTTCTGATGTCCCTAAATACAGGGCATTGAAGGAGAAGGTGGTGTGGAGTGTGGGGTTTATTACTGTGGCACGATGTGCATATATCACTATCATAGTTAGGTGTTCGAACTAGATAGGATCTGAAAAGCCATGCCCTAGCTTTAGCTGGATGACGGTTGACCAGGTCTGCTTGGGGAGCTTTAGGGGGCTTGGTTTCCATGAAGCTATGGAATTAAAGCCCCTGTATTGATCACTTTTTTTTTGCTTTTCCCCATGCTATGTCCCAATCCCCAAGGCACTTCGCTTTGAGCTCTCGTTAGAGGTGGCTAACTGAGATGGGGCATTTATAGTATTTACTTATCCATTCTGCTCTATACTTAGCTGCTTCGTCAGCTTTGGCATTGCCATTAAGGTTATTAACATCTTTCATCTCTGGGTTTATTGATAAGGATATAAATCCTTCACCAGACCCTGTATTCCCTCCCATGGAATCTCCTGATCCTAATAAACCCACAGCTTTAATATTATTCGATCTCTCCATTTGATAGGCCATCTTGGCACTTGTAAAGGTAATCAGTTCGGGCCGCTTCTGGGATAATTTCCGAAAGGAATAAAAGCAGAGTATCTGTTTGGCTTAAAACAATCTAGAATGTAAAGAGGATGGAGGAAACTAGTAGAGAAGTAGGCAAAGGGCTTATAACCTGTTAGAGCTTATAGAATAGGCAATATTATCCTTATTTGCCTAAATTTTATATCCGTATCAATGTAAAACACGAAAGCTCAGAGGTAGAATGCATGGTATTCCATTGATTAGTGTGAAGTTGAAAATTGAAGGTGGGGCGAGGTCAAACGCTCGAAGTATGGACGAACAAGCTAAGGCGACAGCTGAGAACCACTTATGCAGTTCCGACCTGTATAAGTGTGCAACAATCAAGGACGGTATTTTCTTAGAGGAGGTCCTAGCTATACTGGCAAAAGTTTAAAAACTTAAATGAGATAAGATTAAGATTAAAAGGATATTAGTAAATTAAAAAAAAAAAAACTATAATAATAAGTATTATAAAGCTATAAATTTTAATCAAGGAGATCGATCTTGTGGGACTATTAATAAAAAATATTTGCTTAAAGTTACCATGGAAGCTAGCTATTAATACCTAAGCTGGGGGATGACGACAAATGGGAAGTTAAAGGTTTAAAAATACTTACAACTACTTAGTATAGTGGAAAAAATAGCCTGTTCAGAATATAATTAATAGGTTACCAATAAAAATATAGCAAATACATCATTTGTAAAATAATATTTAGAAAAACATTAACGCTAATATAACTATTAGAAAAAACTACTAAAACACTGCCTAAATCTTACCAAATTTTACTAAAAACTATTAATCTTTTAATATCTAGTTAATTAAAAACCGGCCTTCTTACTAACCTAGATAAAAAATCACTGTTAAATTACCAGTGTCGCCTAATGTCGGCCAGCTGAATACATATGAGCTAGTATCACTGATCTATGGGTAAGGATCCATCTATATTGAAAAGTAAGGTCTCTCTGACTGAATCTATCTGGAAGAACTGAATAAAAATGGTCAACAAAGGAACAAAGTCAGACCGAGAGGATGCTGTATAATCAGTAATACAGATCCGTTTTGGTCGACACCCAATATACCTGCCACTGTCCACCAAGGTTAGTTCAGGTTAAAAGTAAGGCATGGATGCACTAGTTTATATAATTTTTTTTTTAATATATTAGTTAACAATATAATACTAAGGCTAAGCTTAGTATTTAACATACACCCTACAAAGAAGGGCTTATACTCTGCAGGATTGTACTTCTAAGTTAATATTTAAAATATTTATATGCATTAGATAGATAATATTTGGCAAGATTAGAAACCCAGATTTTTGGTAATAAATTATTACATTAACTATTACGTCTAATACCTGAGAGACAAATGAATACATAGCGAATATGAGGTTGTAAAAAATAAAAGCTATATATACATATAAAAGTACAAAAAGAAAAGTTATTATTATTTTTTTCCCCCTTTTCATTTACCACAACTATTAATAATATTTTATAATTGGCGCAATAATAATATAATTGCAATAACTAATCTAACTGCCCTGACGGTTGGCCCAGCCGTCGGAACGGGACCTTTTCCGGCTCTCTGCTTAGAGCTGACAGATCCGAGTATGAATACTACTATTACTAGTAAAATTGCAACCAAAAACATAATATATATTTCCATCCTATTTATTCTATGCAACTTCCTATATTATTTATAAACCCACTTCTCTCTACATTTACTCTCTGGGAGCAGTAGGTTATAAAGCTATTTAGGACACCAAGATCCTAGGACTAAGGGCAGTCGAGAAAACGGGTATAATTTAATAATAGGTCGGGAATTGGCCAAGTTTAGGCCTATATCTTTATTATAAGCTGCCTACATGGTAACGCAAAGTTACAGTAGTATCTTAAGAACGCGTTAAATAACCTTATCTACGGGCGTTCTGCATATTATCTTAATCTATTCGAAGAAGAGATTAAGGATCGGTTTTTTTTGTCAAGGGCTTAACCTCTATAACCTAATAACTAGGGTGGATACAAAAGGAATCGTCGAAGAGGAAAGAGAAGAGGAAACAGCGATGAGACGATTGCGAAATAAGGGGGCGAAGAAGTCACATGATAGAGTGTACTAATCAATATACTAATCATGTGGCAGGCGAGGAGAAAGGAAACACGAGGGCTGAGGGCCCGAGTAGGCTAGCCCCTTACATTTTTAAAGCCAATATCTTATTAATAGCATTTTAATTCAAGGTTCTTTAAAAGGCCTCGGTATTAGTTTATTACTGTAAGCACGACTCTGCCGTAGAGTTGTAGTTAACTAATCATTAATTATTATAGGGGGCTTAGAGTAGTAAAATTAATAATAATATATATAGAATATTTCTACACATTTATAACAATAGAAGTATTATATGTCGATTTTGTAATAAATACAGTATTAGGTTAATTTTTTAAGTCAAACAAAAAATAATACGCGGCACAGAGTGAAAACTATTTAAACAATTCTTAATATAGCACTATAGACAGTAACGTTCTGCTAATTATTATAATAAGCGAACTTTTTACATATACTATCAGACTTCTAATTAGACTACCAACTAAACCTAATTGAGTACCGATTCCTATTCGAGAAGCAGTATATAATATAATATAATTATTTTCCCTTGCTTTCCCTTACAGACCAACATAGCACTTCGTTCCTTCTCAAGGTGAACAGAGATTGTATGACAGAACGCAACAACCTTAGTAGCCACTATATTTGTCAAGGGCTAAACCTCTATAACCTAATAACTAGGGTGGATACAAAAGGAATCGTCGAAGAGGAAAGAGAAGAGGAAACAGCGATGAGACGATTGCGAAGTAAGGGGGGGGAAGTCACATGATAGAGTGTACTAATCAATATACTAATCATGTGGCAGGCGAGGAGAAAGGTAAACACGAGGGCTGAGGGCCCGAGTAGGCTGAGGGGCTCTAGCCCCTTACACTACTCCCCCCTTCCCTATATAAGGCCTCCGAAGGAGGCCTAATAGCGAGGCGGGTTGCTGGCGCGGGCTGTAAGCTTTTTCGGAGGTTTCTCGGAAGTATCAGACAAAGTAGAGCGGGCATCGCAGTCTGCGATCCAATGATCATTAGAACCGCAGTAAAGGCATAAATTATTCGCAAGTCGGAAACGGCGGCGGTCAGAGGTGGTGGATTCATGAGAAGAATCAGATAAAACAGGCGAAGCAGCTCGGGCTACTCTCACAGAGCCAACATGAACAGGATTGGGGTTTATTTTAACTGAGTTGACTCGGACCGGATCAGTATCCATTGGGTCTGTATTCGGGGTCAAAGCTGGTTTCGGGGCTGATTTTGGACTAGGACGGGTACGCCGATCGGTACTCTGGACAAGTTCAATATATTCATTATAGGGAAGATCAAAGAGAGAATTATTCGAGTCTTCTAGTATTCGACGGAGATTAGGCCGTAGCCCCGGTGTAGCGTGGTAACACGTGATATATCTGGCCATGAGTTTACATTGGCTTCATATGAAAGTCGTTCAAAACGAGCAAGGTAGGCGATAAGCGATTCGTCATCCCTCTGTTGTATAGAAGTAAAGCGCTGAATAGCCTCCTGCTGTTCCCGTGGGTTATGGCATAGACGCTGAAAAAAAGAGAAAATAACTTCAGGATCCCATAGCTGGTTTTCTTCGGCAGATTGGCGGAGGTGCAGGACAGAAGCTTGCTGAGACTGTTCTAGTCGATCCCATACATAGTCAAAAGCATCAGCTCCTACGAGCTGGTCTGATCGAAGTTTTGCTTTAATTGACGGGAGCCATGTGCGAAGCGTGTATGGTTTACCGTTAAAGCGAGGCGGATCTGGCAGGCGGGATCTGGGTGTCTGGACGGAAAGAAGCTGCGTACGAAGCTGGTGGACATCTGTTCGGGAAGCATCAAGGTCCGCACGTAGTTGCTGTATTTCATTACGCTGGTTTTGAATATCAAGGCGCTGGTTTTGGAGCTCTTGCTGGAGCTGCTGCACAAGCAGGAGGGTGGATTCGGGTCGGACATCGTAAAGATATTCCCATAGACTGGCGGACAGGCAGGCAAGCGGGCGGGCGAGCAGGCAGGCAGGCGAGCGGGCGGACAAGCGGGCAGGCGAGCGGGCAGACAGGCAGACAAGGACGATTCCTAATGTCAAGGGCTAAACCTCTATAACCTAATAACTAGGGTGGATACAAAAGGAATCGTCGAAGAGGAAAGAGAAGAGGAAACAGCGATGAGACGATTTGCGAAGTAAGGGGGAAGTCACATGATAGAGTGTACTAATCAATATACTAATCATGTGGCAGGCGAGGAGAAAGGAAACACGAGGGCTGAGGGCCCGAGTAGGCTGAGGGGCTCTAGCCCCTTACAATATTCGTCCTTTACAACCTGAATTAGCTTGCCTGAAGAATCCAGCTAAGTTGGTTATATTTTACACTGAATAGGCTTCAAAACATGTCCTTAAGGAGTCAGGGTCAGCAAGGTAGTTAGTAAGATAGTGGACCAGTGGTAAAGTTATAAACAGAATTAAATAGTAAAATATAGAAATTAATTAGCAGGATCTTGTAACTACAGACTAGTATAAAGTAAAAAATAAAACCAATCATTCTCTATTTGTATTTTGAAACAATTCAGTACCTAATTAGCTGGTAGGTAGTGGTAAGGTTACTAGTAGTGGCAGTAAAAAAAAAAAAAAAAAAAACAGCAAAACCTTTTAGCTGCTTTCTTATATAGGCTTAGTTGGTAGCTTAATTAGAAGTCCGGGTAGTATATATAAAAAGGCCCTATAATTAGTAAATAAATTGTAATTAATTATTATAGGCCTTTTAGTTTATTTAGGTATTTATTATTCCCTATTACTTATATCTGTTTCCTGTGAAGCCCGTACGCACTGCACTGATTTAATATAATATCTCGTTAAAACTAAAAAAAAAAAAAAAAAAAACACCAATAAACACTGTCGATATAGTGTTATAATTTCTACTACTACTAATAATAATAAATTGTAGTGATCCATAATTATTTAATACATAAGACGCGAAGACCTCTAGTACCTTTTACTTCCTGGTTTATTTATTAAACTATTATATTAAGGGTATAATACGACCGATAGACATCGTTGTACATGAAATAATTTATATAGTTTTGCCTAGATTTATTATAATATTAGTAGGGATTTTAGTAGGCCATGTTTTATATTTTGCTTAGATTATATTTATAATGTAAAGTATTAGAATTTAAAGTTTGAGTAATTATATAATTCTTTACCCCTATTAATTAGTTGCTTATAAGTAGAGTATAAATTTAACATTATACTGCTTCATTTTTAGCATAATATTAGTTTCGTAAAATATATTATAGCCTGAAATTATTAAAGCAGCTATATAGATTCTAAATCGAACTCTAAAAATGTAACTAGGGTTTTTAAAGTCAATTAAAGCCTTATACTTATACGGGTTAAAATGATCGTTATTGCTATGGCAAAGAGAAATGGGGAAAATATTAATAGAATTAGTTTTAAACCATATTTCTAAGGATTCACGCCTATTTCCAGACAATATGCTAATATTAATAATAATCCTTGTTAATAATATAATTATATTATATCATTCAAAAAATTATATAAAAATTCTCGGTAAAGTAACCAAATTTAGATCTAAATATAAGAATTATTAAATGTCAGAATATTGAGATACTCTAAAACTGCTTAATTAGGAAGCAGCTCAAACCCCTGCTTGGAATATACCATTATTCTTTTATCGTACTATTATAGAATAGTATTCACAACCCATTTCATCTAAGCTAATTCTAAATAGATACAATATAGCCCATGGCTATTCCTATATTGGTTAGTCTAGTGGTCCACCACCCTCCGATATCAAGGAAAGACCTGATAGGAAGTTATGTATCTGCCAAGATATATATATATAGAAAAATTACGAATTATATTTACCTAACTAATTTAGAAATGCCCGAAACACCTCTGCTATTGGAAAAACTTATTTAAATTAAAGGCTTTATTATTTAATGGTCCAACTAACTGGGCTGCAGGAAAATAAAAAACCATTACTACTGACACTACCAAAGCTGAATTACTTGCTTTAACCAGTGATAATAAACAAGTAATTATATTGGTAGAAGCGCCTATTTAATTTATTAGATTAGGGCTGAACCAGAAACTCCAGATTTACCGTGATAATCAGCAAACTATTGATCCTTCAACAAAAGAGAATTTAATATTTAAAACAAAATTGAACATATTAATATTCAAAATAATAGATTAGATATTTAATGGATATCTACCGATCTTATT
This sequence comes from Aspergillus tanneri, assembly GCF_003426965.1. Taxonomy (NCBI): domain Eukaryota; kingdom Fungi; phylum Ascomycota; class Eurotiomycetes; order Eurotiales; family Aspergillaceae; genus Aspergillus; species Aspergillus tanneri. Next base: position 3,177,147 of record NW_022984633.1, read on the forward strand.
ATGCCTGTAAATGAATTCACAAAAACATTTTCAGGCCAAAATTATCAAAAATTTATAAAAATGCTGAATGTGCATGATATTTTAAAAAGAACTAATAAATATCCTAGCTTAAACATATACATTAATTAATTAATATATATTTTAGAGGCTGGGGTATGTCAGAATATTAAGATATTTTAATCACTTAATTAGGAAACAGAAATTTTGGCAGCTTATTCCAAACGTCCGAACAAAGAAACACAATATGGTACAGGCTCTAATCCCGAGATTAATTTAGAAAGGAAACCCGAGGAATTTAAAGATACAAAAGCAGCTCAAATCTCTGCCTAAAAGAAGTGGATAATTATTCTTTAATATTCTTCAACAATATACCTCTCTAAATAGGAAATTATAAGTTATTTTCTACTGTTATATTATGCCTATTATATCTTGTTTAAAATAACTTATCACTCCACGCTATCATTATTATATAATATTATTATCGAGTAATATTCATGCCATAGGCAAGTAGCCACTTCAAGCTATATGATAGATTTGGACTAAGAGAACTCGCCGAGGAGTTTCTAGCTAGGGCCGCGGCGACCAAACAGGCAAATAAACTGAGCGTGATGTAAATGAGATCGCATGATCTGGAGAGTTATACACAACCTCGCGAGTGCCGGGTATACGGGCTCAAACACATTGCGGGCCCTGCCCGCTACAATTTACATTGTAACCTATCTCCTCCAAGCCAATTCTAAATAGTATGCGCATAGCCTTTTGCTATTCCTACTCTGGTTATTCTAATGGTCCACCATTTTCTCTCAGATAGATTATATCTAAGGTGGCAATCGAACGAAACATCAACGTAGAGAAGGAAGAAAGAATTCTATCCTACAGGAAATGCGGGAATATCTCTATGTTGTGGGATCAACAGTGAACAACGTCTTGGTGCCTCAGGCAGGGTTCGGCCTAGGTCCTGACAAAAATAGCAAAACAGTTGTTATGGTTATTTAATAGAAAAATAGCTAACTTTAAAAGATGTTAGTGTCACAGGCTGAACCTGTAACATACTATATAGGGTGCTAGATGCGACTGATCTTCGATCAGTCGTCTTGTACCTTTTTATATGGTCAAGTGGTTTTATCTCTACTAGCGCAGAGACAACCAAACCATCACAGTTAAAAAAAATAGTAGTAGACTTAAATGTTTCCAGCTGTAGTTAGTATAATAATATATTTGAAATATTTAAGCCATTAGCTATAATGTTTTAGGCGTTAATTTATCAATATTCGCCCGCGTGATAGTCATATTATTATACTATTATGCATAATATTACAATTTAACCTCTTTTAATAATGTGTATATATAGGTTACTTATTTGAATTTAGAGTAGTTAGTTTAGTGAACCTTTTATGGCTAGTAATAGATCACTAATGCTTTAAGTAGTTAATCGAATGACATATTTTTTGGAGCAGGCACTGGTTTTGAATTAGATATTAAATTTAGTAGATGTATATACTATAACAGATAATTTTAAATAGTAAAGTAAACATTACATAGGCCTTTTTATTCTAAAGGGGATGGCAAAATCCTGTGATAGTATTTAGATATTATATTAAAACTACTATAACCTTTAGACGATTAAAATAATATTTTATTAATTCATTTAAAAGTAGCAGCCTAGTACTAATGTTTGTCATATTGGTAACTAGTTACATAGGATTTTTTTTTTTTTTAACAAAATGCAAAATGCAAAACTAAGGTATTTTTTATATTAAATTAATGAGAAACTTTATGGAGCTCTAATTTTTAATATAAAAAAAAATTTCATTCTAGGGTATTCTTTATCCCTTGTAAAAATATAGCTACTGGGACCTAAAATATTAGTAGATGTAGCCAAGGGTTTAATTCCACGCCAATAGGCTTATCGATCCCCCCTGGTGACTTTATATAGATCTTACATACATGCATGCTACAGATTAGTATAGGGCCCACCGAAATCGAAAACAATGTTCGCTGTAAATATATACAATAAGTATGCGGTGGGAGAAATACATTTAGAGGCATAACGAAGGCAGTGAAGTATATAGGGAACAAATTCTGCCAGGGTATCCAAATTCTGTCAAATGTTGCATAGACAATCAATCAAGGAGCCAGCACAACTGCCAGTTACTATAGTCAGTGTCGAAACGGTGGTATGGGGATAGGTGAAAAAGAATGGTTAAGAAGCAGAACGGGCACTAGACCCAGCTTCAAGTTGGCTTAAAGTCCGGCTGTCACCTAAATTCGAGGTGTCCGGGACCTGTGATGTATTTTCCCTCGGTGCAGGACTTTGTCCAGCGACTGAATGGCCATGGGGGTGAAATAATCGAAAGGAAAATAGCCCCAGCCTCCTAGACTGCTGATCTCCAGCGACTGGCGCTGTGTTTGAATGAACATTATTGTTGTTGGTGTTGGGGTTCCGGGAATTCCAAAGGCGCTGCACTCCAGGGAGAAAAGAGTTAGTTCTGTTCGCCAGATGTCCTCTATGAGTATGCCGTTCAGGCAAAGCTAGTTGCATCTGGAAAGGTCGTCTTCCTATAACAGCAGCCTCTGGTGGGTTCAGGACAGATGCACGTGGCGCGATACGGCGTTCTGGACGCCCCGAACTTGTGGCACATTCAGAAGGGTCAGAACGAGGTTTTGGAATGTAATAATCTGCCTTGCATAAGGGACAGCAAGCCTTCCGGCTTGTCAGCCATGGATCAACACATGAGGCGTGGAAAGCATGCCCGCATGTCAGTCCACGTATGTCATCATCATCCTCAATAGCATCAAGGCAAATCGCACATGAATCACCGGGGGTAGGTAAAAGCTCAGCAGGTACTGAACTCGGTATTTGATAGTCAACATTTTCATCACAGTCTAACCCATCAACTTGCACTGGCATCGAACTGGAGTCTTTGGGGCCTGTGGTGATTTTGGAGCACCCATCTCCTTGGACATCGTCTTTCGAACGCCTCTCTTCAGTATGCTGCACATACTGCATTCCCGCTGATGCGGTAGGCATGGACCGATGGTAACGCTCCATTTGCATCGCTATTCCCGAAGACGGTGTACTAACACTTGCGGAAAAAGCACCATCGCCGTCTACAAGGCTTTGTGGTCTTCTATCGGCTGCTGATATTCCACCTGCTGTCGGAAGACCCTCACTCGCCCGCGAAGACCTCCACACTTTATATTTTATAAGCGGGAACCTTTCATTGACCTCGTCCATGGTCATAAGTTTCTTTTCTCTTCTTCTTCTATGTGGCCGGGGCACGGCAATTAGATCGATGGGCTCTCCCGTCTCTTCATTGCGCAGCTGTCGATTGCGTTGGTTGTAGCGAAAGCAGTATTTCACGCCCACAATAATCCTATAGAGGCGGATATTAGAATGAAACCAACGTACAGGCAGTCTAGTAGGGTCTGTGTAGACATACCACAGATTTGTGAAAACAACACCAAACCCAAGGGCGACAAAGAACAAAAGCGGCGAGCTTGTAGGACTAGAGCCATTACTATTTCCATCGTGTGCAGTGTCAGTAGCACCTGACAGTGAACTTGTAATTGTAGAAGCGGGCATTTTAATAGTCAGGGTGCTGATATTATATGTAACCACTCTTATCAGATGCTAGGGCTAGGAGCAAGATCTGAGAGAAGCCTTGCACTTGGTAGTGTATGGTGCAAAGTATTATGCAAGGCAGAATAGTACTTTACTTTCCATGCCCTAGCACATACAAGAGCTCATGAGGCTGAAGGACTGGTGCCTCAGCGGTTATTGATGGATGGAATCTGGCTTATTTAGCTCCAACTCGACGCCAATAAATACCTAAACACATACTTCCTCAACCATCACTAATTGTAGACAAAGCTAGAGCTATCAAGGGGCCCCAGCAGTACACAGATAATCGACAAGAACGGCTCTAACCAGGGCCCAGCCAAGTGTGGCATTAATGAGGATATACTTGACATTGGGGTGAGCCTAGGTACGGGCTAGTATGACAATTAAAACTTACCAGCCACGGGTTATCGGCAGGCTCAGACCAGGTACTCCTAGCAAAGAAACCTACTCACTATGCCGGTTTTGAATTAGCCTAGTTAAGTAATCTCAAAAAAAGAAAAAATAACTGAATAATAGTACCCCTAGTACACTAATCTATCGTTACAAGCAATCAATTTGCCACGTAATGATCCCGTGACCCTGATCACGGGACACACGCATATGTGGATGAATTCGACCACCCCCCTAATGAAAGATTTCTCTCTCTTCGTGCTTAGTTCAATTTATAATATCAATCATTCAATATCATCTACGGTTGATCCCTTACACAATCCAGAACGCCGACTAAATTCCTTACACCCCGCGGCCGGGGGGGGGGGGGGTTCTTACAACAAAAGTATTCAACCACCTATACAAAAAGTCATATATTTCTAAACGACGTAGTAAATACAGCCCCTATTCAGGAAAAAGGTTGCGAATATTATTAAGTTATATATATTATATAACCAGTATATTCGTACATGTATTTTAGAATTTTTTAATCTTTTCTAGCCTAAGGCTAAATAAAAGAAAAGGCTTAAATAAAATCTTTGATCTAGGCAAGGTAGTTAACTAGTTATACTGATATACCTGGGTGATACAATTATTATTAAGATTAACTGTAGTATTATCTTCTGTTTACTTGATATATCTAATTTATTAGGTGGAGAATACTTTGTCATAACCAGCCAAGTCGCTCGTAATAAATCGAATTATTCCCCTACTAAAAATATTAACTGTGGAACACAAGGAGGCGTATTATTTTACTGTCGCAGCATAAAGATATTATAGGCTAAAAGTAGCCTATAAGATTATATTCCCTATATATTTTATAATAAATAGATAATATCTTAAAATATATACATTATATACAGATACTAAACCGCATAACCCTATTATGAGTAAAAAACAGTAAGTTAAGTATAATATATAGATATATGTTGGAAATAGGAGCCTAATATAGTAGGCACCAATTACCACTGCAAAATATCAGCAGAACAATGGGAAAATTATAAGTTATAATTTATGTCACAAAAAACTATAGAATATCTTAAAGAACTGCTTTTATAGGAGTTTATAAAAAACTAATTTGCTATATAACTATATTAAATTCAAAGCAAATCTGATCTGGACCTAAATACAGATCTAATTACCCAAAAAAGCAACTAAAACATAAATATAAAAGCAAGTAATTTAATCTATCTATTTATTAATAATATGAGGAAATAAAAATATATTAAAAATATTACTAACATATACTATACTTTACCTCCACTACCGCCTTTAACAGTTATAAGCCTGGGGTGGCCATGAACAATTTTTAATTCTCTATTCTTATTTTTTCCCTTATTTTTTATTGCCTAACCTGCTAAATACTTATTATTAAATATACCAGGTTCCCGAATTGCTTTACCATTTTTAATTTAAGGATAATCTATACTATAGGTTTTATTTACCTTATAATTTTACTAAATTAATTTAATCATTTTCGGGTTAATATCGGCCCTAAATAATATTTAGTTACTAGGTTATAATAAAATGTATAAAATTTTATGTAATTTGTATAAATTATATTCTAGTAAATTAATTTAACATGGCAGAAATTTTAATTTATAATTTAATTAATAAATTATTATCACCGCATTTTTCTGCAGTCCCTATAAAAATTAAATAATTATAAATTTTTTTTAAAATACTACGAAAAAAGTATATTAGTATTTTTATTTAGTATTTAAGATTTAATCTTTCCAAATTAACTTTTCCCCCCTTAAGAATATACACTTACTAATTAAAATTCGGAACATATTAAATACGCGTTTTCTTAATTTTATTATACAGTATGCTATTCAACTCTCTAGAACTTAGCCAACTTTAATAAAGATTTTTCTGTAAATTTTAAATAATACTTAAATTATGTTAAATATAGATGCATGCAAAAACAGAATAAATTTACAGATATTATAATATTAAGATATCTAATTCCCTAATTAGGAAAATATCTAATTTATAACCTAATGCAGCAATAAAACTACTTTAAAAATTAATACATTTTAATTATAAATTATAATATATTAATAATCTTGGTAGTTAGTCCGAGCATCGAAATAAAAAAAACTCAAATTATATAGTACAGATTCTGATCCAGAGTTAGAACCGAGGATTTAAAGGTATAAAAGCAACTTAACCCCTGCTTGGAGAGAAGATAAATAATTTTTAATATTTTTATCACATCAAAGTTATCTACGATTATTATATTATTTGTCTGTTGTATCTTCCACTTTTTAAATATAGCTTATCCCTTTATACTATTATTCTTATATTATATATTATTACAGAATAGTATCCGCAACCTATATCCCCAAGCTAAATCTATAAATAGGCATAACCTGTAAAACACGCAAGCTCAGAGGAAGAACATAGTCAATTTCATTGATTCGTATTCAGTTGAAGATGGAAGGTGTGGACGAGGTCAAACGCTCGAAGTATGAACGAACGAAGTAGGGTGACCGCTGAGAACCACTTACGCAGTTCCAACCCGTACGAGCGTGCAACATAACCTTTAGCTATCCCTATTTTAATTGGTCGAGTGGTCCACTATCCTCCGACAACAGTAATAGATTTGCAATAACAAGAAATATTAATTATTATCTGTATTATTGATAACAAACATATAAAGTATTTCTAACTATTATAAACAGGAATTTACTCCGTACTAATCCATACTAAGTATAGAAAACAGGTATTGGTGTCTAACAAATTAGCCTGGACTATTATACAATATAAATTATTTTTAAATTTAGGTTTATTATTTACTGCTATATAAATATAGGTCTAAGGTATAAAGGCTGTCCTGTCCGGCTTATTAATTAAATTAATATTAAATCTAAGGTTGCAAAGGTGCATGGAGTAGGTCTATTTTAAAATTCATACTGTCGGGGGATGGTGGACCACTAGACTAACCAGGATAGGAATAGCCCATGGCTATTCCTATTTAGAATTAGCTTAGAGGAAATGGGTTGTGAATACTATTCTATATGGGGACAAATTATATTAAACAAGTGTGAGATATAATAGGCGTATAATATAATAATAAAGAATAGCTTATACTTTCCTATTTTGGAAGGTATATTATTAAAGAATATTAAAGAATGATTGTTTATCTTTTTCCAAGCAAGGGTTTAAGCTGCTTTTGTAGCTATATATTCTAAATATTTTAAAACTGCCTGGTAAATTAAACTAGGTGTAAAATGTTATTATAATATAGGATGGAGTTATAATCCACTCTTGGTTTTATTTTTTTTTTATAGTTATTATTAGCTCCCTCCCTTCTTATATCCGCACCATAAAATATTCTGGCCTTTAGCAGTACTGTAATAAAAAACTGTTTTTTATTTATAGCATATATATCTCTTGGTTTAATAGTATATTCCTTGATCTTTCTAGCTTCACTCTCAAAGTACAGAATAGGCTTGGCAAGGATAAAGTTTGGATAAATTATTCGAGCAAATTACAAGTTTTGTATTATTATTGTAGATGTACATATGTTTTAGAGCAATACTAAAAGTCTAGGCTGTAAAGCCATCGTACCGATACCCTTACTAACTTAACTTGTATTGGCCAATTAGACATGGCATTCCCGATGCAGACAGATTATTATACAAAAAAAATAAAGCTATTCAGACCCGAAAAGGTGAGATTTTCTTCCACTAAAAGAGAGGACCCTTTCTAAGATCTTTTCGCTTTGATGTGACCCCGTAGCCGTGTACCTATAGTTTCTGTATAAATTAATATATAAACACCATTACCACCAAGACAGCAAAAAATAATAGTGCCTGCTCATGACTTTTGAAATACAGCTCCGTAATTAAATTTCTATATTTCAAGTTCTGTATAAGTATTTTACCTTTTTATTGCCAGTATATTGTTCAGACCAAGGCCTTTCCCTATTATATAGGGTACCAGATGCAACTGATTTTTCGATTAGCTAGCTATCTTTGTACATTTCCATGATTAAATGGTTTAGTCTATATTAGGGCATAGACAACCCAATATAGACCTCGCACTAACTCTCGTGCAATCCTCGGAGGGTGGTACTCTGGTCATTTAAAGGCCTAAGCTTAGGTCCAGAGCTCTAGTCTGCGGGCAAGTTGCAAGGTTGACCCTTGATTACGAGGGTTAATAAATAGAACGAACATAAAAAGCCTGAGAGTTGTATATTTTATGCAATTTCCACCTATATTTTCTATATTTCCTATGATTTGTGAGGTTTGAGAGTATAGGGCATTTACAAGCACCAGTTAGTATTTTTTCTTAAAATCACCCAGCAATTTTATTCATCGTAATTAGGACATGTAAAAATTTTACACAAATTAGGGCCTGATAGGGGCAGGTCTTAGTATTATAACTTAAGAAAAATTGCCAGCTTTGTATATTATAGAAATTAATTTTAAAACATTTTAAGGCTTAGATTAATCTATCTTACTAGTCTAGACCCATAATACTGGATTAAATTAAATACCTTAGAAACAAGGTATCCTAAAATGTATAAAGGCACTAAAATTTTTAAATAGAATACATTAAAAATCAGGTAATTTAATGTATATTCTATTTACATTTTTACTGTTTAGGGTAAACTACTAATATTATATAAGTATCTACTCTTTCTCTCTATTTTTTATCCAGGCAGGGATCCTCTGATAGTTTTATATAAGCCTAAACTAGAATTATAGTATATATATGTATGCCAGAATATTTAGATATTCTAATTATCTAATTAAGTAATTAATTAAGAAATTACTGAATAGAAATATCGGCAGCCTGTTCCGAACTTCCGAAACTATATGGCACGGATCCTAATACCGAGATTAATTTGGAAAACACCAGGATGCTAAAGGTATAAAAGCAGCTCAAACCCCTGCTTGGAATATTAATAAACAATTATTCTTTAATATCCCTCAAGAATATACCTTCCTAAATAGGAAAGTACAGGCTATTTTTTGTTATTATATTATACACATACTATTAACCTGCTTGGTATAACTTATACCCATATACCATTATTTATTTATTATATAGTAGCAAAGGCCCTAGTCTAACACTATACCAGGTTCAACCTGTGACAGAGCCTATTTACCCTTCTATTTTATTTTATCTAGAATCTGTCAAGGGCCTACACCTAAGTATACCTTAGGCCCTACTGTCAGAACATTAAAATATCCTGATTACTTAATTAACAGAAATCTCGGCAGCTCATTCCGAACATCCGAAATTATATGGCACGGGTTCTAATCCCGAAATTAATTTGGAAAGAAACCCCGAGGATTTTAAAAATATAAAAAGCAGCTCAAACCCCTGCTGGCAAAAAGGATAAACAATCGTTCTTTAATATTTTTTAATGATATACCATTCCTAAATAGGAAAGTATAAGCCACTATTTATTATTATTCTAACACTCGTTTAATATAACTTATCCCCATGTACCATTATTCTTTTATCAGACTATAGAATATTATTCACACAACCTATTTCCAATCCTGGTTAGTCTGCTGGTCCACCATACTCCGACACCTACTGAAGTGTATAAATTATTATAATAGTAAAAAAGTAAATCAGGGTGCTAACTAGGAATTGCCATAGACCCTATACCGAAAAAGTATTCTATATTAGTAATAAAGTCGGCTAGCAAGACCAAATATTATTACTCAAAAGGTGCAGTGATTATATAACATTAATATTTTTTTAAACTAAGAACAATTATTACAATTTTTATAAAGTGCGAAGTGTGCAACATTCTATTTAAAAAAAGGCAAATTTCTAAAATGCTAATAAATATTAGTAATGTAGCACGTTTAGCTCATGGGGAAAAAGAAATAGATAATCTTATTGATATTAGTGTAGCTTGTTGGTTAGTTGGTTGAAGCCTTTAAGATTGTAGTTTAAACGCCGAGCAAGAGAGCAGTACGGCGAATTATATAGACTAATATAGTACTCGTTCCCAACACAGTAAACAGTGACAGAGCGCAACAAATTGCCTTTTAAAAATAATTACGAGAACATAATTTGTATAAAAATATTTATATATTTCACAAACATATAACCCAGTTTTAAAGTACTACTTAAGGTTAATCCTAAGCCAAAAACATTAAATTACTAATTTAATGTAGTATTAAATATATTAAAAATTAATTCCATATAAAACCTAAGAGGCTTTATTCTGATGGTGATACAAATCAGGCCTTAAATTTTGCAAAGAAAAAGAATATAGTCTATGCACAATTACCACCCAAATAGCCCGAGCAGAATCCCTTTGCAGAAAGGGCTGGAACTCTAATTATTAATAAAGCTCGACTATTATCAAATTCTGCTAATTTATTTAAAACGCTACTCAGTAGCCTGAAACCATTAAAGCAGCTATATATTCTATAGAAATCGAACTCGAAACACGTCCTACTGAGTGTTTATAACCCTATATTAATTCCTATATTAAAAATTAAATTAAAACTCAGATATGTAACTGAAGAACTATTGTCAGAATATTCAGATATTCTAATTACCTAATCAAGTAATTACTTAATTAAGAAACTACTTAATTAGAAAATTACTTAATTAGGAAACAGAAATCTCGGCGGCCCGTTCCGAACTTCCGAAACTTTAACATTCCTCGAGAATATACTTTCCTAAATAGGAAAGTACAAGCTATTCTTTTATTATACTATTATAGAATAGTATTCACAACGCATTTCCTCTAAGCTAATTCTAAATAGGAATAGTCCATGATGGGCTATTCCTATCCTGGTTAGTCTAGTGATCCACCATCCTCCGACAACTATTTAAATCTAAAATAGATAATGCAAAGCTTATATTAGAAACTACATATACATAGGCTATAAAAGCTTAGTCCTAGGGCTGATTTCGAGCAGGATATGTTACCTTTAATATATAAAAAATTTAGTTTCCAACCTAAAATAAGGTTATTGAAACACGTGACTGTACTTTCAGTAAATGTATAGTTTTATAAATACTTAAAGCCCTAAATACGGACGGGGTTCAGCAAATTATTATAATACTACTATAAACACGAAAGCTCAGAGGAAGAACATGCGTCATGTCATTGATTAGTGTTAAGTTGAACTTGAAGATTGAAGTTGGAAGAGGTCAAACGCTCGATGTAGAGACGAATGAACCATGGAGAGCGCCGAGAACCACTTATGCAGTTCCGACCTGTATGACTGTGCAACATTTAGTAGGTAATAAAATTAATCTAGATTAAATAAATTGAATAAACAAAATTAACAGAGCTACCGAAATTGCCGAAAATAATAATAATAATTTGCAGAATAATCTTGATACCCATGCATTCGCTGACTACTGTTTTAATTAATAATTTAAATATATTTTTAGGAGTATAATACATATTAAGAAAGCGATGAAATATACCCTGAAAAATATACTTTACTATTAAAATTGGTGATCACATATAAATTTAATAAGGATATCTAGCCAAATTTCAAGCTAGAATGTGTCCGGGGTGATTTTTAAATTATAACCTAGATACTAAGATAATAGCCCTTGCTTCTAGAACACTAAGAATCTTCTTACGCTTGATGGCAGATTTTGACCTTAAGTTTATATAATTTAAAAAATACCTTTTAAGTACCATTTTAAATAAATCTATTTATACCCAGTTCCTACGTAGCTTTGGTTACAAAGCTTTAGAGCTAAATTAGGTGTTGGAAATACGAACCTATTAATATATCAGGTGCCCATCGCTACCGCAAAATATCAGCAAATTCAATCTATATGATCGATTTGGACTAAAAGAACTCGCCGAGGAGCTTCTATCTGGGGCCGCGCGGGGATGCCGAACAGGCAAATGTGTGCGAGGTAAATGAGATCACGTGATTGAGAGAGTTCTACACGACCTCGCGAGTGCCTATACGGCTCGAGCACTTTGCGGGTCTTGCCCGCTACACAAAACCATGGGAAAATTATGAGTTATAATCCTTAAGTTATAGACAACTATAAAACATTTTTAATATGTTTCTATGGAAAGAAGTCTATAAGAAATTAATTGGCTAAATAACTATATAAATTTTAGAGCAAGTTTCATCCGGGCCTGAAAAATCCAACACAATCTTTAGTATAATAAGGCGAGTAATTTAATCTATTTATTTTCATATATATTATTATTATATAAGTGTCGGAAATAGGAGCCTAATATATTAGGCACTAATTAATACTGCAAAATATCAGCAAAACCATGGAAAAATTATGAGTCATAATTTATGAGTCACAGAAAACTTATATATAAAATATTTCAATCTATTTCCATGAGATTCTATGAGAAATTAATTGGCTATATAACTCTGTTGATTTCAAAGCAAGTCTTATCTGAACTTCAATACAGACTTAATTACCCAAAAAGGAAACCAAAATGCGAATATAAAAGCAGGTCTTTGGAAGCGATTTTTATGATTAGGAGACGAGCAATTTAATCCATTTATTCTTCAATATATTATTATTATAAGAATATAAGAATCTATTAAAGATATTACTAATATTCATTATACCTTACTTCCCCTACCGCCTTCCTCCGACAATAAGAAATTAAAAATCTACTAAAAATATTGCTAATATTTACTGTACCTTACTTCCCCTACCACCTTTGATAGTTATAGGGCCAGGATAGCTGTAAATATTATTTATGCATTAATTTTTGTCTTTTTTTTTATTACCTACCTAACCTGCTAAATACTTATATTAAATTAATATACCTTCTCAAATTACATTACCATTACAAAAAAAATATATTAAAAAAATATATCAATATAGGTAAATTACGGGTTTAATTAATTTGCCAGGATACAATTTATATAAATTAAGTTTATAATAAGAATTTCCATATAAATAATTAGGGTGGAAAGTTATATTCAAGGAATGTTATGAAAAATTACCTTAAAAACTGGGTATATAACCCAGAAACTATTTATCTTAAATCTACAGATTTATAATTCCAAAGCCTATACCTAAATTTTATATATGCCTAGACTTAAAGAACTTAGTCCTAGGGTATATGTAGGGTTTCTAGTAAGCTATGTATGTTATCGAGAATATATAGAGAATATAGATTCCCAGTTAAAATATTCTTATTTTAGCCAGACTGTATTTTTAATAAAGTTAATTTTATAATTTAGAATATTTAAATAATCTAATTAATAAAAATACTTAGGAACCACTAGAAAATTATTCTAGCGACCAACTTTAGCAGGTTATTAAAAATATAACGTCGAGGTTACTGCTTACCAAATAGGCCTAACGCCCTAGTAATGTAAATTAGTCTAGATCCCTAATTAATTTAATTGAGAATTTAAAGAACTTAAATATAGTAAAAAGCTTGGCTGTGGAATTAGCTGTGTTAGTACAAATTAGGCAGTTCGAAGATTTAGATAATTACCTGTTAATAAAATAATAACAATATTTTAATGGTTTATTTATTTAGTTAATGATAAGTTTGCGGATAAAAACACTGTTAAGCAAAGTTTAATATAACTCGCATAATATAATTTTAACTAAAATTTGCTGGTAAAAACAGGACTATTTGGTTAAATACAACACTATTAGGTCTAGACTAAAGTTTAATTTTATAATACAAGATTTTAAGTTTTAGTATATTTGTTATGGATAAAACTGTATTAGAGACTAATTTAAACAATAATTAATAATAACTAATATAGCATCAGTGATTCGGCCTTTATAAAGGACTTTAAGGTAATCCTATAATAAAATTTATAATAGCTCACTAATAGTTTAAAAGGAATTAGTAAGGATTTTAATTTGCTAGGTAATTTATATCTAGGTAATCCCCTAATGTATTTATTTATATATTTAGTAACATCCTATATGAGAATAATAAGTCTATGCCACAAATTTTCCCTATTTAAAATATATATAGTCTTTATATTTAATTATCCGTATGCGGTTAATCTCTTGGCATTACCTAAAAACCTCAATAGCAGTTTAATTTAGATAATTATATTTAACTAAAAGGCTATAAAATAATATGTCGAGTTTATCGCTTAACAAATAAATAGGCCTAGCGCTCTACCCTACCTGGTAAGCGACCTCCCACATGGGTCAAAACACCATGTAAACTAGTCAAGATAATTAATTTAATCAAGCCTTGTCTCGTTAGGATCAGGCTGGTTATCGTAATCAAGCCGATAGTGGCTCGATTAACTGATAGCCAGCCTGGTTAAGATAGTATACTAACTATTCCTAAATTAATAGCATCTGTTTTAACACGAATAGGTTTTTATAGATTAAAATATTAATTGCATATAAATTAATAATAAGAGTTATAAAAGGTTTCCGATAATAGTGGCTATTTACTAGGAATTTATAAAGATACTGTTTTAAAAAATTATATTAAAAATTTTTATATAATCCTGGTAAAAAAATTCACTGATTAGTATATAATTGGGCTTAACGTATTTTAAAAGACTGGATAGTTTTTCTTTTTTAGGGCATGTACTAGCAAGATACTATTATTATAAATATAATATTATAGCTTCTTTTTTTAAATTCATAAAATATTATTTTTATTATAAGGACCCTTAAAACACGTTCCATGGAAGTGTCTTGAAAAAAATTATTAAAAGGATTATTTTGTTTCCTTTTTGCCCTGATTGGTGGGGTTTTAATAGTAAGTGGCCAGTGCAACTATTTTATCTCGGGTTTCTAGTAGGTAAGGATTATATTCCTAAATTTATTAACTGAACTTGGGCAAAAGCTTTGCAATAAAAAAGGTTATAAAGCTTGTTTCCCGCTATCTTAGGAAGTACTGTTCTAGAGTATAAAATACATATAAAAAGTCCCTAGGATTATAACTAGTTTAATTCGTGACCCTTTTATTCAAGCTATAGTGTCTAATTGCAGAGTGGCAGCGTTATCCCCTTGTCTGTCCTCCTTGTCAATTTTTAGCGCCTTGGTAATTAAAGCCCTAGGAGCCAATCAATACACACTGCTTTATTATTCTGCTGGTAGAATTAACTTCGCGTCGTGCGCTCAGCGGCTTAATTTTATAGAATATTTAGTGTATCTTTAAATATAGAGCTGCCAGCACCCCTAAAAATACCTGGATGCCCTATAAAGCAGAGATGCCCTTAGATTACCAGCAAGTCTACTAGGAGAAATTAATTAATTGCGCAGATTTTAAATAAAAAAAAGGTTTTGTTTAATCTACTTTTAATAGGTTTAAAAATATCTCCTAAACTCTACCTACTAATAAATATTAATATTAATAACCTATAGGTTATATAATCTATTCGCGCTATTCTTTCCCGCTGATTTTTAGTCTATAATAGCAGCAAATACTAATTAGTATACTAAATTATAAGATATATATATAGTATATAATAGTAGTAAGCACTGCTAGTAAAATATAAATACTACAAAGATTAAGGTTTTTATTAGGATTCTTATATATATAGATGTATACCAAGGTCCTGCTATTAAGTATTACTAGCAAGGTAAAAAGAATAATCTAGGACCTGTTTACTATATTAATATATAATATTAAAGCAATTTTAATAAATAAGCACTATTTTTATATCTTACCTCCTTTAAATCCTACAAATCCTGCTCTAGTCCTTGAAGCGATTAATAAGTGTGATAAAAGTATATTTAATCTAGAACTTTTTAGTTAAATCTAGTAGTGTAAAATTAAGTTATTTACTAGTTAATTTTATATGGCATATTATTTGTACTATACACTGCTATTTACTATTACTTTTAATAAGCTTATAATATACTATTTTAGCCGGTCCTATTATATATATAAAATGCCAAACAAGCTAATATTACAAGGATATAAGTTATATAAACTGGCTAATTAAAACTATATCTAGTAGTTTATATAGTCTAGCAGATAAATAGGTATTATTAAGATTAAAAAAATAAAGAATCTAATAATAACTAGCTTAATAGTTTTTTATATAATTTAACAACTCCCTACAGAGCCTAAATAATTTATAATTTATATAAATAACTACTTTACTAGTATCCCACTGTTTAATAAACTATAAGAGCTTAGTTATAGCGCTTGTGGTACAAGAAGACCTTATAATAATAAAAAAAAATAGCCTAAGCTTTTTTAGCAGCTAAATAAATTTAAAACAAACCTTCCCTGGGATATAATATATATAGTTAAAGTTGATAAGGTTTTATATTTTAAATAGTAAGATAATAGCCTTGTTAATATACTATTAACTATTTATACAATTAATAAAGCAACTAATATAATTATATATAGCAATTCTATATATTATTAATAATTATAATTATTATATAGGTGGCCTTAATATTAATTAGTATTAAAGTAATTATAAGGTCCACTGTACTACTTTTCGCACCTGGTTTTTATTATTTTACTAGCTTATTAATACCAGCATTGTTAATACATATTAAATTAATATATATAAAAACAGGCTAATTTATAACTAATTAAAAAATAAATAGAGTTCCGCGAGCACCTGTATAATTAGCTATTTTAATTTTATATTAATATTTAGCCATGTCTATTACCAAAGCACACCTTTAATAAGATATTAACACCACTGGGGGAGTATATAGTTTAGTAGGGGATAAAGTATTTAAACTATATATAGTATTATTATTTTTATATAAAAAAATTTAGCAAGCCAGGTTTTTAAAGTGCACTTAAATTAATTAATTTAATATATAATAAATAATTATTTTATAAATATATAAAAACTATGCTATTTTAGTACAAAGAATATAATATACTACTTTGTAGGCCTGGCTTTGTATACTAGAAAAAGTACTATAATTAATTTTAATTTAACTAATTAGCTTGCAGTATATTTTTTATGTTAATAATATTAAAAAAGGGTTAATTTAATTCTATTATAATAGATAATTAAATAATTAGTAAATAATTTAAAAATTTTAATATTATTTAGTATAGGCGCCGGGACGGTGTGGTGGTTAGTGCCAAGGCACTAAAAATTAACAAGGAGGACAAACAAGGGGATAAAGGTAATAGTCTACTCCTTAAAATAAAGCTATATATAACCTCTTAACTTCTTGTTTTTAATACCCTTTTTCTTTTTCTTTCTTTTTTAAAAAATATTTTACCACTAAAAGGTGTATTACATATCTAGAATCTATTCCTAGCTTTATTAAAGGAGCAACATTCTGAAGCTTAACAGCTCTGTAGTTTTCCAAGGAAAAAGGTATTTTTTTATTATTATGTTTTATTATACAATTGTAAACACGCAGAGCTTAGAGGAAGAACATAGTTAATTTTATTGATTAGTGTGAGGTTAAAGATTAAAGGTAGACAAGGTTAAACATTCGAAGTATGGACAAATAAAGTAGGGTGACCACTAAGAACTACTTATGCAGTTCCAACCTGTATAAGCATGCAACAACAATCTTATGTTACTATATCGGGAAGGAACGAGGTGCTATATTAGTCCGTACTGGTTTGCCGTACCGCTCGCCGTTCAACCTATGATCTCAAGGCTTCAACGAGGGAACCAACTAGTAGCTACACTAATATGAATGGGAATGTCTGTTTCTGTTTTCCCCTTGAGCCAATGTGCTACATTTATTTGTTGTTTTAATATTAATACAAGCTTTTTTATTAAATTTTTTACTTCCTAAATACCTTTATATAACTTTTAAATCTTTCTCCAATACCTTAAGTTACCTTCAAAGGCTTGTATGTCTGGAGCCGGAAAGGTAGATTAAAATTTAAAAAAGAACCAGTTCATAGTCTTTTTAAGGAATTAGAATAGTTCTAGGGGGATATAATAATATTTTAGGTAGCCAAAAGGGTTAGAATGTAATAAATGTACTTGGCTGTGTTAAGGGTTAAACCCAGTGTATTGCTCAGACATGGCCTTTGCTTTTATATAATGCGCTAGATGCGACTGATCTCTGATTAGTCATCTTGTACCTTTTTATATGGTTAAGTGGTTTTATCTCTACTAGCGCAGAGACAACCAAACCATCACATCGGTATGCACTTACCTATATAACTAGAATATTAATTTATTAAGCTAATAAAAGCATATGTTATAACTAGTTAATATACTAACGTATAATCAATTAAATATTTTTAGATTTTTTAAATAACAATCATTTATTTTAATAATATTTTAGAAGTCATAGACACTATCTGTTTCTAAAACAGGTGAATAGTTTACTATTTATTAAATAAAATCCAGGAGTATTTTTTTATCGTTATAGCCTGATACCTGTGTTAGCTTACCACTAGTAAATAATTAAATATTTTTGGTTATTAACCTGTTTTAAATGCTCCGCCTCTAGTTTAAGATATTTTTACTTAGATATTAGCTACCATGCAAGCAATCTAGGTATTTATTTTATAAATAACCAATTAGAATAACTTAAAGAGTTGTAGTAAATAATAACTGCCTTCTAGACCTCCCAGACCCCCCGGACCTCTCGGCGCTCCTGGGAATCCTGGCGATCCTCGCAATCCAGGCCCAGCTGGACCGCCTGGCGAACCTGGTTAATGTAAAAATAATTTAAATACTATAGCAGCCCTTTGAAGACTAAGAAAATATGGTACTTCTAACTGGATCTTTAAAAAAATATAGCGATTAAACGTTAATAACTATATTTGGTATAAAATATATGTTAACTGTATTAAAAATATAACTACTTCCAAAGGGGAAAAATAGTTTTAAGCTAATTATAAGCTTTTAAAAGAAGCCCTTAATTTATTTTTCGATTAACTAAATTAAAAAAGGACACCGCAGCTACTCTACCTTATATTTAGCTATAGTTAAATTTAATTTGCTTAAAATTTTATAAAAACACCTTAATATCTCAACAGTAGCACACCTAGGGAATGTACAACTTAGGATGTAGAATAATATAATACTATACATATATATTAAGCAGACGGATTTATATTGTTAATATTAGTTCAGGTAATATAAATTACATCAGTATTTTTGGTATTTTTAGTTATTCTAATATTTTACAGACAAATTATTTAAAATTATAGAAAATTAATATATAATATTTTCAATCCTAAATAAGTATATAGTCTATAAATTATTTCTAATATCTATGTATGGTTAAGGTACTAAGATAACAAAAAGTGCTCTATATAGAATACAGGTGTGATCCGCTCGACCGTGAATCACGTTATAGGCAACCTGATTATACTATACTAGTTAAATAACTAAGGTATTACTAATGGTGTGGGTGTGTCACCTAACCTACTATATAAGGTGCTCAGGAAGTGGTCTTTTGGTCAGTGGAATAGTTAAGATCCTGAGCTTGGCTATAACACTATCCTCCACTGGTTACTAAGAAATATTTTTTTAATTATATAGATTATCAGGAGGTGGTGTGTACTCTTAATAGGTAAATTATATAAATTAATTAAAAATAAACTCCTTTTATTAAATCCCTAGTGTATTAAAAAATATACTTATTAGAAACATAGATTATTAAATCTTGCTGCTAAGAAGCTTTTTTCCCCCAGAAAACCCTATATGTTGTTGCGTTCCATTATCCGCTGTGTTACTATTTATTATGAACAAGAAATATAGTGCTATGTTGGTCTGTGCAGTTTACTATACCACTTAGTGTTTAAACTATAATTTTAAAAGCTAAATTTAGACGAACTAACAAGCTACACAAAGATTAATAAGATTATCTGGTTTTATTTTCCCCTTAAGCTAAACGTGCTACAGCCCGTAGATCTAGTAGGACCTATAGGCCATAGTATGGTACAAAAGGGAATCGCAGGAGAAAAGGGGGCAGGTAAAACAAATACTTTTATAAAAGTTAAGTGCTGGTAATTTTTTAAGGGCTAGTTGGCCTAAGACATCTAATAGGCCCCAGCGCTTTAATTTAAATAATAAAGGCTTAATCAAGATTTAATATATTAATAGATTATTTATATTATATAGTATAATTTAGCTATATAAGTATTTCTGTTTTAAAATATATTATAATAAAAAAAAGTAATAAAAAAGGGAATAAAAAAAAAATAGCTTTATAATATTATAAATAAGCCGGGAATTAGCTATATTAGGGTTCTAAATCTTTATTAATAAGCTATGTACATAGTAATATAAACCCATAGTAGTATTTTAATAATATGTTAATATATATTATAATCTTATAATTATATTCTTAACAATCTTATCTATTAGGTGCTCTATATATTATCTTAATTTATTTAAAAGATTGATTAGTTTTTTTTTAATATATCTTAATATTATATAAGATTTTTTTCTACTATTTTAGCTAACCTATTTAATCTATCCTGCCAAGTAGATTTGTTATAATTATAATATTATTTGTGGCTTAGCTTGCTACATAGAGTTTTAAAAAATAAAGATCTAGCAGGATAGTTTATTTTAATACTATATAAAATAAAATACCTAGTATTATATAGATTAGTTAAAAATACTGCTTATAACAGCTATATAGGAAAAGATTTGTATAATAAAATCCTAAGTATCTTCAAACCAAGCAGCTTTTATAAACTAAAAAAATCAAGCAACAATTGCTGTGATTTTTTTTATTATAGTATAACTAATAAGCAGTATATATAATACATGCACAGACTATATATTATATATTAATAGCTTTTTTATGGCCTTAATATCTTAATATTAATATCAGGCAGATCTTAAATTTCGAGCCTATATAGATATATGTTATATATATAGTAAGTGCTGATATTAGCTACAAGGGTTTATTTAGTATTAAAGGTGGTAAAGGTAGTAAAGTAAATAAATAATATTAGTAATATTTTTTAAGTGACTATTATTATTTTCTTATATAATATAATAATATACAAAAAATTAGATAAAATTGAACTAATTAGAAATTACACTACAGGACTTGTTTTTATATTAAAAATTTAGTTATTTTTCTAGGAAATTAGACCTATATTATGGATTTAAATTAAACTACTTTAAAATTAATATACTTAGGCAACTATTTATACCTAATTGGTTTAGCATGTATATGTTAAAACATTATTTAAGTTCTTTGTAAGTTATAGCCTATAACTTATAATATTTTATAGTTTTGGTAATATTTTATAAAAATTATTAGTGCTTAATATATTAGACATCCATTTCCAACAATTATTTATTTTGTTCCGTTTTAAAGAGGTATAAATATAGCTGTGTTTAGAATATTCTTGCATTATAGAATAAGAATAATGTTAAGAATTCTAATATATTATATATTTTATATTACCTATTATTAAAGGTGGTCCACTAGACTAACCAGGATAAAATAGCCCATGGCTATTCCTATTTAGAATTAGCTTAAAGGAAATGGGTTGTGAATACTATTCTATAATAGTATAATAAATAAATAATGGTATATAGGTATAAGTTATACCAAGCAAGTATAAAATATAAATATATAATAACATATTTTATAAGCAAGTGTTCCACACAAATTAAGTATTCCACCCCTCCCGATTTCAACGCATTAATTATTTAAAGCAATTCAACCACCCAAAAATCTGTATTTCTATATAAAAATCAATTACTACATTAATTAGGACATTTAGTAATTTTATACCCCTGAATACCACAGCTAGAACACTTCGGCGGCGCCTGTACACATTGCTTAACTGTAGATAGCCTCGCATCTACTTGTATAGTATCTTAAGCTTTTTAAGGCTTATCTTGAAGCTGCATATGTGCCTAAGCCTCTTCTGTAGAAAAACCCTTTAGAGCAGCTATTTATTACTTAGTTAATTTCTTTTTTCAACACCTTTTCTTATTTCCCGCCTGTAAATCCCTATTTTTTTTTAAGTATTAAAGCTATTTTATTTATAGCTATTGCATATTCTTTGACAATCTTATCCAACTATATTTGAGTAGTAAATAAAAAGCTTTAATCTAGCCCTTTCAGCATCTCTTTAATTGCAGCTATCTGTTTGTTAAATTATGTGGGGTTGTAAGGTGTTTTGGATAGTAAATTAGTTAATTAACTTCCTAGAGGTATTAGAGTTTTTAGCTATATATTAAGCTGTTTAAGCACACGCTTAGCATTAAAAGGGACTAGACCAGCTGCTGCAAAGCTATTTTTAATAGTATCTAGCTTGTATATCTCTGCACGCGCTTGCTGAAAGGCTTCTAAAAAGTCAAGCTTATTAATATAATTAAAGCCGAGCTGTGCCTGGTTCTTTACTAAATACCTGTACGCGCGCTTTAGTGGTGCAAAACAGCTAATATTAAAAGGTTATAAAATATATAATAAGTGTGCAGGTATATAAATAGGAATAATATTATTCTTACTGCATATCTAGTTAAACTAAGGTGTAAGATAGCTACCATGGCTATTAAAAACAAGCAGGTGATAAGTTCCAACTATATAACTAGTTATTACAGGAATAAAATGCTTTTTAAGCCAGCGTAGTCTAATCTTATCTATTGTTTATTTATTTTTACTAACTTTAATTATCTATATAGCTGGTAAGTCTTTATACTAACTCTTTATATAGACTTTTCCCTTGAAGACAATACAAGGTAGAAGTATCCAACCAGTAGAGTTAATATACTTAATAGAGGTAACCCATTCTTAATTACCTGGCTGTATAAAAAATGGCTTTTTAACTATATTAGCTCTAGTAACTACTTTAGTAGTAGCTATTAGGCCTATTACAAAGCCAGTTTTGTTAAAATTGTAGATATCTTTTTATATAATTCCATGTTATATTATAGTAATTTGCACACAATTAAACTACTCCCTAAAAAGCTTAGGGTCCTTGTATTTAGCATACTTATAATTGTATTAACAAGAATACTTTGTCTTAAGCTTATTACGCCCCTTAACAAAGTTGTAGACCCAGTTTGCACTAACCGTCTTAATAGGTGTAGTATCACGGTTGGAAAAAAAAATATTAGCCATTTTTTGTATATAAGATAGTCGGGGAGGAGCTCCGTGTTGTTCTAGTAATAAAATCCATTGTACAAGTAATTCTTTTTTATTTTAAGTCAATTTATAACTATTAGCGCGAATATCTCTTCGACTTAGAGTGCCTTTAAGCCGATAGTGTAAAATTATATAGGAGATATTATAAACACATGCTGCTTCGCGTAATAAGTAAATTTCTTAATTTTTAAAAGCTAATATTACATATTGGACCCTCTTCTCCTTCTTATCTAAAGCATTTGAATTCTTATGCATTTTTGGTGGCATGGTGGGTGGTTAAATTGCTTTAAATAATTAATGCGTTGAAATTGGGAGGGTGGAACACTTAATTTGTATAGAACGCTCGCTTATAAAATACGTTATAATATAATAATAAAAAGTAGCCTGTACTTTCCTATTTAGGAAGGTATATTCTCTAGGAGAGTTAAAGAATAATTATTTATTTATATTCTAAGCAGGGGTTTGAGCTGCTTTCATACCTTTAAAAATCCTGGTATTTTCTTTCCAAATTAATCTCGGGATTAGGATCCGTGCCATATTGTTTCGGAAGTTTGGAACAGGCCGTCGAGATTTCTGTTTCCTAATTAATTAATTTTCTAATTAAGTAGTTACTTAATTAGGTAATTAGAATATTAAGATATTCTGACACCTATATATTAGTAACTATTTCTATTTTTACCACTTATGCTGCTGTTGAGATAGTATAATCATAAAAAGCACAATTTTATATGTAAGAGAGGTGCACAACTGGCTTACATGCCTAGTGTCACAGCCTACCTGATTGGAAACATTAGATCAAGAAACCACTATGTCAGGAGCAAAAGACTAGCATCTAAGTGCAGCGTCTCCTCGAACTGTTCTTGCTTATATAATTAGGTTGTACAGTGTCGTAACATGCATCTCGTTTACCAGTTATATTAGATATTATTATAAATTACTTTAACAATGCTCAGGTAAGACCACCTTTTAGTATTAAATATAATGGGTTTGTTGTCTCTGCGCCAGTAGAGATAAAGCCACTTGACCATATAAAAATATACAGGATAACTAATCCTCTATCAGTCGCATCCCGCGCCCTATAAAGTAGCGAAGGCATTAGTTTAAGCATTATACTAGGTTTAACCTATACGAGCAGGTTAAAATATATACTAAATAAAAATTTTTATACTTTGATTTAAAATATAATATTTTTAAACATTATAATAAATTAAAATATTTAGTTTTTAATACTGTAGCTCTTATTCCTTTCTTAGATTATTATATAAAACATACATAAATCATAAAAAAAAGATTAGAAAATATTGTACTATAAAATGCTATTAAAAAAAATATCCTAAAACCTTAACAACTTTAACTTATATTAATATATCAGGTACCAATCGCTAGTGTGAAATATCAGCAAAACCATGGAAAAACTATAAGTTATAATCTATAAGTCGCAGAAAACTAAAACATTTTAATTGTTTCTATAAGATTTTACGAGAAATTAATTAGCTAAGTTATATTAATTTGAAAGCAAGCCTGATCGGGGCCTAAAAACTGCAAGTATAAAAGCAAATGCTTAAATATAATTTTTATAGTAATATGCAAGCTTAATCTATTAATTCTTTTATATACTATTATTCCTAATAATATAAGACAAGAATATTCTAAAAATATTTACTTCCCCTACTGCCATTCTATAATACCTATAAGATAGCTATAAATATTAATTTCTTTTATATATTTTCTTTTATATTTATTATTTAACCTGTTAAATACTTGGAGTATGGTGGACCACTAGACTAACTAGGATAGGAGTAGCCATGGGCTATTCCTATTTAAAATTAGCTTGGAGGAAATGGGTTGTGAATACTATTCTATAATAGTATAATAAAAGATAATTGTATATAGGGATAATTTATACTAAACAAGTATGAGATATAGTAGGTATATAATATAATAACAAAGAATAGCTTATACTTTCCTATTTACGAAGGTATATTCTCGAGGAATGTTAAAGAATAATTGTTTATCTATATTCCAAGCAGAGGCTTCAGCTGCTTTTATACGTTTAACATCCTAGGATTCTCTTTCCAAATTAATCTCAGGATTAGAATCCGTGCCATATAGTTTCGGAAGTTTGGAACAGGCCGCCGAGATTTCTGTTTCCTAATTAATTCCTTAATTAAGTAGTTTCTTAATTAGGTAATTAGAATACCTGAATGTTCTGACAATATTTATTTAATTTAATATAGTTTCCTGGATTACTTTATTATTTAAACTTATAAAGGTGTTTTATAAGAAAAATCTTAAGATTTAGGTTATAACTAGTTAGGGACAAATATTATTAATATCAAGCAGGTTAATATTAATACCAATATAGATTTAACTAAGGTGTTAACAATTTTATTAAACTAAAATAGTTAGCTATTATAGTTTAATAATAGTAGGGTTATTACATAAAACCAGGGTGTTTAGGATTATACAAATTCTATTATAGGGAACCGAAATTATATAAAAAATACTTAATACCTAATATTTTAAATACTAATAAAAGAGCTAGTTTAATACTAGACCTAGATACTAAAAAAATGTAACCTACAGTGATGCTACTTAAAAATATGTAATTTTTTTAAAAAAGCAGGTAATAACTATACTATACATAGACCTTTGTAATTTAATGCTAAATAATAATTATTATTACTTTACCGCTTGCACATACATTTAGCAATTAACTAATAATCGAGATATTAACTCAGAGGCTTAAAAATTTTTAATACTGTATATAAGAATGCAAAGTTTAAAATAAAAATTTATAAACTTTTAATACTACTTTAAATATTTATATTTATAATTCAGATTAAAATTCTACAAATTTTAATAAAGCTGATATCTTAGAAATTAATTAATAAATACTACTTTAAAAATTAAAGGTATTATTAGTATAGTTTAAAAAATATATTTTTAAATACTGTATATATTCCCAACTTTTATATTAATTTTAGTCTCCGTATTAAATGCTAAAAATCAAAGCTCTAGAATTAAGTATTATATGAATCGAAAAGATTGTTATAATTAGGTGACCCTAAGAAATTAGGTTTAAATCCAGTTTCTAAGGATCCATGCCTATTTTAAATAAATATTATATTTTAATAATCATTTTTAACGTATTTGTATTTTTGACAAAAAAAAAAAAAATATGATCTTAAAATTTAAAACTAATATTTAATATAAATAAAATATAAAAATCTCGGTAAAATAATTAAATTTCTTGAGTTCATTAGGGACAAAAATATACCTAAAATTGTCACGGGCTAGAGTGTCCTTTACGGACCTTATACTACTAGCCGTCCTTACGGCCACGAGGCAAAGAAGTGGAATTGCTAAGGAGAGAAAACTAAATGCAGGATTACCGTTGTGCTAAGAATATTTGGTAAACTAGCAGGGAACCATGTGACTACACCGCATTATACTATAGGGTACAAGTTATAGGGACAACCTGTAACAAAGTCCTCTTTACTATTTAAAAATGTATATAAATATACTAATAATAACTACAAGGCTTTTATATTAATATATTAATAAATACTAGTAAAAATTTCGGTCTGAATTACTATAATATCTAGATCTAATACTGTAAAATTAATATAAAGACTATTAGAATGTTTATTAAACCCTAAGTTAAAATATATATAGCAAATTACATAATATATTTTTTAAATTATATAGCTATAAAGTATTTAGGATAATTAAAATTTAATAATTTAAGTTTAAATTATTATTTATCTTAGCTAATAACACTATAAATAACCTAAATTAAAAAAAGGTTTAAATGTCATATATATACCTTGTTAAGAATATCAGGGAAGCTATGTTGTGAGGTGCTAGGATAGTAGTAACTGGACAGTATATTAAAACTATCGGTGCGATCTAGTATCGCATGGTATATTAACCTATCTAGGAGAGAGAGTATAAACAAACACTTATATTTACATATCCCTTAGCCCCTGAATGTGATATATTAGATTACTGCGGGACTAGGATATCTAAAGGTACCTTAGGCATCCTGATTTTTAACACTCCCCCTTAGACTAGTCCTGCGGGATATAGTTTATATATCCCTAATTACAGACAGTTATTTTTCTACCTTTGTTATCTCCCCCTGTCTACTAATCCTATCTTGCTGCGATGTTATATTAGTGTCTGCGATTTATACTTATTAACCCAGGGAATAAGTTTATTATTAGCTAATATAAAGCTTTTTATATAAGCTGTATTAGGTACATATTTTTATTATTAAAATTAAAATTAGAATCTGGGTTTAAGATAGTTTAGAAACTAAACTAGATTTTTTTTTTAAAGCTAGATTACAAGTTTATACTATATATATATACTTTTTTTTTACTTTTTCTAGTAGTGCTTTTAAAGTTTTATATATAGCTTTTTAAGTTTAGAGTAATCTAGGTACTTATAGGTATTTATTGTTATATATAATATAATAAAATTCTTTATTTTTTTTAGCAGCAGCTTAATGCGATTGCTTTTTTAGCTTGTAATTAAAATTTTTACTAGAGGTACTATATTACTAATAAGAATTCTTGTTATATCTTTAATCACGTGTCTTGGTATATTAAATAGCTATAATTATAATTATAATTATATTATTAGCTATAATAAGATTCCTTTTAATTTTTTTAGTAGTTTTAAGCTAAATATATATCCTTAACTTTTATATTTTTTAATTTATCCTTTTTTTCCTTAGTGTTTTAAAGATATTATTAATATATTTTTTAAAAACTTTTTAAATATTAAGTATATTTTATACAGCTTTATATTTTTTTAAAAGTAATATAAGAAGTTAATTAAATATTATTTTTTTATTTAAAGCCTTATATATATAATAACTTTGCTTGTAATTTTTATATTATTTTATAAAGTTAGTTATAAGTATCCTAAATAAAAATATTTTTTAGTTTATAATAGCTATAAAACTTAGCTAGTTTTTTTTATATAATACTAGGTTATAATAGTTACTATTTTTTAAAGCCTTGAAAAACTGGTTTTTTACTGTGTTATACTAATTAAGATTATATTTACTATTAGAAACAAGTTAATAAAAATAGTAATAGTTTTATTTATATATTAGTTTGGTTATTTAGAATTTATAATAATTTATTAAAGTTTTTTACTATCCACTACTTTTTTAAAAATATTAAACTATTAATTTATATTATTTTTTAATAGCTTTATATTTTTTAGATATTATTTAGGTTTATGCTATTAGATATTATTTAAATAGGCAAAGTATTAATTATAAAAGGCCTTTTAATATTATTTTTATTATAGTTAGATTAAACCTGCAAGGTTATATTTAATACAGGTGTTGTTGTTTCTGGAACTAGTATAGTAAGGGGTTATAAACTATAGTTTCTAGCAGGCGAGTTAGGTAAGTCTAATTCTATAATTAATAATATAATTTCTTGTTGTTCAGTAAAGTTATATATATTAGATATTAGAAGTAATAAAGTAAAATAAAAATAAAAATATAGTGTTTAGTTTTTTTTACAGGACTATTAAAATATTTTTTATATATTTTTTATATATTTTTTATTAAAATACTATGTATATCTAACTTCGCAATTTTTATTAATAACTAGATAATATAAAGTATCTAGGTGTAAATATTTTTTTATTATTCTAGTAGTATAATTATATATTATAATAGGCTTTGCTGGCTAGTAAATATTTTAAGGGAATATTATATCCTCGCGAAAGCTAGCTAATAATAAAAAAATATAACCTTTTTAAATTAAAACTCCTAGCTTGATAGTTTATTACCAAAGTTAGGCCCTTTAATAATACTAATAATAACTCTTTGTAGTTTATTTACTACAGGCTTACCTAGGCCTAACTATTTACTAGCTTTATAACCTTAGCAGTACCCAGCGCGCAGCCGGGTTTATAACCTGTTAAAAATCTCGGGGAAAAAGCTATGTTGTAAGGTGCTAGAATAGCAGTAACTAGATAGTATATTAAAACTATTAGTATAATCTAGTATTATATAGTAAGCATATTTATTTATCTAGGAGAAAAAGTATAGATAAATGCTTCCTTATATCTACATGTCCCTTAGCCCCTGAATGTGATATATCAGATCACTGCGGGACTAGGATATCCAAAGATACCTCAGGCATCCTGATTTTCAACATACCTATTATTTAATAGGCCTCTTAATTAGATAGTAAAAAATAAACCATTATTTATTACTAAAGCTAAATTATTAGCTATATTAAATACGACTAAATAATTATATTAGTAAAATAACTATTTAAATTACTAGAATTTAAATTAAGTCCTAAGTAATAATTATTAAATAATTTTTAAAATTTTAAATTTAAAGTATGTATTTTAAAATGCTTGTTCCAATAAAAAGTATAAAATAAAAAACCTAGATATTTAATATTAAGCTATAAAATGCCTGCGGGTAGTTTAACTAAGCCATTATTAAATTATAAAAAAAAAAATTAAGTTATAGTGAATATTAGTAATTTCTTTAGTATAATTTGTTTTCATATATAATAATAATATATAGAAGAATAAATTGAATTGCTTACTTTATTATTATAGAAATGGTATTCAAGCACTTGCTTTTACATTCGCATTTTGGCTGCATTTTTGGGTAATTAAATCTATATTCAAGTTCAGGTCAGACTTGCTTTAAAAATTATATAGGTAATCAATTTCTCATAGGATCTCTTAGAAACAGATTGAAATATTTGTAGTTTTTGTTGAAAACCAGGATGCCTAAGGCACCTTTGGGTATCCTAGTCCTGAAGCTATCTGACATATCACACGCAAGGGGCTATGTAAAACACGCAAGCTCAGAGGAAGAACATAGTCAATTTCATTGATTAGTGTGAGGTTGAAGATGGAAGGTGGACGAGGTCAAACGCTCGAAGTATGAACGAACGACGTAGGGTGACCGCTGAGAACCACTTACGCAGTTCCAACCCGTACGAGCGTGCAACATATGGGGGGTTTTTAGAAAGATAAGGTCGTCCTCGACCACCATAAACTAGATACATGATAAAGAAGACATATTAAACAAGAGATATAAAACAATTTAGCGTGCGTTCTCAAACTCCTCGATAAGCTCGTCGGCGGCTATATTATCTGACCGGACCCATTGGTCATCCTCTGAACCATATCCGCGCCAGCGTACCAAATACTCAGTAAATGGCGTTGCTTTTCGACCTCTTCTAACAGTGCGCTTGTCTAGGATCCTTTCCACCTCATAACGATCCATCTGTTCCGGGAAACGTTCATCGGACACCGGTGGCGGCTTCGGCAGGGTCCTCCCAAATGGATCGCCAGTTCTCGCGGGCTCAAGTTGTGTAACTGAAACTACCGGATGAATCTTCCATTTCGAAGGTAATTTTAATCGATAGGATAAACGTCCAATAGCCTTTTCAACCTTATAGGGCCCCGAGTATCTCTGCGACAATTTCCCTAGCCGCTTCGATAAAGGGATAGAATATCCTTTTTATAGCCGGAGTAATACTTCATCGCCAGGCTTGAAGACAGGGGGGTTTTCATAATTTCGGTCATAAAATTCCTTTATCCTTAAGGAGGCGAAAGCTAGAGCTTCTTCGGTGTTAATTCGACGTGAGAACTCCTGCGTGATCTTTCCAAGATGCCCCTTTAGGATGTTCCATGGTCGACGCAACTCCAGGCCGAACATCAATCGATGCGGGGAGGCTTTAGTGGAGGCGTTCGGAGAGTATTTATAGTCGATATAAACAAGGTATAAATTTCCCAATCCACATTCGGGTTTTTTATTAATTGATGTCGAAACATGATCTAAGTGTTTGGATAAGCCTTTCAGTTTGTCCATCTGTTTGGGGATGGTACGCAGTAGAATAAAACCACTCAGCTCCCATAGCCACGAACATGCCCTTCCAGAACGAGCTCATGAATCTAGAATCACGGTCGGTAATTATGCGCTTTGGAAACCCCAGTATTCCCGGAGGTAGTTAACTAAAGCTATTCCCCACTCCGAGCCGACCAAGTGGATTTCCCGGGAATCAAACCAATACGCTTTGTAAACTTGTCGACATAACAAGTAATGATCGTTCGATGACGAAGATAAAGGTAGATCACGATAAGTCCATAGTTATGGTGTGGAATGGCTCCGGAGGGTGTGAATTGGCTGTAAAGTCATAGGGACGTGGCTTGGTTTATTTAGCTGGCAAGCAGTGGTCGATATACTGCCTTAAAGATTCTACCTTGGTAGATGGCAAACCATTTAACGAGGAAGGCATTTATCAAGGCCCTGATATTTCCTGATCGTGGATATTTGAAAACACCTTTAACCAAGGGCCTCGGCAGATATAACCACCATTCGTCGCCAGGCTGATGCTTCATAAACAACAAGTCTTGTCCAATCGATATGGAATAACTCGTGGCGCTGGGTGTTCTTCAGATAGCTATAATCTTAGTAGCCCGAGGATCGTCGGAATAAGCACGTCGCAATTCTGCTTGAAGGACTCAGATATTTCGACCGTCGAGGCGGAGAAGTAAGCTGAATCGAGATCAACTCCAAACTAGTAGGTTTCTGAGCTGGTAAACGTGACAAGGCATCTGCTACGGTGTTCGTCTTCCCTGGTCGATGGATAACCTTTAACTTAAATTGCTGAATGTAGTTGCTCGCCCTTACAAGCCGCAGATTTAGACGATCTGTAGAGGTAGTTGTTGCTAACGAGCTTTGGGTTGCCAGACCAACAGTCGAGGCGTGGTCGGTATAAATAACCGGGGTTAACTTAGACGACTCAACCATATGACGTATCTTTCGCAACACCCAGACAAGGCAAGATACCTCCAGTTCAGTTGGCCAATATCGCGTTTCAGCGGGACTTAAGGAGCGACTTAGGAACATAATCGGCTCGACCGACGTTCTTGGAGGTGGTAACCGTAGTTCAAGATGTTTTTCCTTAACATGGTAAACCATAGCCCCATGTCCTTCGGTAGAAGAGTCCAGATCAACATAAAGGCGTCTCTCGGGGGCAAAGTGACGAAGAAATGGTGGATCTTGGCTAATAAAACGGTCCTGCAAACACTTAAAGGCAGCTAATTCCTTTTCGGTTGGCTCAAATGAAGATCGCATAGTATATGCCTTTCGGGTGCTTGGATCCTTTCTAGGAGCTCCCTTTAATAATAAGGTCTTCCGTTCTTGCAACGGTTGAGCGACAGAGGCGTATCGAGGAATATACTGTCTGAACCAGCCAGTAAGACCAAGATAGTGTTCAAGCTCTGACAAGGTTTTTGGAAACGTAAGCTGCTGAATAGCTTTAATCTTATCTTCAGGCGTAGAGAGACCAAAGGCATCTACTCTCTGGCCTAGCAGCTTCACGCTTGGGAAGCCTATAAAGGCTTTAGCGGGCTCTAGCTTTATATTCAAATTCTCGAAGCAAGCAAAAACAGAGTCCAGATGACTCTGATGCTCTTCAAGCGTTTTAGATGCTATTACCACATCATCCACGTACGCCTTGGCGTAGGGCATATCCTTCAGGATACTATCCATTTGCCGCTGGACATAGGGCACCGAATTAATAAACCCCATCATTGCAACTTGGAAGATCTCTTGTCCTCTATGTGAGACAACGGCTAAACGGTTCGCATGCTCTCGCTTTACGGGCCATTGGTAGAAGAATTTCGCCGCGTCTACAACAGAGATAAAGGAACAACCGCGTACTAACGCAAGAATTTCTTCTTGGCTAGGTAGCGGATACAGATCCGGTTCCGTTTCCTTGTTTGCCCCGCGGAGGTCGACAACAACTCGTCCCTTGGTTTCGAAGGTATTTCGCTCCTTATCCCAGACCGGTCGGTAAACAACAAAGACAGGATACCCTGAAGGAGTATGACCAATCGCTTCAATTAGCTTGCCACGAAATTTTAGCGGGTTAAAGGTTTCATCAATAATCCCTTCACCTCGCGGTCCTACACGGTACACCCTAGCTTTCGGTATACGCTTTTGCCAACCTTCTCGCAATGGTACCTCCATCCATTGTTCTTCAGGAATATTAATAATTCCTATATTAGATCCATCAGGCAGGGCCCATACATCGTACTTTTCGACAATATGCTTCAGGCTCGAAGCATTTCGGTGGACGGTAACTCCGCTTGATAAGACAACAATCTCATCGGGCTCCTTTTCAACCGGGATGGTAGAAGATGCAGAGGCTTGCAAAGCACGCACAAACGATCTTTCGACATACCGACGGTAAGCAAAGCTTGGTTTAGCTCGTTGTACAGCGCGATTTTCTAATCGCTTAATAAAACGGCTGGCGTCCTTATCGATCGGTGGGGCCGTGGGAGTAAATAGGTCCTCGGGGAGATCACCCATGGCTCGATACGCCGTGGAAAAGTCATCCGCGTCCGAAACAGTTCCCATTCGGAAACGCCGAGGAATAACAACTGATTTATCGGTGTCATTCTGGACCTTAACAAACGAAAAGCCGTGATCTACCAAATGAGCGGCGATAATAAGCGGAGCACTTTCCAAAGGTTCAAAGTAGTAATCACGATCGTCGCGCAGCTCCGAGTTCGTCATAACCGGAATCTTGCCTTCCGACCTTGGAGGCACTATAGTTCGACTAACTGCATACGCAGGAAGATTCGAGCAGCGTACCGGTTTAGCCTTGCAAGAAATCGAAAACTTAAAGCCGTTGCATGAAGATATAGAGGCAGTCTGCTTCTTAAAATCAAAGATAAATCCTTCAGGGAACAAGATATCCGTGCCGACAAGCAATTTAGCGCGAATACTGGGAACCAATCGAGCGTGTGCAATAATCTTGGCGAACGAGGCCCCAACATCTCCATCCTTAAGCTCAGAATTAACCAATCTAGGAAAATACATTGCAAAAGTAATTATTTTCCTTGATCGATACTTTGTAGTGCCGATGCCAGTAACAGTAATTGGAGGCCCTGCATCTTTAATAACTGCATTCTTAATAGTCCTTGCAAAGGCTTCATCGATAATAGTAGAGGAGCACCCCGAATCAAGGCAAATTTCCTCAAGATTTTCGGTGGTATTCAG
Organism: Aspergillus tanneri; assembly: GCF_003426965.1. Taxonomy (NCBI): domain Eukaryota; kingdom Fungi; phylum Ascomycota; class Eurotiomycetes; order Eurotiales; family Aspergillaceae; genus Aspergillus; species Aspergillus tanneri. Next base: position 3,211,241 of record NW_022984633.1, read on the forward strand.
GCCGGCCTTCGCGGTGGTACAACGCCAATGCCGAACGTTAAGGCAATCCTTTAGTAAAAAGGCTTGATTCCTATTTGATTCGATGATTTCAACTGAATGGGCTTCAGCTGTAGGCACTGAACGGTCGGGGTTAATATCCTCTTGACAATTAATCTCGCGAAGGTGAGCGTGTAGTTTGTTGTTTGATGGGAAAACAGAACCGCAGAAGTTACATGATGTTACCACTTCGTCATCGCTCCCAAAAGTGGTAGCGGGTAAATCGCTCGGAGTCTTATCTAATAATACTTCGGCAAACGACATATACGCGTTATAGGCGTTAAACGACTCATCGTAAGATTCGCCATACCAATAATCATCCCCGTAGAAGGCATCATCATAACCATTATCAAAAGGATCGTTGGCCATCTGCCCAGGTACTTGGTCAGGCAATTGGTCAGGCAATTGGTCACTCGCGGGTTGCCTAGTATCAGCGACATTCGCTTGCTCATCGCTTTGTTCAGGAATCTCCCCTTTTGGATCCCCAGACGTCTCAGCGCCATAGGCACGTCCATATGGAGGTTTTCGCTGTTGGTTTTGGTTCCATGGCTGACGAAGCTGATTAACAGGTGGACTTGGACGATCATATGAACCACGATTATTATTCCATGACCGGTTGTAGTTGGCAGGATTCGCCGGCTTATCAGCTATTTGCAGCTGCGGTCTTTGCTGACCCGGAACAGGCGGTTGGTTCTGCTGGTTGTAGGGCTGTTGCCCGGGAGCTCGACCAAACTGGTTAGGATACTGATACACGTTCCGATTGTATCCATTATAATTGTATGGTGGCCAAGCGGACGGGAATCTCTGGTAGGCTTGAGGGTAGAGAGGGTACGGCTTTTCGCCGACTGGCGAAAAGAAACCGGCTTGTGGCGCGAACGATCTGAATAAGGTATTAGCATCCGGTCCTTGGTAACCATTCCTTTGAAAGGGTCTCTGGTTATAATGGGCCTGATTAGGATTAATTTTACCGTGTAATTGGGCCTTGGGGTTATTTCCTCTGCGGGAGGCGAGGTTATGCCAAAGAAATTGTTGTCGCTCCAGTTCTTGCAGGAACTCGGTCTTAGTCGTCTCGGGTTGAGGTTGGGAAACATGCTGTTGAAGAACAGGATCAAGCGCATTCCACACCATAGCAATTTGTTGAAAGGGCTGGTGAATTTCAGCTGCTCGGGCCAAGCGTATAACTTCTTCGGCGAATGCTTGTGGAGTCTTTCCGGCGGAAACATCAGCGTAGGTGTATCGAAGGGCCTGTACCTTTGTAAGAGCTTCCAGCGGATTGGGTTTAAACCGTTTAGCCAGATGATATAACCATCCGCGCCCGTTACCACTACTATTCCTGTCCTGGTCAATAAGAGGTAGAGTACGCAAAGCGTCCTTTTCCAGTTCGGTTAATTCGGAAGTAAACCAGGCAAGGGCCGCTCCGCGGAGGCAAGCTTGCAGGTTAGCTCGAACCATTTCTTCCCCTTTAAAAGCGATAACATCTTTAATACGGTCGACAAACACATTAACATCCTTGTAATAAACATGGTTGTTAACCTGTTTAATAGCCACATCTTCTTTAAGATCCGGCCAGAAGTAGCCTATTTCCTCTGTCTTCCAGGGGCCGCCATTATTCAATCCATTTCCACCTTGACCAGGCGGTCCGGCTGGACCAGGAGCACCGGGAGGTCCAGGAGGTCCAGGAGGTCCGGGAGGCGGCTGTTGCTCCCCACGAGTCTCAAGTCGCTCCAACCTACTGTTCATTTGTTGGACAGATGCCTGAGTTGCTTGCATGGTAGCTAATATCCGAGCGAGAACATCTTGACCAACCGGAGGCGGGGCGTTCGAAACAGGTCGATGACCAAGGTTTGATGAAGAAGACATTCTAACTGTCTCCTGGTGAGCCAACACAGGCGTCGGGTTATAAAGATCGTCTGAAGAAATGCTTCCAGCTCGCGTCTCTGTTTGCTCTATTGACCTGACCGTCGTAGGATCAGGAACAGGGACGACCTCGTCTCTCGGTTCTACAGAAGGGAAAAGCCTTCTAGAGGCGGCTGAGGCGGCTGAAGAAACGCTTCTGGTTTTTGTTTGACGAACAGTAGACTGTTCAGCCGTTCGGGAGACGGGTGGTGTCTGAGGTTCGGAGATTACTGAGGTAGAGGATCGTCGTCCCAGGGGATGCGAAGGTATCCGGTCAACTGCAGGTTGGCGCGTCAGCCAGTCAGTGTACTCCTGCCGACTTAGTAAATGGTTGGTCAGGCGTATAAACTCCGCAACCGCTCGATGGATAGTAGAACGATCAATATCCCAGTCAGGTGGATAGATCCGTGCTGATGGCGGCGATTCAGTGGTAGAGGCAACGTAGTGAGATCGGTAAACAACGTCAGGATCTAGCTCCTGAGCAAAGCGAGAGGTATTAAGGTCAATAAGACGAGCAATTTGATGGCCAAGCTCTGCAATCCGCAGCTCTCGCCGCGATGGCATGAGGATAGCACGGGATTCTCGCTTGGAGCAAGGAAAATAAGGTAGATGAAATAGCGATTGAGTAGATAAAGTAGTGATGGAAATGACGCAGAAATAGCTACAGACGATGGAACAGAGCAACCGCAGAAAGCAACCAAACAAACGTAATGCGTCAAACCATTCAAATAGCTTAGCAGTTAAACATCCAGAGGACAAACAGAACGCAAGGACATGCTACCAACTGTAAAACACGCAAGCTCAGAGGAAGAACATAGTCAATTTCATTGATTAGTGTGAGGTTGAAGATGGAAGGTGGACGAGGTCAAACGCTCGAAGTATGAACGAACGACGTAGGGTGACCGCTGAGAACCACTTACGCAGTTCCAACCCGTACGAGCGTGCAACAGGCTAAGGGGCTAAAGGATATATAGATATAAGGAAATGTTTATCTATACTTTTTTTCCTAGATAAAAGAATATACTTACCATGTGATACTAGATTATACTAATAGTTTTAATATATTATTTAGTTACTGCTATCCTAGCACCTCATGACATAGCTTCTTCCCCAAGATTTTTAACAGGTTATAAGCCCGGCTGCGTGCTGGGTACTACTGAGGTTGTAAAGCTAGTAAATAATTAGGCCTAGGTAAGTCCGCAGTAAACAAACTGCAAAGAGTTATTATTAATATTATTAAAAAGCCCTGATTTTAGTAATAAACTATGGAGCTAGAAGTTTTAATTTAAGGTTATATTTTCTTATTACTAGCTAGTTTTTACAAGGATATAATATTCCCTTAAAATATTTACTAACTAGTAAAGCCTATTATAGTATATAAGTATACTACTAAAATAATAAAAAGGTGTTCGCACCTAGATACATTATATTATTCAATTAATAATAACTTGCCTAACTCACCCGCTGGAAACTGTGGTCTACGACCTTCTATTATACTAGTTCCAGGAATAACAACACCTATATTAAATACGACCTCGCAGGTTCGATCTAACTATAATAAGAATAATAGTAGGTCTTCTATAATTAATACTTTACCCCTTTAAACAATATCCAATAGCGTGAACCTAAATAATATCCGAAAAATAGTTCTGAAACTATTAAAAAATAATATAAATTAATAGTTTAATATTTTTAAAAAAGCGGTGGATAGTAAAAAGCTTTAGTAAATTATTATAGATCCTAAATAACCAGACTAATATATAAATAAAGCTATTATTGTTTTTATTTAATAACTCGTTCTTAATAATAAATATAACCTCCTAGACTAATATAATACTGCAAGACAGTAGTTTAAGGCCTTAGAGAAGAAATAGTAATTATTATAATCTAGTATTATATAAAAAATACTAGCTAAGTTTTATAGCTATTATAAACTAGATAATAATTTTATTCAGGACGCATACAACTAACTTTGTAAAATAATATAAAAATTATAAAGTTACTATATATATAAAAAATTTTAAATAAAAAAATAATATTTAATTAACTTCTTGTATTACTCTTAAAAAAATATAAAGCTGTATAAGATATACTTAATACCTAAAAAGTCTTTAAAAAAGATATTAACAACGCCCTTAAAATACTAGAAAAAAAAGGATAAATTAAAAAGTACAAAAGTCAAGGATATATACCTAGCTTAAAACTACTAGAAAGGTTAAAAGGGATTTTATAGCTAATAATATAATTATAATTATAATTATAGTTATTTAAGACACCAAGACACATATAATTAAAAATATAATAAGGATTCTTGTTAGCAACATAGCACCTCTAGTAAAAGCTTTAACTACAAGCCAAGAAAGCAATTATATCAAGCTGCTAAAAGAAATAAAGAACCTTGTTATATTATATATAACAATAAACACCTATAGAATAAGTATCTGGATTACTCCAAACTTAAAAAGCTATATACAAAACTTTAAAAGTACTACTAGAAAAAATAAAAATATATATATATATATAGTATAAACTTATAATCTAGCTTTAAAAAAAAAAATCTAGTTTAGTTCCTAAACTATCTTAATTAGACCCAGATTCCGATTTTAACTTTAATAGTAAAGATGTGTACCTAATATAGCTTATATAAAAAGTTTTATATTAGCTAATAATAAACTTATTCCCCGGGTTAACAAGTATAAATAAATCACAGACACCAATGCAACATCACAGAAAGATAGGATTAGTAAACAGGGGGAGATAATAAAAAAGGTGGAAAAATAACTATAATAAATAGGGACATATGAACTATGTCCCGCAGGACTAGTCTAAGGAGAAGTGTTAAAAACCAGGATACCTAAGGCACCTTTATGTATCCTAGTCCTAAAGCCATCTGACATATCACACGCAAGGGGCTAAGGGGCTAAAGGACACGTAGACATAAAGAAGCGTTTATCTATGCTCTCTCTCCTAGATAGAAGAATATACTCACCATGCGATACTAGATCACACCGATAGTTTTAATATACTATCCAGTCACCGCTATCCTAGCACCTCACGACATAGCTTCTTCCCCGAGATTCTCAACAGTTTTCAGTAACTCATAAATTATGACTCAGTTTTTCCATGGTTCTGCGATTTTGCAGTAGTAATTGGTGCCTGATATATTCGGCTCCTATTTCCAACAATATATAAAATATTTATTAAAAATTATTTAAAAATAAAACGATTATTTAATATACCTACTTTATTAGTTTTAATATACTTATTATACGTTAAAAGCTGCGGGAGCTGTATTAGAAACAAGAGTAGGATATGTTAAATATTAATTATTATAAAATATTAGTAAAACTATTGAAGAAAAAGGTAATGATTTATAAATTATAAAATATTATTATTTTTATACAATTTTATAGAAATTAATTCGCTACATAACTAACTACCGTATTAATTTTAAAGCAAGTCTAATCCGGACCTGAATGCAGGTCTAATTATCTAAAATGGTGATTAAAATATAAGTATAAAAGCAAATCCTTAAACACAATTTTTTATAATAATAAAGCGAGAGCAATTTAATCTATTTAGTCTTTATATATTATTATTACATAAGAAAACAGGAATAATAACGTACTCCTCGGCCGACTCGTCCATACAGTCGAGTCCAGGCTTGGCAATGATGAATCCGAACATTATCGATTTGAGTACAGTGATTTTGGGTAAGATTTGTATTTTAGCCCTAACTTGTGCTTAAATATAGTAAAAGTTTTATAATACTTATAAAATATATAGTTTTTATAGTTATTTATAGCATATAAAACTTTTACTATATTTAAGCATAAGTTAGGGCTAAAATTGCCAAGCCTGGTCGAGTAGTCCGCTTCGTGTTGCATATAAAATAGCACTTTTAGAACCTTAATATCTCAAGAACAACAAATCCAGGGAACCTGAAAATTAATAGAAGAATAATATAGCCATATATTATAACCATAAGTGTTTATCTAGGCTGGTTCTTTTTATTATAGAAAATATTTGTTACCGGGTGTGGATGTATTAATGTATTTTAAAGCTGAAAGTTTTCTAGAAAAAATAACCAGCACTTCTTGAAACCAAATTTTACTGCAATTAAATATAAATCTAATAATATAGATAGGATGTTGTTGAAAATATAGTGGTTAGAATGTGCTATTTTTATATGCAAAACAGAGCGGACGACGGCCGTGGAGTACATTATACTAAACATATCACTAATATTCACTATCCCCTTGTCTGTCCTCCTTGTTAATTTTTAGCACCTTGGCACTGACCACCACACCGCCCCGGCGCCTATACTAAATAATATCAAAATTTTTAAATTATTTACTAATTATTTAAATTTATTATAATAGTTAAATTAACTTTTTAATATTATTAATATAAAAAATATACTGCAAGCTAATTAGTTAGATTAAAATTAATTATAGTACTTTTTCTAGTATATAGAGCCAGGCCTATAAAATAGTATATTATATTTTTTATACTAAAATAATTATTATATTAAATTAATTAATTTAAGTATATCTTAAAAACCTGGCTTGCTAAATTTTTTTATATAAAAGTAGTAATACTATATATAGTTTAAATATTTTATTCCCTATTAAACTATATACTCCTCCAGTGGTGTTAATATTTTATTAAAGGTTTATTTTAGTAATAGATATAGCTAAATATTAATAACTAATTATATAAATATTTATAGAACTTTATTTTTTTATTAGTTATAAATTAGCCTATTTTTATACATATTAAATTTAATATACATTAACAATGCTGGTATTAACAAGCTAGTAAAATAATAAAAACCAGGTGTGAAAAGTAGCATGGTAAATTTTATAATTATTTTAATATTAATTAGTAATATTAAGGCCATTTATATAATAATTATAATTATTAATAATATATAGAATTACAAGATTTTTAACTAGCTAATCCCTAAAAATCTTGTGTATAATAGTAGTATTAGTATTTAACTTAGCAGGCTATTATTTTTTATATATAATTATATTAATTGCTTTATTAATTATATAAACAGTTAATAGTATATTAACAAGACTAATATCTTGCTATTTAAAATATAAAACCTTATTAACTTTAACTATATATATTATATCCCAGGGAAGGTTTGTTTTAAATTTATTTAGCTACTAAAAAAGCTTAGGCTATTTTTTTTTTTTTATTATTATAAAGTCTTGTTATACTGCAAGTGCTATAACTAAGCTTTTATAGCTTATTAAATAGTAGGATACTAGTAAAGTAGTTATCTATATAAATTATAAATTATCTAGGCTTTGTAGGAAGTTAAATTGTATAAAAAACTATTAAGCTAGTTATTATTAGATTTTTTATTTTTTTAACCTTAATAATACTTATCTGCTAGACTATACAAACTACTAAATATAGATTTAATTAGTCAGTCTATATAATTTATATCCTTGTAATATTAGCTTGTTTGGTATTTTATATATATAATAGGACCGGCCAAAATAGTGTACTATAAGCTTATTAAAAATAATAATAAATAATAGTGTATAGTACTAATAATATATTATATAAAATTAACTAGTAAATAGCTTAATTTTATACTACTAGATTTAACTAAAAAGTTTTAGATTAAACATGCTTTTATTAAATTATTTTAAAAACTAGAGCAGGATTTATAGGATTTAAAAAAAATAAAATATAAAAATAGCACTTAATTTACTAGAATTGCTTTAATATTATATATTAACAAACACAGTGGACAGGTCCCAGATTATCCTTTTTACCTTGCTAGTAATATTTAATAGCAGGACTTTGATATATACCTATATATATAAGAATCCTAATAAAAACCTTAATCTCTGTAGTATTTATATTTTACTAATAGTATTTATTATTATTATATACTATACATGCACTTTTTAATTTAGTGTATTAATTAGTATTTACTGCTATTATAAACTAAAAATTAGTAGAAAAAAATAGCGTGAATAAAAATTATATAGGTTATTAATATTAATATTTATTAGTAGGCAAAGTTTAGGTGTTTTTAAACCTATTAAAAATATATTAAATAAAACCTTTTTTTATTTAAAATCTGCGCAATTAATTAATTTCTCCTAGCAGACTTGCTGGTAATCTAAGAGCATTTTTGCTTTATAGGGCATCCAGGTGTTTTTAGGGGTGCTGGCAGCTCTATATTTAAAGATATATTAAATATTCTACAAAATTAAGCTGCTAAGCACGCGACACGAAGTTAATTCTACCAGCAGAATAATAAAGCAGTGTGTATTAATTAGCTCCCAGGGCTTTAATTACCAAGGCGCTAAAAATCAACAAGGAGGACAGATAAGGGGATACCTTACCCCCATCTCTCCTTAACTGCCTTTCTTGGTAAGTTTGCTTGTCCAGCAAATCAGGATAAATTTAAAGATTATAATAATAAATATCCAAGTTCATACGAGCGCTTACTTTAACCTCGTGGTGTAAAGATGAGCAACAAAAGCGCTGGCCAAGGTTTTTATATAGTAATAACCTGAGTATGTTTTCTTAGGTGTATATTATATATTTTTATAGGAAATGGCGCAGCCATCAGCTAAACATATCCAAAAAAAAAAAAAAAAAAAAAAAGGGGGAAAACACTGGTAGAAAGGTGGTATTTCGGAGAAACTTAAATGGCCCTTTGACCGCCTTGGATCATCGGCTTGGATTGGCGTGTTTGACTGGTTGGAAATAGCAGGCGGCATAATGAGGGCACTGAGCGGGGATATCCATCGATTTTCATCTCTCTTTCCCTGACACTTAGAATTTCGTTCAAATAGGTACCTTGTAGTTGAATTCTAATCACTATTTTGCATGGCCGTCACAAAAAGGTTTAACTATTCAGCAAATGGTAAACACTAGACACTATATTAGAAGATCTCAGAACCTTTTATAATAAGCGTGACAGTTTATTATAAAAAATAAAAGACGGAAGCTTTATATACTTAGTGTGGGTAAGAAAGTGTAAATTACAAAAAGCTTAGCAGAGGTAAATAATACAAACGGACAAGCTCGGCCAGGACCCTACGCCAAGCTTTTTCCATCGATGCTGAGCTATAAGCCGTGGTGGAATTTGCTGGTTGGAATTTAGATATACAACTCTAATTGATCCTGCTGCTAGTGTTCAAAAAAGGAAATCCCGTTTGGTCTCCCACTATTTTATCCCCATTCATTTTTTTAGTTTTCATTCACATTTTCTTTGGAAACCGACTCAAGGCCAAGGATCAGAGCAATGACGGAAAATAGTCAAGGAATAGTAGCAAGCAAAATAATCAGAACTATATAGTTGATGCTATTTCGGTGAAACATGCCTGACTATTGAGATATCCTTCCGCAGCTCAAACAGTTGGCAGCTGGAGCCCACCAAGGGAAATATGCTTGCCCCGAAGGATCAAAATCGCTTGGTCTCTGAATCAAAAAGAAAGTCCTCGAACTGTGAGCCAATTCGAAGTGGTAGAGGCTTTGCCACCGAACCAAAGCATAAGATGTCAAAAGCCCCGAGCGTCACCAGTGATGCAGCGAAGACGAAACATCATATTAAACAGACGTATGGCCCCCGAAATCATCACCTTGCTGAAGGACAAGGTGTCGGGCAAATACCTCCATTAGACTTGACAGAGGAGCAGACCTGGCAGGGTCATTCTAAATACCAATCAGAGATATCAGCTGGAGCAAATATTCTCCCACATCCAAGAAAATTCGTGCCCCAACTCATGGAAACCGGCAAACGCTCAGTCCGTGGTAGGCCAGCTCCACACAACACTCGCGTCTGTTTATCGGGCGCGCAGTCTAAAAGCGGTGAATATATCAGTATAACCAGTGATTCCTCTAGTTGTACTGGTGTTTATGAAGCCCATGAATCACCTTTCTCATATTCTAGTCTCCAACGACGTTACGCGAGCCAAAAACGTTCGTTTCAAGTTCCAGACCTCCCCGCTATTCCATCAAGCAATAGCGAATCATCTGATGTGGCAGAACCGCGAAGTCCGCAATTGCCAGCTCCTTCGTTAGCAGCTCCACAAGAACTCATAACATTACCGAAGCTTGGACGAATCCATCGGGAGAGCTGTGATGAGGAATTTTCGGGATATCTGCTGTCTCTTGCTGCACGCCCAGCGGAAAAGCAGCTGAAAGAACAGGCATTGGCCGCATTTCCAAATGAACAGGTCTACGAACCCGTAGATCACTTTTCTGTTGATCTGGAAGAAGAGGAGTGCTCTAGTAATAATGAGCCATTTCTTCCTGAGCGTGAAACTATACTTAACCCACACTCTGGTTCATCGATGGACCTCCCTTGGGGAGTAGGGTGCATGCGTTTGCATGGTGGGGAAGGACAGATGAGAGACCGCTCTATGGCTTGTATTAAAGACCACCCTTTTCCTCAGCCGGCTCTGTTAGACTCTCAAAGTCCAACTGGTTATAAATATTCATCTAATGTTGAAGGATGCTGCAACTTGATACAAGAAAGAGAAACTAGAAGCCCGCCTATGCTTGGAGCTGATCTTATTTTCCCTCAAAGCTTGTCCCCAGAAACCACAATATGTGAAAGTGGTAATTTAGCACGACCTACCCACAACTCTCCACAGTCCGGTCTTTGGTATGCTTTACAGCACTTTGACAACAACACAGATGGTGGCCTTTGGATGGGAACTTGCAAGGTTGATAAACATTCTCAGGCAGCGCAACCGCGTCCACCTGCTGCTGTGTTGACATCAATGAATGATATTCAACTTGATACCTTGGTATGTCCGGAGAAGGCATCAACAACAACCCCAGGAACCAATGCTTCTGGCAACCCGTACGCGAATTTAAAAGGGGTTGATAATACAAAATGTTTGGATCGTGCCATGGACAATGCTAATCTCGAGGCTTGTGATGAATTTGTTACTCAAATATACAACTACTTATCATTAGGCTATCCTTGTGTTGCTCGTTATTTTGATCATGAGCTTAGCAGGGTCTCAGGTATTCCTATACTGGAACTTAGGCGAGATGACCTAGTAACTGATGCCAAAGGATATGTCACTGCCAAAGAAGGCATTAAAACAGGACAAGAAGAGAGAAGAGAGAGCTGCATTCGCTGGCATGCATTACACTTGTACATACGTGAGTGGGGTAAACAATACCCATATATACCTGAAAAGGATGGCAATTGTGAGGAATGGGGCGTGCTTGAACGAAAGGGTAGTTGGGCAGGTTGAATAAACATGCAGAAACTGGAGCATCGTAACTGGATACCTACCGGCTAACCTGCTTGTCAAAGGGCTCCGCAGTTATCATGTACATCGTCAGCTGGACATTAGCACCATATGGTCTTGTCCACTATATCAACATTATATATAGCCGGATTTTGTTTGCTGTGCAGATGTATTTTAGGGCTGCAATTGAGATAGGGAACAAGATGTCCATAACCATAGTGCTTGATATTAGCCCCTCTCAGCAGTCTTAATGCGCTTCTACAACACGCAGCCTGTATCGAATATCCTATCAGAGAGCTGGTCTGTCCCTGGTCTTCGCGCGCATATGTGTTTCTTGGATGTGAACCCGGCTCTTATTGTATTTCATTTGATATGGATGGAAATATAGATAGATTATCACGAGTAGTGTCACTCTCCCCAAGTCGCCGTGCAACCCCAATTCTTCCTTTACATAGAACCCAGTGGCATGGATATGCTATTATCCACATTCTATGATGAAGTTGGACGGCCTTCTAATCTGTACCGCTGTCACTTGTCCTTAAATTATCTTTTGACGTCCATGTCAACACATTACCTCGTTGCGCCCTTTCATGGACGATACCAGGAAAAATTCTTGGTTCTGGTAAAGTCTCTGGCCGTGCTAGAGCGACTGCTATAGGACTAGTTCCAATCGCCGACAAACTCGGTTCGCCCGACTGAGCCCTGGAATATTCAGAGTTGGAATCTGCGGTGATTGTTTCTCCAATATTATTACTAGGCTGTGGTTGGACGCTGGTACTAGTGGAAGGAGCTTGAGCTTCCGAGCTGGAAGGACCTTGTGTGCTGGCTGAAAGTTCACCAGCTTCCAAAGCATTCGCTGTCGCAGAGGCGCATGCCTTTGGCCCACCATAGTTTGGTTGATCGGTATGGTCTGTAGTCGATGATGCATTTGCAATGGGCTGCAACTGACCTTTTGCAAGGCCAGCTATCTTGTCAGTGGTTTGCGTGCAAGAATACTTTTCGATGCTATTGCTCTGTTAGCGCTGAGGTTCGTTTGATGCCAAATCCGGTGACCAAATACGGGCCACCTCTCTATATAAGGGTACGCTTACAGTGCCAATTCACCAAGCAATGTTTCATGCCTGAATTCTTCACGAATGTCTGGTACATTGCTCTTTGCGACATTGTTCCCTGCAACCCCTGGTAGAGAGCAGTTTGAGCCAAGCCATCTTTGTTTTAAAGACAGCTCGAACCCACTTTGCTCAACTGAATGCTTGGCAAGTTCACACATATCCACTGCGCTGAATTTGTATATCTGTGCAGCAACAGAGTATTCCTCTATTAGGGGCTCCTTGGTAAAGGCAAATTGTAAGGGGTCATCAGTTGATAATGAGACATTTAGGCCCCGCCTGAAGAAATTCGCGCATGGATTTTTGTCATATGTCAAAAATAGAGCGTTATTGCTGAGTGGCGACATGGCGATTCCGATTTGGTTTAGATAATACAGGTACTGCAGCAGAGGAACTTTCCTGAGTAGAATACCGTGGCTTATGCTGTGACAGCAAAGAAATCCAACAGCTAGATGGTCAGGATCACCAGCCTCTCCGCAATGTGGTCTTAGGACGAATGTGTTAAATCCACGGTTTTTTCGCCATATATTCAGTGATGCGACATTCGCAAACATGAAATAGATCCAATAGCTATATGGTGGGTTTTGTTTTGTATTCCATTCCTTTGGAATAGGATATTTCCTATATAGCCGACGCTCCGCCTTGCTCTCATCGTCGACACTATCAAAACCAACAACGCGTTGTAAGAAAATGTGTAGTTTCGGGTGACTGCTTGGGTCCTTTGTCACTTCAAATAAAGGCTGGAAAACATTGTTTATCACCTGCTCAAAGTTTTCCATCATACCACTTGATTTGTACACGTCATACAATCGAGGTATCTGGACAAGCCAACGGACATTAGGAGAGAATAACTTATTGTCCACAACCCAAGCTGCAAGCTTGTCCCATTCCTGGATAGATCTTCCATAAATCGAGATGCGCCATTCCACCATTTGATACTTGCTCGATTCCAAGTCGGAGATAACTTCTTTTGTTATCTCTGCAAGATATCTCCCTTTGATATAATTGTCGGTCTTTAGAAATATCTCACGTAATCGAGACTCACCCACAGGGTTATACTTGAGGTTGAATTTGTCAAAACGATGAAAGGAGTCTGTATGCGCCTGTGAAACTATCAGTGACAAATCATGGGTTGATTAAGATACTCACAACATACATGCATGTCAAGAGTGTCAATACTTAAATCATATGCAGTTAAGTTGATACTTTCAAAAACCTCTTTTAATGTTAAATGCTTCCCATCCCTGAATAAGACAACTTCATCAGGAGACTTTTTCATCTTGCTTTTGATGAAACGCAAAAGATGTTTTTGATTCATGCATGCTGAATGGTGAACATGTGTATCCACTTTTCGGACATTATAGAAGTCTCTGTGAGGAACCTTCTTGCTATCGGCTATCTCCTGATATTCATTCAACAACGTATATAGCTGGAACTTCCCCTCCAGATAAGAAAGTCTTTTGAACGCAAAGCTCTTCGCAGGGCCATCCGTCGATACATCTATGATTGCATCGAGATCCATGTAGAAATCCCTCAATGAGGGAATTCGAACAACAGGTTCCGCAGCGATATCACTTTCATACACTTGATAAACACTGTTTTCATCCAACTTGAAAACCCAAGCTGATTCTTCAGGTAGAGGCAGATATTCACCCATGTCAAAATCCTCCCCAATTTCTTCGCCCATTTTTCTCCTTTTGTGACTTGTATGGATGTGGTCATTGAATTTGCCAGTGTCTTTGCCATTTTCCCAGGCTGGCTCTGGGGGCGGAGGATATATTTCCCACGAAGGATAATCTTTTGGATTATCTCCGGACGACTGCAATGATAGTTCAATATATTTATATCGACGGTCAAGCAAGTCGCGCACTCTGTGACAAATCACATTCAACTCCGATGTAACAGTGAGACTGTTTGGTGCGATATTCATCATACCTTGGACAGTATCCAGACCATCTTCAGTAAAATTTAGACTATTTGATTTGGAAACGTGCTGATCTAGCATGCTGAAGGGCATTGCATGTGGCTTGGGCCCGTGTTGGGTACCATGTGTGGTAGTGGTATGATGCTGTTCAGTAGAGATGTAAGAGTTGCACTCATCAAGATGAGAATTTCCATCCAAACTGATTGCAGATTGTCGTAGGGCATCACTGGAAGTAGCGTGAACCATCTGGCAGCTGCAGTTTTTGTTCTTTAGCGCTGGCACGTCATATGCTTTGTCTTCTGCTTGCAGGGTCGAGATGTAGCTTGTTGTAGGTGCGAATATCTGGGAGGAGTCACTATCGGTGCTTCGTGAAGCAAACTGATGTTGCTGATAAAAAAGCTTTGCTTCTGTGTGACTCATTGACTTCTCATCTGCGTAGTCGTACGTAGGAGTCTTCAGTTGCCTGTCCCTTGGAAGAATTTGACCCATATGATCCCCTAACCCGGGAGGATTAGGGCTGTTGGATGTATGCTCAAGTTTGTCACTCTCTAAGGCCATAATGGGTACACTCGAATAAGGATATAAAAAAAAAAACTGGTGCTGTGTTGTGCTATGATGAGGCGTGTTGGTGTTAGCATTGAGCCTGAAACCATCCAAGGATGGCTTGGCAGCGAAGATGTATCATTGTAATTGCAGATACGAAGGTACGGACTTGGTATACCTTAGGTATTCGATACTTGGTTTTCCTAGCCGAGGGCAACATCCAACCAAGTGCAACACTCTATTGCTTAAAAACAGCAATTTAGAACCAGATATGTTATTAACTAAGTATAGAAAAGATATAGAATTTAATTTACTAAGTAATATAGTATACACACTCTCTCTACATTAGATGGACAGATCCAGAGACTTATCTTAAAGTTTTATGATATGTTGAATAATACAAAGTATTGTGTTTGGTTGTATGTTACTCCATACGTAGTACAATACTCCAGGAATCATGTTACCTAGGTTCTATATCCAAGCGCTTGTTATTCTCTATTTCCACTTGCTCGATATTCATCATTCTGGTTTATATAGAAATAGTAAAATATAAATATTGTTTTAGAAACATAACGTATACAGTGCGTTGTATTTTGCTCTGTATAGTTAGAACGTCTATGTATGTACAGTTATTTACAAACCAGGCATAGGTGCCAGGAATCGTTTAGTTTAGATGGTGGCCTTGGAAGCTCCGTGATTCCGTGTTGTACCACAAGTGGTTCAACTAACCAGCCGTGATTTTATCCTTTTGAACTTGTAAGTGCATTCCTCTTGTTGATTATTTTTCCTAATAGATAAAACTAACGCAATCAGCATACTCCGTTGCGTCCACTTTGGCATATAAAAAACTATTCGTGCTTTGCTATAGCCTATAGGTAAGAACGACAAAGTGCACAGAGGATCTGTCCTCTCTAAATAGATGTGAACAAGTACAAAACATCTCTACTTATACATGCTGATATTTATCTGTATCCAGCTTCTATTCTTGTTATTTTAGATCACCACTTTGATTTAGGTTACACGTTGTGAACTTCCGCACTTGGTTGAAAAGTACCAGACATGGCAACTCTTAATTTGTCGTCCAATGGGGCATCTATATCAAAGAGCTATGAAACAGTGGTTAACTCAGCTTTACTAACTGGCTCCCTAGCGAGCTCCCCTACATACTGCCAATGGGCTGTGTTTTCTGTCTCTACGCCCCTTATTAGTGCATTCCAGCAAGATGCGGGTAACAAAGAGAGTATCTTAAAAGTCCAGAGCACTGGAGGTACGTGTTGAGTTATATTCACTACACAAAATTAAATCTATAAAAAGAAGCCAGTCCTCCCCCAATATATATATATTTTAGGCTGATTCATTATTTACAAGAGGGCGAATTAACCGATCTTATTGATGAGTTTTCCGAGGGCAAAGTACAGTTTGCCTTTGCTAAAGTGACTGATCCAAACACGGGACTGCCCAAAAATGTGCTTATTGCATGGTGTGGAGAGGGAGTACCTGAACGGACAAAGGGGTATTTCACAAGCCACCTGTCTGCTGTTTCAAAGTTCTTGCATGTAAGCTGATCTTAAATATCTATTTTGGAAACATCAATTCTCTGATTGTTTTGATCCTATATGTATAGGGCTACCATGTTCAGATAACTGCACGCTCCGATGCAGATTTGACGGCTGAAGGAATTGTGCAGAAAGTTAGCGATGCTTCGGGTGCCAAATACACGCTACATAGTGAACCGTCTTCCTCTCCTGCTCCCCCGCCACCAGCCTCCAACAAGCCTGTTTTTACGCCGTCTCGATCTGGTGGTATTGTTTCAAATAAAGCACCACCAGTGCTCCAACGGGACATATCAGGACGGAACAGCCTTGACGATGGCTGGGGTCCTGATGCGCCACCAATTACAAGAACGCAACTTGAAAAGGTCCAACCAGCTTATAAGCCAACAAAGGTGAATATTAATGAACTCAGGTCAGATAAATCACCAATTGTTGGCGGGAGCACTGAGAATGCCACGGAAGACCGTAGTGATATTATTAAAGGTGGCTATCGACCTGTGGGCAGAGTGGACATTGCTGCTATAAGGAGACAAGCCCTTGAAGCTGGCGAATTTAAAGATGACCGGCCTGGGCCTGTAAAAGGCGTATATGAACCAGTTGGGAAGGTTGATATTGCTGCAATTCGCTCCAAAGCGCAAAAGTCAGGCGATGACTCCTCTGCAACTAATGATAAGACCAATATACCAGCCAACGCCCCGATTACCGGACAAACAAAATATCCTGAACATCCCTCGACATCCACACATTCTGAAAGGCTTACAAGTTTGCCAAAACCGAAGGTTTCCAACAAGTTTGGAATCCACTCAACATTTGCTGGAACGAAGCCTGCTGTTCCCAACGATTCCATGCCAAAAACAAAACCAGGATCAGCACATGTTGGTAGTGCAAGCAGAACATTTGCAGATGAGCGAGGAAAAACTCCTGCTCAACTTTGGGCAGAAAAGAAAGCTAGGGAACGTGGAGAAGACTCTTCCTTTGTCTCATCATTTCCTAGCCTGGAGTCCAATAAAGAGAACAGTGGCGATGCGGAGTGGAAAGGCTCATGCAGCGGCAAAAATTGGGATCCTGTCCAGACAGTACATACTGAGAAATTTAGCGACAACAATATTGCTCACCAAGCTTCACATTCGGTTTCAGGCGAGAATCTAGGAACGGAGACCCGCACCCCCCAGCAAAATATTACTGCTATCCAGGATACACTTGCACGCGGATCTTCGGTAGATAGTCCCACTGATGGGCCAGATACAACAGATGCACAACATGCCGTACCTTCCCACTTCTCACCAACAGGGTCTGCGGAACAGCAAACCCGTGAAGCCCATGAGCCAGAGGTTGTGGAAAGGATTTCGAGTCAACCCCACAACTCCCGCCCCCCAACTCCTCCATCTCCAGCACGTGAAGCATCACCCATCCGTGTTGCCATGCCAGTTGGACGAGGAGCCGCAGATTTGACGGACGAAGAACATGTATCTTCACCTAACATCTCATCTAATAGGCCTCGACAGATTGCACCGAGCGAGACGGATCTTCAAGTTGATCCGCAGGATACAGCCCGGGCAACAGACAGAACAACAACGCTGGCCCATTCCCAGGGAGGCGGCGTTCAGGCCCTTGTGCAATATGATTACGAAAAGGCGGAAGATAACGAGATTGAACTAAGAGAAGGGGAATATGTGACGGATATTGAGATGGTTGATAAAGACTGGTGGTTAGGCTCCAATATGCGTGGTGAAAGGGGTCTTTTCCCTAGCAACTATGTCGAGGTTGCTGAGCATAAACAACAAGGTCGCCCAACGTTGTATTCTCATGAATCACAGGTAGATACTCCAGATCTTCATGCTGCGTCCGCTGCACCTCTGCCTTCAGGTTTGGTCTCGAACCTTCAGCCTAGTGCAATGGCGCTATATGACTATGAAGCTGCGGAAGATAACGAGCTTAGCTTCCCAGAAGGCGCTGAAATTACTGGAATTGTAAGTTCAATTCTGTCTTTGTTCCTTCATATACTGGATATGGTAGCCTTAGTGCATTTTCCCCCCATTTCTTCACTCCGGGCGCTTTGGTTTATCAGATATAAAACATCTAATCGATGCTTTGCAGGAATTTCCTGATGATGATTGGTGGCTTGGTGAATATCATGGAAAAAAAGGACTCTTCCCTGCTAACTACGTGCAACTTGTGAAATAAGCGAAAGTCCGTTTGTCCTACAGTTTATTACATGAGAGCCAAGTTCACGGTATGAAGTTGGACTGCTTTGGGAGCTGGTAGTGATAAGTTGCTTTTGCCTGAAGCAGAAAGAAGGGCCTGCAGGATATCAGGATCAATGCGTTGTTCACTTACTGTACATGCTTGCTGTTAGTTATAGCTAAATGTTATTGTTATTTTTGTGGTCCTCCCCCTTCTTTCACTCTATTGATATTGGTATTTTGCCTTTCAGGGTAATACATTATGTTAGGTTTACGCAAGGTTGATGTACCAGGTAGTTGTACGGAAAATTTTAAGTTTTTACGCATTATATACGGAGTGGAATTTAAGCCCAGAGGGTACAGAGTAAGAGCATGGGGAAAGATAAAATAACGACGAGACTCATAGATTGCCCCGGATTTTGATGAATCGTTCAGTTGGCAACGGCGTGGGCTTAACTATTAAATGCTCCAAGCATGAATCATTACTGTTCATAGCATGAGACTAACATTTATGTGTTTACCAGTAGGGTTGTTATCTAGAGTTAAATTTAAGATTACTTGCTGATTAGGGTCTTAGAATTTCCTATTAGCCAACCTTGAGATGGATGTGTTAAGTTGTTAGTTAACATACTCCACTGGTAACCTGCGAATACGGGCGAGCTGTGCATCTGTATTCCCATACAAAATAGCACTATTTTAACTTAGGATGTTTCAACTATTCTTCTATTATGATGATTTATTAGACAAATTCATTTGTACGAGTATATAGGTATTGTAGATATTTTATGAAGGAAATTTATTTTAATCCCAGATATATATGCCAGGCTTGAAATATACGGTAATTTATAATATCTAAGTAATTAACATTAATAGCCATCTAAAAATTATCGTAAATTCTATTCAGTAACTAAAGATCCCTCAGATTAATTATCTATTAATAAAGAGGCAGAATGGTTGAGTTATCCCAAGTTAAAAAAAGGGCCATTTTATATGGGAATACAAATTCGCAGCTCGTCCGTATTCGTAGGTTACTCCTGGGCAACAGAGTACATAAAGTTGACTAGTCAGGTTGGTTAGTAGGTTAGCTAACTAGTTAATTAGTTAGTTAGTTTTCATGTTTTGTGTCAGCATCTCCTTGAGGACCTGCCCCATTACATCACATGATCACATACTGTAGCTTGAATCCCATTTACCACCGGCATACAGAGCCAAGCTGATCCTCGAGTAACCGGTTCTTCTTGTGGCCTGTCCTATGACCACATTTACGGTTAAGGATAGTAGGTTGTTGTTTCATTCACCTTGTTTTTCTTAGTTTTTATTGATTTTGTCGTCTATGTTCCCCCCCTCTGAGCAAGGTTTAATTTCTTCGTTCTACCCTCCAAATCCTGCTCACGTTTATTCTTTCACGGACTCTGGACTTGGGAACTTTGAATCTTTTATATCCCAAACCTACTTACTGCTTGTTGATCAACATGGCATCTTTGAGTGAAGATTTACTTGTAACTGTAAACAAGTTGCAAGACCTTGTTTTCAATACGATTGGAAATGATTCCCTTGACCTACCGCAAATTGCAAGTTTCTTCTCTTCTCCGAAACACATAACCCAATTAGCCAGTACTAATTCATAGTCTAGGTTGTGGTAGGCTCCCAGTCGTCTGGGAAATCATCAGTACTGGAAAATATTGTAGGTAGGGATTTCTTACCAAGAGGGAGTGGTATCGTTACAAGACGGCCATTAATCTTGCAACTCATAAATATTCCTTCCGAGCACCATGGTAAACCTGAAAGTGATGAAGTCCATGTACCACATACGGCTGCCAGTGTTGCTGGACATCATGAGTGGGCAGAATTTCATCACATCCCTGGTCGGAAATTTAACGACTTCGCTTTGGTGAAGCAGGAAATTGAAGCTGAGACAGCAAGAATAGCTGGAAGCAACAAAGGGATCAATAGACAACCAATCAATCTCAAAATATTTTCACCCCATGTGCTCAACCTCACAATGGTCGACCTTCCAGGGCTGACTAAAGTTCCCATTGGGGATCAGCCATCGGACATTGAGAAGCAAACCCGCGCTTTGATATTGGAATACATCGCCAAGCCGAATAGTATCATTCTAGCTGTCTCTCCGGCAAATGTTGACCTTGTGAACTCTGAAGCACTGAAACTTGCTCGCCAGGTTGATCCCATGGGTCGGAGGACTATTGGGGTTCTCACTAAATTAGATCTGATGGATCATGGGACTAATGCTATGGATATCTTATCCGGCCGGGTTTATCCATTGAAACTTGGATTTATTGGGGTTGTTAACCGATCTCAGCAAGATATTCAATCTGGAAAATCGTTATCCGAGGCACTCCACGCGGAAGTAGAATTCTTCCGACATCACCCAGCATATCGGAATATGGCGAATCGATGCGGAACACAGTATCTTGCAAAGACACTGAATGGGACGCTAATGTCCCATATTCGAGATCGTCTACCAGATATCAAGGCTCGGTTGAATACGCTGATGGGCCAAACTCAGCAAGAGCTAGCCAGCTACGGCAACAAACAATTCAGTGGAAAGGAACACCGTGGGTCCTTAATACTCCAGTTAATGACTCGCTTTGCTTCATCTTTCATATCTTCAATTGATGGGACCTCGTCTGAGATTTCTACTAAGGAGCTTTGTGGAGGGGCCAGAATATACTATATTTTCAATTCTGTATTCGGGAACTCTCTTGAAACGATTGATCCCATACACAATTTATCTGTTCCTGATATCAGAACCGCGATCCGCAACTCAACTGGTCCCCGACCAAGCCTTTTCGTCCCGGAGCTTGCGTTTGACTTGCTTGTAAAGCCTCAGATCAAGATGTTAGAGGCGCCTAGTCAGAGATGTGTGGAGCTGGTATATGAAGAGCTTATAAAAATTTGTCATACCTGTGGTTCACAGGAACTTTTACGGTTTCCACGTCTCCAGGCAAAGCTTATTGAAGTTGTTTCCGATCTTCTCCGCGAGCGCCTAGGACCTTGCTCTGCTTACGTTGAATCCCTGATATCTATCCAAAGGGCTTATATCAATACAAATCATCCAAACTTCCTGGGTGCAGCGGCAGCAATGTCATCCATCATCCAGAGTAAACAGGAGGAGGAAAGGAAAGCAGTTTTGGCCGAGGATAGAAGAAAACGAGACAAAAGACGTCTGAAGGAGCTTGGGGGTCTTAATGGCAGCATCGCTGCCTCACCCGATGAGGAGGACCAACACTTGGAACCCAAGACGCAAAACTTTCCTATTGGGACCCAGTCTGCGAAAGGAGGAAGGAACCAATCTCCACACATTAACAAATCGCAGGATGGCGGTATCACTGCAACATTAAATGGAACAAACTCGAGCACGCACGCTGTATTTGGCGCTACTAACCCTACCCGTGATTCATTTTTAAACTACTTCTTTGGCAAGGATGGCACACAGGCGCCGAATGCGATATCTCGTCCTCCTACCCAGGGCAAGCCACCCCATCCCAACGATTCTAACGCTAGCCAAAGTTTTCGACGTACAGAAATGCGGTCCCCTGTTTTGCAGCCTGAAGAATACATACCTCTCCCGGAGTATGGGGGCGAGGCTACCTCATTTGTAAGTCCGAAATTGCTGTTTTCTATTTATTGTAGTGTAATTCATTTTCCGTTTACTGTTACTGTTACTGCACTGATGGCTTACTGGATACGAAAGGACAATTCCGAGCCGGCTCTTTCTGACCGTGAGCTGCTGGAGACCGAGTTGATCCGCCGATTGATCTCTTCGTATTTCAACATTGTAAGGGAGACCATTGCGGATCAGGTTCCGAAAGCTATTATGCATCTACTTGTCAACCATAGCAAAGAAGTTGTGCAGAATAGGCTCGTCAGCGAACTTTACAAGGAAGACCTCTTCGCAGAACTGCTTTATGAAGACGATGGTATCAAAGCGGAAAGGGAGAAGTGCGAAAGACTCCTTGACACGTACAAGGAAGCAGCGAGGATCGTGGGTGAAGTTTTGTAGGCCGCAAGAGCCATAAAGGCCGAGGCACAGAGAAGGCATAGTCGTGATTATGGATGTAACTGTATGTTTGTAACTATATGCTAGAATACTATATATTCAACTTCGTAGCCTGTTGGTAGAAATGAACTCTCTCGTAGCTCAATAAATCAAGCATAAGAAACAGCACCAGCAGTTCATATAGGCACAATCAAATGGCTTACAGGCTCCTAAGAGTTGTATTACGAAGACCTACCTGCATGAGGCATAGGAAGTGGACTGGAGGTCTGATAGCGATGGGTCTTTGGAATATACATGAGTGGAAAGGGAGGGCTCGGATAAAGTAAGAGCTAGTGGAGATTAATTTGTCTTTGTACCATTTCTTTTCAAGCGCGCACCCTCGAAGCCATACAATGCACCTCCCGAGAAGACGAACAGACCACCAATAAGAACACCTGGTGCAAGTCGGTTTCCAAACAAGTAAATAGACAATATGAGCGAAAGCAGTTTTCGAATGTTCAACACTATTGTAACAGTCAAGGAGGACGATTTTGCAGAGAGAAAATGAACCCCACGAATGCAGAGGTACTGTGTGAAGGCGTTCATTATAAGGTAAACCACCGGCATTGGAATGAAGTCAACAGTAGATTGAGCGAGACTGGAGACTTCAAGGGCTACAAGCAGCCTAGACCTAGTCTCGGGAAGTGAAGTTTCTGCAGCAGCAATAGATCGAAGCTTCTGCGACAGTGTAGAATCTAAGACGTCACTTCTTGCAATTGCAGTGATCCTAGGAAGTAACGAGGGCGCTGAAAATAATTCCCGCCACTGAACCTGAAGATGGGGATATGTTGGTATGAAGAGTGGTAACGAGAGCGTGTGCGAGTAAAACAGGGCCTCCTTCCAATGACTTCTGCCATACTTCTCATAGAGGCGATCTGCGAAAACTCCTTGAAATGCAGAAAGTACCATTGCAAGTGTAAGAATCGTAAAACCAATCAAGGTATTAGTCAAAGTCTGATCGCTCCTCTCACTCTCGATTTTAATAGATTGACCTTTCTCGTGCGCATCAGCTAAAGCTGCAGCAATAACACCTAAAGTAAGCATTGCCACTGCCAGGACCTGGCCTTGTGAGTATTTTTTGGAGTTAAAGAGATAACCAACAAGCATGGACGCAACTGGGCCGCCAGACCTCAGAATAATGTGTAATGGCACGGAAATTTTATATGCGAAGGCCCAGTTATTCAAGAGGTTCACAGTCACAAAGAATGCCGTGTATACCAACCATGACCTCAGTGGGACAGCTCGTTGACCAAGGAACAATGATCGAGGGCCCGCAGAGAGCGACAAAAATCCCGGCAAAGTTAACAATGCAGTTAAGATAAATTGAGCAAAAGTTATTAATGGCCCTTCAAGCTGAAGTCAGATAGGAGGAGGGAAAGAAGTAAAGAAATAATGAGGAAAGAACTACCTGAACTTGGTTGATCCCTAAATTATAAATCAGTAGGTCATTCCTTGTCTACTGGGCTTTGCAAGCTAGGCTTACTTGACTATGGCTTCAAGTGTAAATACCTGAATTCCCATGTCAGTGGCATTCGATCATGATAAGGTTTCGTTTACAACTCACGTTGGCGCAACACCCGCCAAAGATCAATGACAACATGAGAACTGTATTAGTCCAGTTGGGAAGGTTTGCAAGAGTTATTGCGTGTGCTATACTAAGCAAGCTAGTATTAGATTCTGAATCTGCCCCATCTTTGACTGTTGATTCGGTTTCGTGTGGAGGCTTTTTTGTCACTGTGCTTGCGTAATAACGCAAGGCAGCCACTTCATTGTTGGCTGCGTATCCTGAATTATTGCTTCTTTGTCTCCAAGTAACATCATTATTCTTAAGCATTGTCATGAGAAACCGATGTTGGGATGAAACAATCGTATTTTATACAGGCATAAAAAAGTATGGTAGGTGGGATGTATTAAGGTCTAAACAGAATTGACATCCCCCTCGGTAGCTTAGGCACGGAGTACAGAGTACGTACTTGGAGCTATACTATCTTCAGCATAGTGTCTAGGAGTGGATTCTATTGGACCAGTAAGTACTGCGTACGGTAAGATGGGCCAGCAGTTTCATACAGGCAAGGGAACATTAAATAAACGAATTAATCTTATGCTGGGTATCTATTTTCAAATAGAATATGTGCAAGGCACCGAAAAATTTTTATCCAATAGTCTCATTCTCTAGCTAAGTCTGGTAAAAGACATTGTCCAATCAAGTCCTTAGCTTCTACTGAACACGGTAAACCCATAGTAGCACCAGCAATGCATTGGTTGTTTTTGCTCAAATACCTATCGAATTGGCGAATAATATGGGCAAATTTGAATACAATATTAATCATCAAGTATATCGTCATCGCTTAAAACAAATCTCTCACCCATATTCTCGTAAGCAGAAGGTAGTCTGGGTTCATATCTTTTATTGTTTCTGGTCCTATTTCCCCTAACCCTCACAACCGAGCTCTTGTTTGCAAAGGAGGAGTTTAAGACAGTGCCACAATTCAAGTAAATATCATGGCCATCTAAAGTCTCGCACTGTGAGCTGGTTCCATGAATGCAGGTAATCTTCTGAAGGTCTCTGGCACACTCCTTGTCCGCGGATATTCTAGCCATATAGGGTAATTGATAGAGTAACATATCATTATGGGATGTCATAGTCACAATTGGTGGCTGCAAGTTATCGCAAACACTCGGCACAGTTGCTTGGTTCCTTTTCAAGCATGAAGGATTTGGGGGATCCAAAAAAAGACCTCGTGTTTGCTTATCCAATGAGTCTAGAAATCTCTTCATCCAAAACCTTGCGAGGGCTTCTATTTCCTCCGCATAATGACATAGACGCAATGAAGTTGGAAAAAATATCCTGTGTGCATCATTTGTTCGGGTAGCACAATTCACACGTCTTTTCACAGGATGAGGAAGAGAAAATAAAAGACCACGAGCAGCAACTTGATAGCTGATATCTTGCTGTTGCACCACGTCAACTCCAGAGCCGGTCCCGTTAACATCAACTCTGACACCTGTCCAGGATCTATAAGACCTTTTACGATCGGTGTACATGATGTCGCTGTCTGATAGCGCCTCTATGCACCCATCAAGGCATCCTGTAAAAGATGGACCGTCACAGGACGGCACATAATTTTCATGAAGGGCGCTAATAAATGTTTGTATATCAGTTCCTGTCCCATCCACAAGCTCATTGACAGGAACTTGAGACACCATTAATCGACCACTGAGGCTCATACGGTCGGGAGGAGAGGAAAATCTGTCGGCTTCATCTGCAATGTCTTTGTTCTCGCGTTTGTTGTACACAATTTTTCCAACAGCGTGGAATAATCCCAAACTAGATTCCCTTTGCGAAATTAACTTCAAGTACTCTTCCTCTTTTGGTGTAAGAGTCACAACATTCCGGGGCTTTTTCCGGACTCTTGTAGCAATTTCTTTCCGCTCTTTAACGCCTTCACCCTTGACGCAGAGAAATTCTAAGGAAGAGATGGCACTTCGAATATCCCCGGATTGGGAAATTCTTCGGAGCACGGCGGCTCCTGGGAATTTATAACGTTTAGAATGGTGTGATTCTTTCTCCAGAACATGCTCCAGGGCTTTGTAAATAAATGTTGGTGCAATGCTATTAAAGTCGATAACGGTTGTGCTAGCATGATTATAGAGCTCAGGCCCGAGTAAACGGTGAACTGTGAGGGCTTCGGACGAGGGCCCTGAGTTGAGGAGTGTTTCCGACACAATTAGTACAATAGGGGAAACAGGGTTCTCATTACTCTTGTTTTCGCCGAGAGCGTTGGATGTGGATGATGTTGTCATAGCAAGATAGCGATGTAACGATATTCTGAAAGCATTCAGGGTAGAAGAATATGATTTCAATACTGCTGGAAATTCTTCGACAAGAATAACACGCCGCCGACGAGCTCCGGAATTGACACCTTTTGCTCTGGGCGCATCAATAACTTCATCTAAATCGAGTCCTCTGAAGCTATGACATCGTCCTAAAAACTCATCGAAATGTAAGGCGGCTGGTACAAATCCCCTTGCAAGGGATCGGGTAACTGGAGGATTCTTCCATTCAAGGATGTCAAATCCTAATGTACTTGATAATAATGACATTGTCGTGGTTTTGCCGCTGCCTGCAGGGCCCCGAAGGACCAGTAATTTCTAATCTTGTCAGCTGAGAGCATATGAATTAAGTGTATAATCTGGAAAATCTCAACAAAAAGAGAAGTGACTTCCACTAAAATTACCTACATTGTCACTCCCGGTAAAAGCATCATGCAGCCACTTGTGCACATCAGATACTTTTTTCTTATGGACAGCCAGTTCCTCCAGATTCAGTGGTTGATACTGCTGCGTCCATGGTATACCACCATTCCCCTCATGTTTACAATTGGAGCCAAGGATCTCACTATCAGGTTTCGATGGAACAAAGAAGCGCTTTGTTGTCTTTGCAAATTTCCCTTGATAATGCATATGCTTTCTCAGGGTAGACTGCGAAGGTTGGGGCTGACGATGCGGTTTATAATTCGAATTCTGCGTTGCGATGTTCCCCTCAGAAAAATACCCATTAAACAACTCGTCGAAGGAATCATAATCGTCAATTATACCATCACTACCATCCGAGATACTCCCAGCCGGTGATAGGGAGTTATGAACCATGCCCACACTTTGGCAAGATTGCCTTGCATCAACAGATCCCACAGAGCCAACTTTGCATGATGTGGTGCTGCTTACTGGTAGCATTTGATGCTCCGTATTCTCAAGCGAGGGGAAAGTAGACTCGGTGAGGCTGGGCAGCCGTGAGTCGGCAACCGATGGTCTAGTCGTTTGTTGTTGCGAAGATGCATTTAAATGCAATTGAGAGCCAACTCCCTTATTACCAATAGGTAGACTATGCTCTGAAGTGGAGTGACGACTCGAGTTGTCTTCAATGACTTTGGCTTCACTATCCACCGAAAAGGCGTTTAATGCACGCTGCCGTTTTGTCGGACGATCAGTCATGACTGCAGAGAGAAATCAAGATAGTTCTATGACATTGTACAAAAGGGCGATAGAGTACATCATATCACCTTAACTATAGATGAGTCGGTATCTGCTACTATATCCAGACTTGCACATATCTTAGGTTTTTCTAGTGGATAGCCTTCCTCATATGGTAAAAATGGTATTGTGGTACATGCATTAGTAAGTGTATTTCCTGGTAACGTAACTAGATACCGAACACCAAACGACACCAAGCGGCAAAATTTTTCACCGCCTACCTCCTCCTGGATTTGGTTAGTATTTGAAGCCTTTAATCACCCATAAAAATAAAATATTCTATAGAATAGTAACGGTAGAACTGTTTAGTAAGATATTTTAATGAATTATAGAAGTAATATTGCAATTACTGCACATAGGGGACCTTTGCTACCTGGATGCCTGGGCCTCGGCCTAAATCTCTGCAGTCCATTGCCCAAATTACTATAATACTACTCCGTATTATTATTATTATTGTGAGGGGATCCATACCTGGGTAGGAAGGTGGAAAAGAGTAGCCAATGCTTATATAATATATTAATAATTAGTTAATTTAATATAACTAGTTAACTAACGTACCCTATGTAGCACGTTTAGCTCAAGAGAAATACAGAAACAAACGCAACAGCCGTCCAGTCCATTTTCCATATATTTGTCATGATTTCTGCGACAAACAGAATAAATTTAACTATATAGAAGAAGGAGCAGATTAAGAAATAAATAATAAATTATAACATCCTATAAGATAATAATGATTTATTATAAATATGTAGAGAAGCTGTGAGTTTCTTAAGTATTGGAGGTAGACAGGGCGAGTAGATGAACTTATAGAAGCAACAGCATTATCTAGCACACTTTCACCATACACAAGAGGCTGTGGTACTATTACACATACTATAGGCGTTTATGCTAGTAAGTAGCTATGTGTCTCTACTTCTAGATAGTTAAATTTATTCTGTTTGTTGGAGAAATCATGAAAAATGCGTGGGAAATGGACAGGATGGCCGTGTACGGTGTACGTTAGCTAATCCTGAATAATAAAAGAGTAAATAGAATAGGAATTAAATTACTCATGTGATGGATGGATAATTATTATACTTTACATGAGCTGTTTTACTCTACTGCTGCTGAATAGTCTATAGGAGGTGGTGCGCTCGATTCAAATTTACGTTTCTCTGTAGGGTTACTATCTGCTACTTGGTAGAGTGCATACTGCAGAGCTATCTTTTTTTTTTTTAGATTTTTTTCCATCACTCGAGGCGTCTATAACAACCTGGTTTGCATACACAATTAACGAGCAAAGAAGCACAGAGAATTCTCCGGACAGGCTTCCGCCTCGTTCATCTAAATTTCCTATAACAACTGATATTACTTGCAAAACTAAGAAGCAGATGGGCAGGCAAAATTTGATATAGCCGGGTTCTTTTGATATCTTGGATCTTAAACCACAGAAGCACCTTCCCAAAAGTGAAATAATATGGAATAACGAAAGAACTATGTACTCAAAACTGTATAAATATTGTACAGACCTGAGTAGCAATTCAGTTGCCCCCGAAAAGATCATAATAATAGTCGTCATCGAGACCGTCACGAGAAGGAACATGGGGAATTTCACTTGAGAATATAGTATCGTCAAATCTGATATTCAACAAACGAATTCTGAGCCCATAGTCACTGACGGACTTGATTAATCTACCTGTCTCTGCCGTGATAGGTTGTTGGTTCAGAAGCATAAGCAAACCATCAAGCCACTCGGAAGCGATGCTTTGGGACTGAGGCCGGAGGCTCAATAACAAAATCTCTCGTTGTGTAGACTTGCTAGGAGAACGGCTATGACCGTTTATCTTCTGGGCATCATCTATAGCTAACGGAGGTTGCATGTAGCTGTGGATCGAGATTTTTGTAGAAGAATGATGAAGCATGCTTTTGATGGTTGAAGATGATGACCCATCTGGTGACACCGAGACATTGGAGACCACGGACGATACAATTGACAAATCAACTGATGGGAATAGAAAGTCATGAGTTAGTTAATGAATAAGGATATTCAGGGATAAGAGATAATCTTACTCTTCTCTGGAAGTGAGTCAAGCTCTGGACACTTGCTTCCTATAGAGTCAAAATCCCCAAAATGTAGGAAACGTCTGTTATGTGAGAGCCGAACGAACCTCCAAGAGGACTCTCCAGAGGTAATTAGTTCTGGCTTGGGTATGCCTTCGTTAGGGAACCAGCAGCCTTGCAACAAGCATCGAATCCGTTGTTCCTTTACAAACTGCAGAACTTCCTGATGCAATTCTTCCCGAACCTGGCGTAAATGTTGACCCCAAGCATCTTCATAAGTAAGCTCCAATAGCTCCATCTGGAGCGAACGGAGCCGATGGTATTCAAAGTCGACTAGTTCTTCCTCCACGTCTTGCACATCTTTTGTTCGTGATGCTCCACCGACAACTGACTCGACAAGAATGCGAACAAGCTCGACAATTTTTTCATAGGCTTCTAACTCCGCGCCAGTAGCCTTCCACAGTCGAAAAAAAGTGCGGAGCCCAGCAACGTGCAGTCGAGTCCAATGCAATAGTAAAGGGTTAAATAATTTGTCGAAATTGGAACGAGAGTCTAGGATCAAATAACTTTTGGCATCTTCTGTATCCGATTTATCGACTTCGAAATGTTCATATAAAATGGAGGTCACCGATAAAGAAGCTCGAGCAATCGGACAGCGCTCTTGTGCTGGTTTTGCTGATTGTTCAAGAAGTAAGTTTTGAAATTCACCTTGGTGGTTCTTGACATAGTCTGCCAGATCCATCATGCCTAGAAAACCCATTGTTTCGAATTGTATGACTGGGTTTTCTGATTCGAACCCAAGTCGCCTCCATTTGTCTGGGCTATGCCTTTTAGACCGTCTTACCTCCTTAATATTTTCAACTCCTTTATCCTGGTTCCTTTCAGTTTGACTAGCCAAGTGTATTCCCTTCAATGCTCTCCTATGTTCCGGGTTTTCCAAGTCAAGGGGAACATCCCGCCACTTTCTTAGAAGAACTTTCGTGAGAGATTGAAACTCGATTAAGGGATGCACATGGTCCTGCAATGCAGAGCCTTGCATAAGTGCATAAACTGCCCTAATAACACCTAAATCTTGTAGCTTCTGGATAAATTTGGGCCATTGTAGCTCAGAGTCATTTGTGATTGAATCACGCATAAGTGAATTAATCAATTGAAGTGCATTGGCACACAGTGCATGGTCCGCAGATGACAATCGACTAACCAGCATTTCCAAGAATTGCGGGTACATGGCAATCGCTGGGCTCAGAGCACGAAAGCCAAAAGCTCCATTTTGTGATGAACTTCCACCTGCATGGGGATGGGATACAATGGAGACTAAAATAGACATTGCTCCGCGCAGGATGTTAACAAGGGGGTGGGTTACGATAAGCTCAACGATCTAGGAGGGACCAGGACATTTGTCAGAGCATACATTAACCAAAAAGATTTGTAATGTTCTTGCCCACTTACTCTCTCAATAACGTCTTGGTCTATGAATTCCCACCCTTTATCCACCTCCAGAAGCCTGGATAAGCTTGTTAAACTGTATGCCAGGGTATTCCCACTGGCATGAAGGGTTAGATACCGTAGTCTGGTTAATCCGCCTTCCATTATAAAGGTGTCTGCAAATGAAGGGTCTCCAATGACGCCTTGAAGTTTAAAAACTGCCATTTTCCGCACAGCATCTTCATCACTACTTAGCCTCTCAACTATTTCCAAAATGTTGTCCATTATTGGGAGTAGATATACTGGCTATGATGACCCCAATCGAGTGAAGTAGATGGGCTTGCACAGTCTAACTGCAAGATGAAAGTAATTTAAGGCTGAAAAGTGGATAACCAATAGGTACTAGTGCTGGTTAAAAGATATGGAGAAAAGCACAAAGCCATGCTCCCTCGTAACAGCTGGTTGAAAAAGGGAGTAAGGACATGGAAATGATACCCCCGTATTTTGCTTGTACCTAGCCTTGTACATGCCTGGTTAGCAGGTCGCCAAGAGGCTATGTGGGGTGATCACCATAGGTATTCCCGATTTCTATTTTGTATCCAGCCTCAGGATGCAGCCCAAAAGTCTAACATACGCCGAGCTCTACGGAGTAAGCCAATCTATTTTGTACTTACCTGTGTATGGAGTAGTAAGACGGGATAGAATGGATAAACGTACATACAGAAATAGAATGGACATGAAGTGTATTTACCTATTTGCTTATAAAACCATGATAGGAATGGGCCTTCCAAGAGGACGCTGGTTTCCACAGATCAGATACTACTCTGTACAGAGTTTTACATGCAGGCTGTTGCGGTCTGGAGTACTCAGTACTTAAGAAATCCCCGGATTTTACGGAGAAAGAACTGGATAAAGGAGGGTATTGGTTTGACTGAACACGCCCCTGTTTTTCTAAGTAAGTATCATCTTGTATTTCATTGTTTAATGGTCTGCTTTTATTTCCAGGTTGAGAATCAAATTATTAACTATACATTCTGCATTGCGCAATAAGGGTGTCACAATACCTATCTTGTACTCTATACCACAAATTGTGTGGTAATGAAGACTGCAAAACAATAAAATATAAGATGCTTGATGTGATGTCCTCATCTCCTAGTACTGTACATAGTGGTTTTCGGAATTTAACGATATGCAGGCCACAGACTGTACGAACCTGGTACGAGCTTCCTTAGGGCCCTTGCTAGCACCTGAAAAGACAAAGATATTTACCTAGTATGGCCTAGTCCATTTGTTACTTTCTTTAGTAATAGATCTACATGCCAACCAGTTCTTATTGAAAGCCTTCATTTTCAAGGTTGGCTTGCTGCCTTCCTGCTCTTCCCTCTCTTTTAAGAACCGGCTCTCCTCTAGTGAACTCACCTAATAACCTTTTGACTGTTGTCTGTTCTACTCCATGCCGAGCGTCATGATAGAGCATAGTAATTTTCTTACTTCAAGCCCAAACTTGAGAAAGAGGAAGAGAGACCCGGTACCGCCTGATATGATTACATTGACAAATAAGTGAGCACGGAGTTCCTCTTCTATCTTACTTCACTCCTCTTATGTTAATTTTTAACAAAATAAACACAAGGCGGCTGACCCATGAGAATTATGTACACGTATACAGTATCAAGCACATGCAGCAGCCCCTTCATACTTTAGGTCCCTTATTTTTCCGAAACTACCCGGAAAAGTTGAAGGAAAATGGAGAGTCCTACGCTCACCAATGGTGTCTTCCTCGAAAACGACTTGTTCTTCAACAACCCTATTTTCACTCTCAGCAAACGCAGCCCTTTTCTGGCATATTTACTCGATCAATAGAGTCCAATGCGACCCAAACAAAGCTTTTGTCTCCCAATATTTGTTTCCCCGCAGCCTCAAATAATTACTCGCCCCCTGTTTCTCCGAAAACTATGATCGCAAACTCCTATCCCTGTTCACAGAACTCGTGCTCACCTGCGTCATCCTTACGTCCATGCCATATATGCCATAGGAGACCCACAACAAGGGAGTTACTTGATGCATACGCTGATTGTGATATATGTGGTGGAAGGAGTTGTTATATATGTCTCCGCCAGTGTGATTCCGCTTATTGCATTGGTTTAGGCTATAGACTTGGAGAGGGTGGCATATACCGAGGTGTTCCAGATAGGGGACAGGAAGAAATTGGTAGCGAATCATATTTTAGGGAGCCCAGGAGGATTTGCTCTTGCTGCACAGTAGAAGGCATTACTGAGACAGGAATGGAAGTGGTAAGGTGCATTGATTGTATGCGAGGTCATTCATCTCAGCAGCAGGCTTCCACGCAGGATCTGCAGAAATAATGTTGCATACATATAACATTGGTTCAATGTGGATAATGACTTGAAAATGTTCGAGTAGTGTGGCCAAAAACACCACCCTTTCGGTAAGAAAATGACAGCCTATCAAGAACTGTAATGGGATGGAGCATAGTTGTTTAAACATGAAATTAGAGACAATGGAAATTTGTAGCTGCAATATCCAACATTTATATCACTTCACTGATAAACTAGTCTTGGGTACTAATATAGCAAAAACATATGCAATAATTGCAGTACGTTGTAACATATCCTTTTTAATATAACCACACCGCCTCGTCCAGACTCCAAGAGACATTTGGGGCCAAAGAGTACATCAAAATATGCCTTCTGAATTTTTCTTATCGACCGAACCTCATTTGTGCACCTGCATAATGCCATAAACCCCTACAAAAACCCTGATACTCAACAGGTTCCCCATAACCATTCACGTTGCTGGTTTTACTGCCTGTGCAAAACATTTCCGTGAGCCTAATATGCCAAGGTGGATAGCCATCCAGTTTCAAGAAGGGCCCAAACACTAAAAGTAGGTCGGGCTCAGGCTTTAGCGAAACTGAAACAGGAGCTGCTTTGCTTCTGCTAGGAGTTTGTGCTGTTACTTGTGAAGGCTGCGTGGTTATCTCGCTAATTTCTGCATCGACCAGTTCCATGGTGATATCCTCTGGAGACAATTTACCGTTCTGGGACATTTCTGCTAGAGTTTTAGTAAGGTCCACAAAGGTCTCTTGACCGTCTGTAGCAGATAGAAGAAGAATTGTAAGTGCTTCTGCACTAGTGCTTGAGGTTGAATGTTGGCTTTGATGGATAGGGTGGTGAGGAGCAAAGAGTCGCAGTGATGGTTGTTGGGAGGGGGCACCATAATATGAAGCTAGTTTGGTCGTAACGACCTGATGCAAAATAGGAATACAGGACTTTAAAACACCTAAGAAATGCGTTTTTAGCTTGTAGGTTATGAATTGGCTAGCATAGAATTGACATACCCCTTCTTTCATATATACTTAACACAGGTATTCCGGCACTAGCACTCCAGGCAGCCAGTTCTGCCACTTCGTCCATTAATATGGCCAGCGCATCATCCTCCAGCCGTAGTGATAATATCACACTTAGATGCTCAGGCAGGCGATCCAGATTTTTTACATCCTTCCGAATCAACTCTGGCGTACGATGATGGTAGTAGATAATAGCTAGAATCCGATCCAGAATAGCATGATAACACTGGATAAGACGCACAGTGATCCCAAAAAAAATATGAACGACGGTGTAGGCAAAGTGATGTATCTGGGATTTAAAAAATGTGCGGATAGGGGTCTTTCGAGCTGCTACTTTCTTTCGTTGAGGTGGTCGACGTGGAAGTTCTGACGGTTCCGGCAGATAAGGCTTCAGAATACTCTCACGCTCAGCAGCGCTCAGCTTTGTTCCTCGTGCACGAATATCATCTCTGAAAATATCTCTATCACGTTTCGAAATCATAGCGTTTTATACAGTCAATCAATCTCGAGGGAAAGGAAAAGCTCACAGAGGCTTGAGTTGATGAATGGTGGCTTAAAGATGACTACTACCCAGACATTAGGCATCCAGTCACTCTGTACTGGCAAGTGCAGAGCAAAGAGTAATATTATTCAGACTAGTACTTTCCTAACAAAACCGAGGTAACGATGCACCTAGGAAGGTAATTACTCTGTATGTACAGCACCGTTGCTGAGTTACAAAACCAAGAAGGCAGAGAAGTGCAAGTCCTATTCTGTATAGAGTATAGTAATAGAAAATGAAGGAGTAACTTCTACTTTATTAACATAATAGCTTAGGCATTGCTTGTACAGAATGTCTGTACACTGCAGTGTATCAACAACCACTGCTCTGGTAAAGTACAGACAGAAGACAGGCCTTTCTATGGTACCTTTGGAAGCAGTTGTACTCCGTACGGTGTAATTAACTAACCTAACTAGGTTAAGTTAGTTAGCCATCCCATACTTAGGTAATACAAAGTGGTTCTTAAGCTAACGTAATCGGCAAGCGAGCGCCCGCATTGAAGGCGAGCGCCGCACTTCTGTACTCCATATAAAATGGCACTCTTTGAAACCTTAATATCTCAACCACCAGTAGATATAGAAACATCTTGATAAGATAATAACATATATATGAACTCTAAAAGGGTGTTTTTATATTTTTATGTTTTTAGGTAGTTTTCTTGGCTTTAAATACTAGGACAACGAAAGTATAAAAAATACAGCTGTAATTTATCTTACCTGGAGAAATATTCATTCCGGAAATTTCTCTGCTTAATATATATATACACAGTATTATATTATACTGTATATTTAATTTTATGTCCCCTAGGTGCTTTATTGTTGAGATATTAGACTCTCAAAAAGTGTCATTTTATATGGAATACAGGGTGCGGCGCTCGCTTACCGATTACGTTAAATGGTCAGCTACTCCGTATAACCTACCTACCTAGAAGATGAATAACACATTTTGAAAGGTGGCCAGTTAACCACCATTGCCTAAATAGGTGAACTGCATGTGCTTGCTTCTTCCAAAATTTTTATACTCTCTCTACTTTATGTCTCAATGAAGACTCCTGGAATAGCTATCAACTATTGCAAGGATGCCGGATAGTTTGTCCATGACCTCTCAGTCGAACTCTGCGTCTCGATCCATCTTTCCTAAAGGACCCAGCTTCACCTTGGAGGATTTTTCAAATCGTGACTTTATTGTTAAGGAGTTTATAGAGACACTCTCTGACAGTGTTGCATTTAGTCGTCGCTCCGCTCTCGGCCCAAGTGGTGGAAATCAACTGTTTGATCCCAAACCACTGATACGTACGTTTGAGCATGCCCAGCAACAGCTTAGTGAATTATCCAGTGATTTGGAAATTAGAGAGAATGAGCTATCTGCTGCTGCACGCCGGGCAGAGGCGCAGCACTCACAAAATGTCAATACCTTAGGCAGAAAACTGAAACAGACAATCAGCTCTTTTCAACAGCTAGACACGTCACTCAATGGAGCGGGGACACATATAATTGGGTGTGAACGTACTGGAGCAACCGGAAATATGGCAGTTGAAACTGGGCGCAAGCTAGAAGAGCTTGACAGGCAACGACGCCGAGCTCTTGATGCTTACTTCCTACTCCAATGTTGGGAAGGTGTCAGTAACAGGGGAGAAATTACGCTTTTGGAGAATTTAAGAAGGTCTGGAACTGGCGAAGCCAAAGTGCGTTCAGCGCAAATTGCAAGACAATTATTGAGAATAAGTCAAAGACTCGACCCTCACAGCTGGAACGAATCAAAAGGAGCAGGTAGCAAATCATATGGAAATGGACCTACAGAGGAGAGTGCAAATGGGGAAGGCGACAGTGCTAGACGGAATACAAGAGAGATCATTGAAAAGTTTTCAGAAACACTAGAAAAGGATCTTCTGAAACAGTTTGATGATTTTTACCGCAAGGCTAATTTCGAAGGAATGAAGGACTGTGCAACCGTGCTTCAAGATTTCAATGGCGGTGCAAGTGTTATTGCACTATTTGTTAACCAGCATCAGTTTTTTATTGATCGAAGCCAGCTTGTCACCGAGGAAGTGGCTGGAGATACAGAGGCTTGGGAGAAGCTGGCAGATCCTGATGCGGAGCCCGTCAAAGTGGAACCCAGCCTTCAGTCACTAATTGATGAGGTGAAGGTTGTAGTACAGGAGGAATCTGCCATTATCAGACGAGCCTTTCCTTATTACGAGCAGGTTCTTGGAAAGTTTCTACAACGAGTATTTCAACAATCTATCCAACAGAGACTTGAGATGGCGTTGGAGAAAGCGAATGATATTTCGCCTCTTGCTTTCTTGAGATCACTTCAAAGCTCACGCAATTACATCAGTGCTTTAGTTGATGATTTAAAATCTCATGGTTTGACCGAAAACCCAGATCCTATATCTGCGCAGACGGCACTGGTTCTTGATCAGCAACTGGAAGATTTATTCGTGCCGTATTTTGTTGGATCTTCATATATCGAGAGAGAGAAAAAGACATTGGAAGAGTTATATACGTCTATTCTGTTCAGATTTACCACATTTCACTCCCGTAGGAAGAAAGCAGTGACAACTTTTATGGCATCACTCTCCAAGTCGGGCACCGAACTCCTTACTTCTGCCCGAGACACATATATTAGTCGCCTTGAA
Organism: Aspergillus tanneri; assembly: GCF_003426965.1. NCBI lineage: Eukaryota > Fungi > Ascomycota > Eurotiomycetes > Eurotiales > Aspergillaceae > Aspergillus > Aspergillus tanneri. Next base: position 3,248,838 of record NW_022984633.1, read on the forward strand.
TCTTCGGAATTCTCAGCCACGCATCGGAGAATTCTACTTCAAGTAGCGGGCTTGAGGGAGTCTAATGATGTTTTGAGACCAACTGATGTCAAACTCGTTGAGGAAGATGGTCTTCCCAGCATAGCTTACGCCAAGCGGATGCTCAAATGGCTCGCTGAAGGGGTCGGGCGAAGCCTAGAGCTAAGCATTACAAGTGAGACACCGAAGGATATGCTGGCACTATTGAGTCTCCTTCTTTCCATGATGGGGGAGGGGTATATCGAAGTCTGTCTTGATGCCGCTTTGGAAGCGGCGACGTCACAAGAATCTGGAAAAATGGAACCTGACTTTGCCTATCTTGCCGCAGTTCGGGGCGCTATAGGCATTACCAACCTGATGGTAATGTGCATAAACACATTACTTATACCCTTGGCGGCTGGAAGCATTACTGTGCGCAAGGAAATGGAAAAAAAGACTAGTCTAATAACAGTGCGCATTGAGGAGAAAGTGAACGCAGTTGAGCGAAAAACTATCGACGCGACGTTGATGTGGGTGAGTAGGCTTCTTTCCAGTCAAAAGAAAAACGATTTTCGTCCAAAGGAAGGGGACAATGCCTCTTGGTTGGAAAAACTGCAGACTCCGGTAAGTCATAGCATAATGTCTTGTATAGTACACCTTGTTAATTTAGCCATTAGACATGTGCCTCAATATGTACCTTCTTGACTCGTGTACATAGCACTATTGTGCTGTCACTCTCATCTAGTGGCACAAATCTCCGCCAGCTGCTTACTGACGTTGCTCTTGGACTTCGAAGCCTACTTCTTGAGCACTTCAAACGATTTTCGGTCAATGGACCTGGCGGCCTTATGGTCACCAAAGATATGACACAGTATACTAATCTTCTTAAAAGCTGGGATGTAGACGAGCAAGCCAAGGCTCCCGGCGGGGCGCTAGATGTTTTGCTAGAAGTTGGCAGTCTTTTTGTTATTGGGTCTGAGGCTCTCCGAGAAAGAGTACGCGGTGGTACAGCAAGTGCTGCTGGCGCAAGATCTGGAAGCAACACCACAGGCTCCACACGTAACCCTGGGGTAACTGGATCAACTGAAGCTGGTCTAAGCATCCAGGAAGTTCGTGCGTATGTGTCTCGAAGAGAGGACTCAAACACCCCCGCGATGCAAAATGTGCTCAATTTTTTGTGAGTCCCTAAGTGTAATTGCTAGGTGTTGTATCTTCAGTTGATCATTGTGGTAGCCTGTATTACGTGTAATAATGCCAGAAAATTGGGAATCTGAAGCTCTTGAGGTTTTTTCTACGCTGTAGAGTCTATTTCAAAAACACTACAACTGTAGGTCGTCCTCTATGCAGTTCTATGTATTTTCTGTTTGTACAAATCAGGCTTCGTGAATACCTACAGGGAAAGTAGATGGATCTACGCCTACCTAGTAGGAAGAGAAAAAGAAGAACAAGCAGGACCACTCATAAAAAAAGTTCCAATTAAAAATCCATATTGTGACAAAGATCCAATAGGTACATGGCCTAATAATCTTTGGACGCAAAAAGGCTAGAATTCCAACGTAGTGCTAATTATATGAAGGAAGAGAGAGACCGTAGCTCCTCGGCTACGCGTACTAAATTCCATAGCTCTCAGAAGGCGCATGTTTCGACAAGCATTTCTAAAAACACGTGACGCAGTGTTAACATGAGGCCACGCAGCCATTGAACCAAGAAAGCAGCCCACGGTCGCTCGATCTACAGCTTCCACATTAATATTGAAATATCCCATTCTATTGATTTCCTCGGATGGCAGACGCAATTTTTGAGACATTTGTGTAACGATTTTCCTGAACCCCCCGAGCTGATACCCGGCACTCTTTGCCACAGCCTAAGCTCTGTCTGCCAATCCCTTCAAATGTCATAACTTATGGCCATGATTCTGCGATGGCTCTTGCTGGTGAGCTGCCTTATTTTGGTGCTCTATACCCAGTCCAGCGCCGCGAAGAACTCAAAAAAACCCAAGATCACTGCGACCAACCTTGACAGTCAACCAACATCATTATTTTATTTTGAGGACGCAGAGACAGCTCTCCTAAACACGCGAGACGGTAATTTACTTCAGACATTTGATGGTGGCGAGTCTTGGGAAGTGGTAAAAGGCGAAGATGGTGGCATGGAGCATAAAGTTCTTTTTATCTGGCAGCATCCATTTGATAAGAACAAGGCATACGCAATAAGTCAAAATAAACGCCACTGGGTTACGACAGACCAGGCTAAGACCTGGGCCTCATTTGAGGTCCAGGGGGTCCCTGCTGTCAGGCATTACCCTCTTGTGTTCCATGGTCGGAATTCTAGCAAGGTCATTTTTCAAACTGAAGAATGCGCGGGTCGCTATTGTATAGTCAAGTCCCATTATACGACAGACGATTTTAACACCGTCAAGCCCCTACGAGAAAGTATTGGCGGATGTGCTTGGGCAGTAGGGCATCCTCAATTTGCCGAGAATTTGGATATAGCCCGGGAGATCGAAGATCGATCTCTTTGTGTGGTACCAGGTTTGAAGGTGCCCCTTCCACATGCCAATAGACTTATATACTCGGACGATTACTTTAACAGTGATATTGAAGGGTCAGAGGTGATGCTGCAGGGACGACCGGTTTCTGGCGTCATCAGCACAGCGGCTGTCAAGAGGTTTATCGTGGCGGCAGTAAAGTCGCAAGGGACAGAGGAGCTCGCTCTGTACGTGACGATTGACAGTAAGCTTTGGCATCGAGCAGAGTTTGAAGGCCATCGTATACAGGAGGATGCCTACACCATACTAGAAAGTACGAATTATAGTCTTCAAGTGGACGTTCTGCCTAGTCCTATGCATGGTATGGGCGTGCTTTTCACATCTAACTCGGAGGGCACCTATTTCACCCGCAATATTGAGCATACAAACCGTGACGTGGAGGGCACAGTCGATTTTGAAAAAATTGCTAACATACAGGGTGTTGTACTGGTGAATATCGTGAAGAATCCGGAACAAATAAAATCTGCTTCCGATAAAAAACTTATTAGCAAAATCAGTTTTGACGATGGGAGGACTTTTCAGCCCCTCAAGGTCGGTGACGAAGACCTGCACCTTCATTCTGTTACCGCCTCTGCGAACATTGGACGGGTGTTCTCAAGTCCAGCCCCGGGACTGGTAATGGGTGTCGGTAACACGGGCGAGCATCTCGGAAAGTACCCCGAGGGTAACCTTTATGTATCGGATGATGCAGGCATGACATGGCGTTATGCTCTTAAAGGTCCTCATAAGTATGAGTTTGGAGATCAAGGCGCCATTGTTGTGGCGGTTAGCGAAGATGAGAGGAACAGTGAAATCAAATTCTCAGTCGATCATGGAAAGGTGTGGGAATCAGCCTACCTGGGAGACGGACTCTACCCCGAAATGGTCACAACAACTCCGGATTCAACAAGCTTAAAATTTACCCTGGTTTGTTCTTCAAAGCAAGGCAAGAAAGATGGGCATGCTATTTATTCAGTAGATTTTGGCGGACTTCACGAGCGAAAATGCGAAGAAAATGATTTTGAAGAGTGGGCGGCACGATTGGATGAGAATCGTGAACCTGATTGCCTTATGGGCCACAAGCAGTTTTTCAGACGGAGAAAGGCTAATGCAGATTGTTTTGTGGACGAGAAGTTCAGAGACCCCCAGCCCATTTTCAAACCCTGCAAATGCACGGCCAAGGATTTTGAGTGTGAATACAAGCCTAGCGAGGATGGAAAGGGCTGTTCACTTTCCGTACCTTTAAGGAATCCTGAGGAGAAGTGCAAGAAACCGACTGATACATTTTTGGGCCGGTCCGGCTGGAGACTTATCCCTGGAAATGCTTGTATCCGAGATGGCGGAGAAAATCTGGACAAAGAGATCGAAAGACCCTGCAACGAAACACACAACACGCCAACTGGTGATATTATCTCGACTAGGAAGGACTTCAATGCGAGAAAGTTCGCTGCCTATTACTATATGGAACGTCAGTCAAGCAACTCCGGACATGATGAGACTGTCTTCGTGCTTACTACTGAGAATGATCTTTACGTTTCGCATGATCATGGGAAAACATGGGAGCGGGCCCTTAAGGGAGAGAAGATATCCAAGATATTTCTTCATCCCTATAACAGTGATGCGGCTTTCTTTCTTGGTGATGGGAAAGAGGGCTTCTGGACCTCGAATCGTGGTGACACTTTCAACCCTTTCAAAGCACCGAGCCTACCAACTCGAGAGCCCTTTCTCTCTCCTATCACATTTCATCCTCGGTACAACGATTGGTTGATTTGGACTGGCGCCGTGGATTGTGACCACGGAGACTGTCATTCTGATGCCTATATCAGCAGAAATCGTGGAGCTGACTGGCAGCTTCTCCTCCGCTATGTCCAGAAATGCGAGTTTGAAAATAGGGAAGACCGGCCGGAGAGCGAAGAACTTATATTCTGCGAGCAGTTTGAAAACGAGAACAAGAACAACCGTCTTCAGCTATTGTCTACCAACAAAGTCTTTTCGGATTGGAAAGTTCATTTCGAAGACGTGATCAACTACGCCACGATGTCAGAATTCATCGTCGTAGCATCGCGCAGCCCAGAGAACCCTGAATCTTTGGTGGCAAGTACTAGTATTGATGGACAGGTTTTTGCAGAGGCACAATTTCCTCATAACGTTCAAGTGCCAGTTCAGACCGCTTATACCGTACTTGAAAGCTCCACCCATGCAGTGTTTCTGCATGTCACAGTGAGCAGCGTGGAAGGTGCTGAGTACGGCCCCATAATAAAGAGCAATAGCAACGGCACGTCCTTTGTACTCAGTCTAAATGCCGTGAATCGGAACGATAAAGGCTTTGCTGATTTTGAAAAAATGCAAGGATTGGAAGGTGTGGCAATTGTAAACGTTGTCAGCAATGCTGATGCGGTTTCAAAGGGTTCCGCTATGAAGAAGCTTAAAACAATGATTACTCACAATGATGGAGCACAATGGATGTTCCTTCCTCCCCCAGCCAGAGACGCTGATGGCAATGAGTTTAATTGTTCCGTTACAGATGGAAAAGGCACTGATGACTGTTCACTCCATCTTCATGGCTATACTGAGCGCAAGGACGAACGAGACACTTTCTCTTCTGGCTCAGCCATAGGTCTTATGATGGGAGTAGGAAACGTTGGTGATCATTTGGCAGGTGGCGATGAAGTAGACACCTTTATCACAAAAGATGGGGGAATTACCTGGAAATCTGCCAAGAAAGGTAGATTTATGTGGGAATACGGTGACTCTGGTTCAGTGATTGTCATTGTCCCTGAGTCTAGGCCAACAAAGTCCCTTTATTACAGCGTTGACGAGGGTGACAGTTGGGAGGAATTCTCGTTTTCGGATGTTGATGTGCAGATTGACGATATCTCAACTGTACCATCAGATACCTCGAAAAATTTTCTTCTTTGGGGCAGAGATTTGAAAGAAAGTTCTCGTCATGGACTTATTACTGTGAACATTGATTTCAGCGGGCTACGCTCGAGGTCGTGCAACTTGACTGATGACTATGCTATCTGGGAGCCTAAGCATCCTTTCCAGAAAGATAACTGTTTATTCGGGCACGTTGAACGATATTATCGCAAAAAACCGTCCGCCCGATGTTGGAATGATTGGCGTGAGCCCCATATCCATAGTATTGGCATGAACTGTTCATGCACTAGAGCTGATTACGAATGGTGAGTATCGTTATGTATGTTTTCAAATAGCCACGATGACTAATGATGCACAGTGATTATAACTATGAGCCGCAGGCTGACGGCAGCTGTGCACTTGTTCCAGGGCTCCCCAAACCAGACGCGATGGCTATCTGTAAGGCGGAGCCTGCTAGAATTGAGTACTGGGAACCGACCGGGTATCGACGCATACCCCAAACTACCTGCGAAGGGGGTAAGAATTTAGACCATGTCATATCGAAGCCCTGTCCTAGCAAAGAAGAAGAGTATGAAAAAAGGCATGGTATTAGTGGGGTCGGATTATTCTTCGCAATCGTGACCCCGGTTGCTGTGGCAGGAGCAGCTGGTTATTTTATATATACCCGATGGGATGGCAAGTTCGGTCAGATTCGCCTTGGGGAAAACGTCGACACATCCCAAGGGCTACTTTCGCGAGATTCGTTGATAGTCAGAGTGCCAATTGCAATAATCGCTGGGGTGGTGGCTGTCTCAAGGGCCCTTCCGCTCCTTGTTGCGAGTTTGTGGCGGAGTGCGGCTGGATACGTAGGGTTTGGACGATACAGACACTATTCAAGGCCATATGCATCTCGCGGTTCTTTCGCAGCACGTCGAGGAGACTACACCAGCGTTGTGGATGATGAGGATGAGCTTCTCGGCGTTGAAGATGCTGAAGCCGAAGAAGGCGATGAGCCTTAGCAAACTAATGTGTTTTTATAATCCTTCTCTTCTGAGCTTGTTTTTTATGATTTGATGCTGAGATGCGATTATAGCGGAGATCCTGTTTTGTATAACGATGCATGCATCTAGCTTGTGATATGGGTGGCACTTGGTTAGAACAGGAGCCCATCAACTTGCAATAGTTCAGAAACAGTGTGATAGTGGGAGAGGGGGTGACCGTTCCTTGCTGAAACAATTTAGTAGCCACAAACGACTTTAGGACTAGCTTAATTTGAATCTATAGCTAAATTGATTGGTGTTCAGCTAGTAGTTTCTGGGGCTTCTGTAGCTATCGTAACTATTTGTGTGGACAGATTGTATATGAGAGCTAGAATATCCTCAAATTAACTTCATTCCCTCTGAGTATAAACAACCCTCTGCCTCTGTTCTCGAACGAATGCATATGTTACTATAGCCCATATGATAGGGAACCAGTAGAATCTTGTCCCCTGATACATTTTCTAGGCGTGGTTTTGATTGCTATTGCAGTCGAACAGTGGGGCCCCTTTTATAAGAAATTGTTTGGTCCGAAGGAGCTTGGAAGGAGCTGAAAATAGACAGGCAGCAAATAAACAGAAGTCTGTCAGATGTTTGTCTATAGCAAGGCTAACAGAATAGAGGGTGGGGCTCATACCTCACGCATTGTTGTGATACTATAGCTGTCTTCCCCATCATACATATAAATGAGGAACGAAGGGCTTGTGAACTCGCTCATACTAAACAAATAATTTCAGTACTTCGTCAGTCACACAGAACCTCTGAGTTGCACAAAGGATCATTATCAAATGCATGCTTCTCTTAACCCCTGTTTTTTCCCTTCTTATTGTTGGGGAGTATGAGAGAAACGATCAGATTAAAACATACAATTGTCTGCACATGCCACATGGCGATGCCCCCGGCTTAACGTCCGTAGCAACAGCAATAGCCTTAAAATTTCTGTGTCCAGCAACCTACATAGATTGAATTAGAGGAAATGAATTCAACTATTAGCACACTCTTAAGATGTCCACAGCTTACAACTGCAGTCCCAAACGCTACTCTTTCCGCACATGTGCCCACAGGGTACGAGGCGTTTTCAACATTGGCACCAGAGATGTACTCACCCGACTGGGTGAGAATGCATGCTCCAACTCGGAATTTGGAATAAGGACCTATACTAGGTTAGCAGGCGTAATGACATTTTGCAATTGGAGGGAGTGTAAAAATATTGTACTATGACGTACAATATGCTGTGGCTTTGGCAGCAATGGCTTTCGATGATAGGGTCTGCAATTCCTGTGCAGAAAGGGCAGGGGTAGAAGATGCCATTGGTGCTGAAAAATTGGCTAATTTGATGGATGGAGACGGGAAGATGAGTTGAGGAAAATAGGTTTGGATCAAAGCCTGTCACAGGTTTTCGTACGCTTAATATATGTAGTAAATTAGCTAACACCAAACCTTTTCCCCGCCCGTGACATGCCGAGGGCTTGCAGGTATCAACAGTCAAAATTTCCACATGCATGTACCAAACAACACAATATGGGAGGTTAATGCGGGGGAGGGGAAGGAATCTACAGTGATGTCGCATTCGATAACGCAATAGTACAGGTAAAGAACAAGAGATCTATATTTAAAAACATGACACTTGGTATCTTATACAGTAAAAACAAAGGAGATAAAAATATGAGCAAAAGCAAAAGTTATCCAAAATAATTTCGTAATCCTTCATAGACCGTAAAGATAAAAGCTGAGCTCGGGGCAGATCGTGCGCATGTTATTCCGCAACCACGATATAATCCTCTTAGTCCTTGCTGCTTCCACAAAGCCTTGCTAGTACTCCAGAATGTATGCCGTTCCCCACTGACTGTGGAACGGGTGATATCCTCGGTTTGCATGCGAGACTTAATTGTGTCGGCAGGATAAAACAGAAAATTATAGCTGATACCAGCGGCCGCCCCTGCAGTCATCTGTTGATAGAGAGGAAGTCTTGTCTGTTGGAGCTCAGATGGTTCTATTTCCGAAGGTGATGTAGAGTATGCTCGGAAAAGGGCAGAAACTCCTTCATAACCACCAAACCAAGCGGCACCCCCGCCAGTCTCACGAATGAGTGTCCCTATTTGTCCCCTCCAAAATCCCAAAATACCATCTTGTCGGAATATAGACGCAACCAGTGTAAGAGATCTAGGTGCTTGTGTACAAGAAGCTTCAAGAGGGACTTGCATCTTACACTTGATAAGCTCAACAGGGGTGAGTGCAAGCGAGGTGACAGATCCTGACGCAGCGCCACTGACCAACAAAGCTGTGAATGGTAATGGATCTGTTGAACTATAACAAGTTGCCTTCAGCACGTCTTGAATTAAGCGGTAACTCCAGAAGAGGCAGCTATTTTCTATAGCAGCACCTGCCATAGGGGCACTGATACCGCGGTAGAGTCCACGAAATCCATCTGCCTGAAATGACTGGCGGAAGCAATCTAAAGGGCCTTTGTATCGGAGTGGGAGATGATCTGGTTGTGATTGAAGTCGCACTTTTACTGTATCAAAAGGGTACTCTATGATCTTGCCCGCCATTCCTGCAGTCTGGGTCAAGTTGTTAATAGGTGAAAGGGGAGAACGAATTCCACATAAAGCACAGGGCTTCTTACAGAACCAAATATAATATCCTTTAAAGCTTCAATCCCCTGATTAGGGGGAAGCGCAGGGAGATCCATAGACATTTCATTATTTATTGATATTGCATGTTCGGAAGCCGCCATGGAGGCAAAAACTGGCTGTCAAGGTTCGACTTCGACAAGCTGAAGGAGAGTGGAAGGTCGGGAAGAAGAGAGAGGCAAAGGAAAAAAAAAAAAAAAAAAAAAAAAGGAGTAGGGTTAGAGGAAGTTTTCAACGCCTATCGGTTGAGCATTGTATCGTCCTGTATGTTGTCGGTGACAAGGAAGCCTTTTAGGACTCTTCTCCCAGGGGGGCGGTGTGCTATGAGGGGTACGTTTGGTGTGCTCAATTTTCACACAGTGAACTCAATAATGAGCATGCATCGCTTGCAGGCTAAATAGCCGAAATCAGGAACAAAAGGAGTAATGGGCGGGTCACCTCATTTGGTGGTTGTTGCTGCGAGATTTTAGTTGAATGAAGGACCCGTCAGGATTATCGCTCGCAAATCCCTCAATACGCCGATGCCGCTGACTCGGATGTGGTGGGAACGGGTTGCTACTTCTGCCGAGATCCGGTTATCTGATCCGTCTGAGATAACTTTTTCCATCAAGAAAAACTTCGCAGAAGGAAAACTTCCTAGGCTTTCTTTAACCCTTCACTTTTTCCGTGACGTGTTCATTTATGCAAACTAAGCATGTCACCTTCCCCGGTGCCAGCTTCTTCTGAGCCCGTTAAGGGCATGCGGAAAAATGGTACGTGTTTGGAGAATGCCTTCCTATTGACACCCCCCTCCCCCACTTTTTACCTTTTTCAACTGCTAATTTTTCACCTGTCTCGGGTCTGCAGGAAAAAACTGGCATGACATCAAAAAGCCGTTCCGTCCTACTAGTGGCCTATCCTCATATGCAAAAAGACTGGAAGCACGCAAACACCAAGAAGCCGTCAAGGAGCATGAAAGGGAGTTGAAGGAGGAGAGGGAGGCCGAACGAAATGTAAGGAACCCTTCTTAGTACCAGATGATAATTGGATTATCCTGTTTTTGCTGACCATGTTCATAGGCACACATTAAATCTATCAGAGAACGTAGGGCGGCAAAGGAGGAGAAAGAGCGCTTTGAGAAAATGGCGCAGAAGATGCACCATAAAAGAGTTGAACGACTGAAACGAAGAGAGAAACGTAACAAGTTACTTAACTCATAACTGTACAGGGTTGGGTTGCTAGAGCTATAGTGACTCAGATTTCCTCTTCTTCTACCCCTCCCTAGCACAGATGCATTGTATTATCGAGTCTAATAGACAATGACTGGGGTGAGTAAGAGTATCCATGCAGGCAATACTTGTCAGATTATTACTGGGTGTGCGGGCGATTATGGGAGTTAATTAGCTGTCGTCCCTCTTGCTTACTATTTCTGTTTTGTGTGATTAGTATTTTTGGACTGGGTTACTATTATTGGTTTTATTTCAAGTTATTATTTTGACACCTACACAGGCATACCATGGATTATATATTGTTAAATTCTGGGAATTCCCTTCTATCCATAACCAAATCACGGCTCACGTAGAGCACATGGGTTTTAGTGGCTGAATGGTATTATTCATATTAAAATTAAATAATCGACCAGAAGATAGGTAGTATATAGGCATCCTGATTTGTGTAGATAAAACCGAGCTGCTTGAAGGTGTGAAGATAAGTAACCGATCAGCCTTGGTGTCATACGTCAGCCTCAATCTTCCGCTTTTTCGTCGCTTAGGACGCAGTATTCCTTTTTTTCTTTTCTTTTCTTTTCTTTTCTTTCTTTCTTTCTTTCTTTTTTTTTTTTTTTGAGAAAAAAAGGCCTCTCCCCTAAATTTTTTCGTTTCATTTCCTGAACATTAAAGAATTGAAAAAATAATTACATATTAAAAACTGATGAGCGGAGCATGTGGAAATGGAACGTTGGTTTGATCCCCTTCTCCTGGTCTGTCATCAAGCCAAGCAACTAGCGCGCCCCTTTGCCACCATTCTTCGACAGGTTGGAGCCAGAAAGTCATTGCCAGTCCCTCATCACTCGAGATAAATGAAGATTGTGGCCATACCCACCACAACGGGCCAAAAACTGCTCTATCCGATCATGTTTGCGAGGAGCCCCGATTTGTCAGCCCATAAGACAACTTTTTGAAACGCCTCCACAACATTATCATGCTTCAGCAGTTTAAACCGTACAAAGTGCAAACAAACTATTAAGCATAAACACAGCTAGTCGCGGTCGGCCATTTCTCAAATAATGAACCCTATAAATTCTTCGACCGGTGCTAGAGGCCTGCTACCAGCATGGCCCAGTGGTAAGGAGAAGAAGAGCGACGTGGATGATGGTCTTCTCAGGCCTATAGCACAGGAAAGAGCACCCTGGGGTTCAGAATCCACTGCTGGTTTAGATAATGGTGGCAAGAAAGGAAATATATTTGATGACACTGATCAGATAAACAAGCTTAGCCTAGTTAAAAGACGGGAGATTCATTCGAAGGAGGATTTGGAGTATGTTACCGATAGGAGAAAACGGGGTGAAAAGTAAGTCATGTGTGCGTCTTGCTGTTTTGTTCGATAATTCTGATTGTCCAATTGTAGATACTTGCGATCCTCTCTGGTACTGGCTGGGACCCTTGCAACCGATATTACTCGTAGACTGGATTATACCTACTACAATCTGCTGGAGAAAATCGCTGCTCTTCGTTCGACGACCGCTTCGTTCCAAGAGCTCTATGACTCTATATCGACCCTTTTTGATGATTTTGAAAAGGAGACCACCAGCCTGGGACAGGAGATACGAAAGCAGACTTCTGAGTTGAAAGCATTCCAGCCACAGGTACAAAAAATTGACGCTCTGGAATGGCGTATGAGGGCGGGGAAGACAAGGGCTGATGCTCTTAATGAGAGGCTTGATGCTGTGCGAAGCAAGATCGATTGGTGGGAAAGAAGAGAGGCAGAATGCCAGATCCGAATTCATCGACGCCTTCGTGCCTTTTGGATTGTGGTTATGACAGGTATTACAGCTCTCTTTGTTGCTTTTATTATCCCAAATATAAGCGCCGAATCATCGGGTCCTGAGAGCCTAGCACAAGTGACAATGCTTGCTTACAACTCTTCACACATTTTACCATATAATGAAAAGGAGAGCAATTCGCGGGTTTTGTATCCATCTAACTTGGATAATAAGCATTCAAGTTTTCAAAGTCGACAGTTCTCCCAGCCAGCTGATCCACCTACATCTGCGGCACTGGGCTTAAATGCGGAACCTACTGAACAAGATCCTCTGAATATTCTTAATGAACTTTGACTTTTACCATTCTAAGTTCTCCAAACTACCGTATGTCCTTCAACGCCGATCCTAAGTATTGGTGTGGCTATCAATATTCCTGTACAATATAGCGACATGATACCCCACATGCAAGGAATAGGACCTGTGCATATGCACAGTCAGTATCATTCATCTTGTGTTGTGTGTGATCAACCTCCTCCCTTCTTTTTTTTGTCTTCAACAATCTCAATATTTGCCTCCGGAATTTCCTTCTCATACATCTCTAACAGCCAATCCTTGACATCATCACTCACATCACCCTGCACTGTAATTTCTTCGGTCCCCGCAGCAGACTTGGTCACCGAAGAGCCAGTTGCAAATTTCTTACCCAGCTCCTTGGCCACCTTCTTGTTTTCTAGACCATATACTTCTAGGCCCGTGATTACACTGACATGCTTTCGTCTGTTACGTTCAACACGTTTAATCTGGACCTTCGAGGCCGCCTTCCTCTCTGCATCGCGTGCTTCTGCCAAAGCAGCTTTTGCCTCCTTCTTCGCGGCATCTTTTGCTGAACGCTCCCGGACAGATACGGAAAGGCTTGAGAGGTTAGAACTGAGAGCTTCTACCCAGATTAATTAGTTGAATTTAAGTAATCCCCTATCACATCTTATACCAGGGGTGAAATAATATACCTTCGGAGTATAGCAGTTGGTACATATCTGGATGATTTCCTTTCAACCATTCTTCACATTTTTTAGCTGTTCCGCCAAATTCACAATACTGGGAATCGCAAGTTAGTATGGGGAGTCATTGTAATATGATTGGCCGTTGAAACTCCCTCAATTACCCAGGAGTGGTTTGTCTATCAAGGTAGTCCAGGCTGCGGCCAACAGGAAAAGGATCATACCTCTGGAGGTAGAGTACAAACTGATAAAGGGATATTTTAGCTATGATATCTTGACAAATGATCTTAACCCTAGGACAAAGGGTATCTACCACTGCATCATGTCAAAAAATGAGACTTACCACCACAATACTCGACGTTTCTGGCCTGTGGCTCAGTGGCATTGGATTGCGATGATTCTGCCATATTCTGTGCTTCTGTTTTTCTTTACTTCCGTCTAGCTGTAATAAATCCGCAAAGCCTCCAGAGCGCTCAGGGGCGTACTTGCTTTTGATATTGTCGTGGGTCGAAAAGTGCAGTTTGCCCCACCAGCTACTCTGGTATTATCACGTGATTTAGAGCATTGACAATCCAAAGAGATTGTATACGTGCCTATGTAGGTGTACGTGTGATGGGGTAGGGGGGAAGAAAAGGAAGGAAATCTAAACAGAGGCAGTATATTACATCTTGTTGCATAGCAGTAGGCTTGCCTTGAAGGCTTTTGTAGCGATTCTATCGGCAATCAACTCCTGATACAACTCTATCGATCCCATTTTTTGAAATCAGACAATGAAATCGGGCCAGTTTCAAATTCTCTCTACAGGCTGTGTATTCCCGCGCTTGAGCTCCTTCCACAAACAAGTAGGGTTTAGTAAACAACCAATAAAATAGTCTTCACCCATATCAGTGCTTGGTACTGCCACGGAGAAGCTGTAAGCTCGATGCAGACGCACGGCCGACGACAAGGGCATGTAGAAGGAATACCAAAGATAGTTATCTCCGTCCATGTTGTCCCGTCCCTTCGAGTTGAATGGATAAAATTTTAGGAAAGTACTGGATATACCTAGGGTGGACTCTACAGAAGTAAACGGGGAATTTTACCTACCATACTGGGATATACATATTATGAAGCACTTAGATACAATAGTTCTTAATGCCAGCTCACACTGACAGATTTATCAATTGGTCTATGGCAATCTTGGATATGGGGAGTGTAAGATGTTTCCACGTACTTCGAGTCGCTTTGTAGAGACTAAGACTAGTCAAAAAAAATACTCCGTAGAGGCTTCAAGTTCAGACTGGTCACTAGCATTTGAATGTAAATGTGGCGTCAGCACGGACCCTGGTTCCATATTAATTGGCAAGGAATAATGCAAGTAACTGAGGGGTTTTTTTTTTTTTTTGGTTGTCTGCTGTTTAAGCTCGTTCCCTTCCTTTACCCCTCCGGAATGATATGCGTTAGTATCAAGGAAATATGTCCTTGGTTTGTTACATTATTAGAGATCTGCACTCTGCAGCATATGCAGCTAGAATGGAATGGAGGTCCATAGATAGCATTTGTTTAGGTCTTACGTAGTAAACCTTGATAACAATATGCGTCAAAACGTTCGTGCATAGTACTAGAGTAGAGCAGTAGGTGGGAGAAGACAGAACTTGGAGGGGAGTGCCTTCATTTTAAAAACAGTCAATATCTTAAGTTCTCACCCACTACCTCCTAGCATTAGAATGATCCCTTTTTTGTATGCAAGCGATTACTTTCTCCTTTATAATTAACCAGTTAGTCGGTCGTTTAGCCAATTTGAGATCAATTTGAATCTCCTATCGTGATCTTTATGTTACAGCACCTACTTGGTAAATACAAGGTAGCCGGCTACTGAGACATGTAATCAACCTTCCCCACCCGCAAAAAAAAAAAAAAAAAATCTCGCTTAGACCTCCAAGTCCTTGGCAAGGCAATAGAGAGACTGCCGAGTAATGACTTTGCAAGCTCCTTTAGCCCTCTGGCATTATTCAAGCCTCGAGAAACTCATACCAGTAATTACTAGGCAGTGTCTAGCCAGGTATTTTGAGGGGCAATGATTTACATCTCCATAGATATAAGGAAGAGTTTCCTACTGGTTCATGAAAAGTCCGAGAATCTAGACTCTAGTATGGCCGTGCGGGGAGCGACTCGAGAGGACAAATGGGAACAAAAAGAAGAAACCTAAAGTTTATCGTAACTGCTAGCCGACCCAATCAATAACACAAATAGCGCTGGGGATATCTTGAGTTGGCAAGAGTAAAAGCAGTCACTCAAAAGAGACCCATAATGGTATTGTTCTCTGTAATGATTTAGTTGTCAAAAGGGAGTGGGGAAGCTATAATTTAAATGATCAAGTCAAACCCTTCCCCCCCCCCCCCAAACCAAAAAAAAAAGGAAGGAGGAAAGGAATATACTACATAAGTACATGTATGTACTCCGTACATTAGAAGGGACTATTGTAGGCAGTGCCTATGCTGAAGCTAGCTTATGTCTCATATGTCTGACTTTTCAAGAAACAGCCTGGAAGGAGAACAGGAGGTACTAGATAAGGTTAGCAGATTTTGTCTGTGGGGATGGATTGATTAACTGCCTGTTAAAAGTCTAGCCGACTGACTCCACCAGTCCATCATGCATTACAGTGTGCACGGAATCGGAAGTCATCAAAAGTTACAGTAACTGGCAGCGGCCAACCACCAATGGTGGACTACAGTTACGTAGGTACTTAGTAGGTACATTAATATTCTAACTGCTCCATTGCGCGCTAGCGTCATAAACAAGTCACCGCCCCTGGTGGCGACCCGCTACAGAGTCCATGACTAACAAACTACCCGACCACCTTGTTCTTTGTTCTTGTGTGAGCGTCCATGTAGGTATAACTGATATAAATTGATCCTACCAACTAGTGACGTTCCAACCACTGTTATATCTATGTTAGTACCCACCTAATTGTCTATTCTTTTATTGTCTAGCCTTCACTAAGTTTTATCCTTTATTTATCTAGTCTCCAGATGTACCTCATCTCACTCTTGACCATCCTATCTTCCAATCATAATCTACCAGCACCTTAGATTGGAGATTTTGTTAAGGTGGCCCTTGCTATAGCTCTTGCCGCCATTTGTCTTCTGGTGCTGGCTTTGAACGCAAAATCCATTGAATACCTCCATTACCTTGAACTGTTTAATTTTATTCCTTGCTTCCTGCGGCTTCCTTCAATTATCTCTCATAGCGCCACTCCAACATCTTTTGCTCTTCCCTGACAGTGGATTTGTTCTAGACCCGTGTCGGAAAAAGAAAACAAAACAAAAAAAAGCAAATAATTAAAATATATATGAACTAGAAAAATAACCGTACGCTTTTTTATAGTGGGACGAAATCCACAGAGAGAAGGATATCCTTTTCAAAGTTAGTACTATATGCCCCTTCTCCATCAAACGTCTGCCTTGAATCCCCTTATTATTTGACCTTTTCCCATGAAAGAATACTATTTCTGATGCGCCTTGATTCTTATTCCTCCAGCCATCACCCTACATATATACCCTCTAGCTGAGGTCCCTGTGCTATCAATGATCTCGACCACTAGCTACAATGACTGATGTTCTCACAACCTCGCGAGAGCAGCATGCGCGGTTTTCATCGGACGACCTACGTTGTCCTATCGCCCAAAGATACGTCTTAGATGGCCCCGATTTAGCTTCGACTAGATCTCCAATTCAGGAATATCCTCAAAGAGACAGTTCCCCCAGTCCGATCATATCATCAGCCTCATCTTCCATCCCGTCATCTCCCGATCTGTCCCTATCGGCGATTCAACGCTTACCTTCTTCGCCCACAACACTCAGCAGCCCATCCCTCAGTCTTTATGATGAACAAGAAGATCGAGATACTGTCCTTCCCTCACATGCTACAATTACATTTGTTCACAAGGAAGAATCTTGTAGCAAGACATCCGTTAATTTGCCAGTAGAAGTGCATCATTGGAGGTCACAGGCACCAGCAGTCGACGATTATTCAATCGAGGAGGAGCCTTCAAGACATGTGGATTACCTGTCTCATGAATGGAGAGAAGAAGATATCTGGGCCTCTTGGCGTTATGTAGTCAGCCGCAGGATCATATATGAGAATGGGTTGAGATTGGAGAATGCGTCGTGGAGAACTTGGGCGAAGATGAGACTCAACCTGAGCACCGTGTCACCAGATACCCTCAATTGGTAAGTTTAATCCTCTTCAGCTGTTTATCGAGTATTTCTCACTCCTGACTGTTGCCGTTTAACGAGTCTCCACAGGCTGAAGGATTGTGATGTGACATGGCTGTATGGGCCGTTGAAAACGCACTCAAACATAGAAAAGCCAACTACTTCGCCGCCTCCGAGCTGCCTCGAAACGCCGACATTTTCTATGGATAGGAAACCTATTTTGAAGAAAAGGACCGCATCTGAATCAATACTACAACGGTCTTTGTCACAGCATACTCTATTACAACATGCAGGGGCTATATTGAAGGCACAAGAAGCGGATCTAAGTCGTACCCGTCCCTCCTTAGGCCGACATACATCGAAAATTGGGGCACTGAACAGATCATCTGATGGGATTCCGCAGAGCTCACTTACTGATACTTCAACAAATACATCCTCTGGAACTGACTCGCCAAGTGATAGGCGGCATATTCATTTTAACGATGAAGTCGTGCAGTGCATCGCTGTGGAAGCCAAGGGAGACGAAGAAGATGTGGAGTGGCTAACTACACCCGGGGATGACGACGATGGGCTTGTCATGATGAAACAGATCTCTCCACACGAATCAGTTGGTGGGGGGAATATAATACGGAGCAGTTCAAATGGGGATAACAAGACGATTGCACCCCTTCCTTCTACGACGCTTAAGTATCGCAAAGATACCTCAGAATCCCCGGTGTGCTCTATAATGGATCGGTGGACCGAATATTTCTCGACACCTTCGTTGAGCTCTGACTCTACAAAAGCATACTGGTATTCTGACCAGTCGGCCGACTTTTTC
The DNA here is from genome assembly GCF_003426965.1 of Aspergillus tanneri. Lineage (NCBI taxonomy): Eukaryota > Fungi > Ascomycota > Eurotiomycetes > Eurotiales > Aspergillaceae > Aspergillus > Aspergillus tanneri. The sequence goes on from NW_022984633.1 coordinate 3,266,864, forward strand.
TCTGAAGAGGACCATGAAGATATTTGCACTGGGCTGGATTCCAAGTGGGAATGCAAACATTGCTCACGGAACCCAGCAGACCAAAATCATCCTTGGTTTATGAACACTGAAGATGAAGAAGAGCTCGCCAAAAATCTTAGTTTTTCGCAGTCAGAATTACCTACGTCTCCTGGCGAAGGCGGGCAGTCTTACCCCGATATGTTTGACAAGATAATTGATGCTGTCAACACAGCCCGGGATATCGCCCATGTCATATGGAATGTCGGGTGGCGCCGATGAGCTTAGGACCGCTGGGCATACTTGCTGATTGAATGACAGTTTTACAAAACATGGCCATGCACAAAGTTCACATGCATGGACGCTTGATGTGTGGTATTAAGACAAATTTATGCAACACTATGGATTGAATGATTTTATAAAGCTCTTCACATCATTTTTTCTTGCTGCGACTTGAGCATTTTTCAGAGCGTGGTGGGATTGTCTACTGAAGGCCTTGGTGTTGTATGGCTTTTTGGACAGTTCCCCTAACCCCATTTTATATACACATTATATATATTCCCCCCTTTTTACCGACATTGTCGTGATCGCCCATGATAGGCTATAAGATTAACAGGGCTGATGCAGTATATGAATGATGATTATATTATTGGAATCATTTTCCGTGCCTAGCACCAGTCTATCATCAAATACGTTTATTTATTACTTGTGGTTTACATTTCGTCCTAACACAAAGAACTTTCCACTGAATGTCTATTGTTAACTATGGGTTCATCAAACTATACACCTCTCCACTAAAGAAATAAGTTTCTATCAATAAGCTCGAGATATGTATGCCTTGCTTCTGTTGTATAAATATATTTGTTCAAATCACTTTAGTCCTCCAACACAATAGGCTATTTACTCCTTAACTAGAAGTTCTCTCCTTAGTTGCCTTGCGCGTTCGCCATTTTATCCTTGGCCGCATGCACAGCAGACCCTAGATGGCGGTGGGATTGCGGTCTTTATCTATCGACTATACACTCAAGTCTCTGCCATAGCCGTTCCCAACGCTGGACGGTTTCTACCCTTAAAATTCCCGGGCACTTCCTAAGCTGTCCTTTATCAGAGACATGTTGCCTCCTATACTCCATTTCAAGATGCGGATGGAAGCCAAAGAGAACTGTCCTGCGGCTTTCTACTCTCCCGCAACCAATTGCCATGCTGTGGAAGATATTTTGCTTTTGTGATTCTAAAGACAGGCGCTACAGAACCTTCGCAGATATTTTCTATGTACATCCAAACCACTCTTCAATGCGTGCCTTGCGGTATTATATTCTCAGATCATGAAGAAGTAATACTAGGCGTTAGCACATATGACTCTTTATGCAGTATGACAGGATCAAAAGCACAAGTCTCTGATTCCAGGGTCTATAACTGCCTGTGTACTCGGGGATGTCCAAGACAAGCCGCCGAGAGGGGGACTGGAATGAGGATGTGAGAGGTAATTTGGAAAACACAATTGCGGGCTATAAACTCGAAAAAAAAAAGGAAAGCTAACCCAATGCTAATGCTTTGTACTTATCGGGCTATATTTGTGTGTATAGTTGCCTGATATAAGGCTATATCGACTGAATAGTATGCAATTATATTATATTGAGGCCCCAGTGCAGAGATATGGTTTTCGCCTATGGTGGCTCAGGAAAGCTCATCTATAACCTGGATAATATAATACTCTGGTCACAGCTATAAATCTCTTGCGTGCGGGAAGTTGGAAATCTTACTGAGGAATATGACTGTAGTCCTGTTATCTCTTACCATCACATGACTCTGGAGATATCAAAGCCATGTACCATTTTGAGCAAGAATGGTTCGCATTATGAGTGGTGGTCTTGTGCCTTCCCAACGGTTTAGCATGTCCTGCTTGGAAAAACATTACCAATCTCTCACACCCTACGAGATCAAACTGACGATTGACATAGTGGTTTTCTTCGAGGGCCGTACAGAGGAAATGTGTTCCAGACACCCGGTACCTGCAGTTTTGGGGGATTCGAAATGCATGACCCCTGCCGCCGTTATGAGGGAAGTGGAACAGTTAGTTTTTCAATTAGGCTGGGTGGACGGATACATCCCAGCCGTACTGGAGAACCTCTGTTCTTGTTCGGGAACAAGTTAATTATATTGCTAAATGACTTGGTCTTTTACTTTAGATAATGAGATACGGGTTTGCATACTTGATGTAGGAATGAGTATAGATATGGCAGCTATACATGACTGACGTTGGTGGAAGCGTGGCTGCCTGATCATTCTTCTAACAGGTGTTGTTCTTTTATTATTGATGTTGATGGAACTGTCCCCCTATATCTTGTCAATGATGTCAAGCCACAAGGCATAACTTTGACTCTAACATAATCCTTAACATTTAGCATAATAATTCTAAACCGCCAATGATGCTCCATCTCTGTGTTCTAGTCCAAATGTAATTGCCACACAAGCGTATAATTGAACTAGCAAACATGGATACATTGTGAACTGCCTCCAGAAGGCCAAGGGCTGACATTTATATTTCACAAAGTGACGATTTTCGTCCAAGTGCATAAAAAGTATTACAGACACATATACTTCAGTAGACTCAGAGCCATTTTAAAATTTGCATTGACGTGCTCTACTCGAGTATCCAGGCCCACATAAAAACGACCAGAGATCCACTGAACTATTGCGTAGAGTCAATCAATATCAATAACTGAGTGTCATACTTCCATTGCATCTTCAGCGGAGTCTTGAAAGGTTTCTGGGAAAAAACCCGGGGGAGGCCAAATGTCTTCGAATGACGGTGGATGGACCAAAGATTGAGATTCGGCGAGACGGTCTGGGTCATGACAGAATGCATGGAAAGTGCTGTCATCTATGAAGCCAAATTCTTTCAAGCCTGCCTCACGACTGATAGCCCATTCAGTGGTATCAAGATATGCAAGATCTTTAAAGATGGAATCGATATCAGTGCCGGGAGCTGAAAGATCTCCTTTGCTTGAACTGTCATGATCCAAAAATTCGCTATTATTAGACAGTAAAGGCCGGTCATTGCTAGTGGATTTCCCAGTCATTGCAATTTTCGAAACGGATGAGTCAGGTGTCGACAGGGGATGCTCAGGCGGTAGCATTGCATCTAGCCCGTGTGCTAGATCAGACTTGTCTTCGTGAACTGTTGTCCTGTCCCTTGGAAGTGGCGGTTCTTCTTGCTGCTGCTGAAAAGACAAATCTAACATACAGAGGTCTGTATTCTCCATTATCCTATCTTTTGATGTCATATATTGCTCCTCCACGGGTACGCTGATGCCAAGGATAGCGGACGTATAACTGGAATCAGATGTTGTAGGGGGGTTCTGTGGAGCTACCGAAGCTTCTGTGTTCGAGTCTCGGTGGCATGTCGCTGCCGTAGGCATTGTGTCGACGAAGGGGTCGTTGTTTGGTGAACTAGGTGCAACTCTTGGTGTATTTTCTGCTTTCGAGCTGCGAAAGTAAGATAATGTCTCCGGCAAGTCTTTGCAGTGATACCAGTAATCAATCTTCCTAGCTAATGTACGGTAAATAGGCCATGCTAGCTTGAGCTGCATTGTCTGTTGGAGAAGAGCTTCCACCCACCGTCCAAAAGGAAACATATTATATTTGACTTTGCTGCGCAGTGTCAATGCCTGTTCAGTCAATGTCCACAAAGAAAATTCAAATAATGGCGGGAGGCCGCAAGCTCGGAAATTGTCTATATGTTGTGATATCATCGGCAACGCTCTGAAAAGGAGATTCTTTGCGCCTTCAATGGCAGCTCGTTGAGAGCGATGCATCTCAAGCTCATAGGAAGCCATGCGCAGGTAGAGCCAGAGTAGCGTAGCCAAATAAGTTAGGCACAGGTAGGTTTGATGTGGAAGTAAAGCAGAGTGTCGCTCAGGATAGATACTTTCTGGGCTAATCAGCCGACATCCTAGCGGTAAACGCTCATCCCACTGCTTGAGTTCCAGAACCAGCTGCTGCGCAAATATATGTGCACTGACCCCAGTAATAGCATCGCGAGAAATTTTATTCAGCACGCTGGCCAGTTCAACTAGCCGATTGAAGCAGCTCAAGGCTAGGAGGGGACCTCTCCGGGGCGGATTATTCCCTAGCTTTGTGCCCGCAGGCGGTAAAATGTCTGTCCAAGAGTTCCATTCTTCCAAGCCATCTTCTTCCAGCAACCCTACGGACGCCAAATCCCGTGGATGCATGCACGGCCTGCGAGACATACGAAAAGATAACAAAGAGTCGATAACAAAGCATCCGAGAAAGACCACTTTCCCTTGCCGCCGTTCTTCAGACAGTCGGAAGTCTGTGGGGGCACCTAGGCCCATAGAAATGGCCATACGGACTGCCTGTCCACTCAGCAGCAAGGCTGTCGTCCAGTCTTCAAGGCCGATATTTACTAAGGTTAGCAGAAGCAATGCCTGCACGTGTCCTAGCTCATATCGGTCGGCTTCCGATGGTATCAAGGATAGAGAGACGGAATAGTACTCTCTTGTTTTAGCAATCGACTCGGATGATCTGCCTGGCGAGGTCATTGTAGACTGAGAAATGGTATAGCTAAGGAGAGCCCAGAGAGTAGCATGGTTACCGGATCCTGGGGCTGTTTTTGTAACGGACAAAGGAGCATTTGCATAAAGGTATGATGCTCGAAGTATATTATGCTTAGCAACAATTGGGAACCAAGAATGGGTGACGGCAAAATAAATGTCTAAGAGCTGCGACGTTTGAGTGGGCAATTCTAGTGAGACTCTAGTGCCGCTGTCAAAAGGTAAAGACAGATTATCTAACGGATGAGACAGGCGAGCTCTTTTAGCGTCAGAATAGACAGCGGAAGGCTTCACCCGTAGCCCAGCATCCAATGAAGGGGTCGATCTGCGGTCTACGCGAAACCCCCATTCGCTTTCTGGAGTAAGTGAGAAATCGCTCACATCCTCCCGAGAACGTTTTTCGGGACGATGAGACGGCGAAGAATCAGGGTTCGATAGCATCTTTTCAAGGGCATTATAGAGGCGACTTGTTTTCCATGAATCATGTAGAGTCTCAGACGCGACATCATCCGTCCAGAGATTCATAAGTTTATCACGCCGGCAAGCTGATTCTGCAGTAGTGCCCAGGAGGGTTAACATTGTGTCTTCAAAACCATCAATGTTGCAGATGGACAAAGCCCAGAGCTTCTCCAGGCCCCGTACGTATCCTTCGGGTAGTCCACGTTTCTTTGTCTGAGGATCGTACGAACATGTATGGCCAGAAGCCTGGCAGGCGGAACAAGCGGGGCGTAAGCCATCGCATTTGTCCTAAAATCATTTGGCATTGAGTTAATTAACACTTTCTATTTCGAGCTACTCTTAGGAGGGGGGAAGAACCTTTTTGCTTCGACATCTATCGCAAGCTCTGGAGACCCTCTTGCGTCGAGTGGCCTTCGGATCGGAACCCTCGTCCATTGAGGGTCAATTACTGAATTGGCATGCCGTATAGGTCAAGGGTAAGCAGAGGAGAAACAAATGGTTGAACCATGAAGCTGTTACAACCGAGCGGACGGGTCTTTGACGGTTGGAATGATTATACTATGCTGCATATCCTTCCACTCAAAACAAAGGTAAATTATTGAGGAGCCCGATATACGCAAGAAAAGAAGCTGACGGCAATCTTAAAGGGCCGAATATAGCTGCCACCACCAGGACATAGGGTATGGAAACGTTCCTCTCTGGGCCAGGCAACGCTAGATGAAGAACAAAACTAGTCAGACCCATCCGAGGCAGGGACGGGTGGCTTCATAGCACAATTGATCGGAGCCAAAATCGGAGTCAGTGGCATTAGTCAGACTGACCCCACATTAGTTAACTACTTCGTACGTATTGCAAATTGCTCCCCATAATTCCTCTGGGATTTGAACTGAGCTTTCTTCGAGCGAGCGGATACCACCCCTAAATCATAACAATCTATAAGAATAGGTACTACGACTACTCCGTCTAGGGTCCAATTTGGCGATGGCTGAGGACGGAATATAGTTCCTTTGTTCGTTGCGTGCGACATGACTCAGCAATTGGTTGGCGCTCAATATTTCGACTAGGTAGATATGAATGGCATTTTTAAGATTCACCTGCCGGAAAGAAGTGGCACACCTATATTGACAAAGTATGTCACTAGGATCTACTAAGTATAATAGTACCACCCCATGCATAACTTAGTGGGCCGTTATTACTAATATGTAGTAATGAACCGTAGCCGGATAAGATCTCTGCCGCCCCTTTGGCAGATCCTGCATCCAGTGAGCACGGCAATTATGTTCATTGAATTGCATTGTCCGATGAACTTTTAGACATAATTTTATCTGTTATGCTCCTACTTGAAACCCTACGCCGGCTTGCATTTTCTTCTGGCATTTAATTACGCTATGAAGCGTTTCCTTCTTCCATATGCTGTGTCCTGGGTGTCCAACAACACCCAGATATAGAAGGATAATAACTTGATTCATCTCCCAATCACTCATCCGATTGAAATATGGGTTTCCAATGACTACCTGTGGATAATATAGTCTCCACCAGCTGTCTATATCCAATAATACGTACTTGCACTCCAGGCACAAGAACCCCCCAACTGCTTCATTGCACCATGCAACCTGAAGCTCATTCCAAATTTAATCTGGATGCCTCTCTAGTGCTTGTTGGTGTTCGTGGCTGTGGAAAGCGTTCGTTAGGGTTTATCGCTGCGACGGCCTTGAAACGACGGTTTATCACCGAAGATCATTATTTCAAGGAAGTAACCGGGCTCACGCGTCATGAATACCTCCAGCATTATGGAAGCCAAGAATTCCAACGTCGCGATATTGAGGTCATCAAGTTAATGCTCGACAATCACCGTTCATGTTGCGTTATCGAATGTGGCCTTGCAAGTCTTACTCGTCCCGTCCAAGAGCATCTTCGCCGATATTCCGCGACTAACCCAGTTGTGCATATCGTCCGTGATATGGACCGCATACAGAGTACACTTGGTCTAGAGGACCAGTCGTTCAAGTTATTGTGTGAGGGAGACCCTCTACACCGCACATGCACCAATTTCGAGTTTTATAACATCGAAGAACGATCCAACGAATCTACTCATACTGATGAAGAAACTCCGGATCGCCGATCTGTTGATTACTCGTTCAAACTTAAAGAGGCCAAGGAGGACTTCACCCGTTTTGTGCGATTTATCACAGGAATGGATGTTGGCCATTCTGGCTATGATTCCCCTTTCGTACTCCTAGAAATACCTCCGGAGCTTCGGTCCTTTACTCACGCTATCTTTGTTCGATCTTCTGAGCTTATGGATGGCGCTATTGACTTGTGTGAACTTGAATTTGGCGGAGACGCTATTGAGATATGTGTTGATCGGTGGAGCCCTGTGATGGCGAGTACCGTGAGCATGCAGGTTTCGTTGCTCCGGAGAAGCGCGCGCATTCCTATCATTTTCTCCATTGACACTTCACCAAAAGGAATTTACAGCAGCGATTTATCTTCAGTGCGAATGAGGAGCATATATTCCGAGGTCGTAGAACATGGTTTGCGACTTGGAGTGGAATACTTGGCTGTTGATCTGGGCCAAGACCGCTCTTTGCTTCATCGTGTGATCAGCAACAGGGGAATGACTAAGATAATTGGTCAGCACATTTATGAATTATCTTCCGGGGTGGCTTGGGATGACGAGGACTGTCTCTCTTTGTACGGTGAGGCTGAAAAGCTTGGGTGCCAGCTTGTCCGCATTCTACGGGTGGCAGTGGAGCGTGAGGATAATGCAGCTGTTGCAAAGTTCACCAATAAGGTCCAGTCACTTACTGGTGCCCATCCACCCCTCATCGCCTATAACATAGGCCGGCTTGGACGAACTTCCCAAGTCTTCAATTCTATCCTTAGTTCTGTAACTCATCCAGCAATTAAACGATCCACAGATAATGGGAAAGATCCCTTGATCACTTCGCGAGATGCAGTTCAGGCTTTGTTTCGAAGTTACGTGCTCGACCCCCTCCAGTTCTACATTCTTGGGGCTAGCGTAGCCTACAGCCTCTCCCCCGCTATGCACAATGCTGCTTTTCACTATTGTGGTATGAACCACGTGTATAGTATCCCTGAGTCTCCTTCTCTTGCGGTGTTGGATAAGTTGGGTAGGGACCCACATTTTGGAGGCGCCAGTGTTGTTCAACCATGGAGAGTGCAGATTTCCCAAAAACTCGCTTCGAAAAGTCGACATGCAGAAGCGATCGGAGCCATCAATACAATCATGCCTCTTCGGGCGCGAGCCGATGGATCCATGCTCCCGCTGCAGGAACAAGCCAGCCGTCGCAACCAGGCCGGCCCTGTGTTGGGGTGGTATGGGGAGAATACGGACTGGGTGGGGATTATGACCTGCATCAATCGTAACCTCTCCCCACGCAATGCTATTAGTCCGTCGAAGACGACTGGCTTGGTCATAGGAGCTGGCGGCATGGGTCGGGCGGCCGTATATGCTATGCTCCGGCTAGGGTGCCGCAAAATTTTCATATACAATCGAACCTTGTCACACGCGGAGAGCGTAGCTCGTCACTTCAATTCTTGGGCTGCGTCGCAAGTAGGATCAACAGAGGTTGTGCACATATTAAAGTCAATACAGGATGAGTGGCCCTCAGATGTCTGTCCTCCATGTTTAATTGCCTCTTGTGTTCCTGCAGACCCTGATAGGGACGAGCCCCCAGCCAACTTTGAAATGCCGATGCAGTGGCTAGGAAGTCCGACTGGGGGTGTGGTTTTAGAGGTAAGCATTCTATCAAGAAGGAGATCTGGGGAAATCTTAGATTTGACTGACACCGGATTGTAGTTCGCATACAAACCCCTGGATACGCCGCTGTTGCGCCAGATGCGTCGCATTCGAAATGAAACTGGACGACCATGGGTTTTGGTTGATGGACTAGACAACGTTTCTGAGCAAGCCATTGCCCAATTTGAGTTATTGACCGGACGGAAAGCACCGCGTCGACTAATGGCTCTGGAGGCTCTCCGGAATTATGTCGGTGAGAATGGTTGCTTTGATGAAAAGACGATTCAAGCGCGGCTTAATGGTATTCGTTAACGAATTACGGAGTCAAACAAAAACGAAGGAGTCAATTACCATAATCAAAACTAGCATGTCTAAGCCCTCCGTTGGTTTCGTCGGTGCCATGGGTTTCGGCATGGCCACCCACCTCGTCTCCGAAGGCTACTCCGTCACTGGCTTTGACATCTTCCCAGCCTCTGTACAACGCTTCCACGCGGCCGGGGGCATCCCCGCCTTGTCGCTACGGGAGTCAGTAGAAGACAAGCCATATTACGTGTATATGGTGGCATCAGCGTCGCATGTGCAGTCGGTTCTGTTTGCCGAGGAAGGCATTGTGCAGTATATTCTCCCTCTAAGTAAACCAAAGGTTTTGTACCCCTTTTTTTTTTTTTAATATATATATATATATATCCCAGATAGAAATTGAAAGGAAAATCACTCTAAAAAAAACCAAATCAGAGACCTCCCCAAAACGCCACCCTTCTTCTCGTTCCACCGTCGCATCGGAACTACACGCGCGCGGCCGCAGCGACATCCAAACGCGCCACCGGAGACAGTGTATGAGAATTTTATAAGTAGGTTTGAATAGATATTATTCTGTATTAATGGTTTGGACTTCTGGACTATAGTTATACAGTTTGTTTAGTTGTACAATTATTGTAACTATTTAAATAACGCGTATATGGGCAAAATAAGCCCCTCTAAAGTACGCTCAAAATCGCATATTTTACTGGTAAAAGATCTCTTTTCTTTTCACAATATAAAGTGGATTCATATTGATGAGGCCGTGTTAGAGACCTACCTTATTCGGTATGGTCACGTGGAATCTCTTAGTCAGGGCGTTGTTAAATACACAGGCAAAACTCCTAGTTTCACAGGTGACTATACCTTATTAGGGCTAGCGTAGAAATGAAATTGCTTGGCATTTATATTTACACAGGTGCCTTAGTCATATCCTAAATAGGAAATATATAGACAGTCTGAGAGGTTAAATCCAGGGATAATCCCAACCACAACAGTCGCATTAAAATGGACTATTTGCCTGACGAAGACCCCATTGAATTTAACTCTTCTGAGTCTATTCCTTCTCCTGAATCTGGTGTACAATATAATACTGATTATGAGGCACAAATTGCTGCCAAATCCCATGGGATACAACATGGGTATGCAGTTGTTATTAAGCGAAGAAATAAAGATAAAGCGCTTTATCTTTGCTGTGACAGAGGTAGAAAGCGTTTATCCCGATCCAACGGTGTCAGACAAGCCAAATCTCGGCGGATTAGCTGTCCTTTTAGTATCCTAATTAGCTATTCAAAGCAAACAACAAAATGGACACTTACTGTACGAAATGGATGCCATAATCATGAACCCTCTCCTCCCAGTACCCATCCAATATACAGAAGGAATGAGGTGGCCCAGAAAAAGAATCAGATTATACCGTTGATTAACCAGGGGATATCAACAAAGGAAATCCTTCGAATACTTCGCCAAGAGAATAAGAAAAGTCTTCTTCAACCGTCTGACATATATAACCTACGGCAAACGGTATACTCCCAATTTTTAAAGGGAAGAAGTCCAATTCAAGCACTTATTACACTTCTTCCGGATAAAGGCCCCTGGATAATGCAATATGACACGGAAAACGGCCGGATAACTGCAGTATTTTTAACACACAAAGTCTGCCTGGAGCGCTTGCAATTAAATCCCTATATCTTATGTATGGATTGCACATATAAAACTAATCGCTTTAGAATGCCGCTCCTTGATATCATTGGTATAGCTTCAACTGGGCAGACTTTCTATGTTGCTTTTGGTTTTATGTGTGATGAAAAAGAAGAGACATATTCTTTTATTTTATCTTGTTTACGGTCCTGCTATCGAGTTCTACGGCTTCCACTTCCTTCTGTAATTGTGACAGATAAAGAAAAGGCACTTTTTCGATTAATTGAAGAGCTATTCCCTGAATCAGCTCCTATTCTTTGTATCTGGCATATAAAAAAGAACATTATTGCAAAAGCCAAGCCTTTAATCCCACGGATTATTGTGAAAACGGATCCGAAGGAGAGAAGCGAAGAAATTGACATAATTACTAAAGAAATTGAGGACAATTGGATGGAGGTTGTCAACGCAGGGACTGTGGAAGGAAAAGATCAGAAATGGGAGTTATTTAAGAAGAAATACACCAAATTTCCAGAGCTTATACAATATTTGGAGTATGAATGGCTTCAGCTTATTACTGCAAAGCGTTGTTTAAGCTGCTATACTAATTGCTACTTTCATGGTGGGACTACAGTTACATCCCGGAATGAAGGCGCTCATGTTGGTATTAAAAGTGACCTGGATAGCGCTTCTGGAGACCTTTTAACTGTGGCACAATCTATGGGGCGTACAGTTACATATCGGGATGCAGAGATTACACAGCAGGTTAATAAGGACAAGGTAAAATGGCCTATGTCGCTAAATAGATTATTGTACCGGGACTTGAAGTACAGAATTTCCCACTATGCAGTCCTAAAAGTTCACCAGATCTACAAGAAATATCTCCCGCCAGGGCCTGGAAAGTTACCAATCAGTTCTTGCACTGGAGTTGTTAACAAAACACTGGGAATCCCATGTATTCACACAATACAGTGGTATTCAGAGAACTCCAGGCCGCTTCAGATGGAACACTTTCACCGTCAATGGTGGATTGCAGGTCGTCAAATCGAACCATTGGACACCCGGCTTTTAGTGCTGGAACCGTCGATTATCCGGCCTCGCGGTGGCCAAAAACGGGAACGCCCAGGGCGAGAGCTGTTATATTGGGAGCAGGTTGACCGTGCTGTCCGCATAGCTCAGTATGGCCAAACTATTCAAGAGGGCGAGGCAGCAAAGGCAGCAGCGGCTAAGCAGGCAGGTGATAAAACAGTGGAGGGGGAAAAAATAACTCAGTTACTTGAAGCATCGAATAAGGCATCGCTTCAGACATCAAATAAGGTATTAAACAAAGCAGCAAGGCAAGTAATGCCTCAAGCATTGCCTCGGGGACAGGCTCAAGAGGGGGCTCAAGGCAGAGGTCAGGCAGGCAGTCGATCAGGGGATCTAATATGGGTGTCAGTGGAATTTGGATCACTATATTCTGATTAGGGAGTTAAACCTGGTTTAAAAACATTGTATTTAATGTCTAATAGTGGGTTTTCAGTCAAATTGCTTATAGCCAATTTTATATGGGAAATTAAAAGGATGGCAACGCCTCGACTCCCTCGAGGTGTATTAGTCACATGATATATCTATATTAGGTATAGTCAAACCTGTGTCACTAAGCACTTCCCAATTAGGTATAGTCAAACCTGTGTCACTAAGCACTGCCCAATTAGGTATAGTCACCTGTGAAACTAGGAGTTTTGCCTGTGTATTTAACAACGCCCCTTAGTCACCCAACTAGATAAGTTAACGTGATCGATCACCGAGCTACGCACCCACACAAAGCAGCCTTATAAATTGACTAATATCTCAACGAAATAAAGCGATTTTATTATGTAATTAAGACAGCATTATTTGCTAGGGCACTTGAGTCTATTAAGACCTTTAATTTGAAAATCTACGTGGTAAGCGCGCAGTTTGGTGGGGACCGCGCAGCTCGGTGATCGATCACATTAACTAACTAGTTAGAGCTGTAACCTGGGCTCGGGTCGCGAACAGCCTGGTTATATCACGTGAGCATACGTCACGTGAGACTATCCAGATATCGATAACTCCCAAATATATTCATTTGTCATTTTACACTAGATCCAGAAATGGGTTCCAATTCTTCTCAAATCTACTACTAGCCATGGGAAAGAATCTTCCTTCAGGCCTTCCTCATCGCAGAAAGTCCACAGACTCCGAGGCCGACTTTTTCGACATACCTGACGAGCCATGCCTAGCCATAGTTAAACGGCAACTGAGACATTTTCGGACCTGGGCTTTCCTTGCGCTTTTCATTCTTTTAATCATATATCTTCGACGGGAACGGCGGCCGCCGCCTCCACTGCCTCATATTAAGTATGATCTGGTTGATTGGACTCGTTACGCCTACAGCCAATATGCGACATCTAGTGCCTATCTCTGCAACGCCCTGATGGTCTTTGAGGCTTTGCAGCGGTTAGGCAGCCGCGCACAAAGGGTTTTGTTCTACCCCGAAGATTGGGATGTGCATATTGAAAGCGATCGGGATAGAGATAGCCAGTTGCTTAGCCTGGCCCGGGAGAAATATAACGTGCAATTGGTCCCGATCGATGTAAAAATGATCAAAGCTGGAGCAGGTGTGTCAATGACCATAGGTTCCTGCGGCAGCACGAGTTGGATGGTACCATATACTGATAAATTGCTTTTCATTTAAATTGATAATAGGGCCCGACGAGTCATGGGATAAAAGTATCTCTAAACTGCTTGTCTTTGGGGAGACAGAGTACGACCGTATTATCCATATAGACTCAGACGTGAATGTCTTACAGAACATGGATGAGCTATTCTTTCTTCCTTCGGCCAAAGTTGCAATGCCTCGAGCGTATTGGAGACTTCCGGATGAAAAGCAGTTGTCATCTCTATTGATCGTGATCGAACCCTCCTACCGCGAATTCTCGGCCCTGATGGATGCAGCACGACCGGATTTGTATGACCAAGTACTGACAAATGTAACTTCCACAAATAGATACGACATGGAATTGTTGAATGATCAGTATGGTGATTCGGCTATAGTACTTCCCCACCGGCAGTACGGTTTGATCACCGGGGAGTTTCGAGCAGAGAACCATAAGAACTATCTGGGGAATGAATATGAAATCTGGGACCCGGATAAGGTGCTATCCGAGGCGAAACTAGTGCATTTTTCGGACTGGCCACTGCCTAAACCTTGGGTTATGTGGCCGCAAAAAGTGCTAGCAGAAACGTTACCAAAATGCCAGAATAATCCCGGTACTCCGAAGGAGAGTGGGTGTCGCAATCGGGAGTTGTGGAGGACCTTCTATGACGATTTTCGTCGAAGAAGAAAGGTTCGCCAGAAATATAATATTATATTTGCGTCTTTGTCTGACAATGCAACAGAATATCTGCAAACTTCTTAGCTACCCGGCTCCGGATATAGATACCGATTCCCGTTCCCAGTAACTTTTATATTTTTCCTTCACGGCGCATGGAATGGTGTTTATTGTAGTTTATAGTACATGCATGCTATTGGCTTGAAGATAGCAGATGTTAGTACGATCTGTCCGTATTCATTTTCTGCTATAGACCAGGAATTTTTTTTTTTGGCGTCCAGGGGAGGAGTTTCAATAGGGTGATCTTGGAATTTCCTATTTCTCTCTACTAACCACTCGGGCATCCATTTTTGAAAGATTTTGTGCATTAACTTTCCAACTTTATTTTTATAAAATCGATTGATTCAGTTGGTTTTAAGCACGGTAGTCGCGTAAGAGGTGCCCGGACAAACTATCTAAATATAAATTGTCTGCCCATTCGGGCTGGAGTTGTCTCTGTATGGAATCTAAGACGAGAAAGAATATGTTTTTATCACTGAAGTATGTAGTACTAGATAACATGACCTTCAGGATATTACAGACGAATGAAAGTTAGGGAAGTCCAGTATATGGAGATAGTCCGCTCTATTAATAGTGAAGAATAAACAAGAATACCATCGGTATCCCCACGCAACGTCGTAACTTGCCATTAGCGTGAATTAAAAAGGCTCTGGTTGGTCAGAACTACACCGCTACCGGCAAAATATTTGATTCTGCCCTCCGAAAGATATTATGATGTTTATGGCACTGTTCTTACTGCGAAATCCCTTTATACCATTCCCGGACCGCACGTTCATGTAGTAAGGAGTTTCATATATATGATATTTAGATATTTTGATTTATTGCTTCGTTTATCATATTGAGATATATGGTATTCAAAATAACCTTTAGATCTCACGAATTTTACGAGTTCAGGCGGTAAACCAACTAGCGAATCAGAGAATATAGTCTCTTTTAGTGGTGAACTTCGACCGCCAAGAATCAAAAACGCGCCAATTGGCAAGTGACGAGGTTCCAGGTGATAGGTAGTTATGTTGGGATAGTGTCAGTCAGCTGAATACGCGTATGAGCTAGTATCACCGACCATATAATAATATGGATCTGTATTGAAAAGGATAAGGCCTCTAAGGTCTCTGACTATCTGAATCTATCTGGGGAGCTGGATAAAAAGGTGAAAAATAAAGGAATAAAGTCGGACCGAGCTGCTGCTGAATAATGAGTAATATTGGCCCATTTTGGTCGATAGATAGTAATGGTCCTCCTGTACATGGCGTATGGTGGGGCAACGAATACATATCTGGTGGTCGAGCATGTAGGCTAGCCATGTAAACATGCCTCAAGTAAGCATATAAAATGAGAGGATGATCATCGACCAGCCTAGCATACTTTTGATTCTTTGTCTCATTCACCATCTCCAGATAAAACCTAGGAGGTTCACATGCTCAACGACGGGCCATGAGGCGGCATCGACAATATGGCCTTGTTCCAGCCCTGCTGGTGGCAGTCTGTGCTTCAGTGTTGAGCAGAGCTCGGGAGACCGACGAATTCACCTTCAGCTGCGTTCCGCTGACAATACAGCGGTCTGACCCGATAGTATCACCCGGAGAGCCTTCAACCCATGCACATGCCGTTGCTGGAGGTACAGCATTCCAGAGAACCATGGCAATCACCGCTGCTAAGAATGCTCGCGAAACCACCTGCGGGGTGGAGGCTGACAAAAGTAATTACTGGATCCCTCAGCTCTATCACCGGATGCACAATGGATTTTTTGAGCTGGTCAAATTTGAAGGTAGCGTATGTTTCTAGAATCTTGTCATCGCCATTGCTGCCACACGGCTCCCTTGCAGGAACTAACTGATTAGGCAATCTATTATTTCAATCGAGCATGCAATTATTCTCTGCACACAACATCTTGCAATAGCCAGCATTATCCACTAGCACCACCTGCTGGGCTCCGCATGATTGCTGGTGACCCGTTTCTTCGGTCAACTATGTCCGGTCAAACATGGCTGAGAATCAAAAAGCTAACAGCCCATATAGAAGCTATAACCCTTCTGACTTTGCACAGCGTGCCATTTCGCACATGTGTATGAAGCAGGATGGAAGCTCAACAGAGACAAAACAACTTCCCAAGCAAGGGTGCTCGAAGTTGAGGTCTCAGGTGTTCATGCCGTCCTGTTGGGATGGAGCAAATCTAGATAGTATTGATCACAAAAGCCACGTAAGTTGAAACAGTATTCAATTGGGTTGCCTCCGACTGATGGCAAATTTACCCAGATGGCTTATCCTGCGATTGGAGACTACAACAAGGGTGTCTGTCCAGAGACACACCCAGTGGCCATATATTCCATCTTCTTGGAGTTCTTTTTCAACACACAGCCTTTCCCTGACTATGAAAATTGGGTATATTCAATGGGTGACATGACTGGATACGGTCTGCACGGGGACTTTGTCAATGGTTGGGCGGACCAAGAAGCCCTGCAGAAGGCTTTGGAGACGTGTACCACCCAAAAAGGCCTCTTGGATTCGAATTGTTCGATCACGAAGACACAGAAACGGTCATTAACGCCGCTCATCCAGACTTTAGAGGTACAGGAACCCGAGGAGGAATTGGGACAGCACGGTACTCTTGCTAAACTACCGGGCAATAATCCAGTCACCGGTGCCTTGAGATAAGCGGGTTGGTTCTAGTGCTGTGAGGAACGATATTTTGTTGGCTGTGCATGAAGTAAATCTTAGGTTCTTGAAGAACTATGCGTTAAGCCCTTGGAGAGTAGCATCTAAAACACTGAGATGCTGGGCCTGTAACTTCATATGTTCACATAACGGCACTTCTGTTGGATTTGGCTGTGTCTCGACTATAGTAGAATGGTAACTCTCGACTTGATCTTTGGGGGCATATGGTAGCATCAGAGTATTCAATGGCGACGGTACATCTCAAGCGCCAGCGGACCAATAGAGGCGAGAACTTTATGTATAACCCATGCCTTTCCTCCACCAGTGCCAAACGCCTCGTTGCTGCATTATGCTTCCAAAATCTTTAACAGTCTCGACCTCAAACAAGCCGATAGTTTGGTCCCTTTTCATCTCCTGGGACAGCCTCTCTTGGTACCGATGATTTTTTGAGTTCTCGCCGTAGGTCTGGTTCTCATCCGCCAAAACACCTGGCCTCGCCACAAGCTGAAAATCCTTATACCGTAGGTTGCGTACTGTACTGACCCAGGATTCAACTGCAACCTTTTCCTTGGATTCAACGTACATGATCCCTGGGCAGCCACCGGATCGAAGAAGCACGAAGCAGTTGTACGTGTCAGCAGCTCGTTTCAGGGCAGAGACTTTTTTGCGAGATGTGATATGGTGGGTGCGTATGAGGGCGTTGTGAAACATTCTCGCTGGTGCTCGCGATCACTTCTACGACATTGGAATGACGATTGTTTGCAGGCTCGTTGCTGTTTGTTTGGTTTGCGTCTGACGTCATTGAGCTCCTGCGGAGCGTGTAAGCGCAGCCATTCAACGCGGGGGAATCAGAGACCAGGGCGCGTACGAGAAATTTTAGACTCTGAGAGATATGCTTGTAATGAAGAATGGACTCAGTGTCTGAATACTACTACAGGGCAGGTCGATGTATTTCTGATCTAGCAAGCAAGTTTGAGTAGGATTTAGTGTGAAGTATAAATCCCGATTACCAAAGCAACAGCGAAACAGATAATTAAAGAGCTGAGCAGATGGGGGCCATAGAAAGGAACTAAGATAGTAAATCAGCTAGTAATTAATACTCTGCATCTTTGTGGTTCAATGCTCTTATGATCCGCATCTGGCCATGTCTCGTCGAGCTCAGCTAGAACCAATAGATTCACTTTTCCACCTCCTCACCGTCATCATTTACTTCTTTCGTCTCTCCCACCGACTCTGACGTCTGCTTTGCACCCCGCCGCATTGTCCCGATTAAATGCACCGAGATGTACGCTAGTCCCATAACGCCGGCGATGACCGAGTACGCAATCATTGCGCCTCGTGAGGTGCCGGGCTTGCCTATGCCTGCCAAGCGAAATCCCAGACCGCCGTTGATGATCCCAAGAATAATCATGGTGCGGCCAAGCCAACGGTGTGCGTGCGCGAATACACTCTTCCCACCGTTTCGACGGAACTGTAGGTGCTGAAACCAGCCCATTAGAGGCTGAAGCAGAATGAGAAGTGCCATCACTATAATCCCGAGAATAGGATGCACATCTGTATTCTGCGGCACTCCTCCGCCAACCCAAAGTCGAAGCCCTAGTCCCATTCCAGCAATCGCGATAGCTAGAGTGACTACCTGAAGAGGTGCATGGGCTTTTAGGACTGGTATCGACAAGGGAGCTGGGACCAAGAGCGCAAATGAAGGGAATAAGAGGACAAATGCAAATGACATGAGAAAGCCATGTGTGACAAGGACGGCCTTATTATTACCTCCAGACCTATTCGAACTCATGGCACTAGTTGACGGGTCATATCCCACAAAGGGATTGTCAGAATTCGACAGAGACCGAGAAAGATCGACATTGGCACTGCCGAAGTTGTCATGAAACCCTATTTTCTGCGAAACATTGGAGGAACTTAAAGGCTGTCCTTCCTTGTAGGCCCATATCCACTTGCTAGAAGCTAGATCGTTCTCTTGATTTATACAGTTGTCACAACGCACGTTGGCAGTCATTATTCCATTTTCAATGCCACTACCCTCGAGTAGAGTGACTTGAGCGTCAGGGTTAAACGTCGGTTCAATGTGGCCTTCTCCCCAGCGGGGAGAGAGGGTCACATCTATTGACGAAGATGAATAGAGAAGGAACATGTTTGAACTAGCCATTTGCACACCCTGCCCTAGCGCAATCCATTCGAAGGTGCTGGGTGCCTTTATCTGGAAGAAAATAGGAGTTGAATCGGAAGATGTGGAACTGGGAATGGTAATACTGTAAAATGCTTCACTCTGGCCATCTGGAGAAAAAGTGGCAATTTTCGCCAAAGCAGTCCGACCTACTACTCGGTTAATAAACTACAACGTAGAGGAAGCTACTTCACAGATGTAGGAGCAGGGAGCTTTATTTAGTGCAATAGCTTCAAGGAATAACGTGAGGGGGAAGATGATAATACATACAAACAGCTAGTGTTGTAGCGTTCACTAAAAGGTTTCGTAACTTCATAATTGATATTAAATCTGAGTCATATCATGGGTTGTTTTCACAAGGAGTCTAGTAGAACTAGAGGGGAAGTAGCTTGTTCTTATAAATAAGATTGCTAAGAATACGTGAATGATTTTCAGTATACAGCAAGTAGCAGACCACCTATAGACGTAATAAAACTTGAAGTAGGTACTTTAATACCAGTGACTTGTAAGCAGAACACGTCAGCCGTTTCACTTCTAACAATCTTAAGAAAGGTAAATTGCCCGAGAAGATATACTGATTGGAGGAACAGTGGGATAGGTACTGATAGCAGGTTGAAAAGGTACGTATATCACTAGTAGTAGTCTGCATTGTGCACCTCGTAACAATGTCTGTAGATACCATACATTGTGCCTTGCTGTGTCTCTATACACCCCTTGCATGATGGACATAGCTGAGAGAGACTGGAACACGGGCTCTTCATGACTGCTTATTAAATGGGTCAAAGTAGCTATAAAAGAGAGACAGAGAAGAGGGGAAAAAAAAAAAAAACCTGAAGGAACAAGGGAGAAAAAGTGGGAGCTAGCTGATTAAAGATTTGGCAGCTGTTTAGACCGCATATTCTATCCAGAACTTAATAACAAAGTCATTATGATTATGATACACTAACACTAACTTTGCAGGCAACGTAAGGGATAAAATATACGCAAGTTCCAAGAATTCCAGCATTCCCCACAGCACTGGCTATTGCCACGAAGGCGAAGAGGTCTCTACCCTGTCTACTGAATGGCGAACATTTATGTCATCTTATTAACTTGTTAGAAGAATTATGGTCAGATAAGCAGCAATTTTGAGCTAGTTAGCAGGGACATATGCATATATATTACTAATATTTAATTCTGTCAGCTAGTTATAAATTATAATGATCTACTCTGTTTCAGATCAGACGCCGGTGTAATTTGTGTGTGTCTGCAAGGGCCTTCCGCGAGAACCCTCGTCTCCAACTTGTATTCAGATAACTGTGAAACAATGGCTTAATACATAAATGAATTGTATTTGCCAAGCCAATATCTATGTAGAGGCACGTACTAGTAGGTGAAAGAAAGACCTATTGCCAGGTCATCATGATGTTTAAGGCCAGAATAGACAATATCTAGACTATTTAGGAGCAAGACAGAACAGAATTTATAGCCCTTGATTGTGTTAAATTTGTTCATGCATTATGTATAATGGTAATGGCTTAGGAAAAAACAGAAAATATAGCTATAATCTTGGATTTATAATTGGAGAATATTAAAAATAGATGTGCTATGAAATGAATCGCATCCCCACAAATCTAATTTGTACAGAGAAGCCAGTAAGGTTTGGAAAGTTAAGGAAGGCAGCAATGTAGGTAGTCAGTTACTGTCCAGAGTATCCTATTTTATGTTGAGTTCCTTCACCTCCTCTTGTTGCTCTGAAACGTACCGGTTTCCATATGTTCTACATCAACGAGCATGCTTTCTTGTTTCAGCCTGTCCTATGAATATGAAGTCCTTCGCTATATGAGCTATTCCTTCTGTCTGGAAAGGATCAAGATATCTCTTTTCTAAGCGTGCCTAGAGTATGGGAATTTCTGTCAACTTTTAATGCTACACCCTTCTTGCAGGTATGGATTTAAACATGGCCATATTGACAAGATGAATTGCATTGCCCAAATACCTATGTATTACCAATTTCGGTACTTGTTCCAGCCAGTAGATATTGTGGAAAATAGCTGCGCTTAGAGGAACTGCTCAGACTATCTAAATGTGACTTCATCTGAAGCATGTGGCCATGTCCAGGGAATTCCAAAGCCACGTGGGAGTATCAGAAGCGTTGCAAGAGAAAGAGAATACCAATTGATTAGGTAACAATTCATTCCTCAACTAACTTAACTATAGGAAATTATGATTTTCTATAAGCATATGAGGCATACGGGATTGATCTCCTATTTACATCGCAATCGGAAAGCTCGTCGTAAATATTTGGCGAATCTAGTATAGTACCATGACAAATCTAAACCCCTTCCTGCGTTTGTATCATTTAAAATATTTTCCACCGAATTAGTTACGGGCCTTACTATAGATATCCATTATTGGACCTGGAGTGAGCATTAACATTTCTGCTCGGCAGTTTCTAAAAATGTTAGAGTAAAAAATTGTTACAAGAACGATTTTTTCGTAGTTTTATGTAGGTTCTAGCTCCATAGAAGTATGAAAGTCTGACGCGTAGGAATGTTGTAGAAGTCGCCGGCAGTCTTTGAAATTGCCATAGAGCTTCAGAATCTCCTTTATGGCAATGGCTGTCTTCTTGGGTGAAGGTAGGTAGGCACACCGACTCCGCATATCGTGTGGCTTTGATCGACACCTTCTAGCAGTTATAGAAAGACTTTCAGCCCGACTTGAACTTGATGCGGAAAATGCAATATGGGATGATCATATGATGAGAGACGTGTCAGTGCAGGCCGCATGTTGGTTATGAAGAAAGCATGTTTGGTAGTCGTTCTCAGGGATTTTGCGCACGAGATTGTCATGTTTCCAATAACATAGAATTCCATAGTTTTAGAAATCACGGGCTTAAACCCGTGAATGAGGCAAAACAAGGCAACAGTAGAATTGGGACATTCAAAAACAAGTTGTTATTGTCCTTTGCAGAGGATACAAACGACCTGTGATGTACTTCATACAATTAAGTAAAAAGGCTCTCGCACGCGTTGTACCAAGTTTCCCAATGATATCCAAAGGAACACTCGGAGTAATTATTAGTAGATGGTAGGTAACGTAGTAGTACATAGAACTGCTTATACACGTATATACCCGCCGAAACCGCGGTTCGCGTTGTAAGGAATGGGTCCGGCGATATCCTTATTTGTAGAGAGAATAGAGTTGTTGGCGTAAAACGCGTTTCGGCAGCCAAAGGGCCCGATGCTGATTTATTTTGGGGTCAGGAAAGAGATAGTGCAATACGCTGGCAGGGCTAACCTGGCTGTGGAGTGTGGAGAGCATGTATAGTTGGGAGTGAGGACATATCGGAACATTACTCCGCAGTTGAGAGCACAATTGGAAGAATATTATTATAGGCTAATGATTGAATTGAACTGTTGAAGGAGGGACTAATAAACCCACTGTTAATATGTAAATACTTAGTTGTTTAGCTCTGTCTGAGTAAGCTTTGGAGCGCTTCTAGATAGTTTTTCTTTCTTTTCTTTTTTCTTTAAGTGGCCATGAATGGTGGCATCGGAAGTGAAATTGGAAAGAATGGTTATTCAATGTTAGTTAGGATAGGAATCCAACGGACCAAAAGGCATCAAGGCAAAAATTACGGAATGAAAAAGTGGGAACTTCCGTCTTGGCTGCCGTTTTCGGAATAGTTCCTGGCCAGGATTTAAAAGTATCGGAGCCAAAGCATGTCGGACTGGAAGTTCGAATTCATCATGGGTCACTTGTGCTCAGTTTTTTGCTGGGTCCTATGATTCATTCTTCTCTAGCGAGCTGCCATAGTCGGAAAATAAGGCGCCTCCTGACCTTTTCCTGCCCAAATTAGTGCAGATCTTTGATTGCTGGCCAATCACCATTCTTCTTCTGTCTGTTAAAGAGGCGGACCGCAATTGCTTTCCATGTGTTTTCTCAGATTACTCATAGGTATTAGCCTGCCACCTGAAGCTTGGCTTCCTTTTCGATCTATGGCTTTTAGATCTGTAGATTCAGACCTTGTCTGGCCCTCTATAAAATCCTGTCGAGACCCCTCGTGCCATGGATGAATACTCGGTAGCTTCATCCATCAGATAACCACTATAAACTTTCCCTTCTATAGGGTTAAGGGTCAAGTGGAATGCCAGCCCACCTCCATCCTCACCTACATGGTGCTCCCTCTCATGCTTCTAATCAAGAGGCCGGGAGTCAAGCCGACATCATCGCCTCCCCTCGAGTGCATCTGTCGTTCGAGGATGGCGATGCTATTGCTGAAATCCATCGCACTCTGACAGAGGTCAATCATCAACAAGAGTATCCTGAGCCGCATTCGTCATTTGATAAATTCCTTGAAGCAGAACTCCAGGCTGGAAAAAAAAGGTCCAACCTTGGGGTTTATTTCCAGTCTATGTCGACATGGGGTGACGGGGACGATCATGCGGATGTCAAGACTCTTGGGACGGCACTGTGGCGTACATTTACTTTCCAAGATGTCTATGAATGGACCATCAAGCCTTGGCTTTCTAGTAAGAAGCCTCAGGACGGACGTCAGTTGATTCGCGATTTTTCCGGGGTGGTTAGAAGTGGAGAGATCATGCTGTAAGTTTCTCAATCAGCCATGTATATTTGTTGAGCTTTAGCTGAACGCGCATTACCAGTGTGTTGGGAAGGCCAGGAGCCGGTTGTTCCACATTTCTTCGTACAATTGCTGGTCACCACTCGTCGTTTCTCGGGGTTACCGGTACCATCGATTATTCGGGCCTTAGCGTTCATGAGGTCAAGAAGCACTACCGTGGCCAAGTAGCATATGTCCCGGAGGATGATGTGCACTTCCCAACCCTCAGCGTGCAACAGACTCTGAAATTTGCACTTGAAAGTAAAACACCCAAGAGATACCAGGAAAGGATTCCAAGGTATCTTGAAATTTATGGTCGAGTATTTGGAATGTCCCATACCATGAATACTCTAGTTGGGGATGAGTACATCCGAGGTGTCTCTGGTGGCGAGCGTAAACGGATCTCGATCATCGAGTCCCTGGCGACGGATTCATCTGTCATGTGCTGGGATAATTCCACGCGGGGTTTGGACGCGTCGTCGGCTCTGGATTATGCACGAAGCCTTCGAATCATGACCGACACGTGCGGCAAAGCGACACTGATGACACTGTACCAGGCATCAGATGCCATTTATGACCTAGTTGATAAAGTGTTGCTGATTGACGAAGGGAGGATGATTTATCAAGGCCCTGCTTGCGAGGCGAAGGGCTACTTCGAGGGATTAGGTTACGAGTGTGCAGAAATGCAGACAGTGTCCGATTTCTTGACCAGTGTCACGGTTCCTGAGATACGACGTTTCAAACAAGGATGGGAACAGCGTGCACCCAAGGGACCTATCGAACTGGAAGAGGCATTTAGGAGGAGCTCGGCTTACAATAAAATCGAATATGATCTACATAACTATGAAGATCAGCAATGCAGTGGGAGAAATATTGGAGCATCACACGCTGATTCAGAGTGTGGAAGTGTGGAGGAATTAAAAAAGTCCATACAAACAGATAAATCTCGCTTCGTGTCCTCCAAATCACCGTACACTATTTCACTTTTCCGGCAGGTGGCTTTGTGCGCGAAGCGTCAGATGTGGCAGATCAGAGGCCATTTGTCACCTCTATATATCAAGCTCATCTCATCGGTCGTTTACGGTCTGTTGGTTGGCTCCATGTTCTACAACCAACCTCAAAATACCGATGGTATGTACTCTCGGGGAGGAGTACTTTTTTACTCTTCTATTCTGCTCGCTTGGCTTCAAATGTCTGAGCTGGAGGACGCAATGCAGGGCCGAGATATCCTCAGTCGCCAAAAGAAGTTTGCCTTTGTTCGACCTAGTGCGGTATGCTTGGCCAGGGTCATGGCAGACATCGTGGTGGGGGCTGTCATCACGTTTCTGTATTTGGTTGTGGTGTACTTCCTCTCTGGTCTTAAGTCAAATGTAAGTCGCGGCTAATAATATTTGTCTTTGCGAGCTGACATTTTACGACTAGGCCGGGCCTTTCTGGATCGATTTTCTCTTCATTTACCTGTGCACCATCTGCTTAACTGCCCAATTCCGGTTGTTTGCTGCTGCATCGTCTAATTTTGAAGTTGCACTGCGCTACTGCGGCGTTTCCGTTCTGTTTTGTATTGTCTTTGGCGGATACGTTCTCTCAGTGGACAAGCTGATGAAAGATGTTCCTTGGGTCGGATGGATAGCCGTAAGTTGCATCAAGCCCCTGTCCGATCTGCGTTGCTGATACCTCTGATTAGTACACTACCCCAGCGCTATATACATACGAAGCCGTGATGGCTGCGGAGTTCCACAATACTGATTTCACCTGTGCGCCCCAGTCGATTGTTCCTTCGGGCCCGAACTACACCGATATCGCCTACCAAACTTGCGCCTACGCAGGAAGTCAGATTGGGACCACTGTGGTGAAAGGCGATGACTATCTGGCTGTTAAGTATGGATTTTATTTTAAGCATGTCTGGCGTAACTTTGGGATCCTTTGCCTCTTCACTGTCGTATACATTGCGGCTACTTGCCTGCTGAGCGAGGTTATGGAGTGGGAACCAGACAATGCAGGGCTGATCCAGCACAAGAAACTCCGGAGATGGTTTTCCAAAACCCACAAGCATACGCAGGATGAAGAGAGCAATCCTGTACCAGGGCATCTGCCGGCGAGTGCTCCTAGCACTAATGTTGGGAAGTCGGGGCAAACCATCGCTGGAACGCAGTCCACGTTCAGTTGGGATAACCTTGAGCTCTTCGTTCAGATCGGGAAGGAGTCAAGAAAGCTTCTTGATGGCGTTTGCGGCTATTGCAAACCAGGGACATTGACTGCTCTTGTTGGAGCCTCCGGGGCTGGAAAATCTACTTGTAGGTCAGGATCCTTCACTTCATCCTATTCTAGAGGCTAATCACTGCCTAGTATTGACTGCTCTTACCCAACGGCCCAGCTCAGGAGAACTGACCGGTACTTTGTATATCGATGGACAGGCTATTGATAAAACATTCAACCGTCGGATTGGATACTGTCAGCAAATGGATATTCATGACGATTCCAGCACAATCCGAGAAGCATTTGAGTTTTCCGCTCTTCTCCGTCAGAACGTCTCCGTACCCGAGGAGGAAAAGTTGTCATATGTGACCACAGTTATTGAAACCCTGGAGCTGATGGACCTGCAGAATGCCATCATAGGATCCCTAGACATTGAAAAGAAAAAAAGGGTGACTATTGGCGTGGAGTTGTGCGCCAAACCAGAGCTACTGCTGTTCTTGGATGAGCCTACCAGTGGCCTCGATAGCCAGGGAGCTTCCAGCATTGTTGGTTTGCTCCGGCGGTTGGCTGACCAGGGACTAGCAATCCTTTGCACTATTCACCAGGCAAACCAGCAACAATTTGAACAGGTAGGTCTTTCTTATTGATGACTATCAGCAGGGGCTAACTGTGAGTAGTTTGATCGAGTTTTGGCACTCAGCCCCGGTGGAAGTACTTATTATTTTGGAGAAGTGGGAGAATCGGGCAGTTCCGTCTTTAAATATTTCGCCGACCATGGCCATTGTCCAGAAAATGTTACTAATGCAGCGGATTTCCTCATTGACGTTGTCGTGGGAAGTATGAAAAATACCGCGCATAGTATCAATTGGCCTGACGTCTGGAATCGGTCTGTTGAGGCTAAGAATGTCCAGAGAGAGATCTATGCAATCCGCGGCAAGGGTGAAAAGGTGGTGAGCAACTCCCTAACTGCTCAGAAGCCGCTACCTACACCATCGCTTCTGCGGCAGACGACTCTCCTGACCAAGCGCACGCTGCGGCAGTATTGGAGGAGCCCAGAGTATCCTTACTCCAGGCTATATGCTTCGTTTCTCCATGCCCTGGTCAATGGCCTTACGTACTTGCAAATTGGCAATAGCGCCACTGATTTGCAGTCCAAGGCGTTTTCATGCTTCCTTGTGCTGATGCTAGTACCGGAATTCATCAACGCGATCTCTATGCGCTTTATCATGAACCGTGACATCTGGAAAGCCCGGGAAGGCCCTAGCGGTATATACGGATGGGTCGCCTTCTGCACATCCCAGATTATCTGTGAGATTCCATACGCAATTGTTAGCGCCGTGATCTTTTTCGTCCTTTACTACTTTACTGTTGGACTTCCTCTAGGATTCGCGGCGGGATATAGCTTCTTGATGTTTTTCTTATTCTTCCTATTTGCCACGTCTTGGGGTCAGTGGATTGCAGCAATGAGGTGAACTATTCTTCATCTTTCTAAACGATTTTCCCATTGGATATAACTGACGATGACCAGCGCCGACTCATTAGTAGCTGCTACCCTGATGCCATTTTTCATCATTATGTGCGAGTTATTCAACGGCATCCTGCAGCCTCACGCGAATATGCCTGTATTCTGGAAGTATACTATGTACTATGCAACGCCATTTACGTACTGGATCGGGGGAGTCCTCACGTCGGTTCTGCGCGGCATGCCTGTCAGATGCCAGGGAGGTGAATTGACCATGTTTCAAAGCCCTCCGAACATGACGTGTGGTGAGTACGCTTGGACGTGGCTTGCGCATAAGGGCGTAGGTTACCTATCGAACCCCGATGATTTTGGGAAATGTGGATATTGCGAGTTTAGCTACGGGGACGACGTAAGTATATCTCTTTGCGTACATGGATGGAGCGAAAGACCATTAACCATTTACACAGTACCTCTCCGGGCTTGGCCTGAATTCATCCAGGATTTGGCCCTATTTCTGTATTTTCACCGCGTTTGTACTTTCCAATTATTTGATGGTGTATCTTCTTGTTTATCTGCGGTCCGTGATGAAGCCTTTTTGGTGCCGGGAGTAGAAAAAGCGTCGGGTTGGCATACACCTGTATATAGGCATCGTTATTCCAGATGACATAGTCTGATATATAGTCGATCTATGGATGGGCAATTTTTATCACAGTTCCGTTTGTACGGCTGGGAAGATCCTGTAATGATTCTTCGGTTACTTTATGCAGGATGTTCACAAAATCAATCAGTCCACCTCTGGTTCGCGTGTGATATGCAGAGGCAAGAGCGGTTATTTACTTCACGGTATAGAGGCGCTCACGGCGCAAATCCAGCTACGAAAGAGCATCGACCGAGCCACCCCCAAAGACTGAAGGGAATTGGAATCGAAGCCATAGCCTGCGGTAGCATGCTGTACTCAATAAACCAGGGGCAGGTGAGGGTCGCCCAGAACCAGAGAAACGCAACATCCAGAATCCCGACGACGACTCGCGAGAGGGCATTCCGGGGGAGTAAGCGCGGGAGAATCTCGCCGGAAACCGCCTGCTGCAAGGATATACAGGTCGGCAGGACGAGGAAAAAGACCATCGTCATGACGGCAGCATGGAGATTCTGAGATACGGCGTATGCACCGGAGGCGTGGATCACGCCCGACAGGATGAACGAGGTATATAGGACAATGAGTCGCTTGAACTTCACTGGGGCGGACTTGGGGATGACCGATAGGGAAATGGCGAGAAAAGGGCGTCGACAAAGGTCATGCCACATCTTGCCCCATATTTCTAGTAGACGCGAAGGAGGTTAGCTAGAGAGGCGAGAAGCGGGGAGACTTCCTACCTCGTAGCCTGAATGTGAACAGATAGCGCACTGAACCAAACAATTGGGGATACATCCATGGTTCCGCACCCAGACCAGGGGATATGACGCTGGGAAGGCTGACACCGAGCAGACTGAACGCTGCATGGATGCCATCCACAAAGGCATACGACGTCAACCCACAGGCAGGACCGAAGATATACTTCTGAACTAGTCTTTGTCGGACAGGGGGAGAGATCGAGATCCTCAAGAGTCGGTGGACGACTGTTGCCAGGATATCACTAACCACGGGGAAATTCCTTCCGAAGACGGCCTGGTAAGTATCTAAGATCAAGTACCCAACGAGTAAGCGATAAATTTGCCGGGTGGTAAAAGCCGCGTGGGAGGAGGACTGGTCTTCTGGCGGCCGGTATCTGGCGGGACCATGGCTCCAACCGATGGCACGCGGGTTGACGAGGAGGTCCCCGATCCACCGGAGACGTCGATAGCCCAGTGTGAACAGGAAGGGGTTCCAGACGTATTGGGGAGGGGAAGAGGAGGTATCATATGTAGCATCGGTCACTCTGCCTAGGCGCTGCAGGTGGGATGGATTATAGACCAGTAACAGCTCCACGGCCCGAATGACATAGGCACTGGACAGAAAGGCGTTGGCGTATTTGACGAAATCGGAGAAGGGCGGGGGAAACAGCACGGCGAGGGTGGCACAGCATCCGATGACAATGACATAATAAGGACGAGAAGGAGCGTTATCCCGGAAGAACAGTGCGATGGCCAACAGCAGAAGAACGGCCAGCAACATCGTCCACTTCGTCGATCGGTGGTCGAGAGAGAGCAGGGGACAGGTCCAGCGCGTACACACAGACACACATACGGGGCCAGGCATGCAAGGGAGAATGAGAATGACGAGGATCCACCTCTTGTGATAGATCAGAATCCACGCATGCCACGTCTCCCTTAGAGGCAAGATGCAGACAACATGCATCTGCTGTCGATGGAGGATGCATCATCACGACGACATGGGAATAAGAACGACCTCCTTCTATACGTGACTCCAGCATCGTCGATTCTCTTTCTTCGGACGTACCGATATGGAGGAGGCCGTCTGGGGTCGACGTTGCAAAGCGTCATGGAAAGTGGGGGTTCTGTCGGCTGGGTTTATGGGTATATTGTGTCCCTTATTATCCTTCCTTCCATCACTATCCATGGAGCTTTTTGACGCCTCCGTGGTACAGACCCTGAGAGTCCTTCTGGAGGAGGGTCCATCGAGATTCATGTCCCGGTTCTCCCACACACCCAAGTCCTTGATCGTCGCAGGATATCTGGGGTGGGTTGCCTTCCAGTGTCTCCTTTATGCCCAATTGCCCGGGAGGATCTGCCAGGGACAAACGACTCCGGCAGGATATCTCCTCGGCTATAGGGCCAATGGACTGTTCGCCTTTGGCATCTCGATTCTCGTGGCGATCAACTTGTCCGTCGGGAAATTCGTGGACCCGACCATCATTGCTGTGGAATGGGAGTCGCTTCTGTTGGTGGGCAATGTATACGGGTTTCTCCTGTGTATCCTGTTCTATGTCAAGGCGAACGTATGGCCATCGCATCCTGAGGACCGGAAGTTTACTGGTGAGGGAGTCGTATCTGCGACTTGGAATCGTCCCATGCTGATCAGGACCAGGGTCGATTTTCTACGATCTGTACATGGGAGTCGAGCTCAACCCTCGGTTTGGAAGGCTCTGGGACATGAAGCTGTTCCATATTGGACGTATGGGGATGATGTCATGGATCATGGTGTGAGTGTAGAGAAGCCATGGCTCCCATGCTGGGAACGATTGACCGTACTGAATATCAGCAGGGATCTGTCCTTCACAGCCTACCAGCATCGGCTACATGGATATGTCACTCCCTCCATCCTCATTGTCGATGTCCTTCATCTGCTTTATGTCGCAGATTTCTTCTTCCGCGAGGACAGGTAAATTCTCACCTCTCATGTATTTTCGAGCATCAGCTGATACCAGAGAGGTATCTACGTACCATTGATATTGAACATGACCATTTTGGGTTCTATTTTGCCTGGGGCTCTGCAGCGTTCTTGCCCGCGGTGTATACCCTACAGACGCAGTTCCTGGCTCGGAACCCCGTTCAACTACATCCAGCCATGGCGGCCATCATTCTAGTCGCGGGGCTTGGCGGCTATACGATTTATTGCCATGCTAACGAAC
The DNA here is from genome assembly GCF_003426965.1 of Aspergillus tanneri. Classification (NCBI taxonomy): domain Eukaryota; kingdom Fungi; phylum Ascomycota; class Eurotiomycetes; order Eurotiales; family Aspergillaceae; genus Aspergillus; species Aspergillus tanneri. The sequence continues at coordinate 3,297,660 of NW_022984633.1, forward strand.
AGAAATATAGAGTTCGCCTCACGAGGGGCAATTGTATGATAGCTGGGGAGAAGCCCAAAATCATAAAATGCTCCTACGAAACGACAAACGGGGTCAAACATGAGTCACTTCTTCTATGCTCTGGTACGAACCATCCCCGTCCTGCGGCGGAACCGAGTCTAATGCCCGCTCATCTAGGGTGGTGGGGATATGTCCGACATGCCAACTACCTGGGGGACCTGATTCTTTCGTATGCGATGTGTGCCGCCTGCGGGGTGACCCATCTCCTGCCCTGGACTTATGCTATCTTTATGACCATTCTTCTGACCCACCGGTGTATCCGGGATGAGAAGCGATGTTTGGCCAAATATGGGAAACTCTGGGAGAGTTATTGCGACCAGGTGCGTTGGCGTATTATTCCCGGGGTGTTTTGATCCTCAGGTCCAGATGGAAGTTAGGCGGCGCGTGGGGGATATCAGAGGAGCTTATGTCAAAATGACAATTGCAGTCTATACTCCGTATATCCAGAGTAAGTAGAGGAATACACCGGACTCTTCGTCGTGTTTGTGATGCTTTTTATTTTATGCACGCCGTAAATCGCGGCCTTAGAATACCCGAAAGCGTAACTCCGAGAACCCCGTGACTTACGTGATGGGGTAAGTCCGAGCTGACGGTGATTCCACCCGATGACCTCACAGGGAAAGAGATTGTTTTTTCTCTTCAGAAATCACTCACCAGGCAGTGATCGATCTCCTGAACCCCTCAACCGCTGGGGTTTTAAGGCCGGTCATCGTTTATCGCTTTGGCTTTGTTCCCGTCACTGCCAAGGCATTCTCAGTTCAACAACGAAGTATCCAATGTTCGAGCAACAGGCAATCGTAATCTGGTATCCATGGGCGAAGACTACGATCGCCACTTCTATTCGATTGGAGCGACCTCGCCAAAGTCGCCAACTAGACGACGGAGACCGGCATTATCGTGCACTGCATGCAGGCGACGCAAGCTGAAATGCGACCGAGCTTTGCCATGCGGACAGTGCATCAAGTCCAAGACTCCGGACCGGTGTGTGTATACTGGTCCCCAGTCGAATGCGCTGACAGAACCGAGGTCCGTGGCGACCACTTCCCCCGATCAGGCACATAAGTCCAGCAGTCGGACCAGTTCTGTCCACGGTGGGCTGTATATCTTCGATTCCAAGCATCACCGCGTCACGAAACCCAAGGGACGTCCCGACGAGCTCCACGAACTACGCCATCGGGTGCAGATGTTGGAGCAGGGCCTATCCAGGGCAGGCCCTGTCCAGACCCCGGAGAGCTTGGGACATGACGCGGATTCGCCGCTGCGGGTGTCTTGTGATGCCCAGTATCTCGGCGAGAACGTCAAGCATCTGCCGCAGTCTGCCTGCTTCCGGGGAAAGAACGGGAAATCGCGGTTCTGTGGGCGCAGCTACTGGGGGGTATCTCTATCGTTTGTAAGTGGGAACCAGGCATATTTGAACGTGACCTAACGCTGACTATCGGTAGTTTGACGAGGTCAAGACGGTGATGAGAGGCTGTCGCGACAAGTTCAAGTCGAAGGACTCGGAATATACCCGGATGAAAAAGCTCAAGGGAGAGGTGTGGTCCCGTGAGAGACAGGACCACCAGAGAGCCTATCGCGAAAAGGCATTCACGATGGAAAAGATGATACCCGATCGGAGAGTTGCGGATGAGCTACTAAACTTGTATCTGTCCACCTTCGAAACCACGTACCGCATCCTGCACGTTCCGACCTTTCGCAAACAATACGAGATGTTCTGGTCGAGTTCCGAGAAGACGGATATGATCTTCGTAGCCAAGCTCCTGGCCCTGATGGCCGCCAGTAGCTGCTTTTTCGGTCCTACGACCAGGTTGAATGAAAACGACACCCTACACAGATCTGCATCGGCGTGGATCATATCCGTCCAATCTTGGGTTGCGTCCTCCTATGTTAGTTCGACCATCACTCTGGACATGCTGCAGATCCAGTGCCTCCTGCTGATTGCGCGCCAATCCGATGCTACTGACGGGGATGTTGTCTGGATTTCCTCTGGTTCCTTGATCAGATCTGCCATGACCATGGGCCTGCATCGGAGCCCTTCGATGTATGAGAGAATGACCCCGTTCTGGGCCGAGATGCGCCGTCGACTGTGGGCCACCATACTTGAATTTGACTTGGAGTCATCTTTGGACGGAGGAATGGCACCTTCGATTGACCTGGATGAGTTTGACTGTGAACCACCTTCGAACTATGACGACGCCGATTTGACGGAGGATATGACGGAGGACGTTGCTCCCAAAGATGCGGTGATCCCCACGCGGAACAGTTTTCAGATCTTCCTGTCTCGGTCGTTGCCGCTGCGAGTCCGTATAGCGAAGTCCATCAACCGACGGAAATTTGGGCTTTCGTACGACGAAGCATTACGCCTGGGCGAGCAACTCGGCGATTATATGAATGAGGCACTTGCCTTGTACCCGGACAGTGGACCGACCGGGAATCTGTCATTCGCCCGGTCATTTTTGCTGTTCCTCATGCGTAGATTCATGCTCCTTCTTCATCGCCCATTCGCTCTCAGCGTGTCCCTTTCACCCAAGTTTTCTTTCTCGCGCAAGATCTGCCTTGAATCATCCCTCGAGATGCTTTCTCAGCTTGATGTCCCGACAGTCAGCCTCCCAGAGGTACAGGGATGCCCTCACCTAGGACAACTCGCCGGAGGGATGTTTCGCGATGAGTTCCTCCATGCCGCCATCTCGGTTTGTGTGGAATTGGCTTTGCAGTCGGGAGAATTCTCCGGCGTCAATCGACTGCCCGGTCAGTCGAGCTCGGTAAGCACCCTTGACGACCTGGTGCGTTCCCAGCAGGGGGTCCTACTAAGGACTGTGGAGCATACACTCGACACCCTTGGCAGTCGGATCACCACGTCAGGGAAAGGGTGCAAGGCGTTTTTCTTCCTGGCCATGACATTAAGCTCCGTCAAAGCGCGAATGAACGCGAAGGACGTTCGGCAGGAAGTCGAGCAGGCCGCTATGAGGGCCATCCGGGACTGCGAACAGATATTGCAGGGAGCATCCTGGTCTGATATCCAGGGTCGCAGCGAGGTGAGTTGCTCGAATAACCATCTACCATACTGGCTAATTCTTCTCTAGATGCCTATGTTGACACCCAGCTTGGAGACCACTTCCGAGACCCCCCTCGATCCGGCCTCTTTTGCTCCCGCAGATCTATCTGACCTTTCGGTATGCTATCCACCGTTCATTATTCTAGCCGCATTATTTGCTGATTCCATTAGCCCCTTGGTTTCGCGAATCTGTTCGACACCGCTGACTATGAACTACCTGATATTTGGGCCAATGATTTCTTCTCTTCGTTTTAAAGTGTAATTGGGTTGTCGTTGGGTGACTACAGGGGAGCATCGGCGTTTATTTATATACCACTCTGCTCGCCTGGCTCTGCTTCAGTCATCTCATCTTTTTTTTCTCCATTGTATCTTTTCATCCAATTCTATACCAACATGTAATTGTATATGGGAAACAAGTCCGAGCTGGCCTAGAGCAACCCGCATTTTTGACAGACGGAAGTAATATCACTCTGCATGTGATCTCTTGCGTCCATTTAAATACGATCCATTACCCTTGCTTGTGTCTACTGACAATTCACACCCGCAACATGCGGTATGTGATCTTTCCAATTTACCACTGACATGCATGGCTGACTATAGGCAATTTTACCGTCCTTATAGCACTCGTCCTCATAGCACTCGTCCTCCGCGCCGTACAAGACCAGCAGCCGCCCAACTATGCGGCAACCTACCTGATTTCGTACCGGCGAGTATGTATTTTCTTTTCTTTTCTTTTCCCTATTCTGTGGATTTTCCACCTGCGGAGTATGGAATACAGTATTAACGAATCGAAAGTCCTCCTTGACGTGTACACCGGCCTTCCTCCAGCCACTATCAACGCGACTGAGGCATGGTATCCTCTAACGCGGGTGGTGTGTGCGATAAGCTACGAGTGGACGGAGTCGGAGACACCGAGTTTTCTTCGATCGGTGACGTGGTGGACGGAGAATATCGGGGGCATTGGTGCTGGCGGGGAAGAAGCTGTGAGCCGACATCCTGCGGAGTACCTTTGTACCGAGGGAGGACATAGAATGGAGTTTGGATTGACACGAGGATCAACATGATAGTCCCTTGTGGAAGTCGTAGCTATTATTGAACTAGAGTAGTGCAGTTATGAATATGGCATGTACTACTCTTCCAGATTATCCGTTGATCCTCTATTCGTAGTGATCTAATCTACAAGGAAGAATTCTAGAGATATTCCACACCACGATAACGATATGGCATCAGACACTATAAAGTAACTTGGTCTTGGTGAATGGAGAAGAACAAACTGCAGAGATTCCTCTTTGGACACGGCTCCAGCCATCCTACCATGTCTATCCACTGTGATCGATGACTGCTACTACACTGATAAGAAGCAGCTGACCTGACTTTAAATAACATCGATGCAACTGAGAGCTGAGTCCACGACGAGTATCTGACATCGTTTATACGCCGGACTATCCCACAATAAAAGTCTAAACTAAAGAAATACAACGGTGATATAGCTTGGAATCCAGTCAGGATATAATCCAGCAGTGGCAGTGATTATTCCAGAACCAGATAGGTCTCAACAATCCTACTAATTCACCACGGTACGGAGTTTTATTTATAATATTATATTATCAACATGAATATAATCCAATCATGTCAGATGAAAAGATATTACAAGTAATCGATGGACCCTGAGAACCTTGAGGCCAAAGGACCTTGGAAGACCGAGTGAGACACCAATCACCACGAGGATGATCAATCACGAATATTGCACCTTGGGGACGGGATAGATCTATATAAATGCAGTTTCAAATGAGTGCATTCTAGGTATATTTCTTTAACAGACTGATCGAACAGAGATGACTATCAATTCGGCGAATCCGTCCTTATTCCCTATTGCCCAGCAGACCAAGAGGAGACAATTACCTGTTACTCTTCTATCTGGGTTTTTAGTAAGACTTCACTCTTTTAGTTATTTGGAAAAGACTAAGAAAAGAGGGGAGTGGAAAAACCACTCTGCTAGAACATATTCTCCAATCGGACCATGGGTTCAAGATTGCTGTTATTGTGAATGATATGAGCAGGTATCTCCCCCCCTTTATATATATATATATATATGGATAAATATAACTGAAATAGCCTGAATATCGATGCCACACTTATTAAAAATCACCACATCTCCCAGACAAAAGAGACGTTGATTCAGTTGCAAAACGGATGTATCTGCTGCACGCTTCGCGGGGATCTCCTCTCAGAGCTGGCTCGACTGACGCATCAGGACGACGTGCAGTACGTGGTCATCGAGAGTACAGGTATCAGCGAACCCATGCAAGTGGCCGAGACGTTCACGGCAGAGTTCAGTTCCGCGATGTTGGAGGCGGATGTAGTAGATGACGAGGGGAAGGAGATATTGAATCAGATGTATCCCCTTCTCCCCTCTCCTTTTATTTAGTCTTTATTTTCATGCTTTCGCTAATTATTTCAGAGTCAAATTAGGGGGTTTACACACCCTGGCAAAACTCGACACAACAGTCACCGTAATCGACGCCTTCAACCTCCTCACCAACTTCGACACGGCGGAGTTTCTCTCCGATCGATACGGCGGCACAATCATCCCTGAAGACGAACGCACCATCTCTGACCTGATGGTCGATCAGATCGAGTTCGCCGACGTGATTATTATCAATAAGATCGAGACGGTGGATGCGACGACGCGCGATCGGATCCGCACGTTGTTGAAGACGCTGAATCCCACAGCCAAGATGCTCGAGACGAATTATTCACGCGTCGACGTGCATGAGATCCTGGATACTGGGAGGTTTAATTTCCTTAAGGCGGCGTCGGGAGCCGGTTGGTTGCGTAGTCTGCATGAAATGACCAAGAGGGAGACGGCCGTGGGGGAGAGAATGGCGCCGGTGCCGGAAACGATCGAGTATTCTCTCTCTTGTTTTTCTCTTTTCTTGCTGATGGTGATATGATGCTGACGGTTTAGATACGGGATTAATAGTTTTGTGTATACGGCGCGTAGGCCGTTTCATCCTCGTCGATTGTTTGGGTTACTTCATGATAAGTTTATTCTTCTGCAGAATTCTGAGGAAGAACAAGAAGGAGAGGAAGATAAAGACGAAGAAGGAGAGAGTGAGAATGACACGTCGGAAGAAGAGGGAGAGGATGACGAAGAAGAGTACATTCAGAAAGACCCCCAAATAATCCTCCAAAACAAACGGTCCCATCCCATCCTCCACCCCGTCCTGCGCTCGAAAGGCTTCTTTTGGCTCGCCACTCGACCGGATCAATTCGGCGAATGGAGTCAAGCCGGGGGCATGTTGACAGTGGGATGTGGCGGGCCGTGGTTCGCAGAGGTACCGGACGAGGCGTGGCCGGAGGATATGGACGTGCGACGGTCCATCGAGGCGGATTTCCAGGGCCGTTGGGGCGATCGACGCCAGGAGATTGTGTTTATTGGGGAAGCCATCGATGCGATGGCCATTACGGGGATGCTGGATGAGTGTCTCCTGCAGGATGCGGAGATGAAACTATGGGAGGAGATGATGGAGGCAGTCCCTCGAGGGAAGAGATCGCTGGCGATGATGGAGGTTTGGGAGGATGGATGGGAGGGATGGCCGGAGGAGGAGGAGGAAGATATACCGGAAGGAAAGCACCGGATCAGTGAGCATCTAGGACATGGACATGGACATGGGCATAAACATCATTCATAACATTATAACATGAACCAACACAATCATAATATATATAACATAATCAAAACATAACATATAACACTACCACTCATCCACTCGCGACATCCTCAGATGCATCCCCTCGACCGGCTTAGTAGTCACAGCCCCAGCGATATGGATCACCTGTTTCGGATCCTGCATGGCTAGACGGAAGCGACCGACCACGCCGGCAACGGCACAGCGCAGCTCGGCGCGGGCAAAGTCCTTGCCAATACAAGAACGTTGGCCATGCAGGAACGTGATCTGGGCGAAATTGGTGGACGCGCCGCCGGTATGGTTCACGACGGGGTTCCCGGTCTTGTCCCGGTCGATCCAGCGTTCGGGACGGAACTGGTCGCCGTCGGCGCCCCAGAACTCCGGGCTACGGTTGATGGCGTAGGGACATAGGACGATGCGAGTGCCCTTGGGGATGGCGGCGCCAGCCACGACGCTGTCCCGCATGGCTTCGCGCAGGGTGACGGGCACGGTAGGATACAGACGCAGGACTTCTTGACAGACGCCGTTGAGCAGGGGCAGTGACTCGAGGTCAGACCAGGTGATGGGGGCGTTCCCCGAGGGGATGCGCTGGCGGATCTCGGCGCGCAGACGGTCCTGCACTTCGGGATGCTTTGTGAGCAGATAGCAGGTCCAGGTGAAGGCGCTGGCGGTGGTCTCGTGGCCGGCAGCCAGGAACGTCAGCATCTGGTCGACCAGCTCCTCGTCGGAGAAGTCGCCGCTCAGCATGATGGAGGCCAGGATGTCGGCCTCGAGTTCCTGCGCCTTGGAGTCGGCGATGGCGGCGCGTTTCTCCTTGACAATGTCGTGGCAGAGCTGGCGCAGGAAGCCGATCTCGGTGTCCACGACGCGGTTCAGACGCCAGGGGATGTGACGGACGAGCCACTGGGGGAGGGCGAAGTTGACGGCCAGGAAGGCCATCTTCTCTCTGGTGGGCTCGAGGATGGCCAGGAAGCTGTCGGCCACTTTGTTCTCGGGGTTCTGCAGCGAGCGAAAGTCACGGCCCATGGCGGCGGGGCCGATAATATCCAGGGTGAGGCGACTATACATATTAGACACTAGACTGGATCGATAAAGGGCAAAACAGAATACCTCGCCCACACGGTCATCTCGACCTTGCCCTCGCCGCTATCGACACCGGTGCCCTCCATGGGATACTGACGGATCTCCTTCTCGAGCTCATCCATCAGTAGCCCCGTCTTCTCCCACATGAGGTGATACATGGCGCGGATGTTGCGCACGTTGAAGGAAGGGGTCAGGGCACGGCGCTGTTTGCGATGTTCGGTGCCCTCGGACAGGATGAGACCGAAACCGATGATGCGGGCCAGGAAATCGCGCGCCCGCCAGGGTTTCTCGAAGTCGTAAGTGCGGGTGCTCATGATATCCAGCAGGGCCTGATGGTTGGTGGCCAGCAGGTAACTGCGGTTGAGGACATCACGGAAATGGATGAGACCGTCATTGGGGATGGTCTTCATCCATTGCAGGGGAAGACGACCGCGGGGGTCGTCAAAGATGATGCGAGCATGATTGAGATTGCCCTATACAGTATTAGTATTCTGCGGATATGCGGATATGCGGATACGGATATGATATCCGATGCATGCGTACACGAAGAGTAGGCAGATGACGCAGCGGTGACACAAAAAAAGGATAAATCAGGATTTTCCAGATGCACAGCAGAGTCAGATTGACACCGAAAGTGGCGAGTCCGACATAGCGAAGGGTGAGGTCTGGGAAAAGGGAGCGATGCAGCAGATAGGCCTCGACGAGGGTCAAACCGGACAGGACAAGCCAGGAGTCCATGATCAGTCCATTCAGATCCGGGGTCTGGGAGTGATCTGGGGAGGGGTCTGCATTCTGGGGACGGCTCTGGGGTATATCTAATATCTGGTCGAATTAATGGGTGAGAAATGAATGGGGAAGAAGACCCAGTATTCGGCATTGATTTGGGCATTCCATCTCCACTGATCGACGACCTCGGTACATGTGTCTGAGCTTGCGGGGAAGAGGAAAATACAGATGAGATGATGATCAAGCGAGAGATTAATTGATGGAAAAAGAATAAATGGATGGAAGAAAGAACAAACGATGAAGAGAAAAAGAAGAAAATGGAAATGATCATGACAGCCGGATTGGGCAAGCAGTGCGATGATCTAGTCGCAATGCTTTCCTATTCCGGACGGCCGATCCCATGTGAGCCTCGGTTTTTTGATTGTATATGTATGTATATATATACATCTGTATAGTTATAGAAAGAAAGAAAGAAAGAGACCATACAATCAGATACAATGTCTCTCAATTCTTTTCAAGTCGTCCGTCAATGGGCCCAAACCGCCCTTTCTCGGCTCCCCCCCGAAGTGCAGCCCGTCCTGCAGCATCCCCTACTGCCGAAAGCCCTGGCGGCTCTGGTGGCTGTGGGTGCCGTGAGACAGATCAATCGCAGTCTGGGACACTGGGCGGCCAATAACTGGCAGGGAGCCGGGCCCTGGGTGCCCTCGCGCGAGGTGGTGCTCGTCACGGGGGGTAGCAGTGGCATTGGCAAGCAGATCATGCAGGATCTGGCGGCGACGGGGGTGCGCGTGGTGATTCTGGATATCCAGGAGCCGTCTTTTACCTTGCGTAGGTCTCTTTCTTCTCGAAAAAGATAGATATACTTACAATGATAGCGCGCAACGTCACCTTCTATAAAGCGGATATTACATCCTCGGAAAGCATCCGCGCCGTGGCGGAGAAGATCCGGGCTAAACATGGAGACCCCACGGTCCTAATCAACAATGCTGGAGTTGGCCACGATGGCACCATCCTGGACGAACCGGAGGCCAAAATCCGGCAGACGTTCGAGGTCAACACGATCTCGCATTTCTTGATGGTGCGCGAGTTCCTGCCCAGCATGGTACGACAGAACCACGGCCACGTGGTGACCATCGCCAGCATGGCCAGTTTCGTGGCCCTGGGCGAGATGGTCGACTACTGCTGCTCCAAGGCCAGCGCCTTGGCCTTCCACGAGGGACTGGCCCAGGAGCTGCGCTACTGGTACGGTGCGCCCAAGGTGCGCACCAGTGTTGTGCATCCACTGTGGGTGCGCACGCCGATGATCAAGCAGTTGACCGACGCCGGCAATCAGTTCAAGCAGCCGATTCTGACGCCCGAGATGGTGTCCGAGGCCGTGGTGCGACAGATCGTGACGCAGCGCAGTGGCCAGGTTATCCTGCCGAAACATCACGCTCCCATCAGTCTGGTGCGCGCGTTTCCTTCGTGGTTGCAGGAGACGGCGAGGGGGTTTGGATCGAAGAGTTTGAAGCGATTGCGAGAGTGGCAGGTATCTCAGGAAGCTCAGTAGCTTACGCTGTAAATATATTTTTGTCAATATCATGTCTTACGATGTCGTTTTCTTATTATGTCTACCTGCTATTGCAGATTATTGATCAAGCGAAGCAAGTAAAGAACAGGTATAAATCGTAGTATCTCGTATAAGTATTCACAGTATAATATAAATATTGCTTGGCTACGTTCGCAATAATATATATCAATGTAGGACCTCTCGCAACCAACTCTGCACCCTCTTCCCCTGCTGTGTCTCGGTCGAATCCCCTATATACAAGTTATAAATCGGCGCCACATGGCCCTCACGCTCGCCCACGCAGAAATCCACCGCCGAGAACCCCTTGCGGAATCGTTCGACAAACTCCTCGACGATGGGCAGCAGGATCTCGCTGCCCCCCGCGCACACCAGCACCCTCGCCACGGGGAACGACGCAAACCAGTCCGGCGGCGCCATCGCCAGATCCGTATAGAAATCCCGAGTCGCAGTCCCCAGATACGCGCGCGACCAGGGCCCAGCCACGGCGGGCGTGATCAGATCGCCACGCGAGTCGATCTCGTGGCGCTCGGCGTGATCGGCGTCCAGCGACACCCAGGGGGCGATCATGACGGCGCCGCCTAAAGACCCGGAGACAGTCAACGGGTCGATGGCTGGATGGGGATGCGCCAGATGTGAGAGCACGCCGCCCACCAGGTTCCCACCGGCCGAGTCTCCCCCCAGGAAGATACGGTCGGCGGCATATCCGCGGTCCAGCACGTAGCGTAGCGCCGTGACCGCCTGACGCAGCTGCGTGGGATAGGTGGCCCCGGGAGCCAGCGTGTAGGTGAGACTGAAGACGGCCAGCGACTTGCCGTGCCGGGCGGCGTCGGCGCGCAGTCGCGTATAGAACTTGAAGTAGCCTTCGTTGGCAGGCAGGGCGAATCCACCGCCATGGTACCAGACCAGCACGTTGGTGGCCTTGCGATCGCCCATCCAGTGCCCCATGGCGCCGTGGTCCAGCTTCACCGTGTCCGGAGTCAGCCGGGCGTGTCGCACGTAGCGATCGTAGACGCGGTGAGACAGCGGCAACATGGCCTGCATCTGCGCGATGGACATGCGCGCAGTGGCCTTGCGGAAGGCAGCGTAGCCCACATGGAGCATAAACGTGGGAGGATAGGCAGAGGAACGCCAGAGGCCGGAGACGATGGCCCAGGTGACTGTCAGAGAGACGGAGACGAGGGCGGGGAGGAAGTCGAGGGTATCGAGGAGAGAGAGCATGATTTGATGTGTAACTGTGAGTAGCTGTGTAACTGTACCCTAGGTACAATCATGCAAGGCGGGGGATCCATGATAAATGATGTCCCCAGAATATCCCATGCTTCCCCATGTTATCTCACATCCGAGATGAAGAATAGCCGAGATTAGGGTTTGTCTACAAAAAAAAAGTGGCATGTGAGTCGCAACGATTGCCGCATCCGGTTATAGCGCCCCGTCGATCGCAGACCCCTCTGGTGATGGTGACCCATGGATTGGATTTGGTTTTATTTTATAGATTCGCATAGCATTTCCGGGGGTTCTGAATTCCATTTCCATTCTAATCGGATCCGATTCCTCGGTAGTCGCGACCCTTTCTCTTTTGGGATTGCGACTGCCTTGACCGAGGCATGTGCCAATATGTCTTATATATCAGTCGTCTTCTCAGCCTCCCTCTATCAATCATCAACTTCAACATTCAATAATATCAAATAATAATATGGAATCCCTCGACGTCGTCATCGTCGGGGCCGGCATCTCCGGCATCAACGCCGCCTACCACCTGCAGGCCAACTGTCCCAACCTGAAATTCACCATCCTCGAGGCTCGGAGCAGTCTCGGGGGCACTTGGGATCTCTTCCGCTATCCCGGCATCCGATCCGACTCGGATCTCTTCACCTTTGGCTTCCAGTGGCATCCCTGGGACCAGGGGAATCCCATTGCCAGCGGGGCCAGCATCAAGAAGTACCTGCAGGAGGCTGCATCTGAACATGGAATCGACAAGCACATTCGCTTCCACCACACACTGCTCGGCGCCGACTGGTCGTCCTCCGAGCAGACCTGGTCGCTGAGCATCGACCACGATGGCCAGGTGCAGTCCCTGACAGCGCGGTTTCTGGTGATGGGCACCGGATATTATGACTATCACCAGCCGCTGCAGGTCGACATCCCCAATCTCTCCAGCTTCCGGGGCCAGACTATCCATCCGCAGTTCTGGCCCGAGGACCTCAACTACCGCGACAAGAAGGTCGTGATCATCGGCAGCGGTGCCACGGCCATCACGCTGCTACCCGAGATGTCTAAACAGGCGGCCTCCGTCACGATGCTGCAGCGCTCTCCCACGTACATCCTGTCGCTTCCCAACACCCGACGGCCCCTGCTCAGCTATCTGCTACCCACATCTCTCTTCCGTCGCTGGCAACGCATCAGCTGGATGCTCGCCTCGCGATTCTTCTTCCTCTTCTGCCAGGCCCTACCCTCCCTGGCTCGCTGGATCCTGAGCCGTCGCGTGCGTGGTCAATTGCCGGCCAATGTCCCCTTCAACCCGCACTTCTCGCCGCGCTACAACCCATGGGACCAGCGGTTGTGTGTCTCCCCCGACGGCGACTTCTTCCAGAGTCTGCACACGGGGCGCGCCCACGTCAAGACGGACACCATTCGCACGGTGACGGCGACGGGCATCGAGCTGGACTCGGGCGAGACCCTGGACGCGGACATCATCGTCACAGCGACGGGGCTGCGTCTGCAACTCGCCGGTGGTGCCTCGATAACCGTAGACGGCATCCCGCATCATATGCCCGATAAGTACATCTGGCATGGCATGATGGTGCAGGATCTGCCCAATGCCGCCTTCGTCATCGGATACACCAATGCCTCGTGGACTCTGGGCGCCGAGGCCACCGCGCGGTTTGTGATCCGGTTGCTGCAGGAGATGGACCGTCGTGGTGCCCGTGTCGCCGTGCCGCGCATGACACCTCAGAGACAGAAGCAGTTGCGGCCTCGTCGTCTGCTCGGTCTCACTTCGACTTACGTGGCAGCCGCAGAGAAGAGTCTACCCAAGGCGGCGGATCGAGGGCCCTGGTTACCCCGGGATAATTATCTCGATGATATCAGGTTTGCTCAGAAGGGGCGGATTGATGAGGAGATGGAGTTCTTGGGGGAGAGTAAGAAGGTTCTATAGTTCCTGTATCATTTTTTTTTTTTTTTTTTGTTTATATATTATGACTGAATGTGAATACGTTACTATCTATCTTTGGTCCGTTATTTAAACACTACAGATCATTATCGGAAGTATCTGACTATACCGTAACAACGAAGTCGAGACAGAGTTGAAATGAATTATCCTAACATGGGTTATCAACATCTACTGGGTCGCCTCCTCATCCCCCTTGATGCCCGTCCCTTCGTACCGACTCTCCTTCAGGTTATTCAACTGATCCTCCTGGCGGTCCAGCTTGTAGTTGGTCGCCCAGAATCCAACGCCGCCCAGAAACGCCAGGATGGTCACCACCAAGTAGTTCCACACTAGCAGCGGGTCCTTGGACAATCCCACCAGCGCCTGTCCGATCGCCGCCGACACCGCATTCATGAACAGCGCCACCGCCTGCACCAGCGACCGCATGTTCTTGGGCGCCTTGGTGAACGCGTACTCCATCGAGGTCACCGATGCGAAAATCTCCGAGATGCCGCCCAGCACGTACGTCAGCGCCTGCACCCAGACCGAGATGGGCGAGTGCTTGTTCAGCTCGTCCAGGCAGTAGTTGGCCTCCTTGCCGCAGTCGCCAAGCTTGTAGATGTAGTGCTGCGTCAACGTCGCCGCCACCATCGACAGTGCCGCCATCATGAACCCCGCTGTCACTCGGCGCAGCGGCGAGAACTTGATTCCCAGCCGTCGTAGGCCCGGATAGATAAGCTGGTCCATGATCGGGATGAAGATGATCAGGGCCAGTGGGTTCAGGTTGTTGATAATGTCATTCGGCACGCCACCCAGCTTCATCGTCGCCGCCTGCGACGTCAGGTTGTTCAACATCTGGTTGTACGCCAACCCTACACGAATCAGCATCCTAGGGAAATAGCTTTTTAGGGGGGTTAACTTCTTGGTGAGGAGTCACTTACAGTACAGAGGATACCAACAGAACACCAAGCAGGCCTTCAATCCACGGGCCACCTCGTCCACCCACTCATCATCAAACACCATCCAGGCCGGCTTGTTGGGTCCCAGGGCGGATGGCTTGACCGGCTCCCAGAAGGGGACGGGGTTTTTAATAAACCTGTTGCCGGTTAGCACTTTAGTCTGTCGGATAAACCCCAAGTCAGGCTACATACATGCGCGCCGGGTTCAGAGACCACCGTCCCTTCATCGCCAATTTCCAGACACGGTACGCCTGCAGGTACACCGATCCCGTCGGTGGGGTGTGGGTGTAGCTCTTCCGGCACAGGAACAGCACCGTAGGGCAGCACAAAAACATCACCGTGGGCAGGAAGAACGACAGCCAGAATCCAACGTATCTCTCCGCATACACCATGCTGACCTGGCCCAGGATAGACCCGATGTTGATCATCAAGTAGAAGTAGAGGTAGATACGTCCGATGGTGGCCGCCGGATCCACGATCACCCGCTCACCGGACTTGAGGGTCTTGATCAAGGCAGTCTTCTGGGTATACTGCTCTGCGATTAAGGTGGACACGTTGGATCTGTCTTGAGTTAGCCACGGAACAAACTGAATGATAGGAAAACCCGTACTTGAAGCCGCCCGTTCCGATACCCATGATGACCAAACCAATGGCAAAGGCTCCAATGGCACCATTGGGGTTCGAGATCACCTGCGGGATGGCGGAGATGACGAGAATGGTGTGACCGATCAAGGCCGCAAGAATCGAAAACATAATCGTCCGGAAACGTCCTAAGTATTGATCGGCAACGAAGGCACCGAATAGCGGACAGATATAGGACCAGAACGAGTTGACTATGCGACGTGAGGTCAGAAATACCATCTCAAATGGGAGGAGAGAGAGAGAGAGAGAGACATACACAGCGTCAGACCCGTAGATGCCTGTTGGCCCATACCCAGAGCGCCCGGAACGTTATCATCATAACCCGCACCGGTGGTAGATCCCGGAGGCATAGGACGTTGGATAAAGTTCACGACTAGAATCACAGCGGATCGTTAGCCGCAGGTTCGACACAAGGCAATGGAAGCGGCGCAACTTACAAACCGCAGTGGTTCCGTAGTACGAGAAACGCTCGCACAGTTCAACGAAAGCCACGGTATACGCCGTCCAGGGAATGGGTCCTGAAACGCGACGCAGGGTTGCGAATTCCTCCTCAGTGGGAATATCCAACTTGAGGTGGGCATCCTCGCCTCCCGTGGAGGAATCGCCGCGCTCTTTGGTGGCGGGGACCTCTTGGATGCTGGGAGCAATTTCTAGCTCCTTGTCCAGAGAAGATTCTTTCTTCTCATGGACATGGGAGTCGTAGTAGGCCGCCGAGGGTTTGGCGACCTCCACGGCCTCGGCCGCATCGTGGGAGTTCATGGGGCAGGATAAACAATCCTAGGTATTGAGGGAACAATACGGAGAAAGGAAACGCTGGTCGTCTGAGGAGGGTAAGGACAAGAGAAGACGAACGAGGAGGAAGAAAAAGGCGAGGATGGGGAGGTCAGCTTTAATAAGACTGAGTGTTGTGGGACACAAGAGCAGAGAGAAGCGCAGGTGCATCCAGGGAATCAGCGCAGAGCTAGCAATTTGGGCTGATTATCGCGTGCCACCACCAGACCCGATTAGGGAGGAGGGAAAAGAAAAACTGATGAACAATCGCCTCATTCCTATCGGTTTGTCTCCTGCACGCCTAGACTGAATCCTGGGACATTGCACCACCCTGACCAACCAGAGTCCATTGGTCTTCCATTGATTGATTTAGGTGCCTGAGCACTACTGGTACTACCACTACTAGGTATCTACTATCTATGGATGTACTTTGTATCTACGCTGCCAGAAACAGATTTGAACTCTTGGTAGCTTTTCTATCATTGTCTTTGTGTGTTTCGCTTCTCCTCACGGGAGGCAAGACCGCAAGACGTCTTGGCCAGACCGCCCAATTTCGGACCCAATCGGCGCATATCAGTGATCGGTGGCCATTTGAATCCCTCCCCTCGACAGCAAGATAAGCGGATGGGCCGTTTGTGGGCTAGCGGGCTTGGCGGGGTCAGAGGGGCTTGAAGGGGACATGGACGCGGGCCAATGATTGGCTGCAGTAGCAATGGCGGAAAGAAGCACGGGGCTTAGTACGGACCTTGGCTGCCACCCTGAGTGCAACCCTAGAGCTCGGCGGGTGGGAAGGGACCCAATCAGTGCGGCTCCTATCTCCTTCCCGGCCATGTGGTCAACTCTCTTCCCCAGATTTGGTCTCGAATGCAACGTCGTAGAGGGGGATCCGGTCTTCCTTTTTACCTCGCCCGGTTCGGTTTCGCTTTCTTTGATATGTCGACGGGATCTCATTGCACTATCTCTTGGCCATATCGCCAGGATCGGGTGAGCCAACTCAATCTGCTATCAATTATTCTGAGTGCTACTATCTATCTATCTATCTATCTATCCACTATCTATCGAGGTACTAGGCTATAGTTACTCACGATACGTAGACAGTATGATTAAGGTGTCTACCAGCATTTGATCCACTGTTGTCATAGAGTTCCTGGGGAAGAGGGACCTCGATTGTGGACAGTGCATTCACTAGTTGAGCGCTATTATTAACAGAAATCAAGCTGATAGTGCTCGGCAGAATCCAACAAGTGTAGGCAAGAACACTCCAATCCGCATTCGGTCGTGTCGGACATATCTCGTGCAACGAGAACGAACGCACCATTCGCCCGCTGCCTAATCGCTTGTTTCCCCTCTGTCCTACTTCCTTGCTACTCCGTGTCTTCTTTGCATTCCTTGGAATATTACCTTACATCGCTCATGTCTGGGGTCTGCATGTCAAACGTGTCTCGTACCCCGTGCACTGGCAATACCCGCGCGTCTTTGCACATCACAGTAAGCTCTCTTTCAACATGAACAATCCCGTTCAGCCAAAACCCCATGGTCTAGGTGAGCCGTAATTCGGTATTACTATCATGCAATTGTGAGGGAATCCTTGACACACTCTCTCCTTGTCGGAGGTACGGACTACCACTAAACCCCGGTAGTCACCAAGAGTACATCGACTATCCCAATCCGATGGTACTCTGGTAGACGCACTTTGGAGTGGTAGCAACACTCAAACTTGATGGTGACTCCTGATCCATGGACACGTTGACCAGTCAGGTATCTAGCCTCCTGCGTACCCCTGCATGTTCGAACTCGTTCGCGCCGTAGGGAAATTACTACCTATAGTATGGAGTACCGGGTGGAGATGTTGACCACCTCCCACAGATGCCAAGTGGTGAGGTTTCAGGCGAATTCACCGCGGCTTCGGCGCTGATAACCGTGTCCTTGCGGCTGCCCTCGGTTGTCTAGCTGGACGAGAATATCACGTTGAGCAGGTCGAATATGAGATGGTTGAGATACGGGGCCAAGTTGGGCTTGGCCACTCTTGTTTCCGGTGGAGATCCACCCGATCGTGCGGGGAATAACGCATACCTGTGTGGAGGAGGTGGCTTAACTTATGGGACTGGCGTGTGTCGACGATCGATTGGGTTCCTAATTTTGGCCAAGCCTTTGCTGGGTCCCGTAGGAGGTTATGGCCGGTTACACATGGCAATATTGGGATATTGTTTGTTTTGGGTGTCAATGCGGTGCTACTATGCTAACTCAGGAACTCACTCGGTTTGGCCGATCAAGGAATGCCTATAGTATGACAAGTAGCCACTCAAATCTCGTGAGACGTTTCCAAGACCCAGCTCTGTGAGATCTCGTATACACAGTATTCCAAATCAAAAATGGACCATCACCAATGGAGGAAAGGCAACCCCAATGGGTTGAATCAACCAAGAAATCAATCCTGAAAAGGAGATTAGATCAGGAAAGCGTTATATGTCCATATATCTTTTCATCGGTTCGTGGGTATGTGTTCCTGGGCCTTTGGCCTCCTAGATTATCTAGTATGATAGTAACAGTGGCCTCTTAGCCATACAGACCAGTTGTTTGCTCTTCCCTCTACGGCACATTATACACATTTGGAAGATTCTAGGTGTCTTTACGCCGAGTTCAACCAATTTCCTGCTGCCATCAATGTCCGTGCACCATCCCCTGCATGGTTCGTTAAAGCCTTCGGTCCAGGACGCGGGGTGCAGGAGCCCCTTAACATACCAGACAAGGGTGCTGATGAAATGAATGGCTATAGTTAATGAACTATTAGTAACCAGTCTCCTAGACCATCGCTCTGACCTCGGGTGTTTCAGGAGCTAGACGTTGCCTTTGTTGTCAATCTCCTATAGTTACACTATATCACCCTTACTGTCGAGTGTATACAGTGTAGAGATGCAATGTTAGCCCTTCTTATCATTCTTTTATCAGTTCAGCACTTATGAAACAAAGTCTACTTTATCGAGGATGTGTTTTGTTCGGGGACGTGTATACAGAAACTAGTAGTTTGTCTCGGTAGAATGTAAAATCAGGCTTCAATAACTTAATCTGACTAGGTAGTAGAAATAGATAAAATGAGAGAAAGTTAATGAGCTTCAAGTAAAGTGAATATGAGATAGAAAGGGAGGAGTAATATAACGTCAGATGGTCATGTGTTAATACTGTAGTAATTCTCATGTCATCTTACAATACTTCTCTTGATCCTTTCAACCTCTCTAATCTCACTTTCCGTCAACCAGCATCACCTTCATCTTCTTCTCCTATTTCTGCTCCATTTATTTGGTCTAACACGGACTCATCACTGCCTCCAGGAGTGTCAGTATTCAGAATATTTACCTGGCTAATTAGGCCTTGGCACTCTTTTAGTCCACTGAAATTCTATTGAATAGTTTTCGGAGGACTTGTCCCAAGCAAGATGCGTAAAATCTCCCCATCTCCCACACTATCCCTTTCCAAGAACTTCCTTGCCATATTTCCAATTCGTTCTGCCCAACCTTGCCCCGGTTGTATGCAGGGCGCTGCATCATCTTGGCATATTATCCTACCATTTGACCTACACCAACCCCCCACTTCAACGAGCGAGTCCTGGCATTTCATCTGGATCAACTGCCCTACTTCCTCTGGTGTCCACGTAAAAGACTGCAATGGCTTTGAGTACATGGCGGTTGCCGCCCATGAATTTCCATGGCTTCCATTTAATGGAAAGTCTTTCATCCTCATTCTTCTAGTAGAGAACTGGGTGAGGTCATTATGGAACTCGCTCACACAGACATCGCTTTGGTTAAGCTTCGTCAAGGTATTGTGCCAGAGTTTTGGATATTTTAATATTTCAGATATTTACCTGGCTAATTAGGGCTTTGATTATTTTTAGTTCACTGTTTCCTGGCCAGAAATTAAGTGGGAAATTTTTGGTTTCTTTAATTCTCTATTCTTCTGTGCAAATATCTCTATTCATTTAATGGAGGTATAGAGCCGCCTCGGCAAGGGAAATCAAGTGATAGTCAAGTATCTTTCCGGTCTTCGAGAATGTGAATTGTTTTGCCTTCTTCTTATGAGCCTTGGAGGACAATCTGCTGTGGCAACTCCTACCACGGATTCTAGTCTACGCCTCAGGAGTCCTTCCATATTCCGCTCATTCACTCTTACAGTAGCTACCCTTTTTTTCCCCCTAGACACCCGAAGACCGGTGGAAAGAGTTGCAGTGGCTTATCCCTGGCGTACTACGGTGTTGAGGTATGTATGTCATTTTTATTTGCTGCGAGCAAGGCTAACGACAGTCAGGTTCCTCCATTTCTACCGTCTCATGGATCTTTGTACATACCTCAATGCATACACATCAGGAGAGTGCCGGGACTCTTTTCAAATATCAGAAATGTGTGCAGATCGGTCGATTGGGTATGTTAGCTTGCTACATTCGCGGCTGTTGCACATTTCTCGGGTCTAGAATATTCACGGCGTCCAGAAATATGACATGGTCTTGGTATGATACCCTTCTCATTGGCGTTGTGGAAGTTGTGGTAAAGGTAACTCACTGAATTCTCTCTCATTTGCTTGTTTCTTCTTAAAAAATATTTCTCTTGTCAGGATGTCATAAACGGGTGGTACGCATTCTTGTCACTTGTTGTTTCGACGGAGCCGGCCGGCGCTCAACTTTCTCAAGTACCGATCCCACCTTACGATATTTTACGTGCGAGTGAAAAGTACAAGTCTAAAGGACGCCTCGGAAGTGTTATTTGGATTGGCTTTGATAACCTTGCACAATGAGGTGGACAGGGCCCTGAGACAGGCCAGAGAAGAAGGCAACAATGTCGTGGAACCCCTTCTTCTCTACAGGTGCTATTTTGCGCCACGGTGCTTATAAATATTCTGTAGTGACCTCGGATGTACTCCGGAGTATTGACCATGTTTGTATAGCACCTGCATTAGGCCCGTTTATTGACCCACTCAGCGGCTATGTATACAGAGTAAACAGGCTGAACCCCTTTTCAGGCGCCCGCAGGTGCTCGAAATAGTTCACGCCCTCCTGCACGTCCTCTACAAGCTCACCAAGTTCAGGTCCTCTTTGCGCTATGATATCTAAACGTGGAAATGTACCTCGTGCTAAGTAGGTGGGTCGAGGCAACCATCAAATACGAGACGGATTATGTATCGTCCGTTGAAGGTAATGGCGCTCGTGGACCACATGGTGTCCACGACATGGTGGCCCCGATCGCCAGCGGCTCCTTCCGGACAGACGGGATGATCGTGGTTCCCTGTAGCATGGAGAGTCTCGCTGATCCATACAAGCTTCTGTGACGACTTTATTTCACGATTGGGCGACGTAATGCTCGAGGAGTGTGGGCGGTTGGCCATAATGCGGGGAACGCCGTCGAGCGAGATTTACCTGCGCAATACTGTGTATGCTTCACAGATCACTCGGGCCGGAGCGATTATTTCCCCACTTGTACCATTCTTTTACGTCAAGTCTGGGGGCTTGGAGGAGCTGGTCGAACAAATCGTGGGGCACTTGATGGGCCTGTTTGGTTTGGGCGCGGAGAATCTTTGCGCTGAAACGCGGGGGGAGAAGCGACGACCGAAGAGTTCCTGATAGTCCCGTATACCATGGCTTGATCAATCGATACTAGCAATCGCATTCGATAATTGCAAACTGCAGCACGGCCTGCAAGCTAGAGGACGCTATTGTCTGGGCGAACCCTTACGGGCCTATACCAAACGACGACGCCAAAACGTCCCCCGCATCGACCCCGCGGGGGACAAGAGTCTGTGGATTCAGCCTTCAGGGCCAAGAAGTATACCCAGCACTAGAATAGTGCTGAAGAATAGGAAAAAATCCTCCGGCCTCGGTTCTTCACGTGTTGCAGACTGTCATTGGGCCTGTCGGCTGACTTCCACGATTATGGAGTGCGTCTGGCTGCATGGAGTGAGACAGAGAGAGGGGATTCCTACGCCAAAGGGAAGGATTCGACGCAAAAAAGGGGATGAATCCTGACCTTGGATCCACATGGGGGGCGAAATCTGAAGGACGGAAAGGCGTAGGCCAAGAAGAGAGAGAGGAAGGTATTCACTTGGCCAAGCGTGCGATGGAGATGTAGAAATACTTGGGGGCTGCCTCCCTTTTCCAGAGGCAGTGAATAACCTTCTCATCCTCCACATTCCTTCTTCTCCAAATACCATGGTTATCTTCTTTTCTTCATTCCTGCTGCTGTCTCTGTTGGCCGTCTCCCCGGCCCTAGGCGCCCCGGCCAAACGCGCCGCTCCCACCGTGACCATCACCCATCCGCAGGCCACCATCGTGGGAAGTACTGTGCTGAGCGTGGAACACTTCAATGGCGTGCCGTTTGCGCAACCCCCAACGGGCCCCCTGCGGTTGAAGCCACCGCAGCGACTCAACTCGTCGCTGGGTACGGTGGAGGCGACGGGGGCGGCGAAAGCCTGCCCGCAGTTCTTCTTCTCGACTGACAACTCTGAGTTCCCCGGATCGATCGTGGGCTTGCTGGCCAACGTCCCACTGTTCCAGAAGGTGACCAACGCGGGCGAGGACTGCCTGTCGGTGAGCATCCGCCGGCCAGCGGGCACCAAGGCGGACGCCAAGTTACCGGTGCTGGCTTGGATCTATGGCGGCGCGTTCGAGCTGGGGTCGTCCTTCCTGTTCGACGGGGCGCCGCTAGTATTGAGCTCGATGGACAAGGGCATGCCCGTTATCTTCGTAGCCATCAACTACCGCTTGGGCGGTTTCGGATTCATGCCGGGCAAGGAGATCCTAGCCGATGGGTCCGCCAACCTAGGCCTGTTAGACCAACGCATTGCCCTGGAATGGGTGGCCGACAACATCGGCGCGTTCGGCGGCGATCCCGACAAGGTGACCATCTGGGGCGAGTCGGCCGGGTCCATCTCGGTGTTCGACCAGATGCTGCTCTACGGAGGCAACATCGACTACAAGGACAAGGCGCTCTTCCACGGCGCCATCATGAACTCGGGCAGCGTCGTACCCGCGGATCCGGTGGACGGCAGCAAGGGACAGGCCGTGTACGATCAGGTAGTCAACAGCGCTGGTTGCGGCGGGGCGGCCGACACGCTGGAGTGCCTACGCCAGCTGGACTACACTGACTTCCTAAACGCGGCCAACTCTGTACCGGGCTTTCTGAGCTACCACTCGGTGGCGCTGTCGTACCTGCCGCGGCCCGATGGCAGAGTGCTAACGGACAGTCCGGACGTGCTGAGCAAGGCCGGACGATATGCGAGGGTGCCGTTCATCATCGGCGACCAGGAGGACGAGGGCACACTGTTCGCGCTATTCCAGTCCAACATCACGACGACGGATGAACTGGTAGATTACTTCGGCGAGTATTTCTTCCACGGGGCGTCGCGCGCGCAACTGCAGGAGCTGGTGGACATGTACAGCGACATCCAGGAGAACGGATCCCCGTTCCGGACGAGCATCTTAAACAACTGGTATCCGCAGTTCAAGCGGCTGGCGGCCGTCCTGGGCGACCTCACCTTCACCCTGGCGCGACGGGTGCTGCTGCAGCACGCACACGAGGCGACGCCGGACGTGCCCAGCTGGTCCTACCTGGCCTCATACGACTACGGGCTGCCGATCATGGGCACCTTCCATGCCAGCGACATCCTGCAGGTGTTCTACGGCATCTTGCCCAACTACGCCTCGCGGTCCATCCACACGTACTACCTCAGCTTCGTCTACGACCAGGATCCGAACTCGCGACGGGGAGAGTTTATGGAGTGGCCGCAGTGGAAGGAGGGTCGAGAGTTGATGAACTTCCACGCGCATTCGGCGCAGTTGCTGAAAGACGATTTCCGCTCAAATGCGTTTGACTTGATGATGAAGAACGTGGATTCGCTCCATATCTAGTGTATATATTCATTTCTTTGTTGCGTGCGAATCCAATTTCAGATCTCCCAAATTCTATCTCCACTTCCCGAGATCCCTCACGATTGGCCCTTCATGATGCCATCTAACCTAACTAGCAGCCATACAAGACTCGCTCCACCGTGACCAGTCGATCTCGCTGGTGTCAATGGCTCTATAATTGCGCCATGGCGTTGCATGCCATCATCGTGTCTTTGTCTCCATCATCGCATATCTTATATCCCCCTCTATCCATCTGTATATAGTTCCACAGTCTATTTTCTTATGCTAGTATAATAACCATGAAGCTCATGGCTTGGGGTGCCTTATCTACAGTGGCCTTCTCGCAGGCCATGCAGCAGACACTGGCACTGACCAAACCGCCAAATTTCCTCTTCATTCTCACGGATGATCAGGACCTCCAGCTCAATTCCCCCGCATACACGCCACAGATTTTGAGACACGTCAAAGAGAAGGGTCTTGAGTTCACGAATCACTTCGTCACCACTTCGCTGTGCTGTCCGTCGCGCGTGAGTCTATGGACCGGACGACAGGCGCACAACACGAACGTGACGGATGTGAAGCCACCATGGGGTTCGTTAGGTAGTCCTCTATCACCTACAGTTGCTAATTAGGACAGGGGGCTATCCCAAATTCGTATCTCAAGGCTTCAACGACGACTGGTTCCCTGTGTGGCTACAGCAGTCGGGATACAACACCTTCTACACAGGTAAACTGTTCAACTCGCACAGCGTCACCACATACAATGACCCCTTCGTCAAGGGCTTCAACGGCTCTGATTTCCTACTAGATCCGCACACGTATTCCTACTACAATTCTACCTACCAGCGGAATCGCGACGCACCGCGGAGCTACCCCGGCCAACACACCACAGACATCATCACGGAGAAGGCCCTGGGCTTCCTAGACGACGCGCTGCACGATGACCGACCGTTCTTCCTGACTGTAGCGCCCATCGCACCTCACTCGAACATCGACGCACTGGGAAGGTCATCTTCAAGTCCAGTTATCATGACGGAACCCATCCCTGCACCGCGCCATGCGCATCTCTTCTCAAACGCCACCGTACCTCGCACACCAAACTTCAACCCAACCACACAAAACACAGGAGTCAGCTGGATAAGCGGCCTACCGCTTCAAAACCAGTCCGTCATCGACTACGAAGATCACTTCTACCGCCAGCGACTGCGCGCACTACAAGGCGTCGACGAGCTCGTTGAACGACTCGTGCGCCGCCTCGAAGATACAATTGGTATCGAAAATACCTACATCATCTATACCTCAGACAATGGATTTCACATCGGTCAGCACCGTCTACCACCAGGGAAAACCACGGGTTTTGAAGAGGACATCCGCGTTCCCTTCTATATTCGCGGTCCGGGCGTCCCTGCGGGAAAAACCCAGGATAGCGTCTCGACGCACATCGATCTGGTGCCGACTTTTTTTGGAATTGGCAGGGATTCCGCTACGTCAGGAATTGGATGGTACGCCGATGTCGGTGAGGGAGCATTTGCGGGCGATTAAGCATGAGCATGTCACCGTGGAGTTCTGGGGGCATGGTGTGTTGGAGGGGGAGTTGGCTACCATTGGTAGGTCCTGTTGAATAATATCCATAGAGTATGGTGTATTAACTCGGTAATAGCAGGGAACGGGTCGACGCAGATCCCCAAGAATACATACAAGTCTACGCGGATTATTGGCGAGGGATATAATCTGTACTACTCTGTTTGGTGTACGAACGAGCACGAGCTGTATGATCTCTCTGTAGGTCCAGTCCATATTCAGCATAACCAATTCAGGGATAACAAAGAGCTAACCAATCAGACGGATCCCTATCAAATAAACAACCTGTATACGAATCACAACGTGACCCAACTTCTGAATAGACAGCTACCCACCGTCATCCATCGGCTCGATGCACTCTTACTGGTGCTGAAGTCTTGCAAGGGGGAAACCTGCATTAAGCCATGGGATGTGCTGCATCCGGATGGATCGGTGCGGAGTCTGCAGGATGCGTTGGATCCGCGCTTCGATGCGTTTTACGTGGCTCAGCCGAAGTTGTCATTTGAAACCTGCTTGGATGGGTATATTCTGGGGAATGAGGGGGAGCAAGTGGGATTCGAATATCGGGATGGGTTGGAATGGGATGCGTGGACTTGACTGTATGTAGAACAGAATATATTATACTTTGATTGAACAGATGTCAGGTAGATTGATCTTCCGCCATACATCATTGTGTTACATCAGACCGGCGCGCCCTCTATAGCTCCTCTTATACTGCAAACTGTGAACACCAGGGTGGGGGAACATTTACTCCTAGTAACCCCTTTAGTATGCGTGATTGTTGTATCTCCCTTAGTACTGTAGTAAAGGGCGTACTGGCAAGGCGTCGACCAAAGTGGGCCAATATTACTCATTCAGCATCCGCTTGGTCGGCTTTGTTCCTTTGTTTTTCACCTTGTATTCAGTTCTCCCAGATAGATTCAGATAGGTAGAGACCATATACTTTTCAATGCAGATCCATATTGTCATATTAGCGCTGATACTAGCTCATACGCGTAGTCAGCGGCGCAAGGCAAGTCTACAGGAGGTTATAGTTATAACGAAGGCACCTCCTACAAGCTAAGCATGTCACGAATCTGATTTTGCTATATAGTACGCTGAGCTCGAACCGGATGGTTATCGATTTTCGCCTTTTTATCTGTGGAGTAGTAGTAAAGCTCAACACCACCACACAGCCGGATCTAGGTCCTCACAAAGCACACCTCTGCAAGCTTAGCACCTGCGGTGCTTGCCCAAATTTACCCCTTCCCCACAGTTTCCCTCAAGGTGGTCGTTACTGTTAGATAAGATTTTCGTCACAAGGTTTTAGTATTAACTAGGTTTAAAGGGGGGGGTGGCAGGAGCGACAGAGGTGTGGCTGTATCACGTCCCACCCATTACTTCGACATAGCTGATTATATTCCTACCTTTTCTTGTTATTATATATGTATATTCTGACCTCCTTTATTTATGTTGCAAAATATCAATAGGAGCTATTCGGCCATTTAAATCATCTTTGACCGTTGATGACTCTAGACGAGCCCCTTTAGGAAGCTGGTAACTCACTCCACATATTATATATTGGCCATTATTGACACGCTTAGGGGATCTG
The DNA here is from genome assembly GCF_003426965.1 of Aspergillus tanneri. Classification (NCBI taxonomy): domain Eukaryota; kingdom Fungi; phylum Ascomycota; class Eurotiomycetes; order Eurotiales; family Aspergillaceae; genus Aspergillus; species Aspergillus tanneri. Next base: position 3,324,426 of record NW_022984633.1, read on the forward strand.
GTACAATGATAAAGATCTGGCTTAAAATAAGATAGAATAAATATATATTACAAAGAAAGAAATCGCGAATCTATGACAACAAAAATTAGTTCAACCAACCCCTTGGTCCTCCCCACGTACCCTTAACCATAGACGCGTAGTACACCCAGGGAAAAAAGTCCTTCTTGAGATGATAGAACGCTCTACGGGGCACCGACTGATCGATACCGAACCATTTTCCAAACGTCTCCTTGGGCTGTCCGCCGTATTTGAACTCCGCCAGGAGCACCTTTCCATACTCCGTCACCAGCGGACACGAAGCGTACCCGTCGTACGTGGCTTCGGGCTCCTTTCCCTCCATGGATCGCAGCAGGTTGTGCACTAGCACCGGCGCTTCGGACGTGATTGCGGCGGCCGTCTTTGAAGTAGGCAGACTGGATGCGTCGCCGGCGGACCAGACATTGGAATATTTGATATGACGGGTGGTTCCCGCATCGACATCAACGTAGCCTGCCTCGTTGGCCAGGGCGCTGTTCTTGACGAACGCATGCGGACCCATCTTAGGCACCACATGCAGCAGATCAAACTGTCTCGTGACGGACTCGGCGCCATCCGGGCGCGCAAATGTCGCCGTGTTCCCCTTGATGGAGACAAGATCATGCTGGAACAAGCCCTCAACGCCTCTATCCTTCCGCATCTGCTCGAGCGCAGCGCTATACTTAGGCACGGCAAACATGGACGGAAGACCCGTGGCGAAGCTGATCTGCACCGCAGACCCTACAGGGTTGGTAGCGTCGTAGAGACCGGCTCTCTTCCAGTAGTCCAGCGCCAACCAGAGCATCTTCTGTGGGGCACCTGCGCATTTGATCACGCCAGCAGGCTGTGTGAAAATCGCCTTTCCCTTCTGGAGCTTCGCGATCGTGGGGAAGACCTTGTCGCAGGTATCATAGCCGTAGATGGACGAGACCGACGAGTCCGGGTTAGCCAGCGCCTCGGGCAAGCCCTTGACGCTATCGAAGTTGACGCTGATGCCGGGTACGACGACCAGCTGGTCGTAGCTGACCTTTTCGCCGTTGGCCAGTGTGACTTGATTGTTCTCAGGGGAAAAGCCGCCCACGCCCTGGTTGTAGAACTTGAGCTTGGGATCGATCAACTCGCTCAGCGAGGTTCGTAGCTCCTCCTTGGTTTTCAGACCGCCGCCCACGAGAGTCCATCCCGGTTGGTAGTGATGCCACGCGGCTGGGTCGACGACCGCAATGTCGTCCTGCGCGAATTGGCCCGATCGGAGGAGCTGATGGCTGACAGCGAGACCGGCTGTGCCAGCGCCGACCACGACGACTCGGTGATCCCGGGCGATAGGGCTGACCGATGCGGCGGTTGCCAGGCCCCGACGGGCTGTCCCAACAACAGGCACCACGCGGGAGCGAAGCATCTTGGACGGAGATGGTCAGACGAGTTGATAGATGAAGGCAGAAAAGAAAGGCTGGAAAAAGTAGAAAAAGTCTCGATTTCTGGTGGTTTTCTCTTCTGAAGGGAATCGATGGCTCTGCCCTGACTAAGCCGGATGACGCCATTTCAACCTCGCCGATCGCGGACGAGATATCAGGCCGCTGATTGGCTGCGGGCGAGGTAAGGTTAATGAATGCATCAATCACCTGATTCAGTATCACATCTTAAGGTATGTACAGTAGGATCGATCAGACTGTAGGGTCGTGCCATATCACAGGGTTGATACTAGATATAGACTCACATCATGTTTATCCATCCATTCCTTGGTCATCAGGCGAGAAAGTCCGTCAACTCGGACGAATCTGGCTATTGAATATCTATCGGCCGACAACTCGGGCTCTCTGTGGAGCGCAATATTGGGTAAGTTTCAGATACTTTGTATGAATGAAGTAGTTAGGTGAATGATGAACAATGAATGAATAAGGTTGTCAATATCCAAGTAGCATTGATTGGGTGTTCCTCTTAGTAGTATCTAGTAGTAACTCCGACGATGATATGTTCCATTTCCATGACGAACATAGAAAAGAAAGTCCATAATTAATGAACGCAGGATAAAGTGGGGCAGCACTCTCATTTATAAAGGGGGAAACAGCTGTTAAAAAACAACAACAAAAAAAAATAAAGCCCAACGCGGGGCTCGAACCCGCAGCCTTGAGATTAAGAGTCTCACGCTCTACCGATTGAGCTAGCCGGGCTAGCTAGTTGAACGGGGTAAAGTTTTAGTGCTACATAAGGGGATTAATCCTTGTTTAATTACTCCATACGTGATGTGAAAAGATTAAGCAATGTAAATCAATCACTTTGGTGCTACATCCAGTACTAAATAGGATATATGCCAAATAGGCTATGCTTAGTCAATTATGTTCAATTCTCCAGGCTCACTGGTTCTCAGGCTTGAGATTGGGGTATAGTAGGGTAAGAGAGGTCGGTGCATTATACATATATATGCATACTGGTCACTTACCCTGCCCAAAGTTGGATTCTATTTTTCTATGCAACTACATCGACAATTTCACCAAATCATTGGACCGTATATCTACACTATCCTCGTCCACTTTCGTCTCAATTGCCTGAGCCCCGGTTTCCTTGCTTTTTTCCCCGACCTCATCTTCAATCTCCCCCCTTTCCCTTACAACGACCTTCCTCGCAATGTCCATATAAGATCGAGTATACTCGTCAAGTCCCCACATCATAACTCTAGTTGCCATCTCTTCAGGTTTTCGAGCCACAAGTTTCTCCATCTCATTATTCCCCGTATTATCCAAGAGGTCGAGTCTCTGCTTTCATGTATTGTCAGTACTCCTCGAAAGCCCAAAGAATCGCTGGTCAATTTTCTGCCGTATATTACATCAAAAGTGAGGCTGTTCATTACAGTATATGCAATCTAAAAGTCTCCACTGCCCCAGCAGCCTCACATCGGACCAGAGCGCCCTTGAGCTTCCTCTAGTTGAAGCCGGGCCTGCGTATGTAAACTCCCAGAATACAACTCTGGCAATTTTCAGGTCTTCATTCATGAGCATATTAGCTGGTCGAAATCATCGCACTAGATTTTGAATGGGCCTTTGTCAAGGGATTATCATTGCTCGTAAGCTTCTGGCCTCGAGGCCTGAGCTTCCCAGGTCCCAGGGATGCGGTATCACTCACGCTATATTGCGGAAAAGATATCTAGCGACGAACTTTTGTTGACAGCCATAGTCTGAGTCAACAGCGTCGTTTCTTTGGCTTGTTAAATGGGAAACGTATAGCTCCGCCAGGGCTTCAATGTATGGGGATGCTGTGTCGAATGTGGTATCTGGGCTTGGTAATTTCGATAGAGTTAGCGATCCCAACCAAACCAAGTTCATCCATAGGCATCGATAGAGGCCGATATGCCGCTTCCCAGGTGAAATCATCGACCTGAGTGGGAGATCTTATCCGAGGTAGGGGTGGCCTAGAAAGCCGAAGGAGGATGCCTGATAGCTCTCCATAGAGAGCATCTAGCCTATCTTCTTGATATTCGGGTCAAGAATTCCACGGTCTGCCCTTGGGCATCCCGGCGTATTGAGAACATCGTACACAGCCGTGTCACGATCGATATATTCCATGATAATGAAAGGACTCAATTCCAGGGACTCTCCTTTTTAATGCCCCAATGAAGAACAAAAGGAGCTGGGATTGAAATCAGGTCGTGAATGCATCGCGTTACAGCGACCTCATTGCGAACCTTTTCTTCAGGAAACACAGTGGCGCTAGGCAGTGGGAAACGTATGACGGCAGAGCTGTTTTGGTATATCATCAAAAGAGAAATATTGAAGGCTCCTTTGTTTAGGGATCGAATGTGACCGGATCGTCAGGACTGTGATGTCTAAAAAAGAAAGCTGCAGACTGGCCTCAAGATATTAGGCTCGAGAAACTGGAATACCAGGCATCGGCGACCTCACGATTTTCCCCATCAGCATCATCATATCATAGTACATGCGTTATTACATGTTGGATGTAATGCTCGATTAACTCAGGTGCAAGGTGCAAGATGCAAGATAACTAGACAAATTTTTGGGATGAAGTATGAATATAGGATAGGGATGAACAAGGGATGCAAAAAGCTGTGCTTGGACTTTTAGTGGCACGGCCATATGACGGTTCGACGACAACAGAAAAAAGATATGATAATTTATACATATACCAGAGTTATATTAAGGATGATTGTTTTGTAGATCAGAATATGTTCTGAATTTCGAGAGCTTAAAGGACGATTATTCAAAGGTTATTCGTGCTTGCAACAGCCTCTGATTGTCTAGTAATGATTAAAACTGACAATTCGTTTCAAAGGCTGGGATCAAAGAACAAGGGCAACAGTCTCAAATAACAACACAATCGTTGCACGTATGTACATAGCTTTATTCGCTATCAATTCTTCTTAACATAAACACTCAACATATCCGTTCCCCTGCCTTTATCGTACGATCTAGCAGGTTTGACATATAACTTCCGCGCGAATAACCCCCCGCCCTGTCCAGCCTTACCATTGCCATCGCCCCCCTCCACCAGAAGGTCCAAGTGAACACCTTGCAATCCCCACGGCGGACCGGGTAAGGATGGATCCTTCCACATGGGAAACTCAAGACACACGAGCTGACCAGTGGGAGCGAGGAGGTCCGCCATACGTGAAGCCCATCCAGCTCGCATGGTGGGATGAAGGGCACAGAGAAACTAGGTATATCTCAATCTCAGGCTCAAATTGAAGCATGAAATAAATAAACTCGGAAAGACATGACTCACCGTATAGTCATATATCAGATCGAACTCAATCCCGTTCTCCCAATCAGACTTGAAAAAGTCCCCTTGGAGAATAGTCACATCACCCGGCGTTAGTTCTTTCTGCGCGAATGAAGTTCCAAAGTTATATGCCTGCGGGCTAGCAAGTTCAAACCGGGCATATTCCCTTGCAGTGGAGACTCCAGTCTCTGAGACGTCCAGCCCATACACGTCGAAACCGTGCAGAGCGAGCATCACGACATCGTAACCCTTTCCGCAGCCCTGTCCTCATATGAACTGGTTAATAATCAAAATACGTTGGACTTCATAGGGCGAGCCAGGATGTGAAATAATACCTACCGGCACTAGAGCTTTCTTTCTCTTCCCGTCTGCGGTAAAAGGGTTGAGAAGGTCTTGTCTCTCCTCGAGGATATCAATTAATGCCGGCGACGGCTTGGCTCGATCCCACAGATCACTATTGTCCGAGTCCCAGAGTTTGGACCAGCCGTCTGTGTAGTTGTCTCCTGCCCTGTATATTTGTGTTAATCGTTTAATACACCCCCGTGGACAAGGTATGACGTACCGCGCTTGGAAATGTTTAATTAGGCGTGTTTGCCCTTCCGGGCTTTGCGTTGGACCGGATGATGCCATGGATATCTTTTGTTACATTTTTTCTTGACCAGATGTTTTCTGCTACGTTGGTGCCACACTCGTCAGTTCCCGCCTTTATAGGGTATCGGATTCGGCCGAGAAGCTCAATGACAGAGAATGGGAAAAGTGTCTGTTGTAGTCGTAAAATTGTCTTTCCGGTTCGGCAATAAGTGGAGTGGTCGTCACTAACTTAGTTTATCAAAAAAAAGATAAAAAAGATGGAGTGACCGACGCAGGGATCGAACCTGCAATCTCTTGATTCGTAGTCAAGCGCCTTGCCATTGGGCCAGCCGGCCTTATTTGTTCACGAATAAACACTATTACATTAATCTAGTCGCTATAATGGCGGATTAACTACATAACAGCACCATCATGGATATCTTATTCCTCATCGTTTGTATTTATCCCCGAGCGACACCTAGCTGCATTACTCTCATGCACTAAATTCTGGGGTTCTCCTTTCATTACCCCTTTATGTTGGTACAAAGGTACAGTTGGAGATAGCTCAGGTTCGGTAGAAAGCCAGAATGCTGGTCATCCTTGTGGACCAATCTTTCAGATCCTATCTCCTTAATAATTCCATTGGATGCCAGATAGCGAAGGATGCGCTCAATAGTTATATCCACTTCTAGCCGTGTCAGCAATCAGACGGATGTTGTACAGGAGTGATTGGCAGGAACATCTCACTAAGTAGTTGAGGATCGGCATGTAGCTGCTCCGAATGCTGTCCGGAAGAATTGGTGGCTGATGGAGTACAGGATTCAATCCAGCCCGACCAAACTGTACTCAGAATATGCAGCTTCCCACAGACATCACACCAAGCAGCTGCTCTGGACACGGTGTTTAGAGTTCAGCTCAGAGGGCACCCCAGGCGACCGTTCTGTCTTCAACGATTGACGAAGCCTATATCCATCATATCATCCAGGTTCCACCTGCGCATTCATGAACGGCACCTATGTCAATATATAATACCAGCTACAGCTAAAGATCGGCTATGTGGTACTGCTGTACAGCATAATAGTTAGTGCAACGTACTTGTGGATGCCGCACGATTCAGACATGACATTCTGCAGTAGTGCAGAAGGGGTAACGGAAACGTCCGCGTATGGGTCAAAGCACCCTGGACCTTTTGGACTATACACATCGTGCATCTCTAGGTTCATTGGAAGAGATCCAGGCCATGATCTTCACATCCTTTGTAATCTTGCACCTAGAAGAGCGTCGACTCGGTATCGGGGTCTGATATCATCGGTCATCACGGCTGCACGAGAATCAGGCCTTCATAAGATCGATCTGCCTCACGAATCTAATGTACACGATGTGAGTTCCGATGACTCGGTCGAGGCTGAAATTGGCAGGAGAGGTTGGGGTATGTCGTGGGCACAGACTGGTATGCTTCCTTTACGCTCGCAGCTAGGAAAAAATTGATCTGTTAGGATACTCTCGCAATACACAGCCCCTTGAAGGGGACAACCTCAACCCATGACACACGGCGAGAACAAACCTCACAACATTAACAATGATAACCTACTCGATACTGCAGTCATCATGGAACAGCTAATGGAACAGCCAACGGATGTCTGCTATAGCGTGCAATGCATCCGACTGGCGAAGATTGCCTCGAGGTAATAGATAATACACTTTATCCGAGCCCAAGGGAGTTGAGCACATGCAGGCCCTGAAAGCAGAGGTTCTTTTCCACGGAGGACCTACCTTTGTACTGACGCGCTCACGACCTGCGGTGTCGTGCATGACGATCTTCATGCTATTGGTGGATAATAGTTTCAGTTGCCAAGTGGGATAGGGGAGTTGAGGTGAGACGGAAAGAAGAGCGGACCTCGCAGACACATGTAAACTGTAAACTGTAAAATCTTGAAGGCCCACTATTGCGGGTCGATTGTTTGACAGTTTCATCATGCGTGATCCGTGAATAAAGCATGAGCCTGCCGGGGTTGGACCAAGCGACGCCGAGGATACATCATCCCACAAAGCTGGTGGAACGAATTCCCCGCACGGAGTCTCAGACTCTCAGTCCACCGATTGCGCATTGGGATGAGTCTCAGTGGAAGATATGGATATGGGCTGGATTCATTTTTCTGGAGCTCATCTATTGAACTAGCAGAGTATATAGCATAATCATAACTATATTACTTTTATATTAAGTATCCTCGTCTATCATATATATACACACATACACGTGAAAGGAAATAAAACTCATCCAACTGTTTATAATTCATGTCCCCGAGGCTCTCTTTCCACGGTATACTCCACATCCTTCTTAATAATCATCTTCGTACTCCCCTCACTACCCAGACTCTGTCGATCATCACGATCCGAATGCTGACCGGGATCACCACCGTTCTGATAAGAAGTCACCATTGTATTTGCGCCCTCCCTGCCTGGGGCCCCGGGGGGAATGAACGGTCCTCCTCTACCTCCTCCTCCACCATGACCGTGGGATGACCCGGCCTCGAGATTCTGCAGAGCGTAGTCTCCGCCGCGATGTCGACCAGAGCTGTGCATTGTACCCGAACCGTAGGGGTTACTTCTGGAGCGGGCGCTACTCTCGAGATTCGAGTCGCCGGCTGTGCCGTACGCGGTGGTGACAGCGTTCATGAACGGACGGAGGCAAAACACGGTGCACGACACCAGGGCGTAGTTCATATCGATTTGGGTCCAGAGGTAGTGTTGGATTGCATCGAAGGTGGGGTTGGATGAGTTGATGAATCGGTGGAAATAAGTGAGACGGACGGCTTCGAAGGGGACGAGTCTGTTATTATTAGATTTCCATCCTTTTATGCATCGCATCTATTTGGTGTGGAGACATACGGTAATCTCGCTGCAAAAGAAATCATAATGACAATCTTATGTCTGAGAGGCATTTGGAGTCCATAGACCAGTCCGATGGAGAACAGGAAGAGAAAGACCTCCACGATGATGTCGATGGCCGTGATGAATTGCCAGCGGGGGAACTGCATCTGTTAGTATTCTCTCTATTCCTCTAGGACACATGCTCGTAGGTTGAGACATACCAGGTTCACGCAGTGTTCTGCCGGCGTCACCCATGGCTTGTTGACGGAACAATCGATTGTGGTGATAAAGATAGAGACGATGATGACCGCCGTGCTGATCGCGAAGGTAGCCCACAGGATATTTTTATGAGCCCGTCGCGGGGTCAAACGAGAGTAGATGGCGACTATGCAGCACCGGGAGAGGAACAGCGTGATGAGATACAGGACGTCGGCGGCGGCGACATGCTGATCACATATAGAAATGAGTCACATGCCAGGAGAGAAAAAAGAATAATGATAGGTAAGAACGAACGTTTTGAATCTTCGATACGGTCCGCTCATCGAGAAGCGAGATTGCCGTGCCGAATCCAATGGATGAGGAATAAAACACGATAATCGACTCCACAATGGCTGTGAGCTTTGTAAACATCAGCACAGACTTCATTTATTTATTTCCAATATGATGGACGGGATGGGAGGACATACCGTTGCGCCGAGCAGGATCACATCGTCAAATGCCAATGGCGGACTCAACAATAACCGCACGTACAGACGGATCAATAAACACACCAGCGTGATTACCAGGCAAATGGCCGAGGTGATGATGATAATACCCGCATGATGTTGACTGTCGACGGTCTGGTATGGCTCGAATTGGCCTGGGGGTACTTTGATGGCCATCCTTCACATCGAGAGTGAGGTCTGTCTATCGGTCCCGGGGTAGGGAAGGAAGATAAATTGTGGGCATGCAAGGAACGTGGAGAGAAACCCCAGAGAAAGAACTGGTTTAGAGATAATGGTCGGGATATGGATCCTTCGCCATCAGATTCTCTCTGTCTCTTGTGTTTCTGGGTGTGTGTGTTTGGCATTTTTTAATCGTCTCGTCTCTCACAATGGATGGCAACGTCGAGGTTGCATGAACCAGAACCAGACCATTGGGTTGGATTCCTTCAATGTCTCAGGACCACATCTGTTGGGGCTGAAACTGGATATTAAGGTTAACTGACGAGGCAATCAAATTGAAGACTGATATTGACTTATATTGGACTATCCAGAGCTATGTTAACGCTAGGGGACCATCTCCCCGACCAGACCAGTTCCTCAGCCGAGAGCTGACCGGTAAATATCAAAGTTCCACCGGTATATCCCGCAGACAAATCACTGGATACGCACAGAGTTCAATCGAACCAGACTTGTCGGCTGGGGCCAGGGCTTGGAGAGGAGGAGCTGAGTGGTACTTGATCGGTGGACCCGCAAGAAGAACTGATAGTATGTAGGCACCAACCATGGAATGGAGGGTGGAGGATTCCTATAGAGTTTTGTCGATTTAGTTCGCCGACGACACCCGAAAATATTTGCACATGGCCCACTCAGCCCAGCCAAGCAACGGACAATTAACTCAACTGAGCGTTTTCACACGAGGAGTCTTCCAATTAGACCATTAAGCTTGCCACTAATCCATCGCGCGATCCTCAGCTGCAGTAGCGTCTTAGCACCATGTCTGGGAAGGACTCCTGGAGGTTTCAATTCCGATGACCTGGGGAGCAGACCTGCTGAATACGAATGGAACACTGGAAGCAAGCATTAATAAATCTATCCAACAAACAATCTCCATTATATTAGTAGCAATGTAAATAAAATGTATAAATGGAATTAATAATGATGAATCACCACACGTACCTCACCTCCACTGTCGCCTTTTATCTTCCATGGATTGGTCCGACCGGAAATGCCGCACGTTCCGTCCCTTCAGGAAACCATGGTTGACCTCGTCAGCCACTCGAGGATCTGCCAATTCAACTGGTTCAATATCGTCGGAGTTGCACCCGCAGGCTGAGACCCGCGCCAAGAGTCGGACATCGGCCGGTAAGGAAGGGCCGCCATGAACTGTATCCATAATCCGTGCAGTCGACGTTCCCCGTCCAGTAAGACGCCACCCGGACGATCCGGTCATCTCGGCAGGGTATTGCCATGTTCTGTTTGGAGTCGGCAGTTGGATCCGGTAAAGTTGAAGTTTCAGGGGTTGTTGAGTGACACTGCGTGGTTACAAGGTTCGCCGTGGACGCGAAGGAACTAATGTCTTGGGTCACATTGCCATTGTTAGTGCAAAATACTCCGCGCTCGTTACCAAATAGGGTTAATGGGGGAATATTAATATGTACTAGACTAATAGGGGGAACCAAAAGTAAATTAAAGAATAAATAATAATAAACAAAAAATAATCACACAAGGTCTCGACCAAGTGACCGACCGATCTCTACATCTCTCGCTTCACCAAAGCCACCGGGGGAATGTAATAGTGTCGGCCACGGAAAATGTAGTACGTGACGGCAATGAAGATGATGCCGCAGTACATGACCACGTTCCAGTTCATCGTCTCCTTGTCCACCGTCGAGGTCAGAGGGAAGAAAGCAAACACGAACACGGGGAGCAGAAAACACAGCGCCCCGATGTTGATGGCCATGCCGAATCGACCTAGCGACCACCGATGGGGAGGCAAGGGTTCGCCCCGCAGGCGCTTGTGCAGGAGACATCCAATCGTAACGACGTACGAGGACATCAGCGAGGAGGTAGTCAGAGTCACGATGGCCTGCAGAGCGACTGTGGAACCGATATTAATCAGCGAGAGCAGCGCAGTGACCACGAAGGACACCATCACCGCGTTGAATGGGATGTTCCAGCCCGGAGTAACCTGTGATGGCGTCAGTTTTATGTACGTAATAGCGTAGCACGTGGCATCACTCACGTAGGAAAAGAATCCCGAAAACGGCAGTCCGCGGTCCCGGGCAAAGGACCACAGTTGTCGGGATGCGGTGGCTACTTCGGTGATGGAGCTGGCCGTCAGGGTGAGGACGAGGATGGCCGTCATAGTGTTGGTTCCCGGCAGACTCTCGGTAGCATTGTAGAATACTTGGATGAAAGGGTAGCCAGTGGGCGATGCCAGGATATCGTCTATGTCGCCCAATGTGAAGCAGACCGTGACCAGTAGGACGAAGCCCGAGGCCGCGTTGACGACCACCGACGTGATCATGGCCTTGGGGAGCGTCTCTGAGGCGTCCTTAATTTCCTCGGCTGCAGAGATATTACATTAACCCTGTGTTTTATGCCAATGCGTCAGCGGCAGTAGGTTTTTTCACTTACACATATGCACGGCGCAATCATATCCAATTAATGCGGTGATGGTTGTCGAAAAGCCTACCAAGGTGGCCGTTCCCTCGCTGTTCCATCCACCACCGTTGTTGAATTCGGTAAACACCTGCTTGGCGGTGCGACGAGGTGCTAGGACCCAGAGGGGAATGATGATGGCAAACAATCCGACGACGTGAAGGATGAGAATCAACACCTCCACAAAGGGCAGCTTCTTTGCCAGGAAGGTGTTGAAGAGAATAGAAAAGGTGGTAATGGCAATCACCAACATGGTGCCATGCCACCGTTGGGAATCATAGTTCTCATTATTGAGGATAATCAGACCCTGAATGATGGTGCCCGCCAGAAAAGTGATAGACACAATGGCGCATTGCCATCCCATAGCACACAGCCAGCCTTTTGTCTCCGTTAGTCCATGCGAAGTCCAGCTCCGCGGATTTCCATACCGGTGATGTAGCTCAGGAACTTCTGGCAACTGGGAGGTGCAAATTCCGAAACCCAGTGGTACTGACCACCCGAGGTCGGGGCGCTAACAAATGTCTCAGCATGACACCTATCTCGAAATCTTTAAGGCATTCGATCACACATACATCGAGGCCATCTCGGCCAAACTCAAGAACACTAGTAGGAATCCACTTGCGACGATGAGGAAGCCCCATATTAAACCCGCGGTGCCTCCATCGGTCAAGCCTTGTGCAAGCAGGCTGGATAGTAGTCATTCCAATTAGCTGTCCACCGTGGACAGAGGAGTTAATACGGAAGACAAGACATACGTCAGAACCACTTCCCACGTGGCGATCAGCGTGCATCCAAACCCAACGATCGAAATAAATCGGAAGTTACGCTGGATGGAGTCAGCGGGCAACCCAGCTAGCTAGTTGGATAGCCGAAGGGGAATGAACTCTCGTACTCGAAGGACTTGTTCTCTACCCAAAGCACTCATGTCGGCCTTATCTGCCGAAGTACCTCTGTACTTGTCGGGCACATGGCTCTTGGGGATGGCGGCCTCGTCGCCGTAGGTTGACACCTGGGTGCCACCCTTGGTGCTGTTGAGGTTGAACATTTTTGCTCACCAGCGCAAGATGCGCATTCAACCACGAGAATGAAGACTCGAGGGATTGGGACAGAAAATGGAGGGGCAATGCAAGGAATGAGAGAAAATGAGAAAGGATCAGAACTTAAATTGCCGATAGCATGGAGTAGAAATCAGGGAGGGGCGATAAAAAAAAAATAGAAAATAAAAATTATGAAAATAAAAAATGAAAAAAAAAAATTAAAAAGCTCAGATAGAGCTTGTCTCCGAAATGTAATGAAGTACTATCAAACGCCACTGGCTAGTCAGTTGGAGACAATAATAAGCGAGTTGGACCCCGGAGGAGAGTCAGTCCATCCAGACGGGGAACAAGTTGAAACAGTGTGCAGGGACAAGAAGAGATCGACTTTCAGGAACTGTTTCATCGTCTTCTCTGGGGGAGGAATTAGAAGAAGATTAGAAGAATGCTAGAAGGCGCCTAGAGTGAGCCTGCATGACCAGAAGATTCGGCATTATGATAACCATGAAGGCAGCCCTAATTCTTTTGGGCAATTCGACCGTCCAGTCCTTGTCCGGCATGCAGGCCAGGTGAATAATGAATAAGAGGATTAGATGATATTAATCTCAAGTGACTAACAGACTTCAGCATCTCCACCAGGCTATCGGTTTTAGTGCACTTTGTTTTCTGGGGCGCTGAAACCTCTTGGCGCCAGTGGGGCTGTCATGCAATCACGACAGGAGAATTAAATCCCCGACTCAGGATAATCCCCGAAAGGGTAAATGAAAGACAGGATTCATTTGCATTGAGTCACCGTGGCCACTTCGCTTGCAAACGTGGTCTGCTTAGGGAGTAGTCCGTGCTGGAAAGCTGCGGATACCAGATCCTGATATCACAATGGTCAGATCTTAAAAGACACGAAATCAGAGACTCGGCATTGCCGTCAGAAACCCGGTGCGATGGCCTCTCCAACCATTATTGCGGTGGCCGCTCTGGTCGCCATCTTGTTCTATCACTACGTAATCCATCCTTATTTCCTCTCCCCGCTAGCCAAAATCCCCAATGCCCATTTTACCTCGCCTCTGTCGTCGGCGTGGATTGAACGCAGACGCAATGCTGGCAAGGAGGTCCTCACCATCTTCGACTGCCATCGCAAGTATGGCTCCGTGGTGCGACTGGGCCCTAACGACTTGAGCGTCAATTCCTTGAGTGGTCTCAAAACCATCTACACAGGTGCTTTCGAGAAGCACCCGTGGTATAGTGACCTGTTCATCAACTTTCACACTGAGAATCTCGTGGGCATGGTGAACAACCAGCCACATGCCCGCCAGAAGCGCATGCTGAGCAAAATCTACTCCAAGTCCTTTCTGCAGGAGTCGACGGATCTCCGTGATATCTCGCGCATCGTTCTATCGCAGCGACTGTTGCCCACCTTGCAGCGGGTCGCGTCCAGTGGAGAAGCCATCAATGTGTTGCCCTTGTTCCAGGCCGTGGGCATGGACTTCACCTCGGCGTATCTATTCGGCACCAGAAACAGCACGACGTATATCTCACAGCTGCCGGAATGGCAGAAGTGGTTGGACGAATACGAACAGTTCAAGGAGATGAGCCGGGACGACCGTCGTGACGGCTTCATCGAGTCCTGGTGTCTCTCCCTCTGTCGTCGCATGGAACACAATGCTCACCCAAACGACGTGCCGGTCGCCACAAAGCCTGTCGTGTATAATCAGCTGCGGGACAGCCTTGAAAAAGACTCAGACAGTCGTCCGCGCGAGTTAGTCATTGCTTCCGAGCTGCTGGATCACCTGGTGGCCGGTCACGAAACTACCGGCATCACCTTCACCTACATGATGTGGGAGCTCTCGCGGCATCCGCATATCCAAGCCGAGCTACGTCGCGAGCTTCTCACTCTGAGTTCGCAGTTAAAATATCCGTTCCTCTCCCCGACCAGTGGGGATCTCCTTCAGATCCCCTCCGCATCCGCCATCGACTCTCTCCCTCTGCTTGATGCCATCCTCCGGGAGAGCCTCCGCGTGCACTCTCCTGCTCCTGCACCACTACCCCGATCCACTCCTGCTTCTGCAAATGGCATATCGCTCGATGGTTATGACAATATCCCCGGTGGTGTGCGGGTGAGTTCCTCGGCATACAGCCTCCATCGCATCGAAGAGATCTATCCTGAGTCAGACCAATGGCGACCCGGACGATGGCTGGAACCCGAACCAGGAAAGATCCACGATATGCGGCGGCTGTTCTGGCCCTTTGGAAGTGGCGGACGAATGTGTCTGGGAAGTAACTTTGCGATGCAGGGTATGTCTCTCTTCCTTTCTACAATACACGGTACATTCGGAGAGTCATGCTAACTAAGGCATGATAGAAATCAAGATGGTCATGGCGGCTGTATACACCAATTATACGACATCGATCATTGACGACGAAGGCATTGAACAGGATTTTGCTTTTATTTCCCTGCCGGTCGGACGGAAGCTGATGTTGAAGTTTACTCCGGTGGAGGAATAAAAGTTGTGTCAGCGATGAACGAAGGAACGTGAAACGAAGCGATGCCGGCATCTGTATTCTTTTTAGACTGTATCCTTGGGCTGGTTGGAGGACGAGGCAACCAATCACTTTCTGAACTGGATCCCGTTACTCTATATTGAAGTTCTATGGATATAGCCATCCGCATTTATTTGCCCCAGATGAGATGTGTATAATGTAACTTCCAAATCGATCACCAGTGCCCAGACGCGTTGAAGTGTTCCTGTCTTGATTGAGCAAACATACTAACCTGATGGAATCCTCACGAGTCCCCTCTTTAATGGATGAGTTGTAGGCTAACCAATTCTGTTTAGATGCTTGGGAGTATGTCAGATTGAAATATGTATCATAGCTGTCAAAGTGAGATTGCATAGGCTATTGCGGTTGAGTATATCTTTGATCTCGGTTTGTTTACTGTTGTGGACCGTGGAGGGAGACACGTCACGCTGGACGAGCTCCATATGGTAGCTCCCTGCACAGGTTGAGAGAGCATGGACGCAGAGAGAATTGAGATGGTGTAGGGCACTGTCACGGGGGACTTTGCTGATGACCTCGAGAACCATATTACCCACCGTACCCAGGGCAACAATGCGGCCGATGTTCACTAGTAAGGCGACTATACTACCTCTCGAATAGCTAGCACGAAGAGGAAGATGGCGCTTAAGAATGCCATGATAGTAGCTTTCTCTTTCACCTCTTTCAGCTTCTTCGCCACCTTGATAACAGAATCCATTTTCTTGATGGAGTCGGAGATCATTATATTGGGAAGAGCTATGGTATCGACCCGGTTATTGACATTGCCAAAGTAGATGCTATCTTCGTCTTGGCTAACTACCTCCAAGTTATCATATATAAAGTCCAGAATATAGTTGTACTTTTCGCAGCAACGGGAGTTGATGTCGCGGTCTGCCTTCCTGGTATAGAGAGAATTGTAATACTTACAGAGGACAGTCTCGGTTACAATACAGATGAAGTATTATTTGTCTCCATTTGCGAGCATTAAGTTCTCGACAGCCTTGGTACTGCTGTCCATGACAGCATCGGCATAGCGATCAAAGTTCTTGTCGTAGCAATCTTCCATGTGGGAGCTATACCAGGCCAGTATATTAGTTGGGTTCTTCTGGAGAACTTCGAGGATATACTGGGCCGAGCAGGCTTTAATAGCTTCAAGGTTCTGTAGGACGCGTGTCCGAAATCTTTTCCTCGTTAGAAGCTACGGGCATGATATTATAGTCGGTGCATTTACTATCACATGAAGTATCATCACCGAACTTCTGTAGATCGACAACCTAATTAATTTTACTGGCGAAGTTGAAGCCTTTCTAATGATTATAAACTAAGATTTCTGGAGGCTTTAATTATGCCAGCTTTTAATACGCTGGTACAGGCTAAGTATATTGTTAATTTTAGCATTTGTGATGTAGCCTTCGGTATCTATAATACTACCCTGGAGCAAGAGTTCCATGGGATTGCTTTCAGTAATAGATGGGCTACTCATCGCCAGTACATATGTCGTTACCGTTGAGTGGAGTTTATATTAGCCGCCTTTTTTTTTTTTGCAAATGAGAACAAGACTGCAGAAAGACTCACCACGACTGCGGAGACAGTTTCCTGTTGGGCAATCTTCTGTAGTCCATTGATAGCCAGCATCCCAATGACCCGTACAAGTTGGCTTTTAGCAAAACTACATGTTCTGTTTGTTTCTCAAGGGGCGCTTTTTCAAGACCGACCATGGAGGCCATATGTTATTAAGACAATGTAGCCTAGCTGTTTGGTTGTACTGGCGATTGTGAACGCCTTCAGATACCAGTAAGAGGCCGGGGCTGCAATGAACAAGGCCTTTCACATTGCCAACTTCGATCTCATCGTAGTGAAGTGCTTGAGATAAGACCGCCAGCTGGACCACCAGGCGGCGTCCCGAGTATACCTTAGCTAGCAGCGCCAGGCTTCGTGAGTCACGACTACCATGTTCATTCGGCTTGTTCTTGGTGGTTTGGCCGAAGACAACTAGTCGAAGCAGAAAACAGAAGACGGAAATGTCATAAATTTCCGGGTCCCCCCATCTCCCCTCATCTCTCCTGCCTCCGTTTCATCCAGCAACAATAGGCACACCCGATAAATGCAACCTTCCGGTGGAGATTCTTCTCAAGATAGCCGAGTATCTCGCACCACAGGACCAACCATTTGTTCCTGAGGGCCTTCCCCGGGATAGCCCGACTGCTCACATTCCGGCACACCTTTGCCCCGGACGGAAATGAAAACTCAGTGCTACAATTACTTGCCAAGCAAGGCAGAGCAGTTGACAGTTTGATCGTGCACATGATACCGAGGAAGACCTTCAACTATAATGTTGGGAAACAAGCTCAAAAAAATGCCACTGATGTTTGCTGCTCAATTTTCCGCTTACATTAAAAGATTAGCTCAAGGGGTTGTAGAGAAGGTATACAGTACAGTAATTAAGAGGGCGTAGTAAGACAAATCCCCTCAAGATGCAACTACTACGTTTCTGCCACCATCACTAATGTGGGCACTATATCATGTACCTAGTTAGCATTCTCCATAAAGGATTATTATAACATGAACCTACATTACACCCAGCTTGGGGCTGCTCTAGTGGTGACTAGGTTACTATAGAATGAATGCATGGCCTTCTATTATTAGTTGTTCGGCGTTACTATCTACATAGCAGACTAACTATACGAATAATTGCTAATCCAAAGAGTTGAGCAAGACAGCACACCGTATAATTAGCCAGTGCATATAAGGCTGAAACGGTTATCTCTAGACGGGACAGGGCGGGTATCGTCGCGCTGCATTGATTGGCTGCCTGAGGCCAGGTCAGAGGCCCAACCAAGAAACACTGGCGATCTTCATTTTGAATTCCTTCGACCCTCGTTTCTCCCCTCTCTCACTTCTTGCTCCTCGACTGCGTCGAATTCACCTATCCAGACCTCACCATGCCGTCGATTACCCGCTACCTGCTCCTCCCTTTCCTCTGCGTCTCTCCCATCCTCGCCGCCTTTCAACCCGATTATCAACGTATATTCGGCGAACCTTGCGCGACCCACGTGCAGGCAACACACAACATCATCGCCCCGATCGCCAGCGACCTCGTCAAAAAGGTCTGCAACCAGTGTGGCCCCGAGCGCATCAACTACGAATTGCTTCAAAAATCCGAGAACCACAACTACAACTGGGCCATCCTACAGCTGAAAGGCGTGGGCTTCGAGTTGCGCGAGTCCTACGTGCCGGAGAAACTCTTCAACCTCGTCTGGGATTTTTGTATCAAGAAGAAATGGGCGTCCAAGTCGCTGTGCGATGATGACTTCACCGAGTTTCGCGACTGCGTGCTGCACACGGGAGTGAACGAGATGGTCGGTCCCTTCAAGGCGTATAATGATCTGGTGCAGCGCCGGTGTCATAAGATGCCGGCTGCTGCTGCCAGGATGGTTCCCCTGGTGAAGGAAGAGGTGAATAGGTTTATGGAGAGTGTGTGTCCGAATGACCCGCAGGCTCGGGATGAGAGGTAAGTAGTTCTGATTTTATTCATCTGGCTGTTTTGACGGTCGCTAATGGTTGCAGTGTTTTGCATGAGCTGTAGTCGAATCGAATTGACGGATATGGGATGGGATCAACGGTCTATGGTGTACTCGCCTGTACAGTATCAGAGTATACTTAGAAATCGATACATATTTCATCTGCCTTTCGCTAGTGATTTATGTGCGTTTATCATTCGGATAGCGATCGGTTCCTATCTACAGGGTGCCTCCCGATCGTCTCCGCGCTAACACGAAGACCAAGACTGCAATGCAGTGTAGTAGCATACTTATGATATCTATTATTGAAGTCCCATCCGAATCGCAATTAATGATAGTGAACCGCCAAAGATGGCCCCTACTTCGAATACGCGAACGACACCCAGCTCTGAAAGTGAGTGGTATGACTGGGCCGGCGTTATCACCTCATGAAAGTATCACCGATTTTGTTTTGGTTGGATAGGCCCCTGACATCCGATCACGCACTAGGTAATTTTAGCTATTAATAACGCGATTATAATACTCATTCGAAAGGGCAAACAACGCCGTGTAATCATCAGGACCATTAAATAATGCGGTGGCCCCAAGGAAATTCGCTACTCGTTAGCTGTTGCTCAGGGGTTGGAACGACCATCGAGGCGGAGACGGCGCCGTCGATGGGTGACTTGTTTCCTTCTCTTTGACGTTGATGGAGAACTTCAAGAAGTCATCGACGTTGTCGAATAGCGGCAACTTATTCATGCACTCAGTGTTGTCGCGACGCCGGATGAGGTCACCCGCTCCAAAGTCACAAGTCATACGGACTCGGCATATCCAGGATGCCTAATAGCAACTCATATGTGGTGGCTGGTTAGGTAGGTTCCATGTCAATATAGAAAAATACATGAAATACCAAAATTAGTGCTCTCCTAGAGCCCATGGGTTTTAGGTAGCCGAGTAACTTTTCAAGTGCCTAAATCTTCATATGCACGCAACCTCGCAGTAAGTTACATCTCGTGCCTCTCTCTCGCATAGTGGTCTTCTTGGATCACCGCCATGATGCCAGTTCCTAGCGGGGGATCGTGTTCAAAATACGCTCTCCGGCCCTGTCTGTTCCGGCACAATCGTTGGCAGCATTGCGTTCTTCGGCAGCGGCGTAGATCTCGTCCACTAGATATGTGGTATAATATCACATTCTATCCCAAATCAGCGCTAATAGCTCCTATGAAAGAACCATTCAACAGCTGAAAACCTAGGCTCTTAGTGAGCCGTAATTTAGTAGTATCATAGAAGCCGGGAGCCTTAGCAATAGCTCATCCCTCCGGGTTACGGCATACAGGATCCATTTCCGAAATCCTTCTTCAGAAGCGTCCCTCCTCATGCGCAGAGTGGATGTAATTGCGATCCTATTACCCGTATGAGCTATAGTGATATCAAACTTTTTATGAAAACTGAGCAGGAAACATACTCTAGTAAAGCCTCGTGCAATTATATTAAATAGAGAATGATAGGATTGTATTATGTAGAAATATAATCCTAAAGGAAACCGTCCCGAGGTGGTCATAAAGGGGGGAAGCGGTCCTATATATACTGTATCCTGACTACTGGATTCACCTTGTTGCAGGAGTATTCTGATTCATTGATTGCTATTTGCAGTATGTTCAGACTCAATATTCACCTTGCTATTCAATATACCTATGCTGGTGGTACGTGAAACTTTGACTCTGTTGAATATTATGACTCATTTCTAACACTTGGCATGTGAATGAGACCCTCCATAGTGATCAAATCTATATACAGTTCTATGTGTTGTTTACTGAATAAATAGCCTGTTGTCCGGTTGAAAGATCAGCCGGCGGTTCTACCGGCGGGTCCGGTGAATCAATACGTAGCTTATATGCTGCGGGATCTTCAAGCAGTATTAGATATATCAGCCCTGGCGAGATAGTGATCCTAAAGCCTGATGAATTCCCCATAGTCACTTCCCTCATCCGCGGGAACGAGATCTGCTCCGGGGATTTGATTATTTAGGGTACTGGATCTGGCGTTGACTCCACTCCATTTCGAGGACTCTCACACCCAATCTTTCATCGGACTGGCATGATTCAGAAATTATAGCCTGTTCTAGGAATCAAATAGAACCATGGCAACCGGACATCTCTCAGAAGAGGATCTGAAAGCCCTTTACATCGGCAAAGACATCGCAAATCTGCCCAGGCCATGTGCCGTCCTTGATGCGGCGATCCTCCGACGCAACTGCGACAAGATGCGTCGTGCGATGAAGGCATTAAATGTCGGGTTCCGAGCACATGTCAAGACACACAAGGTAAGCCAATAAGCCATAACTCGACCTGAATAAATGCCGATCGATAGCTCACCATTCAGACATGGCAAGTCACCCAATTGCAGATGGGAGAGGAAAATACCGACGTCAATTTGGTCGCATCAACGGTGAACGAGATCGAGCATCTGGTTGTCCTGTTGAAGGATTTCAAGGCCAAAGGCCGTCGAATCAATGTCCTTTATGGCATCCCACTTGTGCCGTCGCAGGTTCCGCGGTTGGCGCAACTGGCTTGTGAATTGGGTGAAGGTAGCATTTCCGTGATGATCGACCACCCAGACCAATTGTCTTATCTGGAGAGGTTTTCTGCAATCACTCACTTTCCAGCGTGTGTCTTCCTCAAGGTGGATACGGGGTATCATCGCGCGGGACTGCCACCGATTGCATTAAACAAGAACGGCTTACTGGAGAAGCTTGCAGATGCAGAGAAATTGGGATTCGCTCGGCTCTTGGGAGTGTATTCGCACAGTAGCTTGAGTTATTCAGGAACCACACCACAACAGGCGATGGCCCACTTGACGTCGGAAATCATCGGGTGCAGGGACGCCGTGCAGCATCATCAGCATCTGTTGCCGCATAGGAAGCTGGTTCTTAGTGTCGGAGCAACCCCTCAGGCAGCTGCCATGCAGAATCTAGTACAAGAGAGGAAACCAACCCCAGAGACAAAGGCCTTGAAGGACTTGTTGCGCTGTCCACTTCCCAGCACAGACCTGGAGATTGAGCTCCAC
Source organism: Aspergillus tanneri (assembly GCF_003426965.1). NCBI lineage: Eukaryota > Fungi > Ascomycota > Eurotiomycetes > Eurotiales > Aspergillaceae > Aspergillus > Aspergillus tanneri. The sequence continues at coordinate 3,346,110 of NW_022984633.1, forward strand.
GCCGGCAATTATGCGGTGCTGGATATGCAGCAGCTGGAGACCAACGCGGACGCCAGAGGTAATCCCGAGGAGGAAATTGCCATCTCCGTCATTGCAGAGGTGTGCAGCTTGTACAATGACGGCGAGCGATCCCGACCTGAAGCGCTCCTTGCGGCGGGGACATTGGCTCTAGGTCGAGAACCTTGTCACAGTTACTCAGGATGGGGGGTGGTCGGAAATTGGCGAAGGGCAACTGCTACGCCTCGTCTGATTGTCGGACGCATCAGTCAAGAGCACTCGATCGTCTCGTGGGAGATGGAGAGCGATGAGATCCCAAAGATCCCGCTTGAGATATCCCAAGCGGTTCGCATCTATCCCAACCATGCCTGTATCACCGGCGCAATGTATGGATGGTACTGGATTGTAGACTCGAGTTTGGATGACGGTTCGAAAATTGTAGATGTTTGGATGAGAGCATCGGGATATCGCACCTGATCGGTTGACCTAATCGATCATTCACAGGAATCTGTTCTCGTATATGTATATACATAACTGTGGACGTATAGCTGAAATTGCAAATTCAAGAATGACTGTACTATTCTCTGTCCTCAGCCGATAGTCACCTTTTAATCTTACGGGCTTTGCTCCATGGCTGTACACATCCAAGGTTGCGACAGAATGCCCACATTGGGATAGGTCATTATTCTGCACAGTCATCATGATGAAACCCTAGCGGACTACTTCAAGGCAGTATTTGGGGCAGATAAAGGGAAAGCCTAGCACAGCCTTGTGGGCCAGAGAGGCCACGTTTGAGCGATTGCTCCTCTATCACGACGACCCTCATTTACTATATTTTGTACATCCGGCGCAGTTATTATTGCATGATTCCTTCTATCTCAAGAGCTGCAATTAACCAAGAGACCATTTACATGTGGATCGAAATTGCTTTAATTTCCCGCATCACCTCAATGGCTCAGTTAAGATGAGGCTTTGACGGCGGGAGATACGAAGGGGCCAAATAATATGAAACGCATCGATCACTATCCTCATGTCCTGACTGGGGTCCAACTCTTGGTTGTCTGAAGTTGATTGCTCGTATTCACTGACTGTGAAGGAATTGACGCAATCCACATTCTGCCTCGTTATGACCTGTCTAATAAAACCAACAAACCTTTCCCGTTCTTTCGAGGACTTCCTGCGTTTTGGAGCAAAACTACACACATAGAATAAACTGAGTGCGGGCATACATTCGCAATAAAACCAGCTCATAATGCAGGTCATCACTGTTGTTGTGCGTGTATTCCAGGTAAGAGAAGGCCACATTTCAGGTACAATTTCTCCCTTGCTGACTGTCTTAGATTATCTTTGCCACTATTGTCCTCGGGTTGTCCGTGACGCTCGCAAAGGGTCAAGCCATTGGCTCCGCGCCCGCCATAACAGGATACGCTGGATTCACAGGAGCCCTGGGGATTGTGGCTTCACTAGTTGGCATCGCTGCTTTATTTGTGTCTTCCCTGGACGGCCTAATCACTTGGATCTTGGATGGGCTGGCCAGCCTTGCTTTCCTGGCTGGTGGGATTGTACGTCACTATACCTTTCATACCGGTAGTCTTTCAGTCTGATCTGATGCTGACTTCACCAGGCCTTCGCAGTCATCCTCAAGGGAACCAACTGTGAAGACAAGTATACCATCTGGAACAACCAGATCCTCAGTGGCGGCTGCGTCACTGTCAAAGACGAACAGAGATGCTACAACAATGACCATCCAAATAATCTCAAGAGCCGATGTACCTCCGCCAAGGCAGACTCAGCCTTTATGTTTATCGACTTTGCGTTCTCTTTGGCGGTCATCGGGTGTTCATTTTTTCTCTCTGGACGAAGAGGAGTGGGTAGATCGAATGTGGTTTAAATGGGGTTCTTGATTTTGTATACATTTGTTTCCAGGAGAGTTTGTTGTGGTTTCTTTCAGCGTGGGATATATTGGATATTAAGATACTTAGTTGGGATGTCTATTACAAAAAGGAGTCGTTTTATGCAGTCTGGTTAGAACCACTATGTTACATTTAGAGCTCAAGTAAATTTTTCTATATTATTTTCAATTCTCCTTCTCCTTTCCATCTGCTCAGAGATGGACATTTCACTACCTTCTTTTATAGTTTCGTAGACAGTAGCTAATGATGACAGCGTCTTTCCAATGGATCCCTTTTTAGTATTCTCTTTCCTGCCATATCAATTCTCCGTTTGTTTTCACTATTTTTGTACTATTTAATTTGTATCTATCCTTCTCCGGCTGAGGTCTTTCTTCCTTCTACCTACCATCCTTTCTTCGCTTGAACTTTCTTTCTATATTTATCTTGGATCAAAACCATTCATTCATGGAGTAGCTCAACAAACTCGAAAGATCAAAGTAATTTCTGCCAGAATATCAGATTGTGATGTCGAGGAGGCGTTCCATTTTGCAAAGCCTAAAAGCGAATAGTAAGTTATTAAGTCCAACCTGCCAATCCATGTGCTGTAAGTATTTGTTCTTAGGATACTGAAGAAAACTTTCAGCTTGAAGTGGATCTAACTTGTATTCTGGCAACTGGCTATTATTAACTATGGAAGCTCACGGTTTGAGCCCAGATAAGATAGGCAGTCAGTCTATTATAGACCTATTATCAGAAAGATAAAGAGCCAGAAAGCTAGAGTTAACATGGTCAGAACATATCTAATTATCTAAGCAATTCTTCAAGTTTTATAAGATGGGAAAACAACTTGAAAAGTTTCGAGATTTATACTTCAGTGGCGGAGAGAAAGGGTTTCAATTTTCTCTGGCTAGGAGCCACTCGATCAAGCAATTAAGCTCAAACATTGAACAGGGCAAGAAAGAATATTTAGGACATTTAATTAGCGCATATATGTATTTATTGTGTTAAATGGAATATGACTATCGTGTTCTAGCGAGCCTTGGGGTAAATAGTCCAGTAAATTTTACTATGCAGCAGCTTTAATACAGTAAGCAGAACAGGAAAGAAGAAAAATAAGTAAATAATAGTGTGTTAATCTAAGTTTGCTTCTTTTCCTCCCCTACCTACTTCTACACTGCTAATTCTATTCGCGACAATAGTCATAACACGTGAAGTTCCTTTTTTGACAGTGGCGTTCTACGCAGAGCATAAGAATACTACCGGGCACATGATGACTTAAATAAGAAATGGTGATGGATACGGAAGAATAACCAGAATTTCGCAAGCCGACGTTTAGCACAGCAGGTCGGTCCAGTTCGGTATCTTCATCGTAAATAATAGGCGACACGGTCTGGAAGTCTTGGTAGTTTGCTCGGTTGGAACAAAGATATATAGGAATCATATCAATAGCGAGCAACGCAGAAAGACGCAGTGGACATTTACTAAGCCACCTCCTTCATATTAGTTAGTGTTTAGGCAACTGGGATAGAAGAATGTGTCTTACATCTTATGAAAGTCGGAAACTCATGCAAGGGGCAAGATGTATGACCCAACTTGTTGCCCTGATGTTGTACATTAGCATGTATCATCAATACCTTGCATAACACGCGCGCCTTAACTGATATTACATGCTCGGTTGAAGGGCTGTAAGGCACATTGATTTATATTGTTAATTAGATGTGTACCTCTAAATTGACCTACTAGTCAAATAGTTCAGTTTAGCTATGATCCATCCGCAAGATGACCCTTGTGAAAAATAAGTATAGAATCTATCCCTTGCGTTGTCTGCGCCTCTCAGTGTATTCAGATGTGGATAAGATTTTCCTATGATTGTAGCTGTGGTACAGTTGTAGGACGTCAGACATACAAAGCCACGTACACATTCTCGTCGGCAACCATAACTTCCTAAAAAGCGCGTCGAATACTTGATCGTCGCTGCCTTTGGATATAGTACCAGACAATTAGCTTCCATGCCTTTCCAACGTTACGCTAAGCAGGCCCAGGTGCAGTTGAATGAATATCCACGTAGCATCTAAGGAAGGCAACTAGGCAGTGTTAGCAGTGATGTATAGGGATGACGCGTATACAGACCCAATGCTTACGAATTCGGATGAAACTCAGGTATAAAGAGGGCTCTGAGATGCTTAATCCAAGACTCACCGACTCGATAAATTGCAATTCTCAGCATCACACTGGCTTCTCTTTCTAGCTATTCTGATCCATATTGAAACAGCAAAATGAAGGTGTCTGCACTTCTCTCTGCTATAGTCGCCGCTGGCCTAGTTTCAGCCGCACCTGTTGATTCCGGTACGTAAAACATCTACTCAGAAGCTATTTTACTGACTGGTTTTGCTCTTGAAAGGCAATCAAAATCTTTCTGTTCGCGACGTGATCCTCCCCGGTGGTATTCATGGGCTTCCGCCTCGCGATGCTACTGCGCCTGGCGGTATTCACATTCGGGATGACGCCCCGGAGGGAGGGCCCAGCAAAGCTAGTCATGGTGACGAAGACTACTGCGAGCAAGATGAGGATAAAGGAAAAGGCGACAGCCACCGAAATGATGGCCACGGAAATAGTGGTCATGGAAAGGGAAGCAATGGCACTGACTGGGCCATGGGGAACTATAAGAGAAGTCCAGTTCCTCAGGGCCAGGGGCAAGATGACCTACCCCATGGAAAGGATGACCTCCCTCATGGAAAAGATGACCTCCCTCATGGAAAAGATGACCTCCCTCATGGAAAAGATGACCTCCCTCATGGAAAGGAGGACCTCCCTCACGGGGAGAATGATTATGTTAGCGGCGAGGAGGTGAATCTTGGCCAGTAGAGCGTTATGCTAAATTCCAGCTAAATTATATGTTCGCCGAGATAGTAACTATTAAACGTTATGAGCAATACTGCCTAATTGAATAGCAGTGAAACCACAGAATTGTATATCCTGACCTTAGTGTTTTATCGATTGTGAAATTGAACATTATAAGGTGGGATTAGATTAAGTTGGTTGATTGACTTAATTAAACCAGCCACTCGTCCTAGGGGAATGATAGATGTATTCAGGCTTTTCGCGGTAGTAGGCTGCATGTAGTCCCCAAGTAACTTTTCAACATACACAGTTCAGACATAACCAAGTAATCAGAGCTGTCACCACAGGTATAGTGAACTCAACATTGTATACCAAACGCCGTTTCACAAGCACGGAGTGTTCTAGACAAAGTGGCAGGCACGCAGAATTTCCAATGTTCATATTCAAGCAGACAACACAAGACGGAGGTAACTTGAGGTAATAAGAGTTCTGGCGAAAAGCCACCCGAAGAGCCCTAATACCAGCTCTTAACCAACCAAAAAGCAGAGAGATGTCTAGAACACGCCAGCCAATCGAAGAGCACACGAAAGATCTGCAAGATTGGAGCAAAGCTACTTGCACAGATATTTCCTGCTTCAAAGTGTGAGTTACCAATAAATGCGAGGTCAATTGAAATCCGTACTAATGACAACTAGATTCACGGCATGCTTGTTCGTGGCTCCAACAGGCGGAGGGTATTTACTCTTCCTTTTCACTTCTTGACACACTCCCATAAACTCCTGTGAATAGGTTGTGCATGGCATATATGCATAGTATAGGCTGACTGGTAATATCATAGCATACTGTAGTAAAGGTCTCCCCTTCATCTTCCAATACGGTTCTTGTTTCGTGCCCATTCTTCAGCTGATTCTTCACTATCCAAATTATTAAGAGATACTGTCCAGTCTCTGTAAACTAAACGTCTGTCTACACCTACGGCTGAAAATCTGCTAACATCGATAATTCCAAATCTAAAATGGATACCGTTGGAAATATACACGACATTACAAAGGCAAGAGTTCACTTGGAGCCTATGGTAGTTTTTCTGCCGAACGGTATTATTCATGTTAAAAGATACTGAAAGGATCCTATCAAGGTGCTTCGTGATAGCTCAAGAGCCGAACTAACTAGAGAGCTACGGAGCTTTATTAAAATAAAGGTTGACTTTTTGACGATCCAAACATAGATGGTTCCACCAGTTAGAGTGATTTCGACATCATAAAATGGGGCAAGAAAAAAAAAAAAAAAAATGAATACGGTAAAAGGCAATGTCGAATTCATTTATCTAGAAGACAGCCGCCTTCCATGCTCTGAGATATCGTCGTGCATTTATCGGGGCATATGCTGTTTCTTTGCTGGGAGTCAAGAGAGCCACTACGATGTTGGAACGACGTGCTGTAGGGAGAAAATTCAAGCAACGTCTTGACGAACTTGGCAGGCACTGTATTCTCTCAAGGAACGACCCAAGTCTACGCAAAGTCGGCACAACTAAAACAACCGCTTACACTACAACTTGGCGAGGCCTAAGACTAAGTCTCCCAAGAAGACTGCCTCATCAAACGTACACACTTGACGTACTGTGAGAAAAAACGAACGTCCCCCCCCCCAAAACAAAATAAAAAGGTAAAATTATACAACAGCATGTAATTGTCGGTGCTCACCACTTCCAGCGTATTTATCCTTGCTGTTTTTGCCGCCGATGTTCCGCGCCTTCAGGTGATGGATTTAGGTGCGTGAATATTCTGTATCCGACTACCACAAGTCACTTTATGACAAGGGCATAAAGGAGCAGATAATTATTAGAGATACGCCCATATAAAGCAGTATTTCTCCTACCTTCGTTCTTCATCCTTCGTTAAATTCCAATCTAACTATTGCAATATGTCGGGTCCCGCAGCAAATCTTATATCTACAGTTAACCTTGGCGACTATGACAACAAAGAATTAAGAAGAGCATTACTTCGAAAACACAAGATGCTTATAAATGGCGACTTTAAAAACCTTGTTGTTCTTGTCAACTTCATCGGAGGTGTCTCGATCATCATATCAGCCTTGACACACCACACGTACTCTTTACGTAAAAGGGCATAGGGTAGGGACCAAAGAGGATGCATCTTATTAGTAGAAATGCTACCATTATTCTAAAACATATCGTCCGTTTAGTTGTACTAATCCACCCCAAAATCCGGGCGATCAAGTGGCTTAGACTCGACGCCAGGATTCTAGGTAAGCCTAGCGATGAGATCTTCAAGTCCCTGGTAGCAAAATTCGACGCAACATATATCAACAGTGAGAGGAACTTGCCATATTCTTCGTGGTCAGCATAGGGTGTGCACAATCACAGCTTTTCACTTTATTAGGAGAAGTTGTGACACTGGTCCCCTGCGGACAGGAGCAGTACTTCCAAGGGCAGGGCCCCATGACCACGCAGATTCGCGAGGGTCTCTCGGCCGAAGTAAAGTTCCAACATTATTGTCTGTTGCAATTGGAGGGTAAAAAATCGGAGTGCGAAGTGAAAGGGTGTGAGGAGGAAGGGTGTAAAAAAAAGGAAAAGGTAAAGACAGCGGAGGAATAGAAGATAGAGATGATGGAAACGAGAGGTTGAAGATCAATGGCTCAGCCATCGTTGTGTTGGATGCCCTTGAAATATTATTACATCACTTATTCCTGAGCGCTTGAGGTCACAAACAAAATCACTCTATCTTGAGAGTTGTTACCACTAATATCAACATCGTCTTGAGGAGTCTCATAGGTTGTTAGAATATTGTACTTAGCAGCTTACCCTCAGCCCACAATATATATATGATTCTCTAGAAAGATACTAATCTTCACAAGAGCATCATTCCAGTTGAAGGTGAAAATGATGGGGCGCGTGTGAGAAGGAAAGTGAGGAGTCGAGGTTAGCTGCGATGAGCTCACCAAGTCAGTTACACACTTACCTGGTGAATACGTAGGTTGTTACATAAATTCCATTAATGACTCCCGCGGGAAAAGATTAGTTTCAATGTAGTTAGACACATTAGTTACTATAAAGGCAAAAAACAAAAATAATAATTGAAAAATATAACATACAACAGCCGGGATTCGCTGGTGGTCACCCACCCAACTACTAACCGGCCGGCGTGTGGCTTGTGTGCGGTCAATACCCCGGTGGGTGCCTCTAAAGGTGCTCCCTGGTGCTCCCGACCGGGCCCTGCCGCGACTAGCGTGTGTGCGGTTTAGATGCCTGGTGCTCCCTGGTGCTCCCTGGCACTAGCACTCAGCTACTGGGGCGGTGCACGCTGATCGCCCTACTTCGAGTTCTCCTGCCCCGCTAGTCATGTATACGAAGCTGATCATTGGCCTAAAACCCGTCTGCTGAGACAGTCGGCGTCTGAAGCAGAAGCGTCTCTCCCCTGTAGCCTTTAGGCAGCAGGATTTCGACGACGCTGCCGGACGTACTACGAAGTAAGCAAGGTGAATACACGTGACCTTTATGGTCCTCGATCTCGAAATCCCAAGATTTGTGCCATTGTGGTCACTCATTTATCTAGATTACTTCGCTATACAGTACATGCATCAGGCCGTGAATCGCGCTATGAAAATCGACGCCCTGCTGGAGACTCTAAGGGACCTCGATGGGTCTCAGAATCTTGACGTTGACTGCAAGAAATTTGGACCCCAAGTTTTAGAGAAGCAGATAAACTGTACGCAAATACGAACTCCCCCCAGCAAAATAATCTCTCAGGGAGAGGAGCGTGGAGAACTGGTCGAGTCCGATACAACATGTCCAGATGTCCGGCCAAGGGTAACCCTCTCCCGTACTGGAAATGGAAATCGGAAACGAAGGGAATGGCGGTCAATATGTCGCAACCGTTTGTCACGACATATCGGTACGACCAAAAGTTGACTAAATGCAATGAATGCTGACAAATGTTTGGCAGGAGAAAGCCTAGGAATCCAGGTCAAGCCGTCTGAAGTACGTCTTAAAGCTGGTGACGAATACGCGCCGTATGCATGGCAAATCGATGATCCTTCAATAAAGCCGCTCTTTGACAAACAGATAAGTAAGCACTCTGTTGGTGCATATATAGCACTGTACCAATATGTTGGGCGTTCTTTCCGGGCAATCCATCCTCAAGATCTTATGAAGGCAGTGGAGCCGTCCAATAATTCTACCTGCCAAGATTCATGTCCAGGCCAATCTGTTGTCGAACATCAGTGCCGGGCTTTAGAACCAGCAGCCGCTCAGCAGCTACAAGACCTAGAGACGGACAGTACAAAGTTGCTGGAACGGTTAGAGCAGGCAAAAACAAGAGCCCTTAGCCGGACCTGGGCGGATACCGATTTCCAAACAGAGATGCTTCTATCAATCATTCGAGATGCACAGACAATTATTAGAACACATCAGCGCCTTCTTGCCGTGTAATGTCTAACCGGGTGTTATATACTTTCAACTTCATTTTCAGCCAACTCAATGATTATTTCCTTCACTGGCCATTCCACAGTCTCCGGCCTCGGCCATATCTTTCCTTAGAATTTATGCAGGATGCGGTCGGCATGATATCGATATCTGTTCCGTTGAAGTTTGTTAGGATTTGTCGGCTAGGCCATGCGTCCTCACCTTCAGATCCAGATAGCTCCTACAAATTTTTTTTTCCCATCAAATCTACATGTTGCTTAGATGACTTCCAAATACTCTATATTCTAGAGACAACTGCATTTGAGATGGTCTGCTCTACGCCTGAAGAGTGTGAAGCCCACAGTACCCATCCACTCACTAGTTTTCAAAAGTGGGGTGCTCACAAATATTGTTTACCTCTTACTATCGTTGTTGGGTGTTGCAATCCAATTATTAGTAGTGGTAGTGAGGGTAGTCCGCATGCTCCACCTCCTAATTAACATATAGGCCAAGGTGGGGGCACGGCGGATCCGATGGGCGTTAAACAATACAATAAGAGCATTGGGTGTTATGTTGAACAAAATTCACGAAGATGTCGGTCGGAAGGAAGGTGGGGGACGGAGAAAGTAATAATTTACTTAGAAATTGATGAAGGCTTCTAGGCGCTTCTTACGCAAATTTCAATTTCACATATTCATACCGTACGACCTGTTTCTGCCATACTATAACTCATCACAAGTTCAAGTCATCTAAGTAGTTCTGCTAAATACAGTGCACTCGCAATTTAATATTGGATAAAGGAAGCTGGTCGATATTGTACATATGTCTCTCATACAGAAACTAAACCCTGTAGCGCAACTCCACGGACTCCACCGATAATTGTTGAAAACATATTTTCAATTCCTAAAATTGGCGATGAGTTAACAAGAGTCAGACTCATTGCACCGAGATGAGGTGCAATCTAGTCATCTAATAGACAGTACCTAACAAATTTACCTAGCTACTCCGTAATCCCTACACATGCATTTTCCTTATCACGCGAGTTCCGTCAATTCGTCTCTATTCGAGTTTTGGACCACCCCCACTGTAGGCACATCCATCACCACGAGTTGCGAGAAAGGCGTTTCCGGGTGATACCGTCGTGGAATCTTACCATTTGACAATTACCCCCCATGAATGAAGGGTAATGCTATGCTACCACATGCATATCCCCTCTGCCAGTGCAGGAATCATGGTTACAATGCCCCAATCTGCACGCCCTGCTTGTATAGTACTTAACAAGGACGCCCAAACCCCGCTTCGTACTCTCCTATAATCCAATACCAAAATTGTTGATAGTTTAAGGCGCTAGAGAAATATCTCCGAAACAATGCAGATTAGCTTCCAGTCAAGCCTCCTGCTGGCTCTAACGGCCATTCCCTTAACGGATGTAACTTCCGCAGAGAAGATCCTCGGAGCTTATATCTTTGCTCGTCATGGTGATCGCACCCCCAAAGTGCTGGGAAACACTCAGCTCACCGACCTTGGCTATAGTGAGGTCTACCAGGCTGGTAGCTACTACCACAGTCGATACATTAACTCGACATCCTCGCAGCACATTGAGGGCATCAGTGATACAGTTGTCAATCTGAAACAGATCACCGCCACGGTGCCTTCAGATACGGTTCTGCAGAACTCAGGAATTGGTTTCCTGCAGGGTCTCTACCCGCCCGTTGGCAAAGCCGCTAACCAGACCCTGGCCAACAGAACAACTATTGAGACGCCCTTGGATGGCTACCAGCTCATACCCCTGAACCTCATCTCAAATGGAAGACACAGTGAAGATGACTCCTGGCTGCAGGATTCGACTGACTGCTTAAATGCTAAAGTCAGCAGTAACAACTATTACATCTCACCGCTGTATAACAACCTTCTGCATTCCACCAACGACTTTTACAACACCCTCTCAGACGCACTAAACGGCACATTCACTGAGTCAAATATAAGTTTCAGGAGCGCCTACACCATTTTCGACTATTTCAACTTCGCCAAGATCCACAACACAACTGACATCCTCACAAACGACCAACTGCACCGTCTCTTCCTCCTAGCCAACATTGAGCAATATAATCTAGCCTACAACTCATCTGACACAGTCCGCGCCATTGCAGGCTCGCAACTCGCTGGAGAAATACTTGAAGCTCTCAATGAAACGATTACTAGCCAAGGGCAAAAAAAATTGAATATTCAATTCGGCTCCTACGGAACATTTCTCTCGTACTTCGGGCTGGCCGAACTGCCGACAGCAAACGTTAACTTCACCGGAATCCCAGACTACGCTTCTTCCATGGCCTGGGAACTAGTCACCAACTCGACCACCGACAGATTCCCAGATGCGTCCGAGATCAACGTCCGTTTTATCTTCCACAACGGAACAGCCACCGGCTCAGGCCATCCTCGGGAGTACCCTCTGTACGGACAGACGAGCAACACTATTCCCTGGTCTATGTTCGCGGCAGAGACGAAGAAAATCGCTGTTATTTCTAACGAAGAGTGGTGTAAAGCATGCGGTAATAGCGATGGCAAGTGCGCGTCAGTTTCCTCTTCTAACTCGGGCTCAGGCTATGCAGGATCTGGCTCGAAGAGCAATGGTGGTATGTCCAGGCCTGTGGCAGGCGTTATTGGTGCTATGGTTGCGCTTGTGGTAATCTTTGGTCTGGAGGCGCTCTTCCTTCTTCTGGGTGGTTTCAGAATTACCAAGAAGTGCAATGCCCATGCTGAAGGTCATACTTCAGTCGTTACGGAGACCAAATCTACTGCCTAGAGCGATACTATTGTGGAGCAGGCTGCAGGTTCTAAGCTGAAAAACTGTGGACATAATTGGTGGGTGCCAGAGGCCGATCGTTCAGTTAAATATTGCTAGTAACTATTATGAACTTGATTATGATGCATCGTATGAAAAGTTCAATGAATTGCAACGGAAACAAAGCCTTCGTAGGTCAGTTTGGCAAATGCCTTGCTCGAGAGTGGCGAGAATTTGCGCGGGTGGATATTGTCTGTCTCTCCTAGATTCTCTGATACCAACAAAATGGGAGCAAATCTGCTCGCAGTTAATGAAATCTACTGCATGGCTGCGGTGTACCTACACTATAGTGCAGACATACTACCGGCACAGCCAAGAATAATATTAATATCCAAGTCACCTCTACTGGTTGGACTGGATGATGACCCTTAGCAATATAGAGATGCAATAGAGACTGAATATTCCTGTATAGCTAGGTTTACCCAGCAAGAAATCTGTTGCTTCTGCTCCTTGGCGGCTTCGTAGAGCTCGACAGGAAACCGGCAATAGCTTTGGAAATTAGAAACTCTGGATAACCTTAATTTCCAGCCATCTAGTTTCGGTAATTCGCAAGACTGGTGTGCGGTGTTATTATTATTATAACTAGTCAAGTTTATTATCTTTATGCCGAGGTTCTTCGGATATGAAAGACTGCAAGTCGTAGGTTGTAGCCTGGACATATTCCAATGCACGCCTGACGACCGTTCTACATCTTTGCCGCGCCCTACTCGTCTTGCTGAGTAGGGCTTTTCGGACCACCTTGGCCCTCATCAGTTTATTGGAGCTCGTTAAATGATGACACTCACTTAGTTTGTTGTTGCTCATGGGACTGCTGGCTGCAGCACCAATCCATAGACAGTCTACGGAATTATTATCTAAGAATTATTATTTCATCTAAACATACAGGTTAATTCTCTTGTATAATAAATGTCAACATTAACTAGGTTCGAATGCATTTGCAGAAACATGTGATCCGTACTACTGCTGCTCTTGTCGTAAAGCGCGTGAAATTATGCGTTTAAGCTCCCCGCAGGGCGTGCCTTCTCGATGTAGACTGGAGATCTAAATAAGGAGCTTCTCCTAAACTGCAAACCCGATCGCCAGCCCGGGCCTCGACATAGTCGTATGTAGCGCAATGCCAGGTGGACCTGTTATCCCAGATTGCCATGTCGTTTTTTTCCCATTTGAATCGAACTTGGGCGTCATGATTTTGGGTCACAAGCTACGAATGGTTAGTACCAAGGCCGCTCGCTGGGTGCGCTGAACAACTTACATTGAACAGATAACTGAGGAGCACATCTGACTCGTCTTTTGTAACGCCGTTGATGCGTTTGGTAAATCCTTTGTTTACGTATACAGACTTCCAACCCGTCACGGCTATTGCCCAGTTAGCGTCTTAGGGAAGGACAGGCAGAGACCTTTGGTAAAAGAGGAGAAAAGTAACATACGATTAGTTCTGATGACGGGGTGAGTTGCAGTCAGCTTCTCGCCGTAGTTCAGGGGCGACCCTCTGGCTCCCCTTCGCAATGGGTTACCCAATCTCCGCGCCTCATCATGGAAAAAGGTAGCGTCATGTGTGGCTGTCAACAATTCCAGGAATGCAGCCATTTCCGGCGATAGCCTATCATATATCTCGTAACCTGAAGCCCAGAGAGTGTCTCCTCCTGTCTGAGGGAGAGTGTGAATTTTGAGCATAGCGTAGTCAGATGGGACGAGCTCAAAACTAATGTCGGTATGCCACCCTACTGAAGAAAATCGGCTAGTGTCACTGAGCTGACGTGTGAGACCGCCTCCCCTCTTCTGCTTCTCGCTGCTGATGATGCTAATTTGATCCCCAAGCTCACTTCCCTCTTCCGTCAGAGGATGGACATGGAGACCTGATGACTCGGGCTGTCATTGAGTGGTCAGTCTAGGGCTCCATTAAATACAAGAGCTGAAGACTTGGGCAACTATGCCAAAAGGGAAATATGCAACCTACGCATCCTGCGAGAAGGGTTAGTTTCTCCCCAAATTCCCGCATTTGGTGTGGTGTCACATCTTGATTGCGCAAAAATATAACTCCCCGTTTTGAAACTAACAACGTCAGAATAAGTCTGCAAATAGAGGAATAAAGTGAGAAACCCAACATACTAGATACTGCCAAGTCCTTGATAATCTGGTCACTTTGCTTCGATTGCAGAATTTCTGCAACTTGAATTCCCTTATATTCTGTACCGATCACAGGGGTGAGGTCCTGATGAAAATATAGATCCAGACTCCCTGAGTATTCCAGAGGCTGTGTAATTCGTGGACGGGCTTGTTCATGGCCACCCCGAATAGTGGGGATATTATTCTCGGAAACCGTTGACATGGACATAGATTTACTGGCTAGAATATGGGACAACTGAAAAGAGTACCAGTTTGCTTTACAACCGTAGATTTAATATATCAGCAATGAGGGTTTGCGTCGTTTATATAGTTATCTTCATTAAATATATTCCACACCTTATTCCTATTCACGTTTTAAAACGATTCGACAGGCCTTTCCCCACCGCCACAACAACCCCGACAGAACAAATTAAAGAAAGGGAAAAACAAAAAAAAAAAAAAAAAATGCTGCCTTTCCAGATTCTAGCCAACATGGATATGGGTGACAGATGACGAGGAACCAGATGCCACGGACTCATCTATCATAGGCTCCCTATCCCCCTCTCAAAACCACTCCCTGCAATACGCCTATTTCGTGGGGCTCCTCATCAGATGCCAGCCAAAACCAACAGACGGTGCAGTCATCGGTGGGGTGTCGGCGAAATTTTCGGAGTTGCTTGGCTCCCCCATTCTGCGCCACATACTTACTAGCGCGTTCTCTCACACCCACAAATGAGCAGACACCAACCAGTACATCCTGGAATCTCAGGCTCTATTATCAGTGACCAGAAACAACTATTGTTAGCATTTCTCCGGGGTCACTCGCCTTGACCCCTTTGCCCCTGGAGTTGCCTCAAGAAGGTTCGTCTGTGCAAGTCGGTGGGTTGGATCTCCATTGCTACAAGGAAAAATTACATCATCTCTTGCATATATAGTGGATGGCTATTGTTACGGCAAGCAGACTCATCTGATCGAAATGAGGCACTAAAGTTGTTTCTCTCAGACTCTGTGGGATTACTGGCCAGATCGCTTCCAGATTCGTACTAGCCATATTTCTCGGTGATGATGTGCTCGGCGACCTCTTTGATGCAATGCAAGTCTCCTTTGGGATCTATGTTGGTGGTGGGCGCTGGTCGTAAGGAACTCCACAAATCTGTTTGGCTGAATTTCACCAGCGTCGCCTCCATCTATTTCGAATAGCTACAGAGGAGTGCCCGTGCTGATGCCATAGCTCCCATTACATATAATGTTTTTCCGTAGTGGTTGCCAGCGACCATTGCTCTTTCTAGCTGAACTCATATTACCTTTATCCTCCAACCTCTTGATATTCTACTGTACTAGTCCTAGAGCCAACGATGGGTGATATTGAACATGGTTGTAAGGAATCCATAACTCCCGAGGGCGACGAAGAAATCCAGTCATCTAAAGGGTTAGTTGCTGTCGGGCGGGAACACCTTGCTGGCGTTACACCTCCCCATGAGTCCTACGAGGGCTATCATCGATTCTACCCGACAGCTTCCTGGACAGCTAAGGAAGAAAGAAGGGTTGTTCTGAAGACAGACATAATGCTACTGACCTGTCTCTGCCTCATGGTATGCCTCTATCAAGCTTTTACAAGTCCGTGGGACGAGAACGGTTCTTATGTCTTGGAAGATATGTGCTGATCCAGACAGTTTTTCGGACTTCAACTAGACCGTGGAAATTTGTCTAATGCTTTGACGGACAATTTCCTCGACGACCTGGCTCTGACTACTGATGACTATAACAATGTGTGACTTACTTCTCCAGCGTTGGAATACATTGCTGATCGCGAATTTGCTCCAGGGCACGACGATACAACTGGTTTGCTTTCTAGCTGCAGAATTCCCCGTTCAGCTCTGCATCAAGCGTTTCGGCTTCAGACGGGTGTTGCCCACTCTGATGCTCGCCTGGAGTCTGGTATCTTGGACTCAGGCCTGGATGACTGGCCGTGCTTCATTCTACGTGACCAGGGCGTTGATTGGTGCCTTTGAGGGGGGATTTATCCCAGGCACCATCTTGTTTGCAACCTACTTCTATAAAACGAAGGAGCTCTCTATCCGACTGGCTTTTGTCTGGTCCACATTGAATGTGAGTTTGTGGGCCGTCACCCATTAATTCGAGGCTCGGCGGAGCCGATGGTGACACTTCTCCTTTGTTTCTTAGGTCGCCCGTATTATTTCAGCGCTTCTTGCTGCTGGAATTCTAGGAATGCGCGGTGTCCAAGGAAAACCCGGCTGGTTTTGGTTGTTCCTGATCGATGGGCTCATTACCTTCGTGATCGGCTTGATTGTACACATGCTTTTTATCTATCATATCCTCAGTCCCTAGCCCTAATGATCGAATGCAGGCCCTTTTCTATCTTCCCAGCTCCCCGACCAACACAAAGAGTGTCCTCTACCCTCGACCCTGGTACTCGGAACGTCAGGAGGTGATCATGATCAATGTATGCCTGCATCTACTGCTTGACACTTCTGAGGTAGAGCATCCACTAAGCTTTCCTAGCGCCTTCTCCGTGATGATCCCTCTAAAGGCCTCACCCATATCAACGAGCGCGCCACATTTCATGATGTCATCGAAGCCTGGAGCGATAAATCCATATGGGGACTGTACGTCATCGGCTTGGTCGCCTACATCCCCCAGAGCCCCGTCCAATCCTATCTCTCTCTTACCCTCAAAAGACTCGGATTTTCCACGTTCGATTCCAATATGCTCTGTATCCCGTCAGCTGCTCTCCAGGTTGTCCTCATGCTCGCCCTCTCCAAGAGTAGCGAGATCTTTGGCGAGCGCACATTCCATTGCCTGATTGGCGAATTTTGGTCTCTACCACTATTGGCGGCACTGCTAGGTTTACCAGATCATGACTACAGTTGGGCCCGCTTTGTGATTTCCACCTTGGTCTCGGGATATCCATATTTTCATCCGATCGTGTCGGCTTGGATTTCCGAGAACACGTTCGATGTCAAAAAGCGAGCTATCACGGCCGCAACGTACAATGTTATTGTACAGATTGGATCAATTATTTCCTCTCGTCGGTGCTCCTGGCGTTCCATTTCCCGACTTAATTGACCAAGCTTTTCTCATAACTAACACTCAACAGAAATTTACCGCAGCTACGATTCTCCGTACTACTACCAGGGAAACAAAGTTCTCATTTCCATCTGCGGTCTCACACTGGCTATCTTTATCGCTCAGCGCGAGTTTCTACGGTACCTCAATCATCAAAAGGAGAAGAAATGGCAGACGATATCTCCTGAGGAACGAGTCGCGTATCAGTCAGACCAGTCAGCACGCGAGAAGGAAGGTAATAAGCGACTGGATTTCCGCTTTAAATACTAATCCTAATGCTGAAGTTGGGAGGATTAATCTCATTGATATTATTTAATGTGAAGTGTGGACGACTGTCTACATTGTACTTGACTGGAAGGAACTCATCTAAAAAAGTGATAGATGAGGCCTTCGTGTCTGACTTGGCTAGGCAGAGGATATCCGTGCCATTTTGGCTGTATTTGTGGGTATTGAATTTATTTGTATAGGAGGCATCTCTCTAGGGTTTTTAAACCAGAAAACTCTCAATCATGGATGGATGGTCTGGCAAGTTGTGGCTCGTGGAAAGGTAATTCTGTAGTGGAAAGTGATTTCCAAGCGTATCAGACATAAAGTTACCGACCAGTATCTGTTGTGAGCTGGAAGGTAAAGAAGATGATAGAAAGGGGAGACTAAGCGGCTGATCTCCGGCGTCCAGGCATTCCCAAGGAGACTGTAGAGGGGCCTTGAGGTGGGAATCATACGTCTCTAGTGGGTGGTCTGGTTGCATTTGCAATGGTGCAACAGAGAAGCTGGAGGGTATGAGACCCTCCCCCTGTTGGAAATCATGATATCCGATCACCTGTTGGTGTCCCGCGTCATATATCTCGCTAGGGCCATTCAGCTGCTGTATATGTTCTAGTTCAGTTGCAGTCCCATCCCCTATTCTAATCTCCTTACCAGAGCCAGAGTACGAAGACTCTGTAGCCTCGTCCTGGACCAGTGTTATAGGATTCGATGAATGCTTAGCGGTCTCAGCTAGAAATTTACGTCCAATTTGTGCATGAGAGTCTTTTAGTGCTGGGTTTATTGTGAGGCCACTCATACATTGCGCATCCGCCATCTTCTTATACAATAGCTCGGCTAGTTCTCTGTTTCCGCCGCCCCTGAAGGTGGAGAGGATCGAGTACAGTCGCTCAAGGATATTACTGGGACGGCTGTCACCATCCCAAACAGGAGCTTGTGGTAATATCGCTAAGTGCATAATTGAGTCCGCAAGCGAGTTGGCAATCTCATACAGTTTTAACTCCTGTTGCCGAGTGTTAGTCGTATTCTTCGGAATCCTTCCCAAAAAACAAATTACCATGCCAAGTCCATGGGCTTCAATTGCTGTTCTCGGCAATTGGGATATCATATTCAGGAGTTCCTTTGCCACCAGCACAGGAAAGAATGGAGATGTAAGCCGATGTGACGAGAAGTTTGGTATATTTTTGTTTGATAAGATCCTCCACAAAATCACACGCATCCAGTGCCTAGTAACACATAAGTCGGCTTTCTGTACATCCGAAATATGTTCCAAAGTTAACCCATCCCGTAATTTGTTATGGAGTACGTCGAAAAGCTTCCTGTCCAGGACATTTCCTCTACCCGGAATAGAAGGCATTTCGAGCTGATCACTTTCAATGATATCGAACATCTTGGATTGTTCGAACAAGCGGAACAAATTGAGGAGCTTCAGAAATGCAGGAAGAACTAGGGGCTCACCACCCGCATCGAGTTCTGGTGTCGAGACGTTAGTCTTTAGAACCACGGGGAGCTTGTGAAGAATGCAGACACCACTGGTAATCACAAATTAGAGCTGTTTGTGTAGTGGTAGAAGAATGTACTAATTACCGCTCGGTGACAAACAGCAACCATAAGACACGGCAACGCATTTGCTGCTCAGCTTGAGGAAGGCCAGTATAGGAATTCGCTCGATGAAGAGACATCATCTGAGCTAAAGATATGGCTTCTCTCAAGTATAGTAAAGATTCACTTCCGCCTGGTTGTTGATTTTCGTAATATACGTGCAGAAAGAATGCAGTTAGTACAGTATTCAAGTTTAATTTTGACCGATAATTGCTACATCCCCGTACCCTCATACATTCAATCTGGAAAGTCTCAGCGGTTATCGGTTTATTGGAAAAGGAATTCTGTCTCAGCCTTAATTGAGCTGTTGTAGCGGCGGCCACTGCCGTTGCAAGCGCGTATGTTTCATGGTTCACCCCTTTACTATTCTGCTGCAAATTCCCCATCACATTCTTGACGTCGACAACGGGCCAGACGGGGTACAATCGCACATGGTAGGTATATAACGGGAAGGCAAATATATTTGGCGGTATCCAGATACTAGATAGCTACTGGTTAGAAATCTAGGATAATAAGGTGGAATTTAACCCAAAAAAAGGGAAATAAAGCAAACTAAAGACTACCCACTTTTCCGAACCTGTGGTGTTCAACTCCTTGGGCAGCGGAGATTCATTGTCACTTGAAGCTAAAGGTCGAGAAGACTGGCCTTCAATTCCACGCTGAGCCTGCTCAATAAGATACTTGGTCATCGGTCGCAGCCTTTGAGGCCCTCGAGCCTGTTGAACACGAATGTATGTGCATTTGATGTGTGCATTCGAGCAGGACTGGCACGGACAGCCACCACCACATCGAATCTTTCGAATCTTACATCCGTCACAGGCCTTTTTGGTGACACTTGCTCCTGAGGTCATTTTCATAGGTAGAAATACAACTGGGATATAATGCAATGACACAGTTAATTTGGCTCTATGAGCGACGGAGGATCAGTGGGAGGTTGAATTCAGCCTGCGGGGTTTGGGCGAATG
This sequence comes from Aspergillus tanneri, assembly GCF_003426965.1. Taxonomy (NCBI): domain Eukaryota; kingdom Fungi; phylum Ascomycota; class Eurotiomycetes; order Eurotiales; family Aspergillaceae; genus Aspergillus; species Aspergillus tanneri. Next base: position 3,366,126 of record NW_022984633.1, read on the forward strand.
GCAACAATTAATCTCGAATAGCTGCTTGGCGTGTTCAACTCGACTCGAGGAGGTCACGCACAGTTTCCCAAATCGCCCAGGTCCGGTATGTTTCTATAAAGGGGCCCGACCGAGCTCTCTTTCTTCTCTTCTCTCATTTCACTCTTAGCGCCAGATTGCGTCTTCCTCTCGGCGAGGCACGCCATGGACCCACTGGCCTAAACAAGTAGGGCTTTTATGTTATCTTGATTTACGTGACACTCTTGTCATTTGACAGATGATTTTAAATGACAATCACGTAAGCTTTTCGTGTAACTTTAGTTACAAGCAAAACCTTAATCAGTCAGAGCGCAGGGTCCTTGGCTTGACGATCTCTGTAAACAGAACTTACCTCCAATACACCTTGTGTTTCATTAAGCATGTATTTCTTCAGCTACCTACTTCACACTTATTGCAATTTAACGGAAGACACTGAATCAGGCCAATTTGTAACTTGAAATCTTACGCAATCCCAACCTCTATTTTATGTATTATCCAATGGGGCACTATCCATATAGCAAGAAACAATGATGAGACAGGGCCAACATCCCACAGCCTGTAGGTAGGATGAGAAATTTGAAATTATTCTCTTAGTTTAGAGAATGCCATATTGAAGATGATGATGCACATGCAGAGTATCTTAGGCAGTCGAGTAACTACTGGAAACCGTGGTGGAAGTAAGGAGCTTTTAGCCAATAATATGATGTGCTTGGTAAGTAATCATGCTCACGGTGATTGAACTTGCTGCTTTAACTTTAGTCTAATATACTGTCGACTAAAAAAAGGAGCCTCCGATATACATACCTAGACACTCTACCTGATATGATACGTTGTATTGAGCTAGGACGGTTCAATTTTTTCAGCTTTTTCCGTTATATTTAGACGTTTTTCTGATAGCGAACAAATTATCCACCCATGTCCTGTCAAAGTTGATCCAATACTAATCAAGTCTGGGCTCATGATCATCTTAACTTGAATATCTCCGGAAAAAGGGGCCAAGAAGACGGCTCAAGATCTAGCCTTGTAGGGCTGTGAGATCACCATTCAGTGGTTCCCAGGTCATCGGGGGATATTAGCGAATGGGGAGGCAGGTCAGGCAATTTGCAAGAAAGGCCTTCTACCCTACATTAGTCGAGCATGCAATGGGTCCGGTCAAAAACAGAGACAAAGATGGTTTATTGAAGGCTTTAGCCAGGCGACCACCCAGAGCCTAACAGAGCTATCAAGCTCAGAAAAGATTGAGCCCAGACCCAGTGGCAGCGGCAGCCTCAAAGCAGCCTGCCTGCTGGTACTACCGGTTAAAAGTAGGGCTTGCAGGTGTGGCCTTCCATCTTCTAAGAATAGGAGCCCAGGACTTGTCTACAAGTCAGAGCTGTCAGGCCCCATAGGAAACAACAGGACACCCTCTCTTGCGTTGCATACAATACTGCCTTCAAAGACGGTCGCTGTATAAGGCTCTAGAGAAAGCATGAGTACCCTTTCCACGATAGAAAGATGAGGTCCCAGAAAGCCGTATATTGAGAAACCGGAAGGCCACTAAGTCCTCACTAAAGTATATGCGGCTATCCAGGAGAAGCAGCTAGGAAGCAGAAACGTTCCTGAGACAACCCTAGGTGTCTAGAATTAGCGGAAGAGGCAGAACGTACGGGTGAGCGCTGATAGAGTGGCACCCTGTATGCCTAGGCGAGGCCGTCAATATTGAGGTTTCAGTTTCAGGCGAGGAAAAGGACTAGAGTGACCACCAAGGGATAGATGAGTCCCCTTAGGCCCCTGGGAATCACCTGGAGACAGTGGGTCCACTGTCCGGGAACATGTGTCTGCCATTGCTGAAAAACCTACCTACTTATCAGTTGTCAACGGCACTACTGCATTACTAAAAGATGCTATGACTCCAATTCATGCATGATACTGTATTTGGTTGACATTAGGATACCTGTAATGTAAGACGCTGTATGTAGACGTATCAGAATGGCAGCCAATAATATAATGTTCCAAGAATAAAGTTCTCCAACACAGGACCCTCCGAGTATTCCTCCGAGGCCACTGCCAGCCACCGCTTGAGCCCCCCACCACGCACATACCATATATGATTGGGTTTCTGGGATCCAGGAGATGCTCTTTGGATGGCGCTAAATCCATCCCGATGCTTCGACCAAGCATGAACTAACCAATGATATTTCAGCATGAATTTCACATTCAAACAGAGACCACGACGACTGCAGGAGCAAGACAGATAAATTGGTACCATGACCTCTATGTTAGACACGGTTGGACAATAGCCTGGCTAAGGTGAACGTTCCTGTGGACTGAGATTGTTCGAATTATCATTAATAACGGGTACTCTGCACAGGATGGCGTGGCCGAACAAGAACAGAGATATGCTCTATCGGCGCGTGGGCAATTCTGGCCTACATGTCTCTGTGATTGGGCTGGGAGGTTGGCTGACGTGAGCCGGTTTCCTAAATCCCCTGGGATGGCTGAACGATGTCTTCTAATCTCCTGACTTCTTAGATTCGGTGGCCACGTCGATAATAGTACGAATCCCACTAACCTTAAACAAATCTTCTGCAGTTGTGCTAATAACTAACAATAAATTCATCCAGCTGTCGCATTTGAATGCATGAAACAAGCCTATGACTGCGGAATCAACTTCTTCGATACAGCTGAAAGGTAAGATTACCGTCACACCGGGGATAACAGGATTCATTCATTTCACTCTAGCTACGCGGGCGGGCAGTCTGAAATCGTCATGGGGCAAGCCATCAAGCATTATAGGTGGAAACGAAGCGACCTCGTTATCAGCACTAAGGTTCGTTCTCCTGTACATTCTCACTCCACCATTCACCGGGAACTCTCGTAATAACATTACAGTAGCTCAACTGGGGTCTCGCTAACGGTGAAATCCTGATTAACAACCATGGTCTCTCACGCAAGCATATTATAGAAGGAACACGGGCCTCCCTGGAACGGCTACAGCTTGACTATATTGACATCATCTATGCCCATCGACCAGACAGACTGACACCAATGGAAGAGACCGTGAGAGCATTTAACTTTGTGATTGAACAAGGGTGGGCGTTCTACTGGGGCACCTCAGAGTGGAGTGCAGACGAAATCACCGAAGCATACGGGATAGCAAAGTCACTCGGTCTCGTTCCACCTATTGTAGAGCAGCCGCTGTACAATATGTTAGATCGTGAGAGGGTTGAAGGACAGTTTCAGCGACTCTACTCTCGATGCAGAGTTGGCTTGACGACCTTCTCCCCCTTGAAGATGGGTCTTCTTAGCGGCAAGTACAATGATGCAGCGACAATGCCTCCAGCAGGATCCCGCTTTGCTGAGAGCCGTGACCAATTTGCCAGCAGTGTCCGGGCAGACTGGGAGAATAAGCAGTGGGCAGGATATATTAAAAAGGTTGCTGGCCTGAAGGTAAAGTGACCGGTGTACCAGCTGCTTGGAACAAAAACTAACCCCATGACAGACGATGGCGGATAAGCTCGGAGTCAAACTGTCCCAATTGGCCCTGGCTTGGTGCCTGAAGAATGAGAACGTTTCCTCTATCATTTCAGGCGCTTCACGGCCCGAACAGGTTGTCGACAACGTGCAGAGTCTAAAATTGCTGCCGAAATTGACTCCGGAAATTATGGCCGAGATTGATGAGTACCTCCAGAATAAACCCATCCAGGATCCTTCTAGGCAGGATTGAAGGTCCTAGGAAGTATAGTTTTCAGAATTCATTTTCCATGAGGAACAGATGAATATAGTAAGATAATAGAGCAGGACATGAAGAAGCGGTTTGCATATTTGTATCCGACGGGGTTTTTAAAGGGGACGATATATTTGCCCCATCTTGGCTATGTGGCCTCCGGTCATGGACCGAATGCAATTGATCCAATTAAGCAAGCGTTATTGTACAAGAAGGATAATCGAAGAAGAGGAAGGAGAAGAGACTTCGTCAGAAGAAAGGGATTCGGAAAATCCAGCAGGCCGCGTGTACTGGCACACCAATCATGAAGCCTAGATGCTCTTTGATTATCTTATGGCCACCCAAGGCGTGAGATCTAATGAGTTAATAGTAGTTATAAGTAAGTTTGACTAATCCTATAGGAAAGGACCGGTCAGGGCCCAGTGAACTGCATGTGCGATTCGAAGTGTTACGGAAACACTATAATCCGCCCGAGTTGGCGGTGGAAGTATCTGACGATCCATTCATTCTACCCCTCAATCCTTTAGTTAGTAAACACCGCAATGTGAATATAGGGAACCGCTTAGTAGGCTCAATTGGTTGAGATACTGCGATTCGTGGTGTTTCCACCGAATGACATCTACTTCCTAGTTAGGCTAGTTGGCCTGTAGCTGATAGAATAGCTCCCTGCGCATCACTTCCCCTGAATTCCACAACACATAGTAGGAAGGGTCTTTTCGTTCTCATCGGGTCCCTCTTCCTAGCGCTAAAAGTAATTAAGTAATAAAGAGGAGCTTCATCAAAAACGGCTGTCTTCCTACGGTCTAAAGGAGCTCTTCATTGAGATTGGAGATGTTACTGATAAGGTTAAATCCATAATTTCTTCGGATGGTTCTAAGAAGTTCGGTCGGCGCTCTGAAGCCTACAAAAGATATGTATTCATATTCAGGTAACGCGGGAGAAATTAGGCGGAATAAGAAAATAGTTAGAAAGCAGTCAAAAAGTACGTAGCCCAATCGAAAGTTACAGAAAAATGAAATTCAGCAGATCAATACTGTGTACAGTAACCCGTCTGATTTCCCGCCCACCCCAGATTTATATCCGACGACTGGCGTCAGGTGCATAATTGTGGACTTGGGGTTTGACACTTCATCCGTCGAGAACTAGTCTCCACTCTTGGTGACCCCGCTCCCCCGCTCTGTGAGAAGCTCCCAGGAAGCCGAGAGGCCCGAGCAGAGGGATCTAATTGGCCAGTACATATCGTCATCGGGAATTCGGCATCAAAAGGATGCCGATCTACAGAGAAAAAAGCTCCCATGGAAGTTACATCTCGGGCTGAATTGATTTAGAATCAAGCTAAATTTCAATTACAGAATAGAGAGAATTCCAATAGCTTAATACGACAGGCAAAGTGGCAGCATGAAAAGATCTCATCGAACTCGACCGGTGACTCAAGATCTTTTAGAATACCCGCCTCCACAATTATTAAACCGTTCCTGTATACCCTGTCACCAGCGAAAGGTACGATGCGATCGAAAGACGCCATGTGCGAACTGTGAAAAGGCCGGCTGGGATTGTTTGTATCCAAACAAACACGGAAATATTATTCGCAAAGTTCAGTCGCTGCAGGATATTTCTGACCGCTTAGAACGAATTGAGTCCATCTTGCCAAACCTTCGCGATAGCCAGAATTGGAGAAAGGACCATGACCCTCTAGAAAAGAGTGCAGCATCAGCGTCCACCCGTAATTTGCAACCCCGGGAGGTTCTTTTGGAAGATGGAGGGAGGCTTCAATATGTGAACAACTCCAACATACTAGATCTCTTGCAAGATGTAACGAAAATACTACTCCTGCAGAAGTGGAGAACAGAAGGCTGATTCACATCCTACCTGCAGGAAATCAGCACGAGGCTACCTCCAGCTCCAGTTAACGAAAATAATACAGCCGCAACCATTTCCCCAAGTCTGAATATGAAACCGGACATTCTCCCTGTATTTTCGAAATGCTCGGTGAGGGTGTCACAGCTCTACCCAGAGCCGCAGCATGCCTTGAGATTGTGGGCAACTTATATGGAAAATGTTAACCCTGTTTTAAAGCTTCTACATACCCCAACAGCGCAATCAACCATCATCGGAACAATTCTGGATCCTCAAGCTTCTAACTCATCTAGCATGGCTCTGGCGTTCGCCGTGTTTTTTGCCGCCGTTACCAGTATGAATGATCGCGAAGCGAGAGAATCTTTGTTGGAAAACCGTCAACATCTTCTCAGACGATATTCAGCCGGGTTAAATCAGGCACTAGTGGATGGAGATTACCTCGGTAATCCAAAGGTTACTGAATTGCAAGCACTTACCATATTTGTGGTGAGCTAAGCCTGAAATCTGGTGTAAATGCATCGTCTAATTACTTTCCCGCAGACATGTTTACGTGCTCATGATACGAGTCGCGCTGTATGGGTGCTTATTGGTACCACCATTCGACTGGCACAATCAATTGGATTGCACCGTGATGGCATGCTGTTGAAACTCTGTCCATTCGAGACCGAAATCCGTGTGCGTTTGTGGTGGCATCTGTGTCTCTTGGACTCCCGATCGCCCGAGGACCATGGATTTGAGCTTACCCTTGACATATTCAATCAAGGCCCCCGACTTCCCCTCAATGTCAATGACAACCAGCTGTATCCAGACATGAAGGCTCTCCCAGAGGGATCTGAGGTGTGGACTGAGATGACGTTCTTTCTCGTGCAGATTGAGGCTGCAAAAATTTTACATCCAGTCCTGCGTACGAAACAAGATTCCGGGACGGATGCTCTCGGCGACTTGATGACAAAACGACAAATGATTGCAGATCATGTCCGCTTAATTGAAGACAGGTATCTTTCAAACGGTAATATGGACATTCCTTTGCATAGAGCAGCATTTTATCATTATCACACCGCATGCGAGAAGATGAGATTTATGCTACAGCTTCGGGAGGAGCTTTATCTACAACCGAACAAAATATCTGATAACCCGGACCATGTCGTCAGACAGTCTTTCACAATGGCGTATCGGGTCCTTGAGGGTAGTTATTTCCTGCTCACAAAAGATTGCTCCATGCATTTCACGTGGATATTCCATGTTTATACCCAGTGGTATGCACTTGCATACGTTCTGCGCTGCTTGTCTTTCTACCCCCGTTGTCGAGAAACAGACCTTGCCTGGGATCTGGTCAATAAGATCCTACGACTCATCGACAGCTTTGGAGATGGGTACTGGAATGGCTCATCAACGAGCGAAACCAACAGCATCTGGGCTTGTTTGGAGGCACTTCGCATGCAGGCAGTACAGAGAAGGGTGGGTACAGCTCCGGATTCGGGGGAATTAAATAGACAGTGTCTTAGCACACAAACCCATCCAGCTGAAGGGAAAGAGGCCTCAGAACTGCACCATGTCTCTACTCCAACAATTCCACCGGGCCCTGTAGCCAGACGCATACCTGACATTACTGTGGATCAAGACATGCAAAACTCCCTTGCGGGTCTGCAACCGGGGCCTTTTTACTTGGAGGATTGTCAAGTACCGGGGATGGCATTTTTGCAGGACTGGTCAGCTATAATAAATGGGAATTTAGACAGCATAGGTATAGTCTAAATTTGTTTGACGGTGAAAACTGAAGTGGATTGTGTGGTTCTGAGGGCGTAAAGCTGCCGTCGCTTCGCTTATTCTTTGGAAATTAATTTGATATATAAGAGTGTTGTAAATCAGAGGAAGATTGGGTGTTCCTGTTGTTATTCTCATGATTATTTCACGGTATATATGCAAGACAAGAATGAGATTTCCACTGAGCCTCGATTCACAATATGCATGATATATTATTCCTATGGTAACCTACAAAGTGGAATCAGTTTAGCTATATCCAAATGCTACTGTAAAAGGCCATTCTACAGTTGACGATGTGACTGTGGAATCTCTCCTGGGTAGTGTAAAGCCCCCACCCTCTGCTAGATCTGATAGTTTAGCTGCACGTTTATTATTAGAGTTAGTAGCGAGCGACATAGGCATACGATGATCTAGTCAGATGTGCGGAGAATATTGGTACTATCCCTTTCACTAGGTGGTGATGTTTATGTGAGTCTTGTCGTTCGGAAGATGGAAGAGATATTCTACCAGTGCAGCACTGCTTTCGAAGAATATTCCGACACTTGTTCCTGGTTAGCATTTGATATATATGCCAAGGTGAGCGCAAGGAGATGACTATCCCTAGGTAAGGGAGAGAATTATGCTCTGCATTGCTTGGGCATTACCTGTACCCCAGACTGATGTGTCCAGTTGTAGTCGCGAAATCGGATGCAGAGACAACAGTTTTGGGCAAAACGGTAGATATTAAGCGATCTTTGGATCTTTTCTTATTTTCCGGACTCAGCATTACTCAGAACTGTGTTGGAATAGATCGCACGGTGGACTCAACCTCCAAGTTTTCGGGCCCTTTCAATACCTAGTGCCGCTTGGCTGTTCATTTCTGTTTTCACCAGGCAGTAAGTGCCTTGGTGAAGTAGCAAATGCTCCGATAGTAATTTGATTGAGGGAAATACAAAACAAGAAAGTAAGGCAGTGGTATTCCAAAAGCATAAAAATATACGGATTATTTAGACAACTTCACCAGCACTTTCATAGCGTCACGTACCACCTCCCAGCGCACCGTCGCCAATTGCTGCGCCATAGCCATCACTAACGCCTTTGTCTCATACTTCCCACTTAGAGCCGTCAACTCACTCATACTCGAACACGTCGTCATAGTCACTATTAAGGATGACAGATCTATCGTGGTTTTATCCTTAACCTCATGGTCCATTCCCCTGTGGAACGCCCAACATGTCAAGGTGGCCAGGTACAAGCACCACGGGAAATGGAACGCATCCGTTTGTTCCCAGTCATGGAGACTCAGCACGGCGTCCTGCAACAAACTCGAGGCGTGCCTCGCAGCTACGGGCGCCGCTCCTCTCCCCCCATGTAGCCATCCTAGTACGTTTCTGCGTGATCTTTCTCTATCATATGAATTGACTGGTCTCCCCAGTATGTGCGTCGCCCCTGCAGTTATTTGCAGATCGAGCACCTCCACATTCAGCGATATATGTGCAGCATGGTATAACACATCACCAGCAGTTTTGGACCCCGTAAATTGGCGTTGATCAGCAGTCTGATTCAGCTTCATCGCGAGGCAGTCTGCATCGAAATCGACTTTCCAGAGATCATACGATCGGCACATTCGCGGTATCCAAGTCCCCATCTTTTCTGGAGTTTCTGAACGAAGGATGGTCTGGTCACGTCGTTTGAGATCGGCTGATACAGACATTAATCCGTGCAATATTACGATCCTCGCAATAGCGTTCAGATCGCGTGGTAGTGCTACCGAACCAGGAGTGATGTACCCCTTCAGCACAGAAAGAAAGGAATAGTCCGGTTCTCGCACCATATACTGGGCCCAGTCCTCAGGAGTTGAAGCCTGCCACACAGCAGAGCTACAGGGCAAGGAGGACCGGATCTCAAACGCCGACATGCACAGTGACTGAGAGAAAAGGGCTGCATGCTGCGTATCCCAAATAAAGCAGTACATAGCCAGTCGTTTGCGCTGTTCAGCGTCCATTGCCTGTCGCCAAGACTCAGATAGATCTCCTGGCCGCAAGGACAAAGTCCGCGTCGGTGTGCCGATAGTACAGCAATTACTGCGCCGGATAAGTTTGATTAGGACACAGTGGAAGAGCTGTGCTCGCTCACGCTGTTTATGGCCTGCGCGCATCTTGCCAAAACAGTCAATGAGGAGCATTGCTTGGAGAATCCACAGGTCCGGATGCGGGGAGAAGTCCGCATGGCAGAAAAGCTGATTCCGTAAAGCGTTATGGATGCCGACGGCAAGTTGATGAGCTTCCCAGCTGCTGTAGGTGGCTCCCATGGTCAGAATGGCGACAAGGAAGACTGTGTCGACAGTGTTGGCATCGAAGGTTGGCTGATGGATCAGCGGGTAGATGGTATTGAAGCGAGTGAAGAAAAGGTCACAATATCCTTGCAAGGCTGAAAGAGACAGTAAGGGTGAGTCAAGCGCTATAGGATGGCCATCAACACCAACAGGTTGTGCTTGAGCGACAAGGGTAAGAATACGAAGACGGGCGTCATCCTCTAGTCGCGGTAGAGGAGGTTGGGGGTTGGAGTCCAGAATGGCTGGGCGGTTCATCCATCCCGTGCCAACCAAATCTGGAACTGGGACTGCCATTGTGGGCGGAAGGTCCATGAGCTGGGAGCATCCTTCTTGTGTGCCACGCTCGACAAACGACGCTGCCTGGAGAAGCACCGATGAACCATCTCCGAAAAGTTGGCTAGACTCATGTGAAGCATCTCTAGGGCCGCGCTCGAGGGTGACTATATTATCAAAGGTAACCATCTCCGAGTCAAGGGGTGGGTCGAGCGGATTCAAGTCGTCATCGAGAGAACGCACGTCAAACAGCCAGTTGTAGTTGTGTGAAGCGGCGAACGGCATGTTGAAGTTGGTCGCTGATATTGGTTAAGATAGTCCCGTATATGCACAATGTAGGTAGTTGTAGCAGCACACCTGTATCCATACTAAAAGACTCCACAGTCCCATCTAACCCTAAACTCCAGGATCCATCGGCTGCATCGAACTGGCCGGGGACTGGTTCCACATAGGGCTCAAAGGGGCCACAGGGCATGATAGGCGCCAGCAGCGGATCGATCTCATCAATAGCTATAGAGGGCGGATCACTCGCTGAGCCAGGGGGGGATACCGGAGCACCATCAGGTAGATGGTCATCAAGCTCGATACCTACGTTGTCGCGATCTTGAGAAGGGACGGGAATAGATGACGAAGATACAGCCATCGCACTCTGACGACGCGACTGTCGTTTGGGGGAGCGAGTAATAATCGACCCATTGTCAGTGCGACGGGTTCGTTTCCTAGTCCCCAGGACTCCCAGTCCAGGGCCACCAGCCTCGTCATCCCGCTTTGCGTGGCGCATCATATGGCGATCTTTGCGGTCTCAGCATTTAAATCTATGGCAATTTTTATGAAACACATGGAAAAAGAAAGCAATCACCTAGCAAATCTGGACGATGAAAGTGTACCGAACACCGCTCACAGGTGTACCCTTTCTGGGAAGGGTCATGATTTAGGGCATGCCGGCGCAAATGCTCTGCACGCGTGAAGCTTTTGCCGCAGTTATGCCAGTAGCAAATATGGGCCTTCATGGGAAACTAACTCATCCTCTTTCAAAATATTCAAGTGTGGCTAGAGTTAAAGTGCGTGGTACTCGTCTCCATCCGGTGTCTTCCGAATAATAATTCTGCGCTTATCAGGGTGCAAATAATCCCAAACGGCCTTTTTAGGGTTTCCGCATAATGTCTTTCGATAGCGTTGTACCTTACGCTGTTGGCAGGATATAAATTACCGGAACAGTCTATTAACTGTATGGGAGGATGCTAAGCAATCTTAAGCAGTAACACAAGTCAAGTGAGTTAAAATCATTCTACGTTAAAATCATGCCCCATCTTAAGTTATAATGCTCTCCACTCTGCAATAGAAATTTGTTTAATGATAAAAATAATCCAGTCCCGTTTGTAACTGCCGTCGGACCTTTCCATCCGCAATGCAGCATCTTAGTTCCCGAATTCCCGAGTACGATACGTACCGGCCAATTAGACCCCTCCGCTCGGCGCCCTCGGCTCCGCCTACGAGCTGTTATCCCTCATGGATCATGTCTTAACAAGACTCCACACATGTAGACCTTATGCTAAAACTGGGTTTTGTCAATATCATCTATACAAGGATCATTTTTAAGACTATTTTGTATGTAGCTATTATCTTCTGTCACTGATTAAAACGAAAGGCTGAATCTGGAGCCTCTGTCAATTGAATAAGAAATTAGAGCATAAATTTGCGGACATGGTAGAATATTCCATAGAGATTTTACTAGAATGATGTAATAAAGCTCCTAGTCTTCTTTATATAAGAAAAAAAAAATACTTTGGCTGTTAAGCCTACTACAGGCCACTGCGAATTTTTCAATTGGTACGGAGTATTGGTATTAACCACACGGTGAGGTATTTCCTAAGGTTCGGAGAATAACGACTCCGTCGGTGGTGGATCCGGTTTGAACGGATAGATCGGAATAGTATAGTAATTCCAACACTATACCCAGAGTCTTAAATCTTCGGATGCAGACTAGGTTTACAGCGGTGCGTTGACAGGTAATTCGGTCAAGAAAAAGGGGGTGATACAAGGTTCAACAATGCCTCCCACTACCCATCGGACCAATGCCAGAAAATCCCAAAGTTTCCATATTAGGCGGGCATCGCCGACATTACTAAATATATCACTCGCAAATACAGAGGGCGTGGAAATGTCTTTTGAACAGACATCGTCAGGGTCAGGGCCCGTGGACCATCATCTAGAGCAACAAAGCACGAGTTTAAGCTCTTATCATAAAATAGGGACGGTAAGACCCCAGCATGCGCTTACCGTGGGTGGCAGCTCGAGCCCTTCCAGCCACGTCTCTAAAAGCACGCTCCCAGCATTTGGGGCTGGCAAGCCATATCCACCCCCCTTGCCAGAAAAAGAGGAATACGTTGTTGAATTCGACGGACCAGGAGATCCTCTCTATCCCCAGAATTGGGGTCGAGCCCGCAAGTGAGTCATTATAATTTGTCGAATTATATATCTCACTATTCGGGGAACTAACATTCCCCTGAAAGGCTTTTCGCTGCGACAATTTTAGCTTTCACGAGCATGACTTCCACATTCGATTCTTCCATATTCACCTCATCAACCCACCATGTAGCCGAAACCTTTCATATTGGCGTCGAAGTTGGAACGCTTTCCAGCTCACTCTACATTATTGGCTACGCATTTGGGCCCTTGATATGGGCACCTTTTTCCGAGCTTACTGGTCGCCGGATACCTGTTTTGATTGGCATGTTTGGCTTCGGAGTCTTCAACGTTGCCGTAGCGACATCCAAAGACTTACAAACCCTCCTGATATCACGATTTTTCTCGGGCATCTTTGGAAGCTGTCCGTTAACAGTTGTAGCCGCGATATTTTCTGATATATATGATGATCGCTCACGCGGCAGCGCAATAGCGGTTTACGCGAGCACTGTCTTCCTAGGGCCATTGTTAACGCCTTTGATTGGCGGTTTCATCGATTTATTCCTCGGTTGGCGTTGGACGGCCTACATTCCAGCCTTGATGGGATTTCTTTCATTCATCCTAAATGCCTTATTACTACGGGAATCCTACCCTCCGGTAGTCTTGACGTATAAAGCGAAGCAGCTACGTCGACTGACCCAAAATTGGGGAATCCACTCGAAGCAAGAAGAAATCGAAATTGATCTAAGAGAGCTAGTAACAAAAAACTTTTCCCGCCCCCTCAGATTGCTTATGACAGAACCGATGCTGCTGGCAGTAACGCTCTATCTAAGCTTTATATATGGGCTTCTATACTGCTTCCTCACGGCCTACACAGCCGTCTTTCAGGGAGTCTATCATATGGCACCAGGGGTCAGTGGCTTACCCTTTTTTGGCATGATTGTTGGTTTGCTTGTGGCAACAGCATATATTGTGCTTTCCAGCCCTGGGTACAACAGGAAACTGGCCCGGAACGATGGGATTCCTGTCCCTGAATGGCGCCTTCCACCAGTTATATTCGGCGGAGTCCTATTCGCTGGCGGATTGTTTTGGTTTGGATGGACCGGATTTAGTAATAAAATCCATTGGATTGTTCCGACTCTGAGCGGCTTATTTACTGGTTTCGGGCTCCTAACAATTTTCATTCAAATCTTCAACTACATTATCGATACGCACTCTGAAGAGTAAGTTGTAGCTTTCAATCCCAGCCACCCCTTCCTTCGTATTGTTTCCTGTAAGTTGACGGCCAACTCTGAGCATCCAGAGCAGCATCTGCAATCGCAGGAAACACTTTTGTTCGCTCGGTATTTGCAGCGAGCTTTCCACTCTTCTCTCGACAGATGTTTAATAATATGGGTATTCAATGGGCCTCCACGTTGTTAGGCTGCCTGGCTACCGCCTTCGTCCCTATTCCAATTTTGTTCTGGTTTTTTGGTGAGAATCTGAGAAAGAGAAACTCCATTGCGCCGGTATTGGAAACCATTATTCCATCTGTCCATCTGACGCACGGAAAAGACACACCAGACAGAAACTCAGGGAAGGAATGCTAGGAGATGCAAGAATAGAGCCAGGTATCAAGATTGACTTGTCTTCATCATACCAATTCAAGAAGTTGGAATGACCGCAACCACCTCCTTACGGTCCCTGAGCTCAAATTGACAACTGGAGTGGATAAGTCTCTAGAAGAGCATCATATACTAAACAATTCCAAATAAAATGAGACTGAAATCCTGTTTTCGAAACACATTCAAATTAGATTACTAATCAAGGCCGCTGTAGCTTGATTTGATGGGCAGAATTTGGGGCTTGGGAATGGGAGACTTAGCCAGCTCCTCTATTCCCTCTGGCAATATTTGATTCCTGTTACCTTCATTGCCAGCAAGGAAGAAAGGAATTATATGACCAAGTCAATACTCTTATATAGAGAAGATTGCTAGCCTTGCCAATTCAAAACCCCTAGATACCATTCCAGTAACTAGAGATGAGCTCCTTACATATACCAGGCAAGCCACGTGCCAAAGAATATATATATAGCAGAAGAAAATTGGTTCCATAATGTATGTGGTAGTTACCACACGACCATATATGGCCTTTACAGTATCCAAACTATCCTGTTTGCTTACCAATTCAAGCGCTGAAACCATACTGTACGTGTCCGTAACCGCAGAATAAGATATATCAGACCACTGCAGGACTAGGATGTACGAAGATGCCTTAAGCATCCTGATTTCCAACAAATATTACCATAATTGTCAACAAAGGGGTTCTGTCCAAGAATAAAAAAAACATAGGGAAGACTGTGGTGGGCTATCTATTGAGTTATTTAAATAGTGCTACATAACAGAAAAACGAGACTCTTAGCATTTTAATTCGGCCTTCTATATTCCTGGTATGGGACACTGCTCCGGCGGTGCCGATGCCCCTTGGAATATTGGAGCTGCTTATCTGGCCAAGGTCATGAAAAATATCCCTGCCGGTGTCCCCGGCTATAATGACCGCTATCATGACGCTATATTAGCCTTATTAGCGTGGACTGAAAACGGTACTGCCCCGGACTATCTGGTTGGTACAAAATTTGAAGACGATGACAGGTCTAGAGCGGTCGTGCGCCAGCGCCCCATCTGCCCCTACCCCCAGAGGGCCTCATACGTGAGTGGAGATGTGAACGTGGCCAGCAGCTGGACCTGCACTTCAAAGAACTAAGAAGCAGTTCTTTCCTCCACTTATTTCCTTGCCTTTCACTATCCGCTTTATTATTCTTTCTCATTCTTTGACATATAAGAGATCTTACTAAGCAGTCATCTTAATTCACGTCCCTGTTACTCAGCTATGCCCTTTGACGACGTGGAGTGATAACAGTAAGTAACTTTGGATTGCGTTAGCTTTCTTCCTTCTAAGGCTGGAAGTCCTCTTCCATGGTTTGGGCACTGGGGTGGCCTGAGGATATTATAGGTATACGATATTTAAACCGGACTTACTTGAATAGCATGTAAGCTTTACAGCTTGGTCTATAATCCGCCAATGGCAACTAAAAGGTTAAGTAGAAACTTAGTCTGTCGAGCCGCCATCAAAGGGAGGGGGTAGCTTGCTCAATCTGGAGGTTTGCACACAAGTTTTGTAATGTGTGAACATCACCGTTATTAAAGTTTCAACCCACATGGTAGTGCTATGAAAATTGACATTCGAAAGCTCGGACTAACAGTTGGCTGTCTCTAACTGCAAACTTTTATTTGGCACAAGACTATGTCGTGGGAAACAGGTGTATGTACTCTGACTATCAATTACAGCAGGGAAATATTGCTTGGGCCGTCAGATCGATGCCATTTGTAGCGGGCGCTTATAATCCTACATATCAGCCAGATAAAATAACTTGACGAAGACACATTTTCTGTTGGGTGTCGGAGACAAGGGGCCATAATACCGTCTTGGGAATCACATTGAAACATCGCCTCCTTAGCCAAGGCAGCTATCGATTGGGCAGTGGCGAACAATATCTTTAGCGGCAGATACTGTAGAATAGAGGGCACGCCACCCCCAGATGATAACCCCTTCGGGGTTATTGAGAGCCCAACTGCCATCATCGGGGCCAGATCGCCAATTTCAGGCCAAATGGTGAAGCCCCCCCCATTGACTCCATTGCCTGTGGTCATCAAGCTGTTATTCCACTTGTATGGTAGATATATTGCGACGTGGGAGTAGGACGAATTCCTAGTTGGAATTTGGAAGCCAGCCGCGTAGGCCTTCGGGAAGGGAAGTGGCATTGCTAGCTGCCCATTCATCGCCAAAGTACCATTCTCGGAGATATAGGCAGAATAGCTCAAAGTAGCATTACTAGGGACAAGGCCAGAAAAGATGTCAGGGCGACATTCGTAAGCTTTTGTTCCGATGGCTAGTGCAGAAGCAGTGAAAAATGTAGATTTCATTTTCAGTTACAGAAATCGAAGGTGGATTAGAACTGAAGGTTCTCAGAGCTTTCAACTATGAGACGGGAAGGGACGATAGTGACCTTAACGAGATCAGACCAGGAAGGATCGATGATATGAATAGAGATATTTGTAACTCAGAGTGGTTAAACGACTGCAACAATATAAGGTTTAAAGTGGCGTTTGAAGGCCCAATGGATGTGGGCCCAGAGTCGCATGTGGCTTTACCAGATTACGCTTAAGTTTATCTTTCGTGCCAACAAAATGTCGGTATCTTTTTGCCATTTTGCCAAGATTCACCGAGCGGAATTTACACAAGTTCAGAATCTTATAGTGGCTACAAAACAATTCATATTGTTACGTTACATTTAATGTAAGATGCTGTATATTTAGATACATGACTAGACAAATAAAGGGTGCCAAGATGACAGTAATAATAACGCTACCAGCAGCTCCAACACAAAGTGACGACTTCGAGCCCGTGGGCTTGGCATTCGGCACTTGGGTTTCTCCAAGAGGTTCTTTTACCATAAGCTTGGCAAAATAATAGGGAGTAATGTTTGCTGCTATCTTAGCCGAGGCGACTCGGCATAGAGATGACGCTATCTACCGATATTTAGGGGCTGTAGATCGTCACCCTAGAGAGACCAAGCCGCACCACAATCAGAGGTATACGGAGTTATACGGAGTATGCTCCGGAACTAATACGAAGCGATCCTTAGGCGGTTAGGACTATCCCCAAGCTTGAGCTTTGCTCGAGGGCCTGTTTTGATATTGCATTTATCTTTCATCCTGACCGCACTACAGCTGAATTAGGGCTAGACCCATAATACTGTATGTAACCTTATCTTACCTGCTTAGGTGACCCACAGCAACTCATCTCAATACAACTATGTACAGAGTATGTGACAGTTTATTCAACAAGCTTGACAAACGTGGGTCACATGTTGATCAGCGCAAGGAAATTGCATGAACTATTCCTTGGCAGCGTTAGGGCAGACCTGGAGATATTTTTCGTTGCCTCCCTATATATGTAGAGAGAAACAGATTATAAGCTCCTCACAAGGGAAGCAGGGCTGTGAGGGGGGGAACAAAAATGGAAGACTTGACCGCTACCAAAAGAAAGAAAACATGCGGAACTTGACCGATAAACTTTCAGAGGATCTAACGGTCTCTAGTGTCGGTCAACTCCAAATCTGGATCGTGTGTATCGTACCCCATGGGGCTAAGCTTCAAATCAAACCCAACCATCTACACGCAAGGAAATCAAGTCTGAGTTGGTAGCAGATTTGTGGATCAGCCAATCATTATGCAACCCAATTCTAGGCAGACTTTCGAATACGAATAACACATCTATGGTAATTTTCGAATACGAACGAGGAAAATTCTTATTCGATTCTCTCCCTATATAAAGCGGATAATGGCCCTCAATCACGATACCTTACTCAGGAGACATTCCATCCATCTCCAAGCTGACAACTTTGTGTAGATGTGGCCCTTTCTCAACGTTGAATTGCGTACGCAGCCCTACAAAAGACACTATGGGTTCCGGTGTATTTCCAACAATTCTGATGGCACTTTTGGGTCTTGTCCGGGGAACTCTGGTTTCGAGTGCATCGGCTTGTACTGCAGGTACATTCGTATCTTTGAGTCTGAGCAACATTGAAATCACTTCCTTCAATGTTACGGCCGCATACAAGTACTCAGCCAGCGCCAACAGCTTCGATGGTACGGGCGGTGTCGGCGTGATATCGGCATCGACCGGCACGACAGCATCCACAGTGGACATTTGCCTAATCGCAATGACATACACACACCCAGGCCAGAACGATGTTATCAACACGTACATCGGGCTTCCGCTCGATGCTAGCGACTGGAACTCGCGCTTTTTGATGGAAGGTGGTGGAGGCTGGTTGGCTGGAGGCGAGAGCGAGATTTTATCACCCGTTTTGTCTGGGTATTCTTCCTCCTCCACTGACGGGGGACATAACACCAGCAGCTTGGCGACAGATTGGGGATTGACAAGTGAAGGGAATACCAATTGGCCTACACTGTGGGACTTTGCAAGCGTGGCTATAGTTGAGGCTGCAGTACTGGGTAAGATGGCAACGGAAATCTATTTTGGCTCGGCGCCCAAGTATTCGTATTGGAATGGCTGTTCCACTGGTGGTCGCCAAGGGCATATGATGGCACAGCAACACCCGGAACTGTTTGATGGGATGGTGAGCGGTGCCCCAGCTATCAACTGGGACAAGTTCATTCCATCTCAGTTTTGGGGTCCTTTTATGGCCCAACTGCTTGGTAAGGATTATTGCTTCGTGTGAGCACATCGAGGCTCTCTGTCCTAATCGGTTTGTAGATGTACAACCCCCTTCGTGTGTTCTCGATGCGTTCACAGATGCGGCTATTGGAGCATGTGATCTCCTCGACGGTGTGAAAGATGGTCTCATCGCCTACCCAGGCCAGTGCTTTTTTCAAGCCTCCT
Source organism: Aspergillus tanneri (assembly GCF_003426965.1). NCBI lineage: Eukaryota > Fungi > Ascomycota > Eurotiomycetes > Eurotiales > Aspergillaceae > Aspergillus > Aspergillus tanneri. Next base: position 3,384,911 of record NW_022984633.1, read on the forward strand.
CCCTAGTCGGCCAAATGGTCAACTGCAGCAACCCAGACGAAAATACGACCATCACAACGGAGATGGCACAGCTTGTTGCAGCTATGTGGGAAGGACCACGATCCACTGAAGGCCATTTTGAATGGTATGGCTTTGACCATGACTCCGATCTCACGGCAATTCTCAACACTACATGTACCTCAGTCCACAACTGCACAATGACACCCTTTGGTATAGCTGATGACTGGGTCAAAGTGTTTCTGGCGAGGAACTCCACCTTCAACACCGAGACCCTCACACATCCAGACTATGACCGTCTCTTCCGGCAGTCGATGGACCAATACGCCTCTGTCATTGGAACAGAAAACCCAGACCTGACTAACATGAAGCTGGCGGGGACCAAGATGATCGCTTGGCACGGCATGCAAGATCAGCTGATTCCGACCAATGGCAGCGTAGATTACTACCAGCGCGTGATGGAGTTTGACACCGATGCTGAAAGCTACTATCGTTTTTTCCTGGCGCCTGGGGTGAAACATTGCGGTGGCGGAGATGGTTTTGATCCCAGTGATACAGTCTTTGGTACCTTGCGGGCTTGGGTTGAGAATGGGACAGTGCCGGACAGCCTGGAGGCTACTGCTAAAGCGGTGGGAGATTCTAAAAAGTCAGCCACTCGTACTGCATACCTTTGCCCGTATCCCAAGGTCTTCACCTACACTGGGGGAAATCCTAACCAGCCATCATCATTTAGTTGTATCTGATATGTAGGTAGAACTGCCAGAAAGATTCTGGAGAGAACGTATACTCGCTATCTACGATAATTTCTATATGGCCTGAAGCAGGCCCCTTATATCCAATACTAGTATATTCGGTGTGATCCGTGGTAGATAGGACATCGGCGACTGTGTGTCGAGGTGCGCGCTTGTTGCAATAAGTGCACCTGGATGACAGCCTCCCGGATGTCAATTACCAGTACGGTTGTCCATTCCTCTTTGGTGGCTTGTCCGTGCCCAACCTGACGACGCTATAGAGTTTGTCTACGAGGCTTCGAAGATGTCAACCAAAGCAGATACAAAAGCAGGAACTTCCACTAGCATTTTCGATACCCGGTTGGGAATGGCATCTGGCCCTGGAATCTTGTCTGGAGGTGCACGGATGATTGCCTTGCGTACTTCTATTTCGGTAATCGGTGGGAATTCAATCTGTCGTTCGAGTAGCTGGGGACGTAGGGATGTTTCTTTGGTGACCGGCAGATCAAGTGTTTGAGCTTTTCCATAATATTAGAGATCTGCTGGATGTGTTACGGAAACACTATAATCCGACTTGGCGGTGCGGAGTATCTGACGACCGATTCAACGTTGCCCTGAATCCTTTTAGTAGAACACCTCAATGAGAATATAGAGAACCGCTTAGTAGGCTCAGTTGGTTGAGACACTGCGATTCCTGGTGTTTCCACTGAATGACATCTACTTCCTAATTAGGCTAGTTGGCCTGTAGCTGATAGAATAGCTCCTTGCGCATCACTTCCCCTGAATCCCACAACAGGATGTGACGGCCTGAGTGCAGACCTGCATATTTGGTCATTACAGGCAGCCGTACCGCTCATCGGCCTATTAACTGATACGCGCCTGACTTGTTTTCCTCCATGTTTGATATTCTCGTTGCAGCTACCTAGTATATTCAATAATAGAGAAGAGATTGGATTGCTAGACAGAGCCATGACACCAGATGGGTGTTCTTGAAGGAAGACCTCTCATGGTACCTCTGGTTTTTGCTCCATTGTCTCCACAGGGCCATTCCTACTTCGTAGCGTGGGAATGAGACCCCCTCGAGAGTCCTGTTTCGTGCCCATTTGGCCACCTATGAAAGCCCCCGTAGGCCACACCCAATAGCGCCTCTGAACCACATGCGGTGGACTTGCCTCATGGCTTTGGCTCGAGCTTTTCCTTTTCTGTTGCGTGCCTTCATGTATTCGTCCCATTCCTCTATGGCGTGTGCTTTTCAGGTAGTCCCGGTACAAGTGTCTCGTCGTCTTGATGGCTTCGTAGCATTCCAAAGTGAGAGACTGGTTGGCCCACTCATGGCGTCGTGCCCATAGTATAGAGTGGGCCATCGCCTTTTAGAGTCTTGATAAGGTAATCCATGGCGTTGTCGATGCCACTTGGCGTTGTGAGGGTCCAGGTGGCCCAGACTTGGTAGAGTAGTGGCCACAAATTGCTTGTGAGCCTCCATGGCGTTCCATTTGATGCGTCGCTTTAGCTTTGACGACGGCGTTTGTATGCCGATTAGCGTGCGTATGGAAAAGTGGTCAGGGTCGTAGCATTTTAGTTCCAGCTCGCCTGCGACAAGTAGCTCTGACAGAGTCTGCGAGCCCCAGACAAGGTCGATTGTGCTTCAACTGTTCTGCTTCTCCCAGGTGGTGACACCTGGTTCCAGCCCAAGACCTGAGAACTTTAGGTCAGTTATTTCAAGAAGTTCGTCGGCTGCAGCGTCTGGCTTAACGTATCACCGCCAGAATGGGATGGCAGTGGCCGAGCAGTTGACGACGGTTCGGTGGGAGGTTACATGTGATGGAATGAAATTTCTCGTCAAATTATCTACATAACCAGTGTTTGGACATATCTATGTATGAAAGTGAACTGAATGTCATTATACATCTATGTACCGTAGAATGGGTAGTCAATATATCCCTTCTCCGGTGGATCCGCCCCGTAAAATGTAGACCGATCATACGGGTTCAATGGTAAGTCTTTCATCGCTCTTCGAGGCAAATCTGGGTTTGAGATAAACAGCCGGCCGAACGCGACCGCATCTGCCCCATCGCTTGTCAATTTCGGGCCCGCATTCTGTAGATTGAAGTTGCCTGCTGCTAAGAATGCTACATCTCCTTTCTTCAGCACAGGTCGGAAGATATCCAGAGACGGCTTGTCTGTGGCCAACGAATCGAGCTTGGCCCGTTCATCTAGCACCTCGTCGAAACGAGGCTCAATCATGTGCACATATGCTGGCCGGGACTCCTTCGGTAGAGCGGTAATATGGCTGCATAATGCTAGCCAGTGCACATTTGGGTTAGAGTCGCGCGTGTCCTGGAAGTAGTTGAATGGAGACAGACGGATTCCCACGCGGTCGGCTCCGATGGCCGCACTGACCGCTTGGAGTACTTCGAGTATAATTCTAGATCGCTTATCTATGGATCCTCCATATTCGTCCGTACGATTGTTCACGTTATCGTGCAGGAATTGGTCGAGTAGATAGCCATTTGCACCTATCAATGATTAGGACTTGACTATCGAGAGCCTACTTTTTGCTAACCGTGGATCTCGACTCCATCAAACCCCGCTTCAATCGCCCTTTTTGATGCCGTGGCATATTCTTGCACCGTTTCCTGAATCTCTTCGACTGTCATAGGTCGAGGTGGTGAAGTGGCGTACTCAATGCCATCGAGCGCTTTGCCACTGATGGGAATATCACTGGCACTAAGAGGTTGCTTTCCTTCAATAAATGAAGGCACGGTGGCACGGCCGACATGCCACAGTTGACAAAAAATATATCCATGTTTAGCATGTACTGCATCGGTGACCTTCTTCCAACCAGCAACTTGCGAAGAAGTAAAGATTCCAGGAACTCCTGGGTATCCGGCGGCCTGAGCAGTTAGCAGTATTAAGAAAGATAAGCATTCGGGCACTTAACTTGTCTACTAATAGGAGTTGCCTCTGTTAGCATCAGACCGCCTCGAGATGCGCGCTGAGAGTAGTATTCGATATTAAGGCTATTAGGGACAAACACGCCGTCAGATTCTTTGGTTGATCGCATACGAGTGCAGGGAGCGTGAACGATCCGATGCTCGAGGGACAGAGCACCAAGACGAAGAGGCTCAAAGAGCGGACCGGTAGTAGAAGAGATGGAACCCATTGTTACTTTAGAGATAGTAATTTGTGCTGCGAAAGGACTGGTGACCTTGCACAGTTATATACCCCAAATCTAGGAGCCGGTGAGTGGGATGAAATGTGAATATGCTAGATTACCCACCCTCGCATTTCAACTGAACACCCTGTACATTTCCCCCACTCTTGGACATGGGCACGCACTACGCTTTATCAATTCTGGTGATTGATTCATATCCACTGCTTCATCCAACCTACATCTCAAATCTAGGTAATGTGGAGTTGCCTCCATGTAGAGGGATAAACTGACAAAGCCTAACGTGGTCAATTTTTGTACGCTAAGCCTATACCAAGTGTTCCGATATTCCAAGTTTAAACTAATTCCGTAACGGGTGCTCAACCTACAAGATAAAGGAAAAGTAGTCCTCTATCCACTGCGTGGCCTGCTCGCCCTCTTCTGCATTCCAGTCATGCAATGCCCCCACGTATCCGTCGGGTCTTACGATTGCTACACCCGATTTTTCACTTGCCAGAAATCCCCACCACTGGGAAATACATCCCGGGGTGCTGATATCGTCAAGATACAGCGTCCATCTACTTTGCCGAAGTATTTGGGGCAAATCGGTAATCTCAAAGTCTGCTCTGGGCGATCGTGTCACCATCGCATACGTAAGGACATCTGAAACAGTAACATATCGCTGTAGCTGTTGAAACACATCTGATGGCGCCTCCTTCCGGGGACAATTCTGATAGGATTGACCAACATGGCCTAGAGATGCAATGCGAGCCAGACGCTCGCATACAGTCGTCAAGAAAGGCATCGTATGTCGAATATTTGGAACAAAGAAATAGAGCTTGAATTGACCGAGGAGTGGTATATCCAATTGAATATCAACCGGGTTCGCGTCAATATACCGAGTAACCTTCGCTGGTAACTGCAACATGCCCGGTCGCAGCTGGCTTAGATATGGGCGCAAATTCTGTGTTAATATACTTGGGGAATACTCTGTTCCGAGCCCTGAGATAAACCGGATGTTGTCCTCGAAGTTCTTAGCCAGGGCAATATCACCCACCGAGAATGCTTTGCAGTGTTCTGTATCGAAATTAATAAGATCGTAGGCAATTTTCTGGCGCTCTGCTGCGTAGGTGGAGAGCAATGATGGATGAGCCAGGCCACGAATGACGAGATTCAGCTTCCAAGCCAGATTGAAGCTGTCGTGCATGCTGGTGTTGGCTCCTTGGGCAGCCAGCGCAGAATGGCAATGGCCGGCCTAGTCCATCAATATAAGCCCGCTGTAATCAAAGTGGAAAACTTACATCACCTGCAATAAAGATCCTCATGTCCGGATCCATAAATTGCCTCGCTACTCGCTGCCCTACAACATAATTTCCGAACCACTCCACTGTTCTCCACTTAAGGCTGTACGGGTGCATCGCTGCTCTTGCGCGCTGCATAACATATTCCGTTGTCACCATGGATTTATCTACCTTTTCACTATCCGTAGGGCTTAACTCGACATACAGCCGTGTCATGTTGCGCTCGCGTGGAATCCAGAGAATTGATCCGACCGTGTGAGAGCGGACAATAACCTTGCTCCACAGATCGGGGAAGTCGGTATCAATGACACCTATTTCTTAGTGGATGCCTCTTCTTTTCCAACAGAGAAAACCCACCATCTAACACTGCCCACGACTCATTGGTTATGTCACCTTCGAGATAGGCATCTGGGATAAAGTTTCGAACTTTGGACCGAGCTCCATCGCATCCTATCAAGTAGTCGGTTCGTATCTTCTTAATCTGCTTGGTAGATAGGTCCTCATAGGAGACATTCAAATGGTGTGTTCCAGTTGTGCGCATGCAGGATAAAAATCGGCTGTTTCGCTGGACTGAGACACCTCTAGATTCCATGTCATCTATCATTACCTCCTCGAGCATTCCCTGGTGAACTAAAAGAATGTATGGATCGGATGCGCCCACTAGGTTGTCCGGATAATGCGTCTGGCGAGCAGTTCGTCGGAGTGGCTCATCAGGGTTCGATTTCTGCAAGCGTCAGTTGTAGCCCTCAGGTTGTAATAGTGGTATGTACCCAAAATACGATGTCGTATACACGCGCGGCATTCTTTACTAGTGAATCTGCCAGTCGAAGCTGTCTAAGCGTTTCAATAGTCTTGGGTTGCAGGCCGTCCGCTTTGCCAGTGGATGTCTTATCAGCTCGATTATCAATGATAGTTACGTCGATGCCGAATCGGACAAGGTTGCATCTAGATTGTCATGAGCGATTGAATCAATTTCAGGAGATAAACAGTTAGCTTAGGCTCACGCGAGCATCAAACCTGACGGTCCTGCACCCACCACTAGGACGGTAGTACAGCCGCTGACGGCAGAGCTGGCTCTGTCTCCTTCCTGATCTCCACCGGGGGTCATCTTAAGCTACATGCAATATGTTTGAACCATGAATATATTTTTTATTGGTATGTGCTACACGTGGATAGTAATTATAGACCATTGTCTTCCCCACACAATACGGGAATATCGCTAGACCCCCACTCTTGTTAACCTTATCACCATCGCGTGACTCCCCCATCCACGATGATATCTTGCCCGGTCATATACACACTCGCATCGCTAGCCAGAAACACGCATGCTCCCATGATGTCCTTCGGCTCCGCGATTCTACCATTCATTGTGGCGGACTTCCATTCCTCCACAAGGTGGGGAAACTTTAAATCTATCAGCTTGTCTCACAAGTGGGGGTCTCAAAAACACAACATACTGTGGCTGTCATTTCGGTCTGCACGTATCCCGGAGAGATGGAATTCACTCGAATACCCTAATAAAATTAGAATCGAAGCAATCAAGTACCCGATATCGAATACGCACATGTACAGCTAGCTCTTTGGCAATGGCGGGACACATGGATCGAACAGCCCCTTTGGTACCACAATACGCACTACATAGCTGGCTGCGCACTGCGATGTGGCTTGCCATACTAGCCACTAGCACAATGCTACCGTGCTTTGTGCCGTTTGCGATCATCTGCTGGGCTGCCAGCTGGGCCGTAAAATATAGCCCCATCACATTGACAGACAGTAGATCCATGTGGTCCTTGTACGTAAACTCCAGGAACGGGACATGGCGATTAACGCCGGCACATGGAACACAGATATCTAGTGCATCATTGTAATCTGTTCGAAATTTTGCAAATCCGTCTTTCAGAGATTTTTCGGAAGATACATCAACCCTAGAATGGTCAAGCAAGGAAGCAACAATGCACCTACTATACGTACTGGTAATATGCCGTCCGAACACCGCAATCTTTTGTGATCGCATGAAAAGCTTCATCGGGATCAGCCTTGTCGAAAATCGCTACATTTGCGCCAGCCTCAGCCAGGCCCCGAGCAAATGCCAACCCGCATCCTCTAGCACCACCAGTCACCAGGGCGGTTCGTCCGTGAAGAGAAAACTAACACATTAGTCTAGCCGGCACTGGAAGACAAGTACGTACTGTGCTCATTATAGAGGATGTTGGATATTGTATTATGGAGGTATCTTGGAACTGTGACCTGGTTGTGTCGTCCCCGATCTGTGACCCTCCTCTATATCACAGCTATTATCTTACAGTATCATGATAAAATATCTGGAACCGTACTGCGGGGCAGTCTGAGTAAACCCCCATTCTTGGCCTCATGTCACATACTCGTTACATGGGTGAGAAATTTTGATAGTAGGACAGTCACGATAAATGACTCGCAGTATATCCACCTGGTCACGCATGCTATACCTTGGAGAAGGCGTTGTTCATGATAATAACATGGCTGCCACTATTTCCATCAAGAAGCAGCAAAATCGAACAGAGTCTTGCAAGATGCAGATTCTCGTCGTCGGCGCTGGTCTCGCTGGCCTGGGATCGGCTATTAGCTGTTCTCTCGCCGGCCATGAGGTCCACGTTCTCGAAGCTGCCCAAGAAATCCGAGAAGTCGGCGCGGGGATCCAAGTCCTTCCGAATAGTTCTCGCGTGCTGCAACACTGGGGACTCGAAGAAGCCTTGCAACCACACATGACGTCCCCTCGCGTATGTAACTTTTTGGGGTGGAAAGGAAACTTTATATCCTCGCTGGATTTTCATGAGTCGGAGAAGCAATTCCCGGGCACTTGGTACCGCGACTTTCATCGAGCAGATCTGCAGCGGTGTCTCGTGGACAGGGCAGTGGAGCTGGGTGTACGCCTTACCTGCAATACTCGGATCGAAGATATTACTGTCCATGCGGACGGGGTGACAGTGACGGCCACTGCTGCAGATGGCAGACAATGGAGCGCGGATTTAGTGATTGGGGCGGATGGAGTATTTGGGAACCTGACGGAGGGGCTCTTAGGTCGAAGTAACCCTCCGGTCAAGACTGGTGACCTGGCATATCGTCTTCTACTGTCAGCGGAGGAGATGCGCAGAGATCCTGAGCTGGTGGCTTTTGTGGAGGATCCGCAAGTGAATTACTGGTTAGGGCCAGATGCTCATGCTGGTATGCCAGCCTCCGTTGGGCGCGAAATGCAAAACTAATTCATATAGTTAATTACGTACTTCGAACAAAGAACATGTTCAACATGGTACTGCTAGTACCAGATGACATCCCGGAAGGATCCCTGGCAACTACTATCGAAGGAAATGTTGAAGAGATGTGTGCTTTATTTAAAGGATGGGACCCACGGTAGGCTCTGGTTCTTCTCATATAATCTATGTATCTGACGAGCGTAGAATCCAAAAACTCCTAAAGCTCTGCAAATCAGTCCAGAAATGGCGTCTCTGTATCCGATTTGGTGACCACCACTGGACTCACCCATCGGGGGCCTGGGTCATGTTGGGCGATGCGGTGCATGCCACTCTGCCATATCTGGCATCTGGGTATGTTTGTCCTCAAGTATGCATCTTATTAGCTAATTAGATGCAGTGCTGGAATGTCCTTTGAAGACGGTGCTGTTCTCGGTGAATGTCTGTCTCGCCTTCCCAACAGTCCAGACATCGCCAAACACTCCCCTGATTTTTTGGATGCAAAACGGCATGCTCTGGCTGTGTTTGAGAAATGTCGCAAGGAGCGGACTCGAATGGTGGTTGATCGAGGGAACGTACAACAGCATTTGTACCACCTCCACGATGGACCCGAGCAGCAAGAAAGAGATCGAAATATGCAGATGGCCCCTACACCAGAGGGCGAGGCCCTCGCTTGGAGAGATCCCAGTTTGGCGCCGAAATTACTGGGATATGATCATATTGCTGATGTAGGCTCTTTCTAAACTATGTATTATTAGTACTACCCATCTAACATTTTCAGGTTGATACGCACTGGGGTTTACAAGAGGATGATGCGGTTGAATCCCGGCTATAGATTGAAATTGAGTTCTAATGGGTATAATTGAATATTGTTCCTTTCATCAATATACAACCCGATGCCGAAAGCTGTAGCTATTCCAGTAACTATCCTCTCTGTGCACGGCCATAATAACTTATCGAGTAGAACCTCCACCCCTACCCTTGATAATAGCTGCGATGCTTATGAGATTGCCCGCTTAAAAATGGAACATTGTTGATATACAGAGGTCGCAAAGGTGAATTTATCGAATGACTTTGGTTATAGTCCTTAAAGTGATAGTAGCATCCTCGTGTACTTTGTTCCTATGGTATGAAAGGAATACTAGAGGGCGTGTACATAGCCGGCCGAACATCTTAGGCAACAGTAACAAAGAAGTTTGTCTCGCCCTCCTTCCTCTCCACTCTACTCTTCCTCACTAACTCGTCACCGACAGCCAGTCTCAACCTCTCCACCGTCGCTGGACTGTCCAGCACCAGCGGCTCAACAATTCGATTGTCCTCTCTAGCACTGCGTAGCGCATCCCTTAACGCGAAAAGCACCGTAGACCCGAGGAACAGTGGCGGCTCGCCAATTCCCTTGCTGCTTTGAATCGACCGGAGATGTTTCCAAGACACACCCTCCAGCAAACTCACATTGAATTCCTGTGGGATATCACTGAAACCAGGGATCTTGTAACTACCTGGGCCTCGTGTCGCCAATTGTCCACTGCTTGTCCAAAGACTTTCTTCCATGGTGAATAGACCCTGTCCTTGGACAAAAGCGCCCTCAATTTGTCCGTAGTCGATCGCTGGGTTAATGGATCGGCCTACATCCATCTTGATGTCTGTCCGGAGGACAGTATGGTCTCCTGTTAGGAGGTCTAGCTCGACCTCCGTGCAGGCGACGCCCTGTGTGAAGTAGTAGTACATTGGTTTCACGGTGTCCGGGTCGTAGTTACCCCATTGATGCCCTATTTTAGGCATCTTCCAGAACCCACTAGCGGAGAGGTTAACTCGATCATGGTAGGCGGTATGTGCGAGCTGGGACATAGGTGCATCTGCCCCAAGTTTCTCCCGGTATGGTTGTAGCCGCTTGTTGAGCTGGTCGCAAGCGTTTTTGACCGCCATCCCATTGAGATCGCTTCCAGATGATGCGGCAGTCGGCGATGCGTTAGCACTTTGGTACGAAGAGGTGTCCTGTGTATGGATGCTATCCACAGGAACACTAAGCTCTTGGGCTGCGATCTGCACCATCTTCGTGTACAGGCCCTGACCCATCTCCGTGCCGCCGTGACTGAGGAGCACTGATCCGTCCGTGTAGATCCTGACCGACGCAGTGGCCTGGTTGAGATGTAATGCTGTGGCGAACGAGATACCAAACTTAGTAGGTATAAGACAGATGCCGCGCTTGCGCCACTTGTGCTCAGCATTAAACTTGGTTATAGCTACACGGCGCTCGTCATACCTAGCCTCCTGGCGGACCTGCTCCAGGAGCAGTGGGATATGCCAGTCCTCGTCAAGCCGCTGGAGGAAAGGGGTTAACTGGCCCTCTTGGTAGAGATTGCGCCGCCGGAGTTCATCGACAGGAATATTTAATCCCTCGGCAATGGCATACATATAGCTCTCGGCGATAAACATCGACTGGGGCCCACCGAATCCTCGAAAGGCAGTATTACTGTGTGTATTGGTTTTGCACACCCAAGCCCGGATATGCACGTTGGGAATATGGTAGCAATTATCCAGATGTGTGCAACAGCGGTCCATGACTGCCCCGCTCATGTCCAAGCTGTAGCCAGCATTGTTGTAGCAGTCCGCGTCGAGGGCTACAAGGTGGCCATCGTTCATAACACCTATCTTCCATCGACACTGGATAGGATGGCGTTGGCCGCTTGTCATCATATCCTCGTTGCGGTTAAGCATGGCTCGCATTGGTCGCCGCTCTTTCTTTGCAGCTATAGCAAGCAGACAGGCAAGCTGCACGCTGCGCGACTCCTTGCCGCCAAAAGCACCACCCATGCGTTTGACCCTGGCATTGATACGGTTTGCGGGAACACCGGTGACTTGGCTTACAAATTCTTGGGTTTCCATTCTAATATGCATTATTATTCCAGTTACGTGTGTCCCGCTGTCGAGATAAGGGAATAGGATAATACACTTACGTGTTTTGAGTCGAAGACCAGACATCCATTGTTCCATCTTCAGTATGCGGGACTACAAGGGCCGCGTTTGTTTCAAGATAAAAGTGTTCCTGGCCACCTATTCGCGTTGTGCCCGTGAAGACACGGTCACATTGGGTGAAGATATCTGCCATCTTCTCTGGCTGGACACCCTTGCGTAATTCCTTGCCGTGATTGAAGAAACTCTTCGCTTCAATGGCCTCGTCTATGGTCAGGATAGCAGGCAGTTCCTTGTAGAGCACTTCCACAGCCTGCGCTGCAGCCTGCGCTTGGATCGCGGTTTCTGCATATACTAACCCGATCGGCTGGCCATGGGAATGGACCTCGTCGGTAGCGAAGAATGGCTCGTCGTGCACGACAGACCCCCAAAGGTTCTTCTCAACCGGGATACTAGTATGGTCGATGTATCCAACCGCCAAACCCGGTGCCAGGGCCGGCGTCCAATCCACCGAAACTATTTTCGCATGTGCACGCTCAGACAGTACCATGGCCCCGAACAGCTCACGGTGCTGCGCCGGCATATCGTCCACATACTCGGCTTCCCCGGTGGCGTGTTTCAAGCCAGACCGATGGGGGATCTGCTTTCCTACAACGCGCTGTTCATGTGGGTTGTAGTTGTCCCTGGTACCGTGTGAGATCTTTCGGTGAATCTCAGTCGTATCCATAGCTACAGCGTTGAGCTTGAACTCAGCAATAACTTCGTTCCAGAACCGGAAGAAAAGAGATAGTGCCAAAGCCCGACGATACGTTGCCATTCCGCCGGGAACGTTGAAGGGCAATATAAAATCTTCTAGTAGATTATCGAGAGCCTTATCAAGGACATCCTGCACACCCCATTCCTTTCCCTTTAGTACAGTTTGTGTCTTACATGCCAGAACAGTGGTAGGCGCCATGCCACCGTATGCGAGGGCGACCTCCTTCACCCTGTTATTGTTGTCAAGACGGACACGGAAGCCAGCCGTCACAATAGCGATATCATCATCCTTTCGCTTAGCCTGTTTATAAGATTTAGTAACCTCCCGCACTCCCAGCGGAGGCAGGGGAATCCGGATCTGTGTGATAATGCCACCAGCTGGAAGAGCCGTCTTGCGATACCCAAGGAACATAGAGTCCATGGATAGAGAGTGCAACCCCTGGATGTTTTGGCAGATGACGGTTGCATTGATGGCCATGAGTACCGGGTTCATATCAGATATAGGTGACGCTGTTGCAATATTTCCGGCCAGGGAAGCGGCGTTTCGGATCTGACGCCCGGCAAAGTACCGTAGGGTTTTTGCTGTTGCAGACAGGGCGGAACCTCTTTTGCTAAGCCTGGGGATTAGGCGATGACACTCAGTCTCAATATCGCTGAGGGAAACATTGCCACCGATAAGAAGCTCAGTTATGATGCCGTTCGTCTCAACAGGGGTGAGCTGTGTCAACTCTTCAATGTCGCCAACAAATACAGACACAGCCACCTCGGTCCCCTTGAACCGGATGTCGACTTGAACTTCGCTAGCTCCACCAACCAGTGTAGCAGACGGACACAGGGACAGGATGTCCAGAGTCTGCTTCAGCGTGACAGGTCGGAACCATGCCTTGTTCTCGTCACCGTAGTAAAGGAGCTGTGATGTGCACTTGGATAGTCTAGGTGGATATATAAGCTCCGTCCGAGGTGAGTACGGAATCAAGTCGAACTGTGGTATAAATATGCTCTTTCCCTCTTCATAACTAAGACTTGTTTGGGAACTGCCCTTATCCTCCTGTGAACTAGACGAACACCTCGAGCCGGATGTATCCCGACAACAACCATCAGGACGACCGCACGATCCTGGAGGAGATGCTGACTCCGCTGAGTCTACCGAGTTTGCTTCATCTTTCTCTCCTTTGAGATGGATCGAGGTGGGAATGACTGACATTTGTGCCTGTAAATCAGTTTGTATAAATGTTTTCGCCGCCTGCAAGATAGATTTGTACCCTGTACACCTGCACAGGTTACCATCCAGATGGCCCTTCATTTCAATTTCCTCCTCGCATAGATGGAACTCTCCAGTAGATGGGTCATATGCGTTCCGGATGAGGGCATAAAGCGACATTACAATTCCAGGAGTACAGAAGCCGCACCTGTCTGTCTATTAACATCCTCCCTCTTAGTGTTGCATCAGGTGAACGGGTAGGGATACATACTGTGACCCATGCATCTTCCACAATCTCTCCTGCAGTGGGTGTGGATGATCAATATTTCCAATGCCCTCGATGGTAATTACATGTTTCCCGACCACTAAGACAATCACAGTGTTAGTCTCGTTTCTTATGACCTATCTTCTTGTAGTTAGAGGAGAACCCTACCCCCAATAAGTGGATACAAACACGCATTAACAGCCAAATGCCTCACCCTGCAGGATGATCGATCTCTACTCTGTAAGACGACCGTACAAGCCCCGCATCCACCCTCACCACAGCCCAGTTTCGTTCCTTTCAGACCATGCTGTGATCGGATGAAGTCCAATAGCGTCCAATGGGGATTAGGGTGATAGAGGACGATTTTAGTGCCATTTAGGTAAAACAATAGAGAGCTAGTCGGGTTTGTTGATTCGATAAAAGATTGCAAAGATTCCGGTACTGTCATGATAGCCTAAATATTATTAATTCCAGACTGTTGAGAGGATTCAAAGAGAGGGGGATGATAATAAGACTGGGGATATTTGTAGTCATTGAAACAGTATGATATTTATTCGGTAAGATGCCAAATGCAAGACAGATAGAGTTATGCGAGGTCGAAAGACAAGAGTGGGGAATGTGACAAAGAGTGGGGGTTGTTGCCTCTACTTTCATCTTGAAGAAGCATATTCTTGTACTGTATATCCCACATGTCAGCGTACCGAAGATGAACATCAATCTGTACCCTAATTTTTATTTATGTGGTGAAACGGTAGTGCTTGGTTTCAACCATTGCGCCAACTGGCCAAAAAGGCACAATGCTTGGTCGAACACCAAGCTGCTACATATGCTCATACCGTGACAGTTTACGTAAACTGGAACAGATGAAACCGGACATGGCCAAGGACAATTGTGCTACAGTTACAGCACCAGCAAAGACAACTAAGCCTCATGGGCTTCGTCTCTATCATTGACTTCCTCTTCAAACCCCTCCTGTTAGGCTCCTTAACCTGGAGCCTCGTGTCGCTCAGGCCCCTAGAGGTGCATGCGGAGCTCCAAGGAATTTGAGGGAAGTTCCGTTACCGATGATCTGAGAATGTAATATCGCACCCAGCGGGCATCTTCCATAAGTCTGATGGTTACTGAAGTTAGTATTCGAAAGTCTGCCAAGACTTAACGTCGGTCACCGCCCAACGCCCGCCACCAACCAACGCCCCGCTCCGAAGCCAGCGAACGAGGCAACAAATGAAGCTATTCAACCATGTACAACTTATATTTTGAAGAGATTTTTTGGTGTATTGTTCTTGAGCTTCTAAAGTATTTATATACAAATTTTAAGCGTCACGGAACGTGGGGGAGGCGTATTTGCCTGCCGCGACGACTTTGCGGTACAGAGGCCTCAGGGGACTCTTCAGGCGCTATAGAAGTAATATCTATAGTATTTTAACCAGTATTTGTTGTGGATTGCTTCTTTTGACCTCGCTTTGGTGTTCTGAAGCCGTTTTGAAGCTACCGAGCTGCCTCTTTATTAACTTGTTCTGCCTCCTTTTAACGCTTCTTTTCCTTTGCCTGGCACTCGCGAAGAACTTTATCAGCAGCTCGCTTTTCCTTTCTTTCTTGAAGTAATCGCTGTTTCTCTTTTTTGCCTGCTGTCGACGAAGCCTATCTTGCTCTTTTGAAGCTTTTGCGAGCTTTACTTCTCGGTCTTTCGCTGCATGAAACTCGCGCGCTTGCTGTATTTTCTTAGGCGAGTAAAAAATCGCACCACCGCTGTCTGGCTCTTGTAGTTAAAATACCAGAGGCTTAGCACGTTGCCGCTTCATTTTCTTATTAGATAAAGCTGTTCTGAGGCCAGTATTCTCTAGTCTTAGCAGAGCATTTTCTGTGGCAAGCTGGTGTATTGTAGAAGAAAGCTTTTTTGCACTTTCATCATAGTAATTAACAACAGCAGCTCTGATCATTTGCTGGATAAAACGCCAGTTATCACATTAACAACTGACTTGGAGGAGAGATAAGAACTACTAGATGTTGGCTTGTCTCCGGGCGAGGAAACGTTGCAGAACTGCTTAGGATTAAATGGCATATACCAGTACTTCTAAGCAGATTGAATTTTTTGGTGTCAAAGCCTTTTGCCATGCTGGCCAAAACATTCTAAAATCCCGCTTTGTAATACTGCAGAGGCCTTGAGATTGATGCAGAAATTGCTCCAGTTCGTCTGAATAGGCTTTAGCAGCGGAGAGAAGATACTGACATCAAGCGGCTGCAGAGAATGCTTGAATGAGCGGATAAGTATTGTATTAATCCTATTTGCTTCACAGAAATCAAAACTTATTGTGACGTGGGATCCGTGGCCATCAAGAAATAAAAGTCTCCAGCTCCGTTTGCCTTTGGCTTCGTTTCTCGGTCAAAAACAGTAGTAAGCCATTGATATGAGCTCATCATTCGTCCATCCAGATTCTGAAGAGGCAAAGAAGCAATTATGAAGCTTTTCATCAAAATTTTGAAGCCAGGAATCTTGTATTTTGCCGGAGGATGCTTGATAGATCAGACCGGGCGCTATTGCTGTTCCGTCGGCGCAAATACATGCAATTGTTGTTATCCATTCTCGATTACCATCTTGCAAGCGTTGTAGAGAGCTGTCCCTCTCATATTTTGCTTTCGAAAAGATCCTGCGGCCTTTAGGTAGCATTCCGATGAGAAATCCCTTCTCGTCCATGTTGTAGATGTTCTGCGGTTCTATATTGTATTCGTCCATTTTAGCAGCTGCGTAATTAAAGTATAAAGAGTATTAATATGCTGAATCTGCCCGTTTTCTTGATTGATCGATTGCTCCGGTATATCGCGAGATAATATCATTTTGATGGCGCTTCAAGAAGCGCGCTGGCCACTGCTTTCCTGGCTTTTTTCCACAGATTTCTTTAGCAAAATTCCGAAGCATCTCATGCGTAGGATACAGGCCTCTCTGCGACTGCTTATTTATATACTTTATAAGCATTTTGGACTGCGCGTTGTTGAGTAATTGCTGGCTTTCGTCCCTGACATCTCTTGGCACCTGTTTTCCTTGATGGCGCCTCGCAAGCGTGGATCGATCAACACCAAATTGTTTCGCAATTTTAGTATATGAAAATGATTCTCCTGGCTCCAATAAAGCGATTGCTTCCAGCGCTTCATCAATCGGAGCCATATTGACTGAGATATGTGGTGTTGAAGTTGCTGAGTTGAACAGTCGGTGAGCAAAATGCGGGGCGTTGGTTGGTGGCGGGCGTTGGGCGGTGACAGACGTTACTGGTCCAATCAACTTCGCCTCGGCTTTTAATTGTATCCCAAACTTAGCATGAAATATATTCTTGTACAAGATGTGTAACCCTTTCCATAGTCTATTTTCAGGTAGTTAATGTAAGAGCATTTTCATGTTTTTATGATACGTGAGAAATCTGCCGAATTGATTTAATTCAACTGTCTGGGCTTTATATGGTTAGTGTATGCAATATATATATATATATATATCGACAACTACCTACGCTTGAGACCTGTTATAATTTTCGAATAATAACAAATCCGATATTTGCATTGACCCCCTACTGCAGAAGTGGGGGCCAGGCGGTGCGACAGTAGTGGTATTTCTTAATGCACGCCGTTGGAACCTTGGTGATAAGGACTGTATTCAGACAGCCTCTGACTCCGCAGAACCATGATGGGCAGTGCGGTAGAGATCAAATACTGTATGTACGTAACACGTCAGATTGCTACAACCATACATACTCCGTAGATAATACAACCTGGCACATGATGTTTGGCCATCCCGCCCTGTTATTTAGCCCCTCCCTCTTGGCTATCCGTAGTTTGGGCTGCGATATGGAAAATTACTATTTCGAGCCGATTGGCAAACTTGCAAATGTTTGTGGGAATTACAAAAGATAAGGCAAACACTGCAAACAAAAGCATAAATTTGTGAATAGAGGTTATGTACACAAATATAAGTCACTCGTAGCGTCCAGAATCTCTGGCTGAATAAAAATTAAAATAGTGAAGATGATAGCTAGTTATCTTAATTATTTGCCATTTCTTTTTAGGTGCCGTTCACTCATTCTATGAAGTGTTTCATGGCGATTTATTCAATGCAATTTGAGGGGGCCTGTCAAGGGCTGAAACCGTATGCGACTGACCTGTGTCCTGAACCGTAGGACCTATAGAATAGGCTAAATACAAAAAGGAATCGTTGAAGGGAAGAGTCCGAGCGATTAACAAATAAGGTGAAAGTCACGTAATATGAGCCTTCGAGGGCCAATAGGGCCAACAAGGACAATGGGGCCAACGGGGACAATAGGGACAACAAAGACCATAGACCCGAAAAGTTAAACAGGCCCCAGCCCTTTACACTTACAGTCTCAACAACAGCAAGATATCCACAGTACGCCAAATTCAGATTGACCCATACCACAACTGGGAAAGCAATCCAGTTATTGTCACTCTCCATCTCAAATTCCATATACAAATATAAAACTAAATACAAATAGCTAAATGTAGATCGAATGGCGTGATTAGCGATGTAAATTGCACTGCTCTAGCATGCAAATTTGCATGCTAGATAACCAAACATGGATTAGCGGTTGTCCGGGTGTCATGACACATTCAAAATACTCCCCGGAGCCGCCGGCATTATTGCATTCGGAGGCGGCCGATTTTTCTTCCTGAACTCATCAGACATCTGTTCAAATGTCACCCACTCCACACCCTCGTGTTTATTGATATGCTCGATGATTCTTTTGGCCAATAAGTCAATGCAAGAAGTTTTAGTTGATTGGCACTTAATCTCACCTTTCGTGCATCAGCAGCACATGGGGCCGACCGGAGACATCCGGGTGAATCGTCATAGGAAACACGAATTCATCGTACTCTCGATAGAAATAATCGAAATGGTCCTGAAGAGTGACCTTGGTCAGTATCTCACGGTTTGGCCCTGTGCTATATGGATATTACCTTCCAAATGTCTTCGACGTCGCGTGGATTGACCCATCCATGGCTGTTCGCCGAGTTTTTGATGAACATCATCGGAGGCAGATCATCAATATACCAGCTCCCGGGAATCTCCACCAGACCGGTTGTATTTCCTCTAACCAATGGTTTCATCCATGTCTCTGCCTTTTGGTTGTACTCGATTTTCGTCCATGAATCACCGGTCCGCAACCAATACATCTGGCAGTCTTCATGAGACATGGAATGGTCATATTCAATACCGTAGGCCAGTAGCAGATCCACCATTTCAGCACTGCACTCCCACCATGGCGCGACAATCCCCCGCGGTGGCTTACCACAGAAGTCAGTCACCATTCTGTAGGTCTTGTCGAGAATATCGCGCTGTTGTTTCTTAGAGAGACTTGAGGGATTCTCATGCGAGTAACCGTGTAGGCCAATCTCGTGGCCGGCATCACGAACCATCGCACATTCCTCAGGGAACGTGTCCAGGGTATGGCCTGGGATGAACCAAGAGGCCTTGATATTGTATTTTTCGAACAATTTGAGTAGGCGTGGTGTTCCAACGTGTCCGGCCCAGAGCCCTGAAAGTTGATTGCACAGAGTCAGTCCGAATATATTGCTTACAAGACAAAAGAAAACACAATGATCACCTCGACTGATGTCACTGACACTGTTCTCGCCTCCATATGAGCCGAGCCACCCAGCGACTGCATCAATATCGACACCGTAGCCGACAAGAATCCGCTTCTTGGCCATTCTTTCTTTCTCCCAAACCGAGTTGGAATATAGTAAAGATGGAACGATGTTTTATAATGCGTCCGCCAGTGAGTATCAAGAAATTAGAGCGAGGTGTTGTTATATTCAAAAATAGACAAGGCGAGGGTTCCCTTCAGTTAAAAAAGGAGCCACAATATTAGCGATCGAGTATCCATACCCCCCATTATTGCTCCGTTCACGCCAAAGATGGGGGTATCCTCCTTCATGCATATCCCCAATCCAATGAACTTCTGATACCCATTATTTACCCTTCAAAGCGTAACCCTTAGACGTATTGTTAATCAGCCATGCTTTAAATTGGCTGACACGCAGCACTTCCCATCTCATTTGGCAATATCGTCAGATTCCGCGGCTGAGGTGTTGAATATTTCTCTCTTAGGAACCATAGTCTCGTCAACACTAAAATTAATTTATAGCTGATTATATATAAAATTAGTAATATCTAATTTTTTTTTTTATGGAATACCTAATTTATACATTCCTCCCTCAATGTTGTTGGATGTCTCTTAGCTATGCTTATTGCTCACAGATTGGCAGATGATTTTTCTTCAAGGAATCGAAAAGAAATAAGATTTACTAGAGTAAATTTGGACACTATCAAGGTTTTGAAGGATGATGACAGTGGATCAAACTTTCCACGAGGACTTCAGATATTGATTGTTTAGAGCTTTCCCTTCGATAAGAAAGAATTTCCAGTATTCGTATCGAATGATCCATTGTAGATTTGCTGTTGCACAATACTAGCATTGATCTAAGGATGACATTGTGGGTGAGTGCCTACATGCTGCAAAAAGGGCGAATGAGCTTACATGAGATTGGCGCAGATCTTGCACCGTCTTTGCTCCAAGTAGCCGCATGCATGTTTTCATTTCATCCGACAGAACTAGACAAGGTGGAGATAGATTTAGTAAAACGCTACTGGAATTAAGAAAATCACTGACTTTGTAGAGTCCGTTCGACACCCTGCACTCCACCAGCTGCAAGGCCCCAAAGTGCCGGCCTCCCGATGCCAACAGCCTTCGCCCCTAAACACAATGCCTTCACTACATCAGTGCCTCGACGAATACCGCCATCCACCCAAACGTCCACCTTTTTGAAGACTTCTGGACAATACTTGTGAATTTCCAAAAGGGTGTGGACTGCAGGGGGTGCCGTATCAAGAGATCGGCCACCGTGGTTCGAGAGTATAATTGCCTTAACCAAAGGCGTATGCTTTGCTGCTAGCAATGCATCTTCATGAGTCTGTAACCCTTTGAGAATGATCGGCTTGTTGGTCTGACGGGAGAGCCAGTCAAGTGTCTCCATCCATGTGATTGAGGGATCCGTTCCAGCAAAGAGATGACTGCTGATGCTTCCTTCTAAGCTAGCCTTTATGTTGATCCGTTCATCGTCTTCTCTCTTTCCAGATACGGGCGCATCCAGTGTCAAGACAACAAACTTGATTTGGTCCAACTGACTGATGCGTGTTAGCATATCCTCACTTTCCTGGCGATTGAGCTGAACATAGAGCTGCCACCCAAAGACTTGGGTCGGTAACGCATCGGTTACAATCTGTTCTGGTGATAGAGATGAATTATTCGCAATGATTTGCAGGGCCCCAAAGGAGCGACATGCTTCTGCAATCCCTGCTTCCCCCGCAGGATGTCCAAGTCGTGCCATGGCAGTGGGAGAGACAAATATAGGTAGACCAAGTTTGTATCCCAGGAGCTGAGTTTCTAGTTTACATGTTCGGCAGTCGAGAAAGACACGAGGCCGCAGCAGGATTGAACGATATATTTGGGTGTTATAGTCCTTTGAGATTTTGTCATCCGCGGCCGAATAGTAGTACGCCCATGCCTTTTTACTGATAACTTTTCTGGCGGCCTCTTCTATCTCATCCAAATTCAGAAGCGTGCACATATCGATCTTGGTGGCTACAGCTTTGGGTCGAGGTCCCAGATTCGATTCCGTGTGAGGCTCTATAGACCCTAAGAGTGCTGGTTGAAGACTCTGTAGGGTTTCTGGAGGATGGATCAGATCAAATTCCTTGGTAGCATCCTCTCCCCCAAACCGTAAAATAGCCCGTGGGCCGCCGGGATGACGGACGAGGAAGTCTGTCACCTGGTATAAATCAGAGACTGACTATAGCATGCAGTAAGAAGCACAGTTTCAGAAGCACCTCACATCGTATACTTTTCCGTAGAGAATTACCCAGCAGCTGTCCTGTTGGCTGTGCTGGAAGACTTCGGTTGTCAGATGAATCCTGGTTCGAGTGCTTTGATTTTCGGGATATACCTTCAAGGTTTGAGAATATCTTGCTCATATTTGCAAATGTTGATCCAAGTAACACTTGTCACCGTGGATGACCTTTGCCCATGTATGATTATGTGCTTCTCCAGGAGTTGCGCAAGAAGCGAGTAAAAGGTTACAGTATGCCTTCGACTTTTAGTTGAGCTGTCACTCTCTCCGCGCCCCACCTTCGTTCCAAGCGGCGTGCAGAATTTTTTTTAAAATTCACACTGAAGCTTTTACTGTATCCACCATTCAGTGTCAGATCCGCCGCCCCCCACTTTTGTCCCCATGCCAGTCAGAAGCGTGGGATACCTACAACACTAATCATTGGACTTTGCAACGCCCACCAAGAACAGCAATGATAGGAGGAAAATGTTATTGGTACGCTCCCCCACTTTTGATGAAAGCTAGTAGATGTGGTCGCATACATATGTTTTCCTTGGGACATTTCCCGCCTAGCAAATATTATTTGCTGATCAGTTTAAGCTACATGAATATGTAGGGTTCTCATTCTCAACCCCCCCGCCCTCGGTGCGATAACTAGCAATGCTCACAGATTTATCTGCAGTAGAGTTAATGCACATAGAAGCGCGAAAATACCATTCTTGATAGTCTCTCCTAGAAGCACATATTGCATAAAAGGGTCGATATCTTCAGCCTCCTGAAGCAAAATATAGTCTTCCTCATTGGTAGTTAAAACCTGCTCATTAGCGGTATGACTCAAACTAGTTGGTGGGAAAAGAAGAGTAGTCAGATTCTGCCGATAAATACAGACTAAGGTAGGAACCAGATCTTACCATGGATGTCAAGGGTTGAACCCAATGTATTGCTCAGGCATGGCCTTCGCTCCTATATAGGGCGCTAGATGCGACTGATCTCTGATCACTCGTCTTGTACCTTTTTATATGGTCAAGTGGTTTTATGTCTACTAGCGCAGAGGCAACCAAACCATCACATATATATTTCGACCCGTGGGCGGTTTGTATAGTCTTGACCCGACCTAAACCCAATGGGCTGGGTTGAAAAACCTCAAAAACCCGGCCCCACCCGCGGGTTAACAAGTCTAAATATACTGTCAACCATAAAATTACGCGTATTCGCAAGTATCGATCCTTCATTGAAAAAATTAGGTCTCTGAGAGGTCGTGGGCCCCGGGCCCACCACTTATGACACTCGCGTTTATAAAGGCGAGGTAAACAAATGAAGAATGCAACTAACTAACTTAGGAAATATATGCGATCTGATGATGTTGTATCATGTTGTATTGTTCGCGAGGCACGATTCTCTGAATTCAAGGGACTCAGGCGAGCTGACTAGTTAGTGGCGCCCGTGACTAAGTGACACGAAGAATGGCCGGCGCCTTGCGTTCACCCAGGTCCGGCGACTTCAGGGCGGCACTGCTCACCTACTAGAACGAGAAAGGTAATGGTCTTGGCGTCCGGAGTTTTTTGCTCGGATGCAACTTTAACATAGGTATGCGATAGAAATACCAATACTTGAAAAATAAAAAGCTTCGACACTTTGACCCCCTCTTTGAACGGTGGAAAACGAAAATAAAATAAATCAGCACACCAAAAAAAAAAAAAAAAAAGGTACAGGACTAGGCAGTTGTACAGGTGGGGTCTCCGGTGTCCCATGCTGTTTGCATATCAGGCAACGCCATGTTGTTGTGCCGACGCTATAATATCCAACATTGGATTGCTCGCAGTGTCCGCATCCATCTTTCGCTGTAACTTCGCTCTCTTCTGTTCTGAAAGGTGACCAACAGGGATAGGGTTAAGCTTGGCGTTTGGATGGCTGCCAGTAAATAGACGCTGGAGATAAGCGGAGTTGTAGGCGCCTTCTTGTTGAGGGAGATGTGCATACTGAATAAAGTCCTTCAGGCCACCAATCGTTCTAGGATATCGCAGCAATTGCTGTGAAGATGGTTGGATCATGGCAGCCTGAATAAAAGACATTGCAAGTTCCACCCACGTGAACGCATCATTTGCTGAAAGACTCGCGGAACCACGCCGGAACTCAATTGTCCTGAAGGTTTTCAATGGTAGAAAATTCCATCCAAAATACTTGGACTGGTTTGGGTTCATAATACCGATTATTTCGTCTGTTGTGTTTCTGCTCTCGATAAGCTCAATAGACTGATCACGAGATAGATTCTGATATCCTAACTGCGGGTTATCCAACCAGTTGCTCCTTGAGTACTCATTTCCACGACGCTCTGGTGGCACAAGAGCTTCGAAGGCAGGCTCAAAATGGATGATAGCCTGGGCAACGCGTTTCACGTCAGTGGTTGAGAAACCCTCTACACGTGATATATGTACGTGTGTGCTGCAATCTGCATTACTCTGTGCAATGTATTTTTGATTTATAAAGCTCCAGAGAGCCTCAACACTTTGCCGCCACTGTGAGCCCGGGTGAGACCGAAGCAATGGGGATATAATTTCAATCCCCCCTGTCTACTATCTCAGCACTCTAAACTAGCCCTTTATGCTCTGTATGACTTACAAGGCTCTTGCTGTGTTTCACATGTAGGATCATGATGCAGGACCCACTGAGTATGAGGGACCCCTTCCCACTGCGCCTGAACCAAACTATGCATCCTAGGGTACGGGCTGGGAACGCTGCTGTTGTACGACATAGCACATTGCCGAGCAAAACGTGGAAAAGTATTGTCAGCCGCAGATGGCGTAAAGCGGCTCTCTAAAAGAAGCTCCATTTCGATACCAATGCCGAAACTTCCTGGAGGTGGCGGAGACTCTTTGTGCACAACGGGAGCTTTCGCTCCACCACGGGGCTTATAGGGAGGAAGCCGGGGAGGGGGGGGAGGGGGTGGGGGGAAATAAGTCGATCGAGACATTGGTGTCCGCAGTATCGAAAAGTAAAGACAATGAGACAAGAGAGTAGAGAAATTGCTTATTCTCATCTGTCTACTTGGGGACTTGGACTGACTTTAATAGCACGATCCATATCCTCATGGACTTAAGTCGCATTATTTCTATAGTACCCCGTTGATATATCCAGGTGCCATGCGCCTAACTTGAAACTCCTCGTACGTCAACCGGGCGCCAATGACTTTCCAATCACTTGATTTCTCTAGGCGCCAACGACTTCCCAGTTACCTCTATTGACGTTCTCTGTGGCACTGGTTGGTGGTATTTCTATTATGATTAAATCTATGGAGAGGATCTAAAACTAAGGCCCCCCACCTTGAATTGTAGTATTCGGAATTGAGTGGTTGTTGCAGGTCTCAGCTTTTGAGTCGATAGAATGGAGCCGCCGCTGCCACAGAGTCTAAGAATAGCAGTTCTTTGATTGGACATTTGTGACATCCAAGCAAAGATAAGACTCTATCCTGACCCGGAAACCAACTTCCTCGGTAACAGCAGCTGCCAAGAGTAAAACTAATAATAGATGAACGTGAATTTAAATACGCGCGGGACCAATTCCACATTGGGAGAAGGTATACTAACCTAAATCAGTTAGCGTTCCCCCATTTTCCGAGCCGCAACACTTAACATCAACCCTCAGCTCGGACTCGCACCATAAATATACTTACTATTAGCTAATATATCATGCGCTCAGCACTACTGTATCTCATCTAGTGCCAGTCACCCAACCCTTCAAAGAGGCGTGGAGAAACCAGCAAGTGCACCCCCTTGGTTGCCGCTGTTTCATTCTTAATCTGCTTCTGGGACTGTTCTGAACATCACGTATCTCTGCCATTCCCCTTATCCTGGTATTTTATTGTCGAATTCTCTGAACTTATCATACTTCTGTTCTCTCTGGCGAAATGTCACAGGAATCAAAAGACCCAAAGACACCAAAGTTTCCGAGCCTTTTCCCAGCCAAGGCTGAGCCTTCTTCCCCCTTCTATGCTATGCTCAAGTCAGCACCACAAGACTACCTACTGCAACAAGACGAGCGACACGAATTCCCGCCCGATTACCCTGTATACTATTTCTTCTACGGAACACTATCAGCTCCGTCACAGCTGAAGAGAATTATCGACCTACCGGATGAGCCGAAACTTCGAAAAGCGGAGATATTTGGTTACACAATTGCGAAATGGGGTGATTATCCCGCTCTAATTAATGGGAGACAAGGACAGGTAGTTACAGGATATGCGTATCTCGTGCGGTCCAAGGAAGAGGCCCAAAAACTATCATATTACGAGACAAATGCATATACAGTTGCAGACTGCTGGATATACTTCAGGGATGAGGAAGAGCCGAAGGAGGTGGGTGGGAAGGTATTTATGTACGCTGGTGATGCGCAGGCTCTACTAGAGCAACGATTCGACCGCAAACTTTGGAGAATGCAGATGGGCGGAAAGCTCGAATAACGCACTTACGTAATGTCAGAAAGAAGATGGGATATTTATTCAAGCTATTGGACATGGCAACTTGCTAAAGATACGCGGAGGTAAAGGTGCTGATAGACTAGGATTTAAAATAAAGCACACTGGCACATGTTGTTCTCAGAGTAGCCTCCCCGGAGATTCTTAACATTCCGTTTAGTTGATTGAGAAGGGTAGCAAGTGTAATGCGGTGAGAAGAAAAATACCTTGAAGTTTATAGCACTACAGGAGGTCAAATTAGTCGAATATAGACATTGATTAAGTACTGGAGGTTATTTAACGCTATAAAATTCCCACAAATCCCACATAAGAAAGATAGCCAGCGAGTGTATGTACAAAGGCAAAGTCAGTATTTTGCTGCGCGCAACTAAATTGAAGCTCCCTCTCTCTGAACTATTCCATTATGTGGTGGCCCGCATGGCCACCTACGTCGGTCCCCTCGTCCCCATCTTCATCTTATTTAGTACAATTCCTCGTGAGCGATGTCGTACCGGTGCCTCCTACCCATCGTCTTCAGCATCTAATTCCATAGCCGCTCGGCCTATCGGTTCGGTGTCTTCAGCCGAGTTATCTTCGGCTGGGGGTTCGGGCTCAATATCAAGGTGTTGAAACTTACCGAATGCCCACGTTCGCAGCATGAATTCGGCGACGTAGCATATCGCCTGCGGGTTGGATATCAGCGCGTTGTAGTCGGAACTGTCGAACTAAATCCGACGTGCGGCGATCGTATCCAGCATCTCTTTGCGCGCATTGGTGTGCAGCGGACACTACAAAAGGACATGCATAGGGGTTTGCAATCCCTCCCTGCAGCTGCACCAATAGCTTTCGTGGGCCTTGATCTTGTAGAGGAAGTGCACTAGGCCAATCCTCATTGTGCGCGTCTGTATAATCACAGACGCGTACGGCTTTGGTAAGCCTCCATAGAGCTTCACTGTTGTCTTGTTTGGGCCTTAATGGCTATGGAGGTGGACGCAAAAGAAAAGGGCTAGCGGGCTCTGGAGCTGGATCACAATCACGCAAGGTAAACCAGCAGTAAAGATGGCCCCCAGGATGGGTTAGCTCATGACAAAGAGGATGATACCAATCAAGGGAGCATTGTAGGCCACCGTAACAGATTTCCATCCCCTGCGCTACCAAGTGCCAAGGGACAGCCCTTGGAAGGAAACCAGGCAGGAGATAAACCATCTGGTACATAACACACAGGGCACAAATGCCTTGGTGGTAATCCATAATGAATTCAAACTCAATTTCCTGATCGGGAACATCAGGGTCAGCATATTCCAATGTGACTTCGGCAATAACTTGGAAGGAGGGCCCGAAGGCCTCATCATGGCCATCAGCCAGGGGGCAGGCGCTAGCAAGGTGTGGTGGCATCGTAGAAGGTGGCTATTTTGAATGATTTGGATATGAAGAGGAGAGGAGAAATGTAGAGAATCTGGGAGATATTATAAAAAATGGCTTTCCACCCTAGGCCCAAAGAGGGCATCTACTGGTATTTATCAATAACGGCATTCACTGAGAGTGAGTATTTCCCAATAGGGTAATGGATAGGATAGGTAGATGTTTTAGTCTTTGTTATTTTCCAATCCCAAATGCTGCCTAAACCCCTTCAATGTGGCCGCTTCAAGCGGCTTGGTGAGTCCATCTGTAATACTCTCCCTTCCATTAATGCTGGGAAACACCTCTCTGGTAACATTTAAGACTTTGTGTGTCTATACTGGCCTCACTCTAGCAGGAGTCTCTTATAGATGCCAGGAGATAAAGAGCTGGCTTGAGAAAGGAGCTCTGACAGTGGTACGTACGCAGAATTTACCCTGAGGTTGATTTTGAGTTGGTGGGCAACTTGGCTCGCTAACATTCGGCTTAGGACCAACCCAGTTATATGAAGCTCAACCGGACGAAGACAGTCAGTGGGTGTAAGAATTGCCTTTCAACACTATGCATATGCTTCTGGGTTATGGTTTTTTATACCAGATACATCGATGGCGACTTACCTAGAAATGTATGCCCGAGGGCTCTAGCCTCCTTCACCATACGATCCTACTTATCATCAATAAACACCGCGATGGATATATACCAGTTATCGGCAAATTGACTATGTTAATTGCCATTTCATTGTTCTTTCTCTTCCCCTTCGTGTGGTACCACTTTCAGAATTTCAGAATGCTCTTTTAAGCATGAGCGAGGCCCTGATGGAAGTGAGAATCAATGTGAGGATTTAGGGTTCACTTGAGCAACTTTAACTGATCCAAGTTGAAACCATAATAGGCTGTCTTCCATTGCTATTATTAACAGGACACGGAGACACTCTTCTTAGGAAGAGGACACGGGAAACGAAACCCAAAAACCACCAGTCAGGCCCCGGTCATCCAACCTTCCGCCCGGCGGAGGTGGGCAAGCGCCACTTCCATAGCAGAAATGGCGTCTTCTAAAGCCAAATGGCCAGTGGACAAATCCTCATGGACAGAAAAAGCAGGCGACACATCTTGAGCACCGGGCAAGCGCAGGGCAGAAGCAGCATCATCTAAACGGGACGTAGCCAGACGAATCTGAGCACTAGCTTCAGCAAGAGGAGTTTCGATCTCGCCTGAGCAGAAGAGTACATTAGCCTGAACAAGACACATACAGGCTCTGTAGAGGCTCACGAGACACAAGACAGCCAGGTGAGAAGGCTGGGCCAGAGGCGCGGCGAGCAGACATTTTCGCGAAGAAACAAGCAAGGAGCGACTATAGGGGACTGCAGTTAGCAACACTGACCCGAAAAGTTCGAAAGGCCTTAATCTAGAGTCTAAAGGAGATATAAGGTCTCAAGACCCAGAGTGAGAGGTGAGAGGTACAAGAAAAAGAAGTTGAGAGAGAAGTAGGTGAGGAACTCAAGAGAACTGAAGGACTCGATGGCCACCAGGTAACGCCAGTGAATCAAGCACCGCCAGCAAAACTTCACTTCAGAGCAGGTGAAGCTTGACATAGTGACCTCTACCTTAACCCGTAACTGAGGCTACCTAGCATGTTACAGATGTACAGTCTAATGAATTAGCTGATTCGGTTCTCTCACTCATGGAAGCTAACCAAAAATTACCATTGTGCGTCCAGGTACTGTACATATAAGCATATCGGGTGGAAGACTGGTGCAACCGTTAACCCAGAAATTTCGGCCCTATACATTTCGCAGCCTACTGCGGATTGCCGCAATATTCACCAAGGAGCCCGACGAAGTCGTACGGGACAAAGTCTAACCACTCCCCCAAAGCCGCTACCTTTTCTCAATCAAACTCCCTATTTGCATACTACAAGTAGCTTTGTTAACTCTTCGTTAAATCTTACCTATAACGCTACCACCTTTGGCTCTCTAGCTGCACTCTGAAGGATCTCTATTATCTGAGCGTAAAGACGTCTGTCTTCATCCTTTCTCCGTACTCCTCCCGGAAACACAACTCTGCGCAATATGTTGACCCAAGGAACCAATGGTTGATAGTATGATGTGAATGATTCTTCTGCAATCTTAAAATCTCCTTCATCATCGACTATGCCCTTCTTTGAACGAGCCAACTTTCTGTTATCCTCATAGTTCCAACAGTCGAAGTTACTTGGCCCAGCCTCTTTGCCTGGACCGTCGTAGTGAATGCATACCCAGAATAGCACCCAAAAGAAGGATTCGAGGTCATGCCTAAATGAATGTTGCTCGCCCAATACTAGACCTATTGCCATGAATGCCCTCGTCCCTGTCTTCCCTCTAGCTCCAGATGGCCGTTCTCGTTGCTCCTTGATAGCGAGGTCCAAATCGATGAGGAACGCCGACCATGACGGATTTTCCATTTCCTCATTCAGAATAAGATTCCCAGTCGAAATGTCGCCCTGTAAAAATGTAATGTTTACCATCTGAAGTGGACATGATGCTGGGGTCATATCCTAGCTGCTCATCGTTCATCAGAAGAAAGCCCAGCATTGCTGAAACAAACTGCTGCCCATATCTGTTAATATCAAATGGAGATGAAGCAATAGCTCCCACTCGATCAAACTCCCAGAGTTGCATATTAGACCCACAGAGCGTAAAGCCCAAGGCAAACCGACGAGTGTCTTGAATAGTAAGAACCTCCCTCGCATAACGCCCCAAGTCGCGCCAAGTCTTCGAGGCCGTGTCTTCTTTCGGATTACTACTCTTTAGCTCCCCGAGAACCAAGATCTGTGACCATTCATATTTTGTCTGATTAGTCACATCCGAGTTGCACACGATGCCAGTATCTAACTTGCGATCGGCCATGGATCCTTCTAGTGGTCGATTAGGTTGCGTCAAAATCGTACGCTCGGGTGTCAAGTTAAATCCCTCATCGACGGCCAGGTTGTGGAGCCTCCTGACCAAAGGAGCCAGCCAATCCAAGACTTCCCTTTCCTTTGCGCTCTTTGGCCAGCCTAGCCACCCATATTCAGTGAACAGAGGATTATTTCCATGGCATTTCCTAAACACCGCAGTAACCATTTCTTCCAAGCCTTCTATACCCCCAAAGTATGCTTTGTAAAAACCACGTACACCAATGTAGATCGACCCAAGCTCCTCCTTCAGCACGGCATCTACGTGCTTACGTTGTTCGGATGAATTGGCAAAGCTGCTCGTGGTGTGTGGTTTTGGTGTTTGGTTAAGGCTAGGGAGCGGTCTCGGTGGAGGAGTAGTTTCGATAAGTGCAGCGTGGATCTTATTCCAGACTATATCATCGGGTTCTTTATTGACGACCGCACGAAGCAATGGAATAAGTTTGTAGATATCATAGTCCTCGGAACTGATAGCAGAATTAAGCCTCAAGATATCACTTAAAAGGCTCTTCCGACTATTGGTGGATGGCAGGGTTCGTATTTCAGGGACGCTTCTCAACGCCGACACAAGATCAAGTGCTAGATTTTGCAGGTCTACAGCATTAGAAAATTTCTTCATTTGTCTGACGTTAGGTACGCAACTTCACTATCCCCCTGATGTAGAGAGTCTGTCGCGCGAGGTAGGCCTAAATTGTCGCAGGTTGATCTGAAACCATTACGAAAACCATTTAACCGATCTCCGATCGGGGTACACAAGGACTCTTTTGGTGCCATCGCTAGGCGGCTCGACGAAAAGAACTCGGAAAACAAAGCGTGGCCCATGTAGTTGCCTCGCGTAGCCGCAGGTAAATAGGAAGCCCATCACCCGAATCATGAATCTGAAAGACGGCTTTTGATAGCGATGGTTGATAGCTTTGATGTAAGCGGTTTTAATTGAAAAGGAGTTGCTAGAGTTATTATCCAAGCCGCAGGCGGCTATTTTCTGCCAAGATAATATTGGCGGTGTCGTCATCCCATCCAATCTTTGTCAAGGCAGACCTTTTCCTTGTTAACATTTTGCAACGGTTTTGTGCCGTACTAATTTACCGCCTAAAGCTGCGCCTCCTGGATCCGGTCTCAAATTACTGAGAGGCTGATGCTATCAACTACGATTGTCTAACTATTCGTTGGATGGGATGGACAAGCAAGCCTCTGGCAGGGGGTCCCCAACGCATTACTAGCGTCACTGCGGTAGGGGCAAGAACAAAAACATTAGGTATTATACGCTAACTGGAAATTCAATTTAAGGTAATACATATATGGTGGTGGTATGCCGCCCAGGTGCTACGCCTACATTTGTCCCAACCTTTCTCACCCAAAGAATTGAAAGCAGATCCAGAATTCGCACTCAGGTACATTATGAGTGAAGAACGAAAGAGCATTAATTGTATCCCTTACAGCCTATCAACCACAAGCACTGCAGCAGATCACGCTAGTTCCGAATATAGTGAGCGATCAAGCCCCGAAGATGACGAGAGGCAATGGTATAATGGTGATGGCATTTGCCCCACGTTCTCAGAATTTGAGCTCTGCCGTAATATCAGTCATAATACATGGCAATCTGCAGCAATGAAAGATCCAGGGAGTGTCGATAAGGATCATCTGAACGCTTTCCTGAACACAGTGAAGAATGTCCCTCGCTTTCACTATTCACCAGACAGTGTCCGTATTTCCGGAGGGTATAAGTGCCCTTTAGTTCTACAATCTTACTTGCGGTTAGAGACAACACGAGATTATACCTGCGATCAGCGTTGGAAATCCATTGAGTATTACCAATGCTTAGGGTTTCCGTCTCCAAGGGTTTTCGAACGTACGACGACTTCTAATCCTTCCTTGGCGTACAGTTCAGACTTACAAATGAACTATTCTTATCTCACTACAATTACATTAGCTTGGTCATACATTTTCTCGTCACGATGGGTAGAAATTTGCCAAAGCGTGGGAGAAAAGGCTAAGTTGGTACATCATAAAGGATTAGGTTTTTGGGAACTCATCATTCAAAGTCTCTGGTCAGCTGAAATGAAACGTGGTAAAGGGATTTTATTTTCTCCCTGGCAGCTACGAGAACGCAAGTTTCTTTCAAACTCAAGGTATTCCAAACTTCCGTCATTTGTTTCCGAGTTAAATTGACTGAATGGTTTTGTAGTCATGAATGGGCCGAAGTCTCGCCAAATTCAGCACTTGCATTTGATATTCTCCTCGAATTCTGTACCTCGGAACACCTGCAGAGAGAATTTCTAACCGGATTCGCTACTGTACTTATGCTTACATCACGGAATACACCTTTACCAAAAATGGAATCGCCGGCTTTTGTCTCACGCCCCGCTACAGGATCTGTACGAGATGACACAAAATTTCGGAAAATATTTCAATATATCGACAAATACATGTCTCTCAGTGCCACACAAGATGCTCTGGACTCGTTGCTGTGCAGTGCCTTCTTTGATCCCAGCGTTCCCTGCAATCTTGTAGGCGCTGTTTCTCTAGGGGTCAAAGAAACCATTTTGGCACAGAAGGGTAATTATGACATGCTCTTAAAAGCTATTGCAAGCAGAAACCCATCTCTCACGTTCCTCTGGGATGCTGTCGTTTGCAATGGTCAGGAAATGCCCCTGCTGGAAATGGCTTTAAGGGACGTTCCACCAATTTGTCTTGTCGCAGGTCTTTGGACAGACACGATACAGTCGTTTCTCCAGATCTCGTACTGTCCAGAAAAGATTACAGAAGGCATTATTCCTCGGGCTAATGAATTTGCAACATCCTTTTTTTGCAGGGAAGATGTACCAGTTCCATGGACGCCGTCCCCTCCTTTTGGTTTCACTACTTATAGGAACTTGAGTCTAGAAATCAGAGCACACTGCGGACATGATCATAGACCATTGTCGTGGGAAATTCCATCGGATACATCTCCGGAAACGCCCACTAATCATAGCCTGCAATGTCCAACTATAGTCTTACCATATTCTCGCCTGCATGATACCTGTAACGGTGATTCTAAGGCACTAGAGTAAGTCTTCGCACTGAAAATGCTTAGCATTTATTGACAGCACTAGGGTATGCTCTTTGGAACAAAAGACTGCGGAGCTACAATCGTTGAATGCAACGTCTCGACTGTTCAATTGGCATCGACACTGTGACGATGGACTTTGGTTGGACGACGGAGCAGGAGATACTGAATTTATTCGTTGCCTACAACAGCATCCATGGATCGCTGACCCTTTTGATATTGATAATGAACCCGTATCCCCAGACGATCACAGCCATGTCAGAACGCACACTAAAAGTGTCTTAGGCTGGTTTGAGCGGGTCAGATAGTTGCTTTGTCTCTCAATACCTCTGTTCCATTCTACAGTACTCTAGATACAAATTAAATACCAGGCAATGTAAATAACAAAGTATTTGGATCATTCTCAATAGATGGGACAGTTCCTTGAGAGAAAAGAAAAAATAGTAATATTACCAGCAAAGCTATTAAAGCGGCCATTCATTTACTGCAATGGCCGATTAAGGAAATTAATTTGCAGGCAGAAATATCAGTTATAAACATGCCATGCATGAAAATCATCTTAGCACTGCTAAATACAGCCAAAAAGCTATGCCACGATGCTCGAGCCCTAGTTGCTGATACACATACCAAAAAGCTCCTATGGACTGCTATCTGGTGCCACGGGATCACTGCTGGGGACCACAGGATCACTGCTGGTAATTTCGCCGGTGGAGGTCTCGCCACCAGCATCCCCAGTATTCTTGAAATCATCCCTCTGAGCTCGAGTAACATCTCTTTGTCTTCCATAGAAATCTAAATCATTCACAAGTCCGGGATGATCTTTACAGCCAAAGCACATCCGATAGGTCCAATTGGTCGGTTTATTGAAACAGCCACCAGTAATTGTACATTTTTTCCACCTATTGGTGCAGCGTCGGGCAGGACATGGTGCGGTTCTGTGTTTATCGTTGGGGTGGATACAGACGTCGCATGCACCTCTCAGACCAGAACTAGCAGACATAGTTTCTAACAGTAACGGTCTGGGTTGTTTTTCCTACATAATTTCAGGATCATGAGTGCATAAATAGGGTATTAACAAGGAATTTGGGGTTTTCTAAAGATGAAAGAATACAGTATATTACCTTGTACTTTGCAGAAGTATTGCGTGGATAAATCTTTGTGGTAGTCAACTAGGTGGGAAGCCCCATAAATTTATATATAATGCCATTGGTAGTGCCCCCATATCTTAAGCAAGTGCGTTGTACCAGAGTAAGGATGACAGAACCAGCCAGGCTAGTGTTCGATATGCATGGTTTATTGGACAGGTTGACAGAGATGCGATGGAGGGATTTTGCTTGTTCTTAGGACCTGGGCGATGCTTCGTATCCTTTAGAGATTTACTGAACTCGTGACTGCCTGCGCAAATGAGTAGGCTATATTTAGTTAGAAAATAGTCACCAAGGCCATAATTACCATATTTTTGGAAAATATTGTTGTACTGAATATAGTTTCCCCGTAAAATTACCGACTTTACTGATGCTTGTGAGTAGCCACGTGCAGTTAGTTCTGCACGTGATCAGGTATTGTACTGCTTTCTTCGGTCGGCCTTCTTGCCCTCAGTGCCCGCCCACTGTGTTTAACCAAGTCGTGCTGGTCCGAATCCCAAGGTATGGACTGGCCATTTACATTATGATCTTCTCTTAATTATCAACTTTAAGCTACTTTGACATATTTTTACTTATACTCTCCCGGGAAACTGGCGGTAGCGTTACGCGTCAGGAAGGAAGAGTTGGCTTGCCAGAGAAACAGTCCTTTTCACCAAAGCAAAATGACCGACACTCCATTGAACGATGATGCAGGAAGAGTTGGCCGCACTTCCGGATATGTTGTTGGAGTATCAAGGTTCTGAATAGTGCTATTTATATAGAATACAGAGGTTGACTTTCCTACATGGTCGACCCACTCGCTGTTTACGATAGTGCGCTACTAGTACAAAGCTACTCAACCTTCTCAATGTTGGAGGAAGTCATCATGCATTCTCATGTTTAAGCCAGAGCCGGGAACCAAATTTATGGCGAAGTTTCTGCTCTCGCAGCGTTACTGGCCCTCTAGGTTTAGTTTTGGACTAGTAAATGAAGCAAGTGGCTGTTACGACATGCGTATGGCCTAGTAACCAAATTGGGCACAATAGGATTTTAATTTCTCCGGCCCGAGATGCCCCTCAGTGATCCCCATTTTATATTAAAATGAATTATCCATTCCAGTATCTTATCTCCTGGCTTGGTGGGCTTGCCTTGAATGTTTTAAATGCGTGGTATGGCCATTGGAAATGCCGGAAGACGAAGGCATCCAGCAAGCAGTCGATTCTCGGCCTTCTACTGACGAGATATTTCGACAAAGATGGGATGTTCACTCCGCTGTGAATCCCTCTATCGCAGATGATGCACGAAAGCAACTTCTTCAACACAATCACTTTGAAACCTCAAGGCCTGAAGGGAACGGGCCTTATTACCCTTTTCATGCTCTGCGGAAGACATCAGCGGCGTTGGCTGTTGTAGAGGCTTGGCTGGAGGTAGGTAGTCATCTCACGGCGATGCTTCGATATATTAATGTTGGTTAAGGATAAGTCAAACATTTCCAGGGTCGGATCGAAATTTAATAAGCAAATCAAAGAACCCTATGCGGACCTCTTGTCAGAATGGTATCCGATTACCATAAATACTATGCCGCGCCCAGGAACTTTAAGGGGTATCGCTCCAGACAAACGAAAAGTGGCTATTCTTATTGCACTGGGAAGACTGTCACACACGAATGGGTTATTTATAGACAAGGAAACTGCGATGGATAGTGGACAAGATGTCATTTTTGGTGGATGGGAGCCCATAACATTTCCGGGACCTGGAGGGGGGTTGGCGATCTTATTGCTTTTAGATATATGAATACACCAAGCGTCGTGAACTTCAGCGCTTAATTGATATTGTTTTATTATGTATATTTACTATTTCTAGGATTGAATTACCAACCTGACGGCTGTTAGCGAGACGCTACCAATTGGAATGTTGATAATGGCTAAGCGGATTCGGTAAATTATTCCAAGTATATTCTGGGATTGTAAGGACATCAACATCGAGTGGGTTCGGGAGATCGTGCCAATTAAAGGTCATACTATTAACAGTATTTGGCGATCCGATATTGAACGGACCAGGCAAGCGAGAGCGGTTTGGCCTGATGCTCTCAGAGGAAGCACTGGCGACCAATGGATTAGGGAGATTTTGCCAATCGTAGTCTGATAAATTCGGTAGTGGATTGGGCAGGTCATTAAAAGTATACCTTGAACCATCGCATAATATCTGCATCGGTGACAAGCCGTTTACAGCCGTATGACTAAAAAGGTTGGCATCATTTGTTTGATTGGGCTGCTCTGGTCTGCTCTCTGCTGGTTGCAATGGCACATCAAGGCTGTTCGCTTGCTGTTCCACATAAGCATGGTAGAGATGCTCGTTCACACCGCATCGCCGGATACAAAAATGTTCAACAGGATGTTCGACCATGCATTCAGTGCGCTCGCTCTGCGCTTCCTCCGGCTGATCCTCAGCGACTGGTTGATACGGACCGTCTTGGATAATCTGGTGGGATGATCCGGCCGATGCAGACAATCCGTCTATGCCATGCTGACCAAGTTGGGTAGTTGTTCTTGATGAGGTCCCAATATTTACTTGGTCAGAATTTCTATCAACATGCTCTGACTCCATGTTGAATGACTGCGGTGATAAGTTCAGCTCATTGGCTTGCTGATACGAGGTATACTCCTGGAGACATTCTAGAGTGGGCCTTATCGACGACGGTTGTGTTTCGCAATTCCCCGTATACTGGTATTGTGCATCTTGTATTCGCGTTTCACGCATACTGTTCTCGGTGCTTGGATGATCTTGCTGTTTATCACCAGGTTGTATTTCCGTTGGAGTCTCGTCTGCCTGGAGACGGAAATCTCGCTCTGCATGGACGTTGCAAGGGGCGGACTGATTCGTTGATTTCGCATTGCATTCTCTCATAGCTATGTCTTCGCTAGTCTGCATTTGAGAAGAAATACTATGATTTCGATGCCGTACTGTTTGTGATGATGAGCTTGTAATGAATACAGAGGATTCGACCCTTAATAAACTATCCTCCCGTAATGAGTGCAAGGCAGGGTGATCTTCGGGAGACGCTTCATCAACATTACTGTTAACGTGGTTATTAGAACCCGGCACTATATTTATATTATTTTGATGTCGGATATCGCCTTGGACTGACATTCGTTAGCAGATGCGGAGCTTGGAAGGATAAGAATTTGCACACCATCTGCTCGCCCGGATGATAAGTGAGCGTTGGAAAGCTGTGGTGTGTTTTGCGTTGCCCGAACCCCTGCTTGCCCATGGGTCGCCAAATGAGCATCAGATGACTCCGCATCCACAGGATTCTGACTAGGCTCATGTGTATTTCTTCGCTGCTTTTTCTCTGCGCGGCCATGTGATTTTCGGGAAGGCTTCGTGTGGCGCTTTTTTCCCAGCCGAGGCGCATGAGGGTTAATTAACGTTATATTCGGCTTGAACGAATCGAAACGTGATTTGATATAGGATATGATATTGTTCCCGACTTCGTTGGCGTTACCATCTTTCACCTTATCAGGTAGACCTAAAATGGTAAAGTGGCCAATTGCAAAGATAAAATTATCTCCTTTGTTTAGGAACACCTCATATCTTAAGTTGTCAGCCGCAACTCGGTAAAAAGCGGAAGTGGAACTTACACAGTTATAGGGAGCCGCGGGAGAAAAAAAAAACAACCATATCCCCCCAAAGCCTGAGAATATGCATACCATCTGCTACCAGCGTCGTAGTACTTCTTAACGTTCTCCTTCACAGTTTCCCTATCGTCTGACCCACTTTGACCTCTGAATATCATGTCAACCAGTCCGTCGAGTGCCCCTCCAGCCAGATTCTTGTATCCCAAGTATCTCATCAAATCCTTGGCTAAAAGATATAGAGCAGTTGTCGAAAACGAGCGCGTAACAGCATAGTCACTTTCAGCTTCTCTGTTCTTATCATAGAGGATACTCAACACATTTGCCCCACCATGCCTCGGAGAATGTTCGATAAATCCATCCAAAAATGCAGAAGGCTGTTCTTGCAATCGGTGTATTTGTTGCTCCACATAGTTGGAGCAAACAATATCATCCTTTGTGGTCTTTCGGATGTATTCCAGGGATTCGTCTCTGCGAGACCGTGAAGGCTTGGTTGTAGATTTGGCTGAAAGAAGTGGTGATAATAGCTCCTGAGGAATATGATCAATATGCCGGACTAGGGAACTGACGACCTACATGCAGTGAGCTAGGATTCCTCAATAGATTTTTCCACGTACGCTTCCAAGGAAGGTTTTGCAATCAAATTTACCACCACTGAAATCCGAAGCATTCTGGAGGATTGCCTGGGATGCCTCTTCCATTTTGCTGCTCGAGTGATAAGCTACACAACGAATAAGCCAGATAAATCTTAGGGGTCATGTAGACTCTCTCTCCTGATCTTCTCATGTAAGCCTTACCCCGCAATAAGGTTGCCTCAGCCAGGAGCGCCTTTGTTTGTTTCTATTGGCCATTCTGGCCCCGCAATAGTTTCTAAAATTAGCCAGACATTTTTCCAAAACAGATCATTCATGAAGTAGGCTTGGAGCTAGTCATGTCCTGAGACAGAATGGGCGGTGTGCTACATCGGGAAAGACCAAAAGTACAGCCGCAGATGAGAGTTTGGTTATTCTACCAATAGTAACTACCCGTCACCTCTGACCCACACCGCCTTCGCGGTATGCGGGGTATGCGGTGTGGGTCAGAGGTGACGGGTATGTGCAAGAGGTCGGGTTGCTTACATAACATTTCACAACCGGTTGCCCTTTTTTTTTTTCTATGACCCATCATCAGCTGAGTAAACAACAAGGTTGAGATTGTCCTGCGGGGATATTTGGTAACAAGGACGGTTGCTTCTTTTACATTTGTTAGAGTGTGGGATTTAGGCAATAGGAAATTGTGGCGCATTCTCCTGCGTGTCTAAGCTGAGCGCGATAAAGGGATGCCCTGACCCATCTGCGTGTTCACCTTTGTCAATTTCTCTTTTCTTTCCGCCTTCTCTCTAGCTAAACAATATTCTCCTTTTCTGCAAAATGACGGACTGCAGTCTTTCACCGGTTGTACCATATGCTTTGATCAACTGCCATGGCGATGTTCAGGGTGATGCTGAAGTTGTCCTAAAGGCCAAGCAAACACTGTTCAAGGTTCGACTTGCACGCCAGCCACCAGAAGAGTTTGATCAATCGGAAACCGTTGAAGGGAAGTTCCTTAAGAGGCTGGCGAATCGTCGGACGGCGGAGATTGCACGAGAGGACCTAGCCGACTTTCTCGGACCACTTTGCCAACCCTTTTTCAAGTCATATGCGCGCTATTTTGGAGACAGCCTCAAGTCGCACCTCAAAAACCCCGAAGTATTTTTGCAGCTGGTGACTGACAAGGGTGTCCCTAAAGTCTTCAAAGTAAACGGCGATCTACCTTGCTCTGATATTATACATCTATCGTTGGAGACAGACCCCACCGTTCCATGTTATCAGTTATCCGATGCTACAGTTATAGAGACGATTATCGACGACTACATTTTTAAGGTCATTGTGCACGGGGACATTTTTATCTGCAAAATGTCTAGACGTAACGCGACTGATTCATTCGAACGCGAACTAGACCTTCTTCAAAGGTTATCTTCTTTGGAGGTTTCTGATCATTTGCTTAGGGTGCCCAGGCTGGGGGGAATGATTGGATTCGAAGAAGGATTTCCTGGAATACTGCTGATGGACATTGGTGCTGAATACAGTCTGTGGGATATCGATGTGGGGGCAGCTGAAGCTGGAGAGCGCCGGAAATGGGCCTGTCAAATCCGAGATTCTGTTAAACTACTGCATCGGAATGACATTGTTTGGGGCGACGTAAAGGCAGAAAATGTCCTAATCGACTCTCAAAGGAATGCATGGCTCATAGATTTTGGCGGTGGGTGTACAGAAGGATGGGTTTCTGAAGAGCTTTGCGAAACTAAGGAAGGTGATTTGCAAGGGTTAATGAATATAGACAAGTTCTTGGGCCTATGACGAGGGTTATTTGCAGCGAAATGTATGGACTAAATCCAGATTGAGCTATTGGTGTAAACGTAAGGCTACAGTTTCCATGTTGGCAAGGATGAAGCCCTGAGCAAAATTTCTGAGATATATGTATGTATGGGATATGACAGACCCATATCTCGTAGGTCTCTGAAAGGAGAAATGCGCTATCATTAACTGCTTTCAAGCATTTTGGAGAAACTTGAGACAGCATCCGTACCGTGAGAAACTCCGAGAAAGGCTACTGGCGAAATGAGGAACACGAACACTATCTAGCTCATTTCAACATCTATAGGCAATCGATTCAGGGGCAAAGGGATCATACAGACCTGAATATGCCAGGATATCCTTCTATAGGTGCGCACACCTATATAAGTATCAGCTCCGGAGCACATATCCTCTTGCTCCCCAGCATACTCTCTATTTCGTACACAGCCTACCATCGATTTATGTCAGGATAGAACACGCAATGTGTCGCAACATCGTGAAAAAGTACAAGTGTGGTAAACACTTCTCGCACTCGATTAATTACTGCCCCAAG
The DNA here is from genome assembly GCF_003426965.1 of Aspergillus tanneri. Taxonomy (NCBI): domain Eukaryota; kingdom Fungi; phylum Ascomycota; class Eurotiomycetes; order Eurotiales; family Aspergillaceae; genus Aspergillus; species Aspergillus tanneri. The sequence goes on from NW_022984633.1 coordinate 3,425,855, forward strand.
GCCACCACGAATCCATCTACAGGAAGAAAGATTATGTGCAAGGACAAGAGGACAACAGATCAGAAACAGACTGGGACGTTTTGTGAGAACAGCTGCCCCTATACGCATTTTAATGGAAAATGGAGGTGTTGCACATGTGAACAGGGCCCAAATGAGGTTGGGATGTGTATCATGAATATTGAAAAAGACGGCAAGAATGATATGTGCGCACACGAATGTTGCTGGGCCTGCAAGCCATGGTCTAGCTAAATGTGAGTGAGCCCATTTAAATTGTCCTACTAAGCTGAATCTATTGGTAGGCCTTCACTGCCCCGATTATCGTTTCTTACTGTTATGATGTGCTATTCCTTGATTGTGTATACTGTATGGCCTTTTTGGTAGAAGGATTATGCTTTGCAGCAAATCCTTCGAGGGGAAGAACCATTGGCTAGTACTAAGATTCTTCGGGGCATATCAATGTCCATTACGAGTAACTGGTAAAAGAACTCTACAGCATTAGCGTCCTTGTTCCCATACCCTCTGGAATAGACTACTGAAGTTCCGGATTCTCGCTATCGATAGTACTGCATGTTTTTCTTTCCATAGATTGCTGTGCAGGGTATACTATTTGAGTTATTCTTTTACTAGCTATGGTAACTGAAGATGGGACTTCCACACAGACCTCTGTGCCAAGCTGTGCGCTCCGCCAAAATTAACTGATCACACATTATTAATGTACATATGGTTACTTGATACTAGTCTGGATAGTACTTTTGTAAGAGTGATCAAAGTTTATCTCTCACTTTCTCCGGCCGGAGCACTGACCAGCTTGAAGCTATGGCTCGCTGGGCATCCTTTTGGCTCAAATTCATTGTTATCAGGGTGAATTCAATTTCTCCTATCAAGGTGATTCTACACAGCTCGAAAACAAGCCAGGAAGCACAACTGAATGAAATATCAGTTAAGTAGGATATCTCTCACTACATCCTACTTTTTCTCCGGTTGGTCTTTGTATGCGCTTAACTTAGAGCTTAACAGGTGCATGATAGATAGTTAGTGTTGATATAATCGCTTTGATAAATTAATCCCTATCGGATCGACTTACTGTCTGCTTGCCGCCAAGGACCAGGATCTAATCACTGCTGTGCCTAGCAGACACGAACAAGTAACGCAACCCTGCTTTAAATTTCGGAAGCAATTATTTAATCGGAGTTGACATTAATGAGTTGCTAAAGTCCGAAACTCACGCTACCTAGAACGACTGGGGGGAAGGAATACACCTGCCCGATTAATTATTATTCTGAAAAGTATATTGACTACCCCCCTGTCTCTAACATTATCGTAGTGGAGATCGCTGTGGGGACACGAGGGACACATCAAATCTGCTGCATTCGACGTTGTACATAAGAACTTCTAAGAAGGCATTTAAACCATGTTTCCTAGACAAAAACTTCTCGGAGTGGAATACCGAAGTAAACACAATACTTAGCCTGAGGGAGCGGCCAGGTTTGCTACGGAGCTTCTTCTTGTTTTATTTACGCTATGGAAATCCTGTACAATCTCTGGTCTGACGCCGTCTGGCTCTTCCAATGCGCATTACGACAAGGCTCGTCTTGGTTCAGTTGCGTAAGCCGAGACACCGATGAGCAAGATCCATGTTGCCCCTGTAGGTTTTCAACCGTACCGTATAGGTATGGAGCTGATGTTTTATAGCAAGCGATCAGTCAGTCTATTGGCGAGACACCGATGAGCAAGATCCAAGTCCCTCCTGTAGGTTTTCAACCGTACGGTAAACGTATGGAGCTGATGCTTTATAGCAAGAAATCAGTCAGTCGATTCTACAAGGATAACAACAGTTGATAAGCTGGAATCGATAGCGGTGAGTCGTTCAGTTTAATTTAAATTTTGCACACTGACAGAAGACAGAACCAAGTATGCATTTCAGACGAGGACGGAGACAATTTCATTCTTACCGAGACAGTAGAAGAAACAAAGCACGGAGTAACATATATTCATTTCCAGGATTATATAATACATCGGGAGTTTCTGGAGGGATCGGATTCCGGATTACGTTTACTGAAGTACTGGAGTCAACAAAACAGGTACCTAAATCCAGATAAAAACAGCTGAGGTTCAGAGTACATGTACTTTACTTATAGAGGGCTATCCCAGTTATTGGGTTTGGCAGCTCTCCCGGTTATGTATGCCATATAGGGATAAGGGTTATATGGTCAATCCATTTTCAGAGGATAGCTATTATTATTCATTAATATATTTTAGCGCAGACTCAGTTCGCCGTTATTAATGTAGCGTTCGCAATGCATATATAGAACCAAACAAGGTAAGTGAAGACTAGACGGCCCATACTTTTTAATATTTCGCAATCAAATGCTATCTTTGGGAGATGTAAGTTTCGGCATGCTGATCTTTATACGCTACTGACAGCCTGTGTAGGAATTCCGAACTCCAAGAAACAGCAAATCATACCTCAATGCTCAATTTATCTACATACTTTCTAATGATATTTTGGAAGCTTTTAAGTGGCAGACAGCATTGCACGCCATTGCGCTTTGGATTGGAAAAAATTATCTGTACTTATAGCATGAGTATTATCATTATTTTTTTTTAAATTGATTTATCAGGTAGCCTGGGACGCTGACGGTGGATATAAATAAAGATGTCGGTTTAGTCGTGGACTTTGTGTACACTCCAGATCGGATTTACTTTCTTCCTTAGTCATATTGCTTGTGGGTTAGTGTTAACTAAAATGGAGGACACTACCGATATCGATATTATCGATGATTTTGTCCTTAAATCTGCACACGAGGAAATGGAGCGGGATGGTTATACCCGGTTCCCCCTCAGTAATCCAGCGGGAGTTATGAAAATGGAACAAGACTGCGAAAAGATCGAAAAAATAACCACGCCATCCTTCCATTACTGTAAATTGCCGGATGCGGGATTTCTGACGTCGGACCCAGAGGTACGCTCCACCTAGAATTCTCAGGATCTAGCTAAAGTTGAAAAGGTCAGGCGTCACCTCGAAACCCGATTTGGAAAAAAAGTCGAGGAGCTTATAATGCAGGGGCCCAGTATGGTGGAGTGCGTCGCCGTTCCCGAGTCTGACCAGAAGTTGCCACTTGACTTCATGACAGTACACCCCATTCACACCCATGATGCGATTTCCTTCTTTATTCCGCTAACAGGAAATGCCGACTGGGATAACGGGTTGTTTGGGATTTGTACTGGCTCCCATCATCAGAGTGTCGAGCAATTTTACTGCCAGAATGAACGAGATATTCACCGGATTGTGGTTGAGCAATACTGGGTCCTTCCAGTTGAAGGGGCGACCTTTGTTCAACCGTCGCCGAATGGTGGTATGAAGATGATTTGGGTGGGATTTTCTTCCCATCCAATGGGGCCGTACATCCAATCGCCTTATGCATTTCCGTTCATGAAAGTTTGACTAGTTATAACTGGATCTCACGGATCGAGCACGTATTCTTTGTGTAAGATAAGACTCCCGTATTGGTAACCTTAGTCTATACTTTTACATCCTCTGGCGTGAAAAGTAGGTGTAGAGGGCGTATGCAAACTAACCAAAATTGGTAAAGCGCATCCGGTCCTTCACCTCGAGATTCTATGATCTCCAGTGGACTATTTCAGCTTGCAGGCTGCTGGACAACTAATTCTATCCGTCATGGCGGGAAGGAAGTCCCAGCGTATTATCCAGGCGAAGGATATTTTTGATTGTGTACTATGCCAATTGAATAACGTCTCAAAATATTTTGAAAAGGACCAGACCAAGTTAGTCTTGAGTATCAATCCCAAACCAGACCAAGACATCCGATTAGCTGCTCTGTTCATGAGTGGAGAAGACCCCTGGGATAGGAGTTTTTATCGACTACTGGGTTCAAGGTCTTTGGCATTGGAAAGGGAGCAATGGCCCAACAATAGACCGTTGGATAGGGGTATGGTCATCCCAAAGACCTACGGCATGGTTAGCAAATTTCTGCGCAACCAAGGGCTAGAGGCCTCTACATTTGTTAGAGAGGCATTACGGTCTGGTCAGATCCTTCTCCGTATTGAGGAGGTGTTGGAGTTCCGGGAATCTCCTTGTGTCTCTCCCGGATTCCCGAAACTCCAGCACTTGCACGGGACGAAGAAGCAAAGCCATACAGTTATTAAAGTAGTCGATATTCTGTTGGCTGCACGCTTCCCCTCTGCTTGTGGGCTCATGGATACCAAGCATGGTACAACTATCACATCGGTTAGTGTGCTGACCCACCATCTCTTTCGCTTGTCCTGATGATCTGTAGAATCCCTCAAAACTAGTTCTCGGGCTTTAGAGTTAGAGGGTTCATGCTCAACTCCGGCCTCGGATCCTATTCGCTGCACTTGAACACTGGGTGAGCGCCGCCACAAGCCCCGAAATCCCATTATTGGCTGTGTTTCGGTCAACCGGTATATCAGTTTGTCAATGTAACTTTCGCCCCTTGGTAGTTACTGATCATATTGAAGCAATAATTTAATTCGTGAGTCTGACGACCTGCATCACACTCTTCCCTTTTATGTGGGCTGCCTGCCACGCTTGGGACACGTATTATGTAGGCATCTAAGCATTCTCGTGAACGTTTAATATAGCGAGAGATTAAAAAAATACAACTCACTATTTCAGGCTTTTGTATTTATTCCCACCTCCCACGCTGTAAGAAATTTGCCTTCAATATATCATACGTGCTGAACTCCCTGACGAAGATTTGTCAACATGGACTCCAATTCCTATCAGCCTACCGAGACGGATGCTTTGTGTAAGAATTGCCATCAATTCTTCTCACAACAGATTATTAATAAAGGCGCCAAGTACGTTCCCGCTGAGGGGAAGCGTTGCTGCGCCTATTGTAAGACCGAATGCAAAGACGGACTGATAGTAAGTGAGCTATGTTTAGTAAAATGTAATAAGTTAAGTAAATGCTGCTGACCTCTCTAAGATGGGAAACCTCAAGGAAACCGTGCAACGGGCTCTTGAAATAACGAACATGTACAGAAAGCTGGAACATGAATACCAAAATAACGAACGAGACGCTTGCAGGTAGTTTCAACTACTTTTTTTATGGCTTCCCTCTAACTTTTACTATAGCAAGTGAATCCATCCTAGACTGACTATTCTTGGATAGTAAGAGGATAGGAAACTTAATTATTTTAGCGTTAGTAACCATGCTATCTGTTTTTTAAATAAAAAACTCTGTCTTTTTTAGCTCCTGTTATCGTAATTGGCTTCGTTCGGAGGCATTAGTCTATGAAAGGTAAGAAGTGGGTTAGGTAATACCAGGCGGTGAGACTTATAAAGGAGGTGGAGGAACCCATACCAGATCTACATCCTAAGTTATCAGCTATGTTGTTTTCCTAAATCCACCAAATTCACCCCTACGGCTAAAGCTAGAAGAATGGAGACAGGGCCAATTGAAGCGTATTCATCTGATGAAGGATTTTGTGATGAGTACATGCTTGCTGCCATGGAATTGTGTTTGTCCCAATCTGATTTGTTCGCAGGTGCATGATAGAACTGGAGGGCTTGGAAGGCTCTGTATGCGAAACAGTCTACAAAAATGGACGGTATTATCCAGCAAATAACGAAGAGCAATACCCCTGGCCAACTGACGAAGTATGTACCCCTGTACTTTCTAGGATGTTGCTGACCGAATTATATTAAGAGAGAGAAAGAACGGCAAGGTTAGTATTCTCTAGTATGCTCTATTTTCTTAATACTTACTAACCAAAAGAGCAGCCGAGCAATTTCTTCTATTTTTCAAGCTGTTTCAGAGCAGGCTGTCTCCAATTCCTGCTAATCCACCTCGAGCTGTATTAGATCTTAGAACTGGCGTTGGCCACTGGGCTATTGAATTTGGTACTTATTCCTGCGGCGTTTTCTCATTATAAAGTTGCTAATTTTCGGACCCTTTAGCTGATAGGAACCCGGATTCGCATGTAAGGCCAAATAATTCCTTTTGGAGAAACGAGAGTGACTATTCAGGTTTATGGGGTTGACCTGGTTTATATGCAAGACGAGTGGTATGGACTGCTCCAAATTGGGTGACTAGAGTAATTAATTTGAAACAGGGTTCCGGTCAACTGCGAGTTCTTAATTGACGACCTCACTGAGCAGGACTGGCATACTCCCTTTCAAAATATTGATATCATCCATATTGGCTCGCTAGGTGGCGACCGCCAACTCTTAACATGTCTTATGGATGGAGTATACCGGTAATCTTCACAATGTCGATAATATATATATGCCTAACGCTCGCTATAGGTGCTGTGTGCCTGGAGGAGTGGTTGAGATTTGGGATACCACAATTTGGTTACAAGAATCCGGCGACGAAACGGCCCTTCATCGTTTCTACCACGACATGGATGATGCCTATCGGAGAAGCGGGAGGTTTTTAGACCTACCTCTTTTATATCCCGCAGAATTTGAACGCCGTGGTTTTATTAATGTGGTTGACCATGTTTACAATATACCCCTGGACCCAAAGTACCCCGATCCCCTGGCAAGAGCGATAGTTAAGAACTGGGCAGATGGATTTGAATCATATAGTTTGGAGCTCTTCGACAAGAATCTCCAGAAGCGCTACTTAGAAACTTTATTAGTTGCGCAATAGCACGACAGGCTCTTAGGAAAGGAGTTAAAGGCTTCCTGCAAGTGTAAGTACCTATCACTCTAGTATATGTTGGATAATTTGCTAAGTGCCATTTAATAGCCGAGTTACATCCGGACTAAAGCCAGCTACAAACAACTGAGGTGACTTTAGCTGATGTTAAAGTAACAGCTGTATCAATAGTATTACTTCTGTATTTATTTTTGAGCAAAACAGTAGCCTTGTACATTTATAATTAAAGGGGTATCAGACTAGGAGGATATAATATCTGGGCTAGTAATCCGTCACGACAAAAATATCACCAGTAGTTGTAAGCAAAAATGTAATTTTAAGTACGTCACATATAACTGCAATAGATGGGTTGCCATAGGCCAGTTGCTATCCACTACGGCAATGTTCTATTTTTGCCGACCCTTGTAAGTAACCAAAGAAGTGGGCCACTACATTGGTATATAAAGGGACAAGGTTAGCCCATGGAAAATACATCTGTCCTTTCTCCCTACTTCAAAGGTTTTCAGCAAGTTGATTCCTTGCACAAAAGATTAAACAAACTTTACCAGATTTGACTGGAAGGACGTCAAGGGCCATAATTGCCATAACTGTCAAGCTCCAATAAACTCAGGTGATAAACAATTGTCTTTCATGTTCACACAGTCAGGTTGGATAACAAGGTAAACAATTTATTCTACATCGAGAATGGATTATCTGAGTATGCCGGATAATGCGTTATATTATCAGATAGGTAAGCAATTTTTTAATTCTCTTGCACATATAGGGCTAAACAGACTCTAGGTGCTACAGGACACCAGCCTCCTATCGGCGGATCTTCTAGTATCGAGGAGCATGCAACTTCAAATTTAGCTCAAGATATGCTTGGTCAACAGATAAACTTTATTCCATATTTTGTGTGCCATAAATGTTGCAAGAGATTGCATTCAATCGTCTTTCCTGATGCACAAGTCAATTATGAATGGTTTATTGGAGAACACTGGTGTATTTGTTGCAGAGAAAATTGCGTCTATGGGATATTTGTAAGTAACCATACCAACTAGGAATGCTGTTCACTAACCCTCCTCATGACCCCTGGAGAACGAGCCGCTCAGATAGTGAAAGCCCGTGACAAGGAGATGTGGTTGTTGTGGTTGTCTCAAAGTAATAAGAGCGAGGCACCACACTCTAAAGCACATAGTCCAGGAGCACCGCGGCCTTTCCAATCATTAGATCCGCTACTCGGAGATACACGACACCTGCAGCTTTATCGTCAATTATTGGTTTCTCTTCTTCCAAAAGACGCTTGGCACAAGCTTACAAAATATATTGCTAGCAAGTTTTCAGATAAAATAACACTGGAAAATACTCTGTTGGAAAGGATTAATGGGCAGGTTGAGTTATCAAGCCATGGTAAGTCATTGCCAGGCTGCGAGTGGACTAGAACTGGACTGAGTTGTAAGCAGATTATGTCGCAGCCCTGAAGTCCGCCCTTCTTCAGCTTCCATTTCAGGATTTGAAGATGTCTATACACAACCACCGGAATGCATTTCGTGAAACAGAATATCGAGTAATAGAAACAATGCTAGACGCCTGGATGCTAGGAACGGGAAACTGTCGACCGCGGCCAGACTGGTCTTTGGGCTCCCGCCAGTGCAAGGATGCGGGAACTAACACTGAAAAATCTTGTTCTTGTAGTATCGACGCAGTTGCAGCAGTCCAACACCCGAGACACTCTCCGGCACCCATCTTACTGCCTAAAAAGCCTACAGGCAGAATTGAAAGACGGCCAAGAGGCAGACCTTCCGGCTCTAGTACTCCCTGGAGGAAGGGCCCTGGAAAGATAAAACCCAAAGACAAGAATCGTGTTCACGGTACATATGCAGAGCTTCTTCGCCTATGTATGCTGGAGGCACCTGAAAAAAAACTAAAGCTCAACAAAATATATATCTGGTTCGAGCAACACACTACAAAGTGCAAGGCTGGGTCATTCAAGCATACAATCTGCCAGACTCTCTGCTTAAATCCTGTACGTTCCCCAAGCTCTATACACTTGTTCGGTCTCCACCGACATGTTTTTTATAGGGTAATAGTTAACAGGCCTTTTAGGCATTCGAACAGGCTCCAGAAAAATCGTCCACTGGAAAAAAGGTGGCATGCTGGCGCTTGACCAACGAAGCAGCAAAGAATGGTGTGAAGCCAACACCTAAGTATGCTCCTAGAGTCAATCGAAGACGGCTGTATGACAAGCGACAAGAAGAGCAGGATAAGGAAGGTGATGAGTTAGAAACTGTCTCGATGGAAACATAGGTGGCCAAGTTCGGCAACTGATGTTGTAATATAGAGGAAGACTGTTGTTATTACGGGGAAATGGGACCTCTGCAACGCCTCTGCAATTAAAGTCCGAACGAAAAATGTGGGAGGCGGTATAGGCCAAGGATTATGTAGATAATTCGATGTGAACTATGTCCACACTCCATAAAGTGCTCTATTTTAAATGTATACATCTTCGTCTAGTGACGCCAGAAAAATTTATACCCGCAAGCTACCAAGTGAGAGGAGACGGCCGCCTCCGAATCGCTGCAAAATCGGCCTGCCGCCTGAAACTCGGATTAATTCTCGGTTATGAATGAAGGTATGTATGTTAATATATTCATATACATCTCTCAGAGAGCCTCAGGACAGGATTGCCGCCCAGATCAGTTAACTCGCGAAATCATTTAGTATGAATTACCACCACGGTCAATATACTCAAGTTGAAATGGCTTATTAAGCCGTAGAGATTCGCAAAACTTAGAATATTCGTTTCGATAGTCAGCAGCAAGCTTACGATACTCCTCAGAGCTATATGTATTTGGGGTGCCGTCATCATCAAAATCATCCGCTACTAGCACAATGGTTTGGAGCGCAGGCAAGATCGACAGGAGAGGCGAAGAAGATTGGTCTTGGTCCCAAAATTCCCATTCCGTATCCTCAGCAAGGAGAGCCCGAAAGTTGTCAAGCGAAGCCCCATACGATGCTTGTAGTTCGTCTAGGCGCTCGGTTTCACTCGTGATATCGCAACTTAGCCACAGAAGATCTCGACGAGGACTAAAGTAGAAGGAACATTCTGAAAGATCCGGATGTTGGATTAAGGTATATTGTTTTAGCGTATGAACGCGGGATTCATGACATATCCAGAGGGCAATAGGGGGCAGGCAATGCTCCACGGGAGAACGAATTTCCAAGTGTCTGCAGCTAAAATCTGCCCCCAGGAGTGTATTCAGAGTACCAACTGGACGCAGGATAGTGGATTCTTCATATTCGTCGTCGTCAAACGTCTCCCAGGATGCGGCTTCGATGACCTGAGTTGTGGGCCATGTATATTCCCAGACCATCAAACGTAATTCTGTTGGAAGAGAGGCGAATGAAGCACAAGGTTTGGGAGGCAATGTGGCAACATCCTCTTGTCTCCTTACCGCTTTTGAAGGGTTGTCGGATCTTCTTAACGGACTGCTATCTGCCCTATACGGCCCTGAAGAACCGGTCTCTTTCAAACTATTGGATTCATCACTCAAATATACAGACCACTTGCAACTTTATCATATCCTATTGCTCTTTCTTCTTCCAACTGATGTTTGGTATAACCTTGCAAAACACATTGTCAGTGACTTTTCAGGTAAAATATTTCTCGAAGATTCACTACTGGAAAAGATCAATGGCGATATTAAGTCTTCGAGACATGGTAAATAGTTGCCAGGTTGTGTAGAACTTGGCTGAGTGGTCAACAGTTTATGTGGCAACCCTGAAGTCCGCCTTTCACCAGGTTCTGTTTCAGGACCTAAAATTGTCTATATACAGCAAACAGAAAGCATTTGGTGAAAAAGAATGTCGAGTGATAGAAACAATTCCTAATGCCTGGATGCTAGGAACCAGAAATCGTCGACTGCAGAGAGACCCGTTTTCGGGGGCTCGACAATGCAAAGATGCCGGACCCAATAATGACGAGCTTTGCTCTTGTACCATAAGCGCCGTTGCAGCAGTCCAACAGCCGAAGCTTTCTCTAGCATCCACAGGCAGAATTGAAAAAGAGCTGAAAGGCAAATCTTCGACCTGTAGTGCTCTCGGGAGGAAGGGCTCTAGTGAGGTAGAATCTGGGGAGGAGGGTCGTGTTAACGGTACATACGCAGAGCTTCTTCGCCTATGTATACTGGACGCACCTCAAAGGAAACTAAAGCTTGGTGAAATATATGCTTGGTTAGAGCAACACACTACAAAATATAAGGCTGAGTCGGTCAAACATACAATTTGTCAGACTCTTTCGCCAAATCCTGTACGTTTTGCATCACTTCATGCCATATGCCCATGCTTAGTTTCCTCCTCGCATTCTTCCCGGAATATATTTAGCAGGTCTCTTAGGCATTTGAGCACGCCCCTGAAAAGTCCTCAACGGGGAAGAAAATGTCGTACTAGCGCTTGACTAACGACGCAGCAGAGAACCGTATGAAACCAACACCTAAACCAGTTAATCGAAAGCGGCTGTGCCACAATTAAAAGTATGATTAATATGGAATATGTTACAGGCAAGTAAATGGGAGGTCATCTTATTATTATATTCTAGTCAGCTGAATGTGAAAATACGTGAGATGTTTTTTCTTGACACTGTATGTTCATCTTTAACATTGCAGTTACTTGGTACGACCAGTAGTAAAACTATTATATCATAGATTTAAATTAATTAAAACCAAATTATCAAGCTGGCTTTCAGGATGTTCTAGTTCCTGGCAGTCCAGGATAATCAAAGGACGACATGCAGGCTTCATAAATAGTTGTGGAGGTAGGGTACATCTAGGGTAGATCATAAAGTGAACTGCCTAATATTGTCAACTGGGGCTCAACTCAGTAAACAATTGAACTTCATATGGAATAGATTCAGCATTACATCAGTCATTATATAATATGATGTTCATATTGTATACAAAATATCACGCTCTCCGATCGGAATAATAACGGACGGTCAATATTTCTCTAGTCTCCAATAGCTTTTTAAAGGAGAGAGAAAAGAAGACGAAAAATCCCCAAAAATCTCCATAGATCCCCCATGCAATATTAGTGGTCATCTGAGGTGTCAATAAATCAGGCTTCCATGACTCATCCTTCTCTAAGCCATGTGAAATAGTTTCTAAGGCTCAAGTTGTTGCCACCGCCCAAGGGAAGGCCCAACACAGATATGTTTCCAGGCCAGCGTTACGCAAACCACCCTATAGGTACAAAACGATCAGCATACAAACCAACGACCTTGTGCTATATATAGGCAACGTACAAATATTTCGGCTATAGCAAGCAAAAGGCAGGGCGACCAAAAACAAACAGGCGGAGGCCAGTGCGGCACAAATGTAGACCAGCATCGAGACGGGAAAAAGTAAAGGAACCACAGCCAAGGGCGATTTCTATGTCTCGCTAAAATGCGAATATGGAAAGGGCTATCCAGGGGAGACACGCGGTTGGCTTCAGCAAAAGACTTGACTGTTGAGAGAGAGAACAAACCATGTCAGTTACTAAGGTCCCCGGGGAGGGGGCGGATATTTCTAGTTCGCCGATTCCGGAATCCATACCCTATAGATTGTGCGTATAAAAGGTGTAGATCTTATGCGGAAGAAATCCCGTAGGTATTCTATCCTTTTAGTATCTTTCGTTAAACAGGCTGCTCTCCACTTTCTAGCGCAGATCGACATATGTTTTCCGCGTATCGAAAAATCTGACCTAAAAAAAAAAAAAAAAAAGAAAGAAAGAAAGATAGAAGAAAGATAAAGGTAATTTCCGAGGCAGACAGTGGACGAAATTTAGATGAAGTATCCATAACGATAGATCGAATAAATTTATGGCTAAAATAAGTTTAGAGTATGCTACATATTGGCTGGCTGACAGTGGTTAACTAGAATAGTGCTACTTTTACATGTTAAAAGATAATAGCTTTTAGTTAGCAGTCCTGGTAATCAAATACTAAAATCTAAATGTTCTCGCGCTATATGAATTGGAACAGCAGTATACCTATGCATGGGAGTGAATATGGAAATTACTTTTGACATATCTGGAAAAGTAGGTAATTAATTTATTGGTGATCAAAGCTGAATGTATTTGATTCTGTTTTTTAATTCCTCAAGCCAGCTGGAGCTAATGTTAACTCTGTCGTAGAATATGTGTCTTTAGTCATACTCAAAATTCCATGCACTCATGCCAATAAATGGTGTCTGCACATGGGAATCTCAATCGGCTCTGCTAACATTTTCAAGCACACTAACCTCTCCGAAAATGGTGGAAGGAATTGAGCCATTTCCTTCACAAAAGAGAAATCACCTTGCTCTGTAAAAGTACGCTTCCAAGATGTTGCGGCATCGGGTTTGATCGCCGCTGCATCATCTGTCTTGCTGGCCTCAATAAACCTATCTTCACCAGGAAGACAGTGCTGAGTAAAGTCGGCTGCCGCTGGTCCACTCAATAGACAGTTCAGCATTGAACCCATGGATCTAAAAAGTGCGACAGTTCCAGGTCGCGTTTGGGCAATGAAAGTCACCAGAGCTCCCAATTGGCCATCAACAAAGTGTGATTCGGTGCTAATTTTTGAATCCGTCAGTGCAGGAATAGTGACGAAAGGAAGAGGAATACTGTACATGCAAGATGCCAGGCTCTGGCTACAGAGAAGTAAGCAGCCATATCCCAAGGTCCTGGCTACAAAAGTCCACCTCTTGCCGTACCTCAAATAGTTGCTCATGACATTGCGAAGGGATCGCTTGTCCACATGCCATTCTTGTGTGATCCCCGGAATATGGCTCAGGATATATGCCAAAACAGGGTCACCCTTTTCGCGGGGTTTATTAATATATCTCTCTGGGTCTTGGCGGATATGTTGGACAATCAAGTACAAGATCATGTGCGTAAGGCGAACGTCAATTCTTTCAAATATACGGTTGAAATAGAGAGCCTCGAAACACTTTATTCCCGCTTCCATGCATTTGTCTGGTGTGGGAAGACTTGGGGTATATTGGCCTCTGGCTAGTCTTACCTGGAATCTCTCTATATATCTCCTTAAATGAATATCTGGTGCGTCAATTATTAGAGGTAAGCATCCTATGATCCGGACAACTTGGAGTTTGCTGTCGTCGAGAGGTTTGCCGGAGCCATCTCGAAATCCGCAGGATTTTAAATGGTTCTGAAATATGTGTCCTAGGCTTGATGACTTGTATTTTACCTTCTTCCCCGTGGAATTTATCGGTTGTTCGTCGTTGCATTTCCTCTTACTGCCTGCACGTGTAAGATAGGCAGATTGTGCATCTCCCTCTTCGGTATAACGCAAGTGGAGGCTGTCGTGCACATTTTGCTCGCCGTAAGTGTCTCTTTGTGGTACACCTTTTCCAGCTAATTGCGATACTTCTTTCATTAATCGACATGGGTCTTTCATCGCGTAATATAGGAGGTACATGCAAGCTACTGGAAACACGTCAGGCTCCCTCAAGTCACCTGAAGAGGGCCGGTTTGATATTGATGGGCAAACGCATGACTGATCCGTTAGGTCGAAATTTGTTGTCTTGGTTGCCATAGTTGAAAAATGTTGAGTCAAGAGAGCTTGTTTTTCAAGGAATTTTGATATACTGGCCGCAGGTCATGATATTACTATAGCATGAAAATTAGTGTGTCTGTATAGTATGTACTTAGACAGAAAAAAGGTTGGGGACAGGGAGGAAGAAAAACTTTCTGACACTCTTATCAGATATGTCTAACCGTAGGTAAAATGCATGAAAATAGGTGTTAATGGATATACTGGGGGTTAGACTTGAATTTGTCAGACATCAATGTTCGGCCATCGACTTCCGGACCTTCGACTCATTTCATCGCGTGTTGGCTCAATATGTCAAAGCATAAAAGTCTCAAGCAAGAGTAATTATAAACTGCACCTCTATAGCTAAACAGGGCATATTTTTAGGATCTCTTCCAACCAGACAAGGAAAGGCAGAGGTTAAAAAGATAGAAAGCCGTACCAGTAACTGATTCTGATACAGAAACGATTGAAATTCTGTCCCTAATGCTCTGATGAAAGACATTCATATGGTTCTTGCTTCTTTTAAACCCATTCTTGACAGTATCATAGTGGACTTAGTAGTTTATCGGAGGTCAATCTTGAACTTCTACAGTACACGCGACAAGGTCCATGGACCAAGTCTACCGTATCAATGTAACGGACTAGACAGACCAAAAAAACCCATGTGTTTCTACTTTTTGTGAATCTCAATTAGTGCGAGATTTCCCCAACGCGATACATAGCCGCTATGGCTATGGTATCTGGGTCCTAGCGATACTGGAAATAGTCTCTTCCGAATTAATACAGTCGAGAGTATACCTAGCGTCGGTACGTTTCCACATATACGCAATACAAACAAATAAAGTTTCCGGATATACATGCGCGTGCGTACTGGTTTTCAGGTAATTGATGTGGCCCTCCTACCTGAGGTTCGATACCGGGGAACCAGCCGCCTGCCAGTTTAGGATCGGCGCAATCAACCGCAGGACCCCAGAATTCCTCGGCCCCGAAAATCAACCTAGGCAGTGCCGCCGAGTGGATCTGGTATTTTACGTTGAGACGCATAGCACATTGGAAACCCACTCACGGCCATATGTAGCACCCGGTAACAGGCAGCTGCTGCAGGCCCATTTATTTTATAATTAAATTTATCACGGTAAATTACGTGTCCCAGTCTCTGGTACTGGTGGCAAACCTTAATCACAAGTCCAAGAGCATTAATTCTCTGAGTTTGCATTGATTAACTTTCGCTAAAATGAGGTACACAATTACCATCCCAGAGTGAATTGCTAAAGAGCCGATGGTATTGATTCTGGGTTACCTGATCCACAACAATCAGATCAGTAATCTCCGCTGTCGTTCGTCTGTTAATTACAGGGTGGAATTGTAGTGGACAGTCCGTACTTTTGACAGAGCCATGGATAGTGGGCACCATGGTTTTTTGTTTAGTAGCCTTGTGGTATATTTTGCTTTCTATTTCTAGGTGCTACTGTAAAGTATGTTAGTAAGATCTAATGTAAAATGCAAACACGCTTAATTAGCTGCTGTTTGCCATTGGTGTCTACCATAGTCCATCGCAACAGAATCCTGCATTATCGTCGGATATGAGAGACTTTTTGTTCTCACTAAAAGTGAAATTTTTGAAGTTATAAGGGTGAGAAATACGAGAAAAGAAATAATAGAGGCAAAAAACAAAATAAAGAATAGTCATCAGTACATTAGTCCATCTATTGCTTCCATACAGTATGTATTGTGAGGTGCTGGTCACGCATCTCAATGGCGATGCCTGACCTGCACCTTATCTGAGCGCTTGCCGAACCCGCGTGTGCTGAATGAAGTTATACTGGGCTTTACTACCGATAGTAGGCAGTCGACCTCTGTATGTCATAGAATATGAAATATAGATACAGTACAGCACGCTTTGTGACAAGTTATTCTGTTTCTTCTGCGTAAGATACCTCAAATATGTATCCAAAGTGCAAAGCCTAGATACAGGAATCCCTCTTCCAGCATTTATCCAAGTAGCCAATTTCCGGCATTCTTAGAACAGTTCATTTAACTTCGGGGTCGTATGAATAAAGCATTCGCCCGAATCGCTTCAATTAATTCACCCGCCCGGCTGCCGGGGATCTGAACGGAACCCGCGAGATAAATCTTACGCCCTTCGACTTTTTCGGGCCACGCGCGTAGGTGGATTGGAGCATCCGGTGGAATAGAGTGTGCAAAGGTTGTGTTGAGGTAGGCTGTCACTGCCGGCCGACAGCAGTCTGCGAGGATACGATCCATGAGCAGGGTAAGGTATCCACCGAACAGCTTCCCATCATAATAGCACATTTGCTGCCTTGGGTCTAATTTAAGAAGAACATCAGCCTCCCATCCCAGACTATGACGCCGGAAACTAGGGCGATATCCCCGCAGCAGAGAACGGAGCAGCTCTTGCGAGGGATCGACGAATGTGTTTTCCTGAGGCATCTTCGTGGTCAGCACCATACACAGGTTATGCTTAGTGTTCTTGGGGTCCACACCAACTCGCCCTTGGGGATCCCTTGTATTCCATCATCAAAAAAACTCGCTTGACATGATAGTGTTGGCTGTCGGTAGCCTCGTACCATTTGAGAGACTACCAGAGCTGTAGGATGTCGTGACATGTTTGTTGCCAATCGTATAGAAGGAGCGTGGTTCCAGAATGTATGCAAGAAGGGTACTTGTAATACGATGGCTTTCATTTTCCGTGAGCCTATGCTAGACAGAGCTGGGTACTATTACTGACGATATTCTCTCGGCATCTTCTCGGACAACTTTGACTTACCAGAGTGCTATGATTCAAAGAAAGATTGATGGCTGCCATCTTGAAAGAATGGCCATACTTATATGTATAGAAATGTTGGGCACTTCTCAACTGAATCTCCAGCCGAACATTTTGAGCTTCGCAACGAAATTACGAGGTCTTGTCATGTCGGCTCTTAATCCTCGATACAGAGGATAAGACTACAGTATGTAAGACCTCAAGAGGGATGAGATTAATTGATTTGAGTCCTACTCGCCCGTGGTTAGCGGTAACTCTGTCCTGTGAAGATATCTCCGAATTCATGGCTTTGTCATTTCTGTAACAAATAGTGCCTAGCAGCTGGATGTCTGGCTCCACCGCAGGGATCATGCCGTGGGGCGGTATTGATCCGTGGTAGTTCAGAGGCAAAGACCGAGAGGCAGACCATTTCTCAACAATAGAATCCCATTGCAGTTTACCAGGACCCTGCGTCACGGAGCTATGGGGTCGTGTATTTTACGAGCGTGGGGGTGGAGAAGTAGGTTGCGCTGTCTAAAATGCGCCACGTAATGTAAATTTATTCTTGCCAAGCAGCGATTACAGCAGCGCTAGGGTTGCGGCAGTACAAAGTAAGTCATCGAATTATCCCGCATTATTTTTTTTTTTTTCGAGGCTCAAGAAGAGTGGAGCCTGGCATATTGTACTATTGATTTGAATCGTAAAATATGGGCATCGCTAGATGAGTGGCGATGTATTGTAAAATATGCAGCCAAGTCTGGTGGATGGCTGTAATTTTACTAACTGCAGGAACTCCTGGAAAACAAGGTTCATAGTATTTGTCATAGTTCCCTTTGATCCCACTTTGCACGACCTTTAGCTGCCGCTGATATCTGAAATTTATTCTACTTGTAATTGGACCATGGTAATCTGAGTACATATCAACAGAAAGCTGTTGACCTGCTCGCTAAGGGTACTGAATAGTATCAACTCTATGAATCTACAAAGGTCTGATTCCTCTAACTAAGCGAATATTCATGACAATACAGAAATAAGGGTCAATTGAAGTGACGCAATATGGCGCCCTAATGGCGTCTACGACCTTAAATGGCCGAACGTTCTGACTAGTGTTGAATAGGAATAGCGGTGTCTACAGGTTGACAAAAGCTAATCAGACCTCCAGACCACTGCTATCAATGGCTATTCTTTTTTAATACTCTATAATTACTCTCGTAATCCACAAGTGGGGATTCTTTTGCTGTCCTCTATTTCCAGCTAAGGGATCCTGCCGTGATTGGTCTATATGGTATTTTCTACACCATCTGAAGGCTGAGGCAGTATAAAGCTGTACGTAGCCAACAACTGCCTCTTCAAAACCAGAGTCCGCACATTGATGACTAAACCTGGTCCTTGGTAAGGGAAGATAATCTACTCCTTTGCGATAGGGTATCCTCAGCGGATTAATGTACGTGATGGATATATATATTGGTAGTCAATACTTTTTAATAATATACCTAATACAAGATACTGACAGGAATATAACTATCTGTCTAGCACATCAGCTCATGCCGTAGTTTTGCTGCTTGGTACGGCTTAAGATAGTAGACTGTCAACTGAGAAAGCTCCGTCATGCTGCGGCCGTCTTGCTGGAGAGTGTTGAATATCATCTGCATTCGTCAATGGCAGTATCGGACTTGGGAGGCTAAGGAATTCATCTACTACATTTTGTTGCCGCTGCTGGGCAGCAATCGAGCTCCTAGAGTCTGACTGAGTCGTACATTCAGCTGGAGCCTTCTGTCCAGGTAGTGTGTTTGGTGCATGTAAAGTTGATTCTTGCTGCAAGCTGTTCGGTGATGTATATCGACGTGCCAAAGGTAGGGAAACCAAAAGTGTATTCCTTCGTCGACCTGGACGATTCCGCAATTTAGTAACATTATGGGGTCCTCTTCCTCGTAAGCGGCGTGCTTTAGTCCTCAACGCAGATCCTGCTCTGTATATATTAAACTCGCGACAATATTCTCTCTCGATTTCAGACCAAGTTAAATGACTGCGAGTGTCAAGCCACGGTAGCAGGCGGTTTTCTTCTTCCGCTGACCAGCGAACACGGTTATTCACTGGTAAAGTTGTGAGGTCGACTGTCTCTGTATATATCGACTCAGCGTCACTGCCATCCCAGGGAACTTGACTGTTTTCCAGGGTGTCATGATCTCCTTCAGTGGACTGAACCACACTCGTGTCGTTCTTTTGCGAGTCATTATCGACAATTGCAGTAGGTCCACTTGAGCCAACAGACACTACTTCAATATTTGTCTCCTGTGACGTGAGAGAAGACTCCCCTCTTGGAGGGCGCAAAGAAGATGATTCAGGCTCAGACAAAGAGATCAGCCGAGATGCGTCGTGGAGCATTTCTAGTCGCGACCTCATAGCTTCCAGGAGATAGTTATTTTGCCCAATGACTGCGTAAGTTAGCAAATTACGTTCTGTGTTGTACTGAGAAAGGGTAAACTGACTTTGGGAGATATATTGATTCCATTCTGTCACCTCCGTCATTGCGGATGTAACCACTGCTATCTCCGTCTGTACATCCTTTTTGTGCGGTAGTGGGCTCAGTAGCGTCTGGAGAACGCCAGATCGGATCACAGTGCAATCGGAGTCAGACAGTTGCACCTGCATCCCCAGTACACGGCAGTAATGCTTACCGTCCGCGCCACTTTCGAGCTGGTCAGGGCTGGCGTGTCGGATGACATCAATCCAACTTAAAGATATCTCTCTAGCATCGTCAGACGTAGCGAGACAAGGACGACGCTGGCTAAAGGCTTTGCTCAGCGTTTCCTCTACAATATCGCTCACCAGAGGGACGTTCATGTAGCGGGAAAGTGCTTCTTTTCGTTCAAAAACTGTGGCGTAGAGGTTTGATAGCTCCTGTACAGAGGGTCCAGCTTCTTCCCGCCTGAAATGTCGCAGGTTAATGCCATCCTTGCGGGTCGTGAAGTTCAGGTCACAGCCCCGGAATTCAGAGCCGGACAGGTGACTATTTTGAGAGTTTTCTGTCATCCTTGAGCAAACGCCTCGTATGGGCGGCGATATAGGACATGACGATTTGTAAGGGGCGATCTGCGAGCCTTTTAAGCCGGTGTGGTGGATTCGTGTCACCGGTCCTAAAATAGTCAGGGGTAGATGTGTTTTACCAGGGTCAATTCCCCTTATGTGGGCCAATCCAGCCTTTAAGTGGCCTCCCTATAATTTCTGGAGAAATCCATATACAAAACCGCATGAAGATATACAATAACGCATCTTCTGAACAATAATCGCCATATTGAGGGTAGACCAGTTTTGGGCTTTCTCCAAGCTCCTGACACTGGGAAAGAGTCTTCTTGTACCAGATAAAAAGCGCGGTTACGTTTTGTTGACATAACATAGTTTGTGCAGCTCCTATAACTACTATCTATCTGCTAGTTTAGCTCATAACAAGGGATTTAATAACCTCGGCTCTTGAAGGCGGCACATGTCTACTGTGTACCTTCTGTGGGTCGTATTTTAATTTTTTGTGGCTAAGCCACTCACATTACATGATCAGCATCGCAGGAAGCAGACATGATCAGCTTGCGGCTAGTGCAGTAAGAGTGGAGCCATCGCCAAGTCTCTCCGCAATACCATTTCCCAAATGCGGCCTAGCTGGGCACTTGTATTCGTGCCGATATCGGTTCTGATTGACTTGGCATGTTCACCACTTCAAACCACGGGCCGTAGAGTCGGGATTAAAACATCCCTGAGAAACATTTCACAGTCAATGACAGTCTTAGCCGACACTGCTTAATCAAGTCACTTGTTTTCATTCGGCCGATGTCAGTGGGTCCAAGTGTATTGTATACCTGCACAATCTGACGCGACCTAATGTAAGTAAAGGTGAAGCCGTTCGGCATACATAATTTCTCTAAGGGTTAATGGTGCCGGTCCGTCCCGGCATGATCCCGAGGTTTCCGTCCCATATTGATTGTCTGTCGATCAGGTGTATTGTAAAATTCATGATCGTTCACCTTGGCCCCCAAGCTGCGAACCATGGTTCATCGACCTGTATCCGTACATCCTAATCTAACTTTAAGTGATCGTCTTTGTTACTTACCATCTAATGAATGTAGGCAAGCGGCCTAGAACTTACCAATTCCATAAAACAAGGCATGCGTGTCGTAAAATACATCGTGTGAGTTTTGCCCTTTACAATTTCTTCATATTATTTTTTCTTATTATTTTCTTCTCTTTTTCATGTCATCGGCAAAATGCCTGCCGAATAGGGAATCTGTATTGTTAGCCAGGACATTAGTAAATTTAGCGTCTTGGTCGGAGACTTCTCCAGGAAGCCACATCCTAATTTGTGATTATACATTTAGCAAGTAATCCGAAGAACGCTTAGACCGCGATCATCCCCAATCCACATCACCACTTGCGGAATCAATGGAAAGTAAAAGTGCCACAACCAAGGCCTATACCATGCTTATGGACCTTGCCGTTGTCTTACCATTAACTAGAGGATGTCACTGGCTCTAGCTCCTGGCCAGCCATCTATCGAGCCGTTAAGGAAAGTCAGATCCATGAGATGAGAAATTGATTTTCGGCCAATATACACTTGAAAGGCAAAAGTCTGGATGTATCCTGTGTAATAATTTGACCCCTCTAGCTGCTTCTATATTACTCAAAATGTAAATGCAGAGCAAGTTCTTCCAGCAACTAATATTGAGTATGTATTTAATCAATTCCAAGTTTAGAAAACTAAACACAAAAGTGCACCGAGAATTACCATCACTCTCTTTCTGTTAACACAAACTCATGTGCCAAATATCTGGTCCAGATTCTTTCGATTCGACAAATGTAATAACTATACTTCAATGATGTATACGTTAGATTTTCCAAGCTATGTGGATTAGCAGAATTGCTTGCCTAGTATCACTAACTGATTTCCTATACTGTGACGACTACCACAGTCGTAGTTGTTGACCTGGTAGGCGATGCGGTTGTTTGAGAAATATAAATGGATTTTTGATCAGCTTGGTCAAAAAAATGGTTGGAATGCTCTCCTGGGTTGATGGCAAAATGGGAACGCGGATAACATCGACATGTGTCAAGGGAGTTGCATGCGAGAAACCAGGCAGGTTCGGTATTATGTACCCGATACATTACGTCCCCTGGATCTCCACTCCCAATCCTCCTAATCGGAAAACATGGATCCTCGAGAGTGGTGTTGAATATAAAGAAATTTTCAGACGAGCGGAAAAGGACAGTATCACCTGAAGGAACATGGAGAGATCGATAATCAAATGTCACAGCCTCATCTGAAGAGATCATCACAGTATGTGTGGGTGCAGAGAACGAGGTGCGGGGCGAGTTTGCCGGGCTCGAGTTCTGTACCGTCTTCGTCGGGTGAACTGAGGGAGAACCACTTTGGCGATATGTCGACAGACCTGGTGTTAACGTGGCAAGGCCGGGAGATTGGACGTTGCTACTCATTGCAACTGACCCAGGTACGGAACTTGATCCCGGCTCCAATACAGACGCGCGGCTTGTTGAACTGGACAGACTTGGCTGATAGCTGACTTTGGGCGCGTCCGATCTAGATGGCCCGTGACTAGGGCAGATAACACGAGTAGATGTTTCAGTCAATCTCACGGAGCTTGATCTTTCTCCTTCTAGAAGGGGTCCAGTTATTTCAACATCAATGCAAGTGGTGTAGACCTATAGTCGTTAACGGCCTATGCGAACGGTACACGTGTCCACCAGATAAAATCTGCCTTACCCGAAAGCCACTTCCCACAGATTGGGTTGTATTCCACAGCCAATAGATCGTATAGATGTCTGAACCTTTCAAGTCTTGGGGGATCTGAAAAGGCGATGGGCAACCCGCTTCGGTCAACGATGGGTAGGAATTTAGTTCCAGGACTGGTGTTTTTTTAGCTTCTGGAAAAGTCATAAAAATAATTTGTACTTGCCTTGCCCATTTCCTTCCTTTGAAGGGGTTAGTATGTCTGAAAGGCTTTTATGGTCCGTTCTTTCCTCAGTATTAGCCCCATACCATAGGACCCTTCCCTCACTACTTGGGTCGCGGTTCCATAATCTATCCAATGAATAGTGCGGGCAAATTATTGAGCCTGGCTTCGCCTTTAAGCGAGGCCATGATGTGTGCTGGGAAGGTATTCGTTGAAAAGGACTGCAAATGTAGGCTGACAGGTCGGTATCAATGATAGAGTAAGGCTCTACATGCAGTTGGGAACCTGGTTCGTAAGAAACTGATAGTGTCTGCTTTATTAGGAAGCATACTGAAGTTTCGTGGATATCCCAAGTGCCCAACAAGGGCATAAGTACTAGTTTCCACGACCTGCAATCCACTTATCTGCTCCAGTAAATAACACAAGTCTCACCTGCCTGTATAGTGTACATACCTGCAACCTTGCCCAGGTGGGAAGGGAACGAGTAAGAACGAGGGTGATAATCCAAGGGAAAAGGAGCTTCCGGCAAATAGAAGACGACATCACTGACTCCTGGCCTTGGATTTGGAGACAAAAAGAGTGAGACTTTGTCACTCGGCATGATGTTGTTCGCACTCATCGTCTTATAAATATTCACAGTTTGTGGGCTATTCTCAAGAAAACGTAGGCGATTCGCTTCGTGAGAAAGAAGTCAAAGAAGGCTAGGGATAACGGTGGATAAGACTCTAAAACATAGTTCATCGACATTCGGTGAAACGAATAAAAGTTACAAGTTCCATAAGAGAAACCATGTACTATTCTGTGGATGAATTGTAATATACGCAATATTTACGGCACAGACAAAGTTATAGACACTAGATAAGTTCGTAGCTCTATTTAGTTAGGTGCATATTCTCGGGCACTGGCGGGAGTGGCCTAAAATTTTACGCTATATCTGGTGTAAAATACAATCTTGGGGCCATCTAATTATTGTTTCAGATTTTGTAATAAATCCGGTAAATTTTTATGGCCGCTTAATTTCTTTTGTGCTGGATAGGACAGTATCATTAGACCTGCTAAGCTAGCTTGGATTGCATTATTACAGCAAGGGCCTTGTGTGGGCCGTGTATTGAAGAACAAGGGGAAGCTAAATGGGAGCAAGAAATAGAGTTATTATACGGTCCTACATGAACACAAAATAAATATCTTAAATATTATTGTAAAAGAACCATACATTTTGGGCTGACCGAAAACAGCCCGAAAAAGAAAAATAATATTATGGCTCACCGTTACGTGGCGTAGATCCTTGCTGTAACTGTACCTGTACGGCTTGCCACATTATACAGCTGACCACCGTGAAGGGCAGTACTGTGAGATAAGAAATAACCATAACAAAGCTAAGCAGTAAATAACACATTCTATTTCCCAAAGCAGCGGCCTATCCTCAAAACAGAAATCATGCCAGCTGCAACATGGTAAAGACATGACCAACATGTCGTCGTCAGAACCTGCAAAAGCGCACGCCATGTGGAAAGAAAAACTTCATAGGATCTTTGCAAAATTGCCTTTCAGAAGTAATCGATTAAAAGCAGAGGTTGAAATCACTATTCTATGTTATGATCGGCGTCCTACTGAAATCGCGATGTTTGTCACCTCGTGGAATGCACCAGGGAAGTGAGGTCAGGTCGATTGACACTTTGTATCCAATAACTCAATGTGCTGATAATACATTCGGATAGTTCGTGGTACAGCTGCCCAGTGGAGTGCTCGAAAGACAGGTCAGGAAGACACGATTATCATTCAGATGATGTTCTAAATATATATAAATATATCTTCATATTCTTATACGACTTTAAAGAGTGAGGAATATATATGAATAAACATCAGTACCATCGCCTTTCCACATATGACAGCACGTAGAGACCGTATCTTGACTCTTTACCTGTCGAGAGCCACCTATATTAATAACAATGGCATAATGTAAAAGATCGTCCTTCCTGGGATGAGTCAAACCTCTTATATCATCTCTTCATTTCCACCGGTGCATGCATCCAGGCCCCAGAAATTCAAGTAACGCTGCTCAGCCTCTTGAAGGCGCGCGTTGACTTGAACCAAAGCGTCTTCCATCCTATGAAACATCTCATACATCTGCTCTTGAAGCTGGAGGAGGGCTTGTCTCGACTCTGTGTGCCAGGACAACTCTGCCTTGAGGTAGCCGATTTCGTAGGTCAAGTTTTCAATTTGTCTCGTTTTACTTTGGAAAGGGGTTTTGGACAGCTTCAAGCGAGAAGGAAGACGCTCGAGGTTGGAAGATGTTCCTCCGTTGCGCAAGATTTGATGGTCTTGGGGGGTAATTTCTTCTGCAATGGAGTACAGCGAGTGACGGAACTGGCGTGAATGTTGCTCCATATTACCGAGCACAGAGTAACTGTAATTGAGGAGTGAAAGAGGGTTTCGAAAATCCGATGGCGATGGGAGGTTGAGGGCTTAAATATCAATGACGAAGATTCATGTGACTAGGTGCAGCCCTAGCTACAAACGACCCCCTTAGTTGACAGAGGATACAAATGTTATTAATGTGTGACCAGTCACTATTTTCAGATCTCTTTATACGCATAACAAAATGACTAGCTAAATTCATCAACCGTGATAAAGTTGTAGTACAGATTATCCGGAAGGAAGGGAAGATTATCGGCTAGTTACTCCTCATACCATGTGCCTGACTCTTTGTTCCTGGGTGACAGTGATACATCTTTGTCCTTCAAGTCCTGGGGGCACAAGCTCTCATCATTGGTCAGAGTGTGGACCACGGTTCCCGAACAATCGCTACCAGAGCAGTAGGAGCACGAAAATGCTCCCACCGCGTCTTTTAACGTGGCCTGCAAGGTGTTGATTGTAGTTTCGTGTGCCTGGTTGAGAATCTGAAGCTCCGTTATCAGTTCTTGCTGTCTTTGTATTTGTAGCAACAACTGAAATTCATGGACTGATCTATCCTCCACAGTTGTCCCGTCTAGATTGCTCTTTTGCAATGTTTCGTGCAACGTTAAAGTAGTTGCCAAACGAGATCCCAGGTCCTCAGATTTCTCTTTCTCAAGGGAAAGCTCTTTCCGAAGAAAATCAATCTCTTCTTGTGAGTTGCGGTTTGCGAACTCCAGCTGCGATTTTGTCCACTGCAGTTGGGCTAGTTGCTGCTCTAGTTGGGTGCGGATACAACGCTCCTCTTGAAGGGATGCACACTCATGGGCAATGCGGACCTCTAGGTTAGACTTGTAGAGGCTCGAATTTCGCTCTCTATCAAGAAAATTTTGGATTAGCTCGGAGATGCTGAGCCCGTAGCTTTTTGGTTGGAAAGTTCCTCTCTGCATCATCGTCAGTTACAGTTAAAGAGGAAACGGGAAGAACATACCGATAGAGGAGCGTTCTCCATCGACGTTGAGTTGAAAGTATCAGATGCCATAAGGACGCTCTCAATCAAGGGTTGCGTTTCTAAATGCTCTGCTGTGAAATGACGTTGGAGGCCACTATTTGTCCCAAGACAACCAAGTACTATATACCCGTCTTCGCTAACCAGAAAGGAAGGTCGGATGTACGCGTGGTCCGTGCTGGCTAACTCACGTTACATAGTATATTACAGGTGTCTTTGACCTAGTCATCTCAACGCAAATTTACTGTTCAGAAAAGATGTGGGGAATAGAAAGAAGGTATTACGAAAAGAGAAGTTTACATGCCAATCTTTCACCCGGCAGAATGCATGTGGGACCAAGGGATTTAGGGGATATAGAGTTCGCGGGAAGCGGGAGAAATTCCGGTACCAAACTTGCAAGTGATTGTCACTTTTAAACGTGGGTAAATTAATTCCTGCCAAGCTCGTGTATGCAGTCCCTGAGTCGAGTAAGTTAGCTGCCGTCACAGCCCCAAATACCTTTACCTATACTACCAGCTGCAGGGACAGGAAAGAAAGCACCCCTGCAAATTAACGCCAAAACCACTATTGACTGTCCTAGAGCGTAGATACTAATCTAGTTATCATTGGATAATAGTGGTTTAATTTAGATTACAGAGAGTATACATGTTAGTCAAAAATTGGCCCTGGGTTTTCTTTGACCTCGCCTCCCACGTCCAGTAAGCGACAATCGTCGACACTGCGTCGCCTCGATAGACGGCAAAGTAGACCTTGGAACTTTCTATGGACATATTCATACGTGTTAACCACACGGTCAATTCGCTTTACCTCATTTCTCATCTCTTCACAGCGTTCGTGCAGTTTCATATCCATGCGCTTGGTGCTTTCCTGAAGGCTTTCCATCTGGACAGGAAGGTTTTCCAGACGGTAAATTCTTTCCGCAAGATTATCAATACTCTCTGCAAGATCATCAACTCTGGCCGATCGAAGAGCTAGCTGTTTCAAGCCCCTTGTGAGCTTATCCATCTGTACGATTAACTGGTCGTATTTGCTTTTCATGAGACGTAGCTCTCCAAGGGTTATGTCGCTATAGATTGATTAGGGATATGTTAGGTTATTGGCTAATCGGATAGGACGGGGACTCACTCTCCTGATTCTACCGAGGGAGTTCTCTCCTGAGGCCGGCTAATCCTGCATTAATATCTGATAAAAGCGTTTCCTGAGTGATTCAAACCTGTTTCCTGGTTTCTGGAGGCTGTTTTCGAATTCAACATCTTGAGATATGCGAGCGTTGTGGCCTAAGCTGGCGGAGGGCGCTTGCACGTCTTGCCAGCGATTAACGAATTGTTCGGTCATCATCTGCGTGGGTCTATAGGGAGAAGATTGAAAATCGGGGATCCTCTGAGTATCGAATAGGTTGTAATTGAGGGAGTCATTGCTCAGGGTTGCTTCGGTTGCATAGTGTGGAAAATCGGAAGTATACATGACGGCTGATTCGGTGGGAAGCCAAAGCAGAGATACTGTAAAAGTGGAATTTAGAGCAAGAAGAAAAGAGAAAGAAGGGCGAATGGCTATATACTGTTAGGACAAGGTCCGCCATATACCCCTGCACTGCATCATGAATGAGATACCCAAGTATAGACTAATTGATTAGCTCGGGAATACCCTGTACAATATGCACCCGGCATTTGTCTTGCAGAAATAGTTCAGATCGTTCATTTCCTAACTAAGGCACTTGTTGATCATTCTGATGGCGTTCTAATTATATAATGGCGATACACTCTAGGCTACGAGGGTCATCGCCAGCTAAGGGAGCGTTCTCGTTTATACTGGAGTGTAGGGTTGTGACACAATCTCTATTACTACTATAACAATGACAATAATAATATCAGTACTGATAATAATAATAACCATCTCAAAGCCCGTTAGAATTTAGGTTGTCGATTAGCCAAACAAATACTTTAGGAACCTAGAGATCTTCCATACATACCGTGGCGAGAATTTTTAAATTAGTTAGTAGAAATATTGGGAGAAATTCCACCAAGGAGATCACAATCATCAACCAAGACTATCTGTATTTTACATCGTTGGATTGGTGGGCAATAATCCTTTTCTTATTTCGTCCTTCATTTCTTCCCCCGTTTTGTTTTATCGGGCTGTGACACTCCGGGAAATTACGCTGGCGAAGTCATTGAGCTATAATACTGACGTTTCCGACGTCTTCCTTGTAACTTTCGTATTTTTCCTGTCTTACTCGACCGAGGAGAGGCATGCTAGAACAATGAGCAGGACATGAAACCGCGAGAGTAAGAGAATTTGGCCGCCCACAGAATGGATTACGCTGAAGCAGAAATCCTGCCCTTCAAAAATGGTTAAAAATGACAGACCTTCATTATTTTCCCGGCGGACTAGAAACTACGAGCTCAATTATTTACCATGTCTCCAAAGCTTGATTCCAGCTGGCTTGACGTTGCTGTTGGTGACAATAAAACCTTCGTTATCCGAGACCATGGCCAATTAGGATACATCATCTCTGGATTGCCAACCCCGAAGCAACAGAAGCCGAGGCTCTCAGTATTCCTAGGAGATCGCACCAAAGAACTTGCTCTCCAAGCGCTTTTCCCTTATAATAACATTCGACGGACTCGAGCCACCGCTAGCATTGGTTTAAGGATAGATAATCTCTCGGTGGAGACCAATGAACCTCATTTATTTGTTGACGGCGGAGTGGGCCAATCCATTGCGAGCTCATGCAAGGCACAGGCAGCTGCCAGGCCAGTGATTGAAGACCATCCAATTGCGTGGAAAGCTGTGTCAGCACAGGCTGCCGTTGCAACAATTTTCTCCCGCCTTGTGTTCTTATTCGCCGACGTTATTTGTATTTTTGTCGATGATTTTCCTAGCATCCAATCATGTGCGCAATTCTTGCTTGCGTGTGCGCCCACAAGATTAGCATCATCCCTTCCTGTTGCGGTTCGGCCCAGGGTCATTGTCGTGTCCGGCAATAGCTTGGATCGGGTTAGTGCACAGGTGGAGTTCAACCGTGCGCTACATGATGAAAACGGCGGACCTTTCTCTGGAATAAACTTCATCTGCGTTGACAGTTCCTCCGATGTCGGTCTCCGTGATCGTCTCCGTGCGTCGATCAGGGGACAGCTGGAGGATATGGGGGAGGCTCGGCGCCACAGTGGGTCTCTTTTTAGTGCACTGCATCTCCAAGGCCTTTTTGATTTGGCCATCAAGCATGTATCCCTATATAAAGACTCCCCCTTTGATTTTGTGAAGGCGACACGGGAAGGAAACCCTGTTTCCCGTGGACTAAGTCATCACATCTCCCACTATTTTGATATAGGACATCAAGGAGGATGTCATTTAGGAACTTTGATATCATCCACCGCGTCCGCGCTGTTGATGGACCATTATCTACCTGGAAGCATGCGTAAGTTTCGTTAGAGTCTTTTCGGACCCTCTTTTTATTCCCCTTTGCAGTCTAGGTGGAATACTAATCGTTACTTAGTGCTAGAGCCGCGAGCCGTCTTTGGTACTCTCTATCGCTCCATCATTACTCGTGGAATTCGGGATTATAATGATCGGGCGAAGTTTGCTATAGCAGTTGGCGATCTAGTGGGTCAGGTCGAGTTGGAATTTGTCAGCCAGTTCTACTCGGTAGTTTCTCAGGGAAGGCGCACCGCAGATCATCGTCGGGATCAGCTACTGGCGATGAGCCACGAATTGGGAAAAGTTCAATCGGCCAAGATTTGCCTCTACTGCCTCGTTCGCACTGCACAACACTCGCAGGCTTGCCACCACGCGCTCTGTGATCAATGTGCGCAGATATTTGGATATCCGGCGCCAGATGTTGAATATCAGTTCACGGTCTCTACATGTCTTATCTGCCTGTCTGGGGGTACAATGGTCGTCGACGTCCTACCCCCCACCATGAACCCCACCATTCTAGCCATCGATGGTGGAGGTGTTCGCGGCAGCATTCCGTTGGAGTACCTTTTGCTGATTCAAGAAAGCCTTGGGCCTCAGTGCAAGATACAGGACCTTGTTGATTTGTCCATAGGATCTAGCTCCGGTAGGTTTATCCACAGGACCAAATGCCATTTTTAAATACGATCGGCCATTATAGCTAATAGGTACTGCAGGTGGACTAATTATTTTGGGGCTGATGGGCATGGGATGGGACTTGTCCACATGCTCTCAGGTGTTTGATCGTCTTGCGCGGCGTATATTCCGCGATCGACGGCGGATGACGCTTTCGAGGATCTTTCGCTTTATTCTCGGCCGGGGTTCTTTACTAGGAGGCATCCTCCAATGGGTGTCATGGCTTCTCCATGACAGTTGTTATGACCCGAGGATTTTCGACGCTAGCCTCCAAGAGGCATTTGGGGAAGCCCATCGTATCTTCGACGTAGTCAGTACCGGGCCTGGGTCTAGATTGCACTCAGGACCCAGATTTGGCGTTATTGCAACTACTATCTCTAAAGAGACTAAGTCATTTGTATTTGGAAATTTTAACAGTGCAGACATGTCTTCTGGAGAACACGGTCAGCCAACCCATGTGCCCGCTATCCTCCCTTTGTTATTTTTTTTTTTTTTTCCTTTTGGCTATCACAGGCCCTCCCAAGAATTTTGCAATTATACACTGATACAAACATACTATTGTCAACATAGCTGACCTCGGATAACTACAGAACATGAACTATTTAGAGCTAATAATACTCAAGGGGAACCTTTGATATGGGAAGTGTAAGTAGCCAACTTTCTACTTTCCTGCCAGTGTACTAAGTCTCCACAAGAGCTAGAGCTACTGCCGCGGCACCATTGTGAGTACCCTATAACCTCTTCTTTATAGTAAATGGGAGTTTATGTTCTTTCCCCCCTTATTCCCCCTCCAAGCCCCCTCTTTCCCTACGCGGCTAGCTTTTTGCTTTGCTACCTTAAAATACGACGTGTTGGGAGCACTGGGATGAGAAAAGAGGCTAAAGAAGTGGAGACCTCATGATATACGCTAATAATTCACAGCTTCTTTTCTCCAGCAAATCTCCGGGCCATAGGTTCTTTTCAGGACGGGGGATTAAAAGATAATTTTGCCGCCGGCATTGCTAGACGAATTAGCCGCCGAATCTGGCCGTCTAAGACAGGGGTTGGGAGATTAGTTTCCCTTGGCACTGGAAAGACAGAAAGTCTCGGCCACCGATCACCACATTTTCGTCATGTCTTTCGGGACGGCTTTCTCCGCAGGGGATATGATGCTCTGATGTCCAACTTGGACACCGAACCAAAGTGGTTAGAACTGAAAAACCAACTTGAAGACGATGTAAAGGATGACTATCTACGGTTAGATGTTCACCTGAAAGATGTTCCGTGCACAATTGACGACACTAATGTGATGGACGACTACCGCAATCTGGTCATTGCCCAAGTCGGAGCCGCCCGGCGGGCCAAGGAGGTAGCGACCGCCCTTCTTGTAGCTCGCTTTTATTTTGAGTTGGATAGCCTCCCACCGCAGCTGACTCACAACTCATCATGTTGGTATCGCGGCACAATCCGCTGTAAAGGCCCGGCCAAAAAGATTTTAGAGGCCCTCCGGCACCTTCACTATACTGATACAGATTTCGTTACCGATACTGGTTTCCTGGGTCAGTTTGGTGGACTGGAAGACTGCTGTGTCCGGTGTGGGCGGTATGTCAAGTCTGTCTCTGTTTTCATTCATCACCCCAAAGAGCTCTTCAATATCTACATACGGACTGGCCCGCATAAGCGGTGGAAGATCAGTGGGTTCCCGGCCAGCATGGCCTCATTTATGGATACCGATAAATTACACCGGGCCTTTGGGCGTCCCAGTCATGACCGACCCGCTGCAGCCCACTGCACCACCTGTGAAACCTGGGAAGCTCGGTTACAGGGCAAGGGTCGCAAGCGTACATGTGCATCGCCGACTGAGGCATCGGGGATAAAAAAGGCTCTGCGTCGTGGGGGATATCCGGGACTAGTCCGGAATAAGAACCCAAGGAAGAGTATTGGCCGATCAGCTACATAGGTTCTTTACTAGTGTCGATTTGAGTTTTAAGTGTATAGGACTGCTACTCAGTTCTTCCCCATTTGCTGCTTTTTATTTAGAATTTTTCTATCCTTAGCTATTACCTTTACCGATCGATGACAGTCGCAGTAAGTCATGGGGCGTTTGCCAATGTCGTTAAATATGCTTGCTATTCTGCTTGTCCTTTGCTTGTCATTCAAATCCCTCCTCTGTCGCTATTAAGCTTCCTGAAGTTCGAAGTCGTTCCGCCTAAATATGGCTGCTTATAGCACTACTGGTGAACAAAAAAAAGCACAGATGACTTCAAAGAGAAGATCAATAGTATCGTGGATCGCGTTCTTGAACTTTCGCTTGTCCACGATTGTCGAACGTACTTCCTTGTTGATTATGATAAAGGCATTCTCACATTCAATTCTGTGGAGGATCGCTCATGGCCACCACCTGATCGGACATTGGTAAGTAGTGTCCGTCGAGAAATCCTCGCCCAAAGACTAACAGGGTAGGGCTAAAGGGATGCCTTAATCGACCTATAAGGAGAGTTTACAGTTCCCAGGAGATCTTGAGGCGTATAACCGAGGAGGAACGGAAAGAGCTCATCCAGTTGTTGGTTTATATTTCTGATGTGGCCAAAGGTCCTTCTACAATAGAGACCAGCCAGACACAGAGGGAGGACGAAAGTGGACAGAACTTAGATCCCGAGGCTCTTCTAGAGCCTAGGGCAGGCAGCGAAGATTACGAATCGGATTCAGACGAAGAAGAGGAAGAGAAGGAAATAGAAGGAGATGAAAATGAAAAAGAAGGCGGGAGACGAGACAGCAAGATAGTCGAGAGCGAAGGGGTAGATTGGTGCAAGGCATTCACGTGGAATGATGCCGCTCATTGATATGACGGCGGAGCGCATGTATACTAGTCTAGCAACAATAGTCGTTTCATCGTGATGTCCAATCATGGCTGTTGCGGTTTTTCTTTGCACCGGCCAGGGTATATAAGCCCCTTATACCCCCCCCATATTTCCCCTTCTATCGAAGGATCGAATCTCTTTTGTCCAGTCAGCCCGCAATAAAGTATGTTTATCAGCAAGTTCTACACTGACATGGAGTCTGTCGAGTTTATATATTCTGCATCATTTGCATTCCTTGCTGCCTTTCTGCTCTTATACTGCTTCTCTCACTATATATATTCCTGCCTTTCCAAGAGGCTGTTGTGTTTGGGTTCAGCGAGTATTTATCATATTTTCCTCCGCTATCTTGTCTATCCGCGTTTCAATCGTCGAATCCTTGGACTGGCGACGTTCTCGCCACTGCGACTTATTCTGCTTCTTATTTATATTGCCGGCACAGTCGTCTGTAACTTAGTGGGTGTACAGACTCAACAACAACGTTCTACACGTGCTGCACATCTGTCACTGATCAACTTGTTTCCCCTCTTCTTATCCGGCGGTCGTGAGTTTGGGGCACGCCTACTGGGAATGTCTCGAGAAACCTACGGAATCATTCACCGCATGACCGGGCTAATGGCCACTATCCAAGCTGCTGTGCATATTACTATAACGTGTCAAAAGATTCAGTTTACTACAAAAGATGACACCCATTATCATGGGCTTCTGGTAAGTGGACTGCTTTTCACCTGACCTATCTTTCCGGATAGAAATCTCCAACGCGAGTTCCTGTTAACGGACCCAGGCCGGCTGCATGTTTCTTTCGCTTTTGATCCTGCCTCTTGTGAAACGTCGAGTTTACGAGGTTTTCCTGGTGACTCACCTTTCGTGCGCGTTTTCGGCACTTTTTATGATTTGGAAACATATCCAGCCGAGAGCAGAAACGTCTCGCAGATACGTTCTGATATGTGTCGGTTCTTCTGTTGTAACGGGTGCGCTCCAACTCCTTCGCATTCTCTTCCGCAATATAGTGTTCGGGAGAAAGTCCGTGAGGATAAGCATTAAACCACATGCAGAGAAGATAGTGTGTGCTAAGCTGTGTCTACCGCGGCCATGGACAGTACGTGCTGGTGAACGAGTTACTCTGGGGGTGCCATCTGTTGGCCTATTCTATCTTTTCCAGGCCCACCCATTCAGCATCACTTGGTGGGAAGAGAACGACGAGGGCAAAGCAAGTGCGGTTTTTTTGCTTTTCCGGGCTCGGACCGGATTCACACGAAAGGTTCTCAAATGTTTGGAGTCGGATCGCGAATACTGGGCTTGGATTGATGGACCGTTTGGACCATCTTCAGTCCATCAATGTGGTTCCACTCGTGACCTGGGCGATTATGGACACGTTCTCATGGTTACCACTGGCATTGGAATTGCAGCCCAACTTCCTTACATGAAAGAACTACTGCAAAGGCGTCGAGAGGCGGGTGTACGCACGCGAAGAATCTCTCTTGTGTGGCAGCTTGATCAAACTGGAGACTACGAGTGCGCAAGGGACTGGCTCCAGTACTTACTCAAACAAGATGATGGATACGTGTGTGCCCAACGCTGATTCCCTTCACTGTAATTTTTTCGTTCTATGCTAACAGCTATGGGGGGAAAAAAAAGATGTTAAATTTTTCTGTGTACGACCCGGTTAGCAGAACGCAGGATACCAGAAAATTTGGCCATCATGAATTGATTACCGTATACAGCGGCAAAGTGGACTGGACGCAGGTACTAACCGAAGAAATGCAGAAGCGAGAAGGAAAAATACTGGTTGCTGGTAATTATTCTTAGCTTTATGGTGAGTATGTGCTAACTGAATTTAAGTCTCCGCCCAACGTCGAGTCCGCATAACGATGCAGCGACTAGTAAGATTAAATGTAAGCAATGACGTGGAACTGTTCGAGACCGAGTTTCAACCTTGGCAAGAAGGAAGGGATCTGTTGTCTTTTTTTACCCCATAACTTACCAGCAGTACGGCATGTCAGATGGTATGGTCACAGGGTATGGTCAGGGTAAATGTCCGAGTTCCTTTAGGGTCTGGATCGACATGTATATTGTTGTCAGGAAGGCCAGAACTATATGACTTCTTTCTGGGTCTTGTAAACCATAGCACGCAATTATCAATTGTTATAGTTATGACTCTTCCACCTCTGAGCCTGAGCGCTGATATAATATTTACTGGGGCCATGGATAAGACTGCACTTGCAAGTCGAAAGCGATCCGAGCTACGCGCCGTATGCCGGAATCGGCTTTCGGAGCATATTAGTGAGATTGCCACTGTCATAGTAGCGGCTCAGCCTAACTAACATAGTACAGATAAGACACTGGGAATCAACATCAAACCGTCCCAGGTTCGTCTTAGGATTGAAGACGACACGCAGTATAGGTGGCATGTGAATGACCCTCGCATTGAGGAGTTGTTTGACAAACAATTGAGCAAGCACTCCGTAAGCGCCTATATGACACTGATTGAGGAGGTAGGACATTCCTTTTGGGCGGTGGAAAAGGTATGCATGGTCCCCAGACACACTAGAATATGGTCCCTCCGTGCAACTAAACATATAGTAGGGTCAGCCAGGTCTACCTCTACAAGAACAGCTGGACACTCTGCGATCAGAGCATACGGCCCTTATTGAGGAGCTGGAACATGCCAAACGACACGTAGCAGATAGCAATCAAGAAAACGAAAGAATGGCTTGTGAAATATCTAGCCTGCAGGGAAAATTGATTGAAATGAATACGAGCATCGCCGCTTACCAGAAAGACATTGACAGATGGAAGGCCCTGGCAGAGTATTATCAAAATGGCTTTTGTCAATGGTCTGATGGTATCAGCCAGATAAGTCGATTCTTGCAGAATCTCAAGGCCGAGGTTCCCATGTTCCCTTTGGGCTACGATCAATCCATGTAGTACTTGACTTTTCAAGCTATTTTCAAAATCACCCTTCTCCTACAGTATCGAAGTCCGATTTAACAACATATTACTGCAGTGAGTCCAGACTGTAATATTATCTAAAAAATTTCATTCCAAAACCCTCGTCTTAGAGCCACGCCATTATAAAAGCAAGAAGCATCACAAATAGTAGTACGATCGTTAAAATGCGTGGGTAGGTCCGGCGACCCCGACTTTGCAGGTGAGAAGATTCTGGCAAGAATGTCCGAATCTCGTGAACAGTAGATGTCCCAGTCAGAGTGACACTCGCCTGCGAGTAGCTTTCAGCCTTGGAAGTGTCATACAGGATCGAGGTGATTTGCAGATGCCAATTTCCATAATTCATAACTCGATTAGAGTATCCTGCTGATACTGGTGGTGCCGTAATCGAGGTGTGGACAACGGTCGACATGGACACAGAATATTCGCTGTAAAATGAGAATACATGTTAAGGCCGAACGTCTGCAACTACCGGAAATCTAAGCTTACCGATAATGAATTGGTTATAGTAAGACTGACCAAGTGTGAATGTTGAAACACCCGTTGTTTTTCTATGCTCATAGCCATAATTTCGACGACCTTCACTTATATGTATATATATATTATAACACGTGTCTATCCATCGGTATCATTACTAGGGCAGAAAGTAAGAAACTATTGCGGATCCTGGCCCAAGATTACCCAGTTGTTCACAACCCTTTCCACTCATTTGTCTGAGTTGGAAACGCCTCATTTTACCCGGTGATCTGCGCAGTTTTTTTTTTTATCTGCATCCATTTTCCAATAAGCTGGCTGGGGCGTATTATTCAATTTTTTTATTTATTTTTTTCTCCCTATCCGGCTTGAGTCCCGCTAACATTTATTATGTCAGGCCTTAAGTATTAAGGTACAGTACATCGCAGATTTATACTTCGACAACAAATCTACAGCCCAGCGGTTAGGATAAAGAAACCGATAGACATTATAACGGCCTTTTTTCATTAATAAGTTTCTTGAAACAAAGCCCTCAAGAGAGAAGAAATCCAAGCACAGATATGAATGGAATCCAAAGATGCCGACCCAACCTAGGTAGCCTGCCGCTTGAACTCTTGATGCATATTATCGAATTCGCTAAAAAGATAGATTTTTTGTCTTCTCTCTCGTTGGTCAATCGAACACTCCGCCAACTATGTTCTCCTCACTTATTCCGTACGCTAAAGGTGTCCTTCTCGACAGCTGGGCTGGACGATTTGATACAAATATCGCGATCCCAGATAGCGCAACATGTTCGTGAGATTTATTATGAGGTTCCGGAGAAAATACACCCACGTCAGTTACTCAATCTGAAGTTGACTACGGGTTTGCTAACTTTTCATCTCAGTTATTGAGGACTGGGACTATTTTCGATCACACGTCTATACATATGCTGAGTATGAAAGCGACCGTAGGGAGTCGTTCTGGACCTTCCGGGGCCAGGAGGTTTCGTACTTGACTATATTCGCATATTTTAGCACTCGGGCGCGAGAACAACGTCTAGTCCAACAAAGAGTTCAAGACACAGAGGCCCTTCTTACATCAATCCCTTGTTTCTCCAACCTGGATACAATTTATATGCGCTTCATAGACGGTATTCATAGCCAATTTCATTGGCTCGCAGGCCGCATGTTTTTAGACGACATGCATTCCCTCACTGATCATTTGGTGAAAATGGCAGCAGCGGTGGCTGTAGCCAGGTTAGATGGCGTGGTTATAAGAACATTCGAGGTGTCGGGGTTTTATTCTCGAATCGACTTGGCCGACCCCCTCTTAAAAGATCTGATGGAAGTTGCCCTCAGCGACATTATTGAACTAAGAGCAATCAACAGCCCCACGATGTTGGAATTCTTCAGCCAGGTTTCTCTCCCATCTCTCCGACGATTCGAATTAGCAAGTTGCTGGCTAGCCATAGATAATCTCGAGGATTTTGTCAGAAAACATGCCTCTTCACTCCGCTTCCTCCATCTAGAAGACCCTTGGTTACTACATGAGAAGATAAACGAAAATGGAATATACCTATCCGTGGCAAATGCGCAATCCATACTTGACAGCTTGACTCGGATTCTGGACTCTAGGATTCTTGACGAAGTTACAATAAATCGACGCCCTGGCGGCCTCTACGAGGCGCAGGTGAGGGCTAACTCTTGTACATCGTCAAGCTATTCTTAGTTAAAAAAGTCCGCAAGAGAAGAACTGTATCAATTACATCATTTCCCCTGATTTTTGTATTATACCTTCGAGGAAACGAGTTTTTTGCTCCTCATAAAATCAATTGCTAGGATTGTGGGCATTATTCCACTCGAAATTTTCCTGTCCTTTATTCGACAAGTTTTCCTACAAACCAGACCTTCTGTTATGCGTGGGGGGTCGGTAACGAGCTGAATGGGGCGCTACGGTGCGAAAGGGAGTGTCTATATAGGAGAGAAGATAGAGCCACGTATATTGCAGAACTAATCGCTGGCCTTCAAGAGTTCAGGCCCGCGGGTGCGAATATAAACACTTCGCACCTGACTAAGCATCTTAGCTAAGGATCTAGCTATCGCGCTTCCGAGCGCTCCTAACACCTTCAGTCTACTGGTATGGATTTAAGAGACCGGGATACCTCAATCAAGCGTTACATAGACATGAGGAGCTCAATTGAAGAACTACAGCGCAACAGGCATAACGCCATATGGCTTAAACCGCGCGTAAGAATCTGACCATGATGTTTAGGATTTAGCAGCCTAGCTTAGTGATAAATCAGATAAATTCAAAGTACGGCTACGGATCTAGCAGCAACCAGTAAACAAGCATCCATTAATTCACTGTGTATAGGGCGGGCAAATGAAAAGTCCCCAACTGATAGACTATCAGCACGTCGTAAGAAAGCATATCACATAGACCTTCCGTGTATTCTTCTTGTGCTCGAAGTGGAGAAATATTCACAATAGTAATATTAATAATAGTAATGATGGTAGTAATATTTGCTAATAATAATAGTAAATATTAATATTAAAGTGATTAATTGAACGTCTCCGAAGCGCCGTATTGTCATTTTGCTGTCCACAGTTCTTTCAGGGAACGGGCCGGACGGAAACCAACCTCGGTTACTCCACCGCAATTGAGCCATGGGAAGCAGCTTTTTATCTTTCTCGAATTTACACATCTTCTAGGTATTCTGGAGGCTGGTGGTCTACAGCTCCGTAAATTTTTTTAGTCGTGAGTGGTCAGACAAGGAGTAATTTTGTTTGCTGGAGCAGCTAGGCCTTGTTTAAAACGGCAATTTATGAGTCGCCTTTGTCCTAAAAATTTTTATTTTTTATTTTTTTTCCATCGGTAGTAAGATAGAGTTGATTTATTACACACAATACTTTGATCAGGATTATTGCCTGTGGGTAAGTGGGTAAACTCTTGCCCTCGTATAAATGTTAACTATCAGTGGGTCAAAAATGTTTATTACTGTGCCTTATTTGTATTGTTAGTACGTCAAGAAGCATAGTCTATTTTACGGAAATAGAGTTAGTGGTATTATTATTATTATTATTATTATTATTTTGACTGCACAAGGGGATGTGTATAATACGATAGCTGTGGGCTTAATGTCTTATCCATTTTGACTTCGGGGTTGGGATCGCTTTAATTACAGTGCTTGAAGAGGTCAAGTATTGTTCGTGGTTGTGGGTCTTCTATCTCTAGTCAATATCCATTTCACTCAAAGCTAGAGAAGTCAGATAACTTCGGTTCTTTAGGAGCATTTTTTATCATTTATTTTTGCTGGAAGGATTCTCCACCAAATCTTGCTTGGTGGAAGAATCTAGATCTGTTTTAAAATGACGTTGTAGCTCAGGTAAATTACCTTCTAAGAGGAAGACATACCGGCTAATGCTGAAGTCTCATATAATGCAGGTCATTAATGCGCGCCTAATGTATGCAATACTTTACCTACTACGTAGAGCTTCGTGCAACGACATACAGTCCGGAAATTTTTTTTTTTTTTTTTTTTTTTTTGGCCCCTTCTTGATTTATTTATAGGATTGGACTTTGATCCTGATCTTACGATCGACGAGAATTCGGTGTATGTATCATATATTAACTTATCAGAAAGATTCTCGAATGTGGGGTTCAATCACGGGAGAAGCTAACCGTGGCACTGGTA
This sequence comes from Aspergillus tanneri, assembly GCF_003426965.1. Lineage (NCBI taxonomy): Eukaryota > Fungi > Ascomycota > Eurotiomycetes > Eurotiales > Aspergillaceae > Aspergillus > Aspergillus tanneri. The sequence continues at coordinate 3,466,206 of NW_022984633.1, forward strand.
TTTTTTACTGTTCCCCCTTTGGACTTTCGGTCACTGGGTCAGGGGGTTCAATTTTACACGCCTTCTGGAGAATTAGAACTGGCGATCGGCTTGTAGCTCGGCCAGTTTTGGTGGTCAGAGCTGGTACCCATAGCTGACTCGCATGGGCTAACCGCAAATCAGCACTCTGACATATGGCTTTAGTTTCGGGCCTGTGCGCTGTAATTTTTTTTTTTTTTTTGGGAGGCCAACCATCAGATATGACATCATGTAATTTTAGGTAATTTAATGCCATCCTCTCCTTCGCAGCCTCAGATATTTATTTAATGGCGTGCTTGATAACATACACGAGTGGTCGCCGATCAGGATCGGCATTGTCAAACTGCCCACTCCCTTGAAAGCACCAACATCTTGTAATTTTGGTACTTTTTTTCTTGCATATAATATCCCTGTGCGCGGTAATATTAAGGGGCTCACTAAATTACTGTATTTAATAGGTGTTAGCTCTATCTCTAAAGCCGCCTTTAATATGTAATAACATGATCTGCTAGGTAACTTACACTGTTACACATAGACTATTCCATTCTATGAATTCACGTAGATTAGTATCGTAAAAAAAAGAAATAAAAAAAAGGTTTCATGTTAGCGCTGCCTTGCTGAGAACGCTGTGCAGCCTATGCTCTGGGGATACTAAGCCCTTTTTTCCTTTAAAATTAATAAAATACTAGCTAGACAGAATATTATAACACTTGTATTATTTATCTTCTGTAGATGATATGATATATAATAGATAATGTGGTCTCTGGATAGGTCCTTGTTTAATCATTATCAACAATTCTACATCATATACAGATATCATCCAGGAAACATATTCAAACTATGGGAAAATTTTTAAAGGTGCTAATGCGTGAGTTGCACAGTAATAATTAATCTTGAGCTGTACTGACTGCATTAGCATGGCATCGAGGTGCGAAGAAAGTTTCTAAACATTTCGTATTGGATGCGGATCCGAATTGGAAGCAGACAGACTGGGATAAGGAGGTTTTCAACCCAGACTGGACACTTAAGCCGGGCTGGGAGGTTCGTGTCGAAGGCGTTAAGACTCGACGTGGTTGGGAGCATGTATTTTATAATAAAAAGCTTGGGAAAACCTATGAAGATGTTGACATGCTGCGACGACGTTTACTCTTGGCCTAAAGTCGTGCAGCCTGCATGGTATACTAGCTAGTTGTGGATGAAGTTATATTAGGACTATTTAACCAGTTGATCCAAGCTATCAGGGTGTCTGTTTCTCTAATACATTATGCACGTGTTTAACGGCAGGCGGATCAGATTAATAAAATCATATTGAGTCCTATATCAAGAATACTAAAGATAAGGAGGAAAGGAAGAAGGTAGAAGGGCGTTGTTATGGTGACTCGGACAGAAGATCTTTTCTGGAAGAGGTCAAGAATAGGTGTTTAGAACTAGGGTAAAATCTACCCTGAACTGGTCTTCATACAAGGCGGACTACGCCCAAAGTACATTTTTGATGCTGAACTATACGTATGGATAATGTGAGAGGATACTCGTAAGAATGATCTATCCTACTGAGCTCCATGGAACTAATAGTACCTAGATGCAATACGTGAACTCTAATGCTGAGGCAAGCGAGGTCACCTGATAGAATAGTTCTTCACTGTAATGTGGTTCCTAACCATTAGCGCACCTCTCAAGAAAGAATCGAAGAGAGTAAAACCCGTGCACCAGTTTTGCAATAAGTATACCTATAAATGGTATGCTGGTAGCCTAGTGATAAAACACTGCTACTTTCCTCTGGAGGGACTGGGTTCGATTCCCAGTGGGTGGCTTCGATATGTCAATATCATCCTCCCCCTGTCCTCCCCCTGGAGGATGATATTGACATATCAAAGGTACCCAATCCGATGGAGGACTTCTGCATGTTTTTAATTATTTATATATATATATGTAATAAAATATAATACAGTCAATGACTATTTAGTACATCATATATTCATTTAACTGATAACCCTCATACATTGTTTGCTCTTGGTATTTCTGCACTTCTCGTTCCTGCTGGACCAAAACACAACAGGGACAGAAAAAGGAACCCAGGAAATCTCCATATATAGAGCCTACGATATGAAGTTTCTTGCGTATCATATGCCGCTTTCTCATTAGTGGCACCCAGTGTAAGCCACAAGAGCCGAGACATGCAAGCAGACAGCACTAATGCCCACGTTAGCTATTAGACAGAATAATATAGTATTATAGAATATGGACATACGTTTCTGTTGCATCCCTGACAGCAACTCTTTTCAACCCCTTCAGGATAGTCTAGCCGCGATATAGTGTTCCCAAATAGATAGCATGGCAGAAGTGTCGCACACATACCTACAATCTAAATTAGAAACTGGTAAGAGCCTGTATATAGTACATACATATGCTGGTGTCAGCGCAACAGTCAAGAAATTTATAAGACCATGGTCTTTCTCCTATACTCTCAGAGCCCATACTAACGCCGAGGCAAGACTTGCCTTTCTAATAGTTAGTATCTGGAGTAAGAAGATATTGTTGCTAGATTAATTTTTTGACGCACTCAGTGAAGGGTTGATAAAATATTAATATGTAAAAACTAGAAAGCTTTTCCATGATTATATCCTAATTGATATGCCATGCGTAAAAAGGATCGGCTACTTTTGCTACATTGGAGGCGATGTAGTGGAGGCAAAGAATCATGCTTAGCGCCTTTCCTAGTAAGCTTCGGACTAGGACTTTGTATTTCCAAAATAGCTTAATAGGATTATTACATAGCAAGATTATTATCCTTTTGCCAACTTGGTATTGTAACCATGCCAGCTTCCTGCCTGACCTATGTATGCCTCCTCCACTTTAAGGAAATTTCCATGTGCTCAAGGGAACATTAAGCAGATGACCTTAACTAGTAATTTATTGGTAAATTAGCCAGGCAATTCTGTAGATTAGTTAAAGGCCGACTAGCGGTAATAACTGGATGCAGCTCTAGTTCGGCCCCGTAATATACGGACAAGAGTAGGAATTAATGACAGTACGCCTCATGTTAGCCTATGTAGACTAGAGGCATTATTCAGGGGCCTAGACCTTTCTGGTTTCTAGGAAGAACGATCTGCGGCAGCTAGGAATAAATTGAGATACACATACAGGTTCCTGGTAATAGCTCTATTACCAACTTCATGTCGGACAACTTTCCTTGCAATTTCACATAGCCAAGCCTGGCTCTTAGACCCACAAGTACAGTTAGCTCAACTCTATAATCCACCAAGGACTTTGGTTATAATTATTAACAAGCGGAGAGATATAAGCCTTCTATATGTATATATAATGTCGCAGCACCTAGAGTTCGTGCATGTATTCACTTTTATTTGTCTTGTTTTGAAAAGAGCATTTGTTTTATAATTCCATTCAGTCAACATACTTTTTTTTGTTATTTTTCCCTTTGTGGTCCTGTACCTATACCATGCGCAGCTTCCTTGGACTCTTTACACTACTGGGGCAGCATGTAGCTAGCCTGACAATTTCCATAAATTCTGGCAGCCATGTTCCAACTTCCCCCCTGGTATTCCCAGCCTCTCGCTCTCAGCCATCCAGCCATGCTATTGATCATAGTGTTAACCCCAGCTCCCGAATCATAGGGAGCAGTGCGGCAATACCTGCTAGTAGCACTAATATTGCTTTAAAAACGGGAAGTCACTCACCTGTCCGATCTACTAGGCACAGTACCCCAACTACAGATGTCTCAACGGCTAGAAAAAGTTCGTCTCGGTCAAATAAAGATGATGATACAACTAATCCTTCGAGCCTTCAAAGCCACCCGCTTACTACATCAACTATTAATGTGGCACTCTCATCATCGATAATTCTATCTGCTAGTCATTCGACCGGCGAATTGACTGGTGTCACTGAGTCTAAACATGGAATCGCATCATTTACAGTGGGGAAGCCACGAGCACAGTCTATCCTGTCTTTTTCCTCTGGGCCAATAGTGCCTGATTCAAAGCCAGGGTCAACTGCATTGGCTACACTGCCTAGACCTCCTGCCTCCGTTGCTATCAGCAGCACAGTACCCAATTCTGTATCAAAAACTATGTCTAAGATTACACCAACATTGCCACTTTTGACCTTCACAGACGTTCCAGAAGGTTTTTATTCTATCAGTATCTCATCTCTTAACTCTAAAAATACTCTGTTAACAACAACAGAGAATAGCCATCAGACTATTCTTCCCGTTGTTGGTGGCATGGCACTATATGGTATTAGCACGCCAGGAATATACTCTAATCTCCCAGGAGTTTCACGGGCTGTCACAATTCCTTGCCTGATTAACTGTAACGCACCACCCTCGGGCGGCGGCGGCAGAGGAGGTGGGGGTAATGATAATGGAAACGACAATAACAATAATGATAATGATGATTCAACAAGAAGCATGTCAAAAACCACAAGTCAGTCAGTGACCAGAGACCATTCTCAAACTACAACGCAATCTACGAGAGCCTCATCGTGCACTTCTGCCACAACCACAACGTTTACAAATAAAATGGTCCAGTGTACCCCGGTCGCTACACACCTTCATAAATCATCCACAACTATCACAACCTGCACGACATCAGCAGAGATAAAAACCGTTAGTTCGTGTGGTGATATCACAGAGACTGCAGCAGCTAGCACAACCACTGTCACCGCTGCTTGCAGACAAGCAACCGGTTGGGCCAACGTGGTGGATGGAGATGACTTTCCCATTTACCAGACCCTTGGACAGGCTTCCCCTGGTAGCATTAGAGCATCGGGCCCTGCGTCCGCTACCAACAGATCCTTAGCACCATCGCGGCTAGGCACGAGTTCTACCGTACTTCAAGGATCTGCAGTGGCCTCTTCTGCACGTCTGGTACCTGTGCCTAGTTCTATGCACCAGGGACCTGGAAACGGCTCGTCTGTACCCCGGGGAGCTTCCCTGGGAACTAGGGCTAGTCATTCAGGACCTTTGATCACGGGTCCTAGCTCGGAAAACCCTTTGCGTACACCACTCACAGTCAGTGTGTCCGCAACCACCCCCAGTTGCATGGCAGATGGGGCTCCCTGGTTCAGTCCGAGCAGCTGGTGCTACTGTGGACCGAGCTCAACCTACCCAACGTTGCTGGCAACTTCTAATGCTACAACTGCAAATTGCGCATACACATCACTGCCGGCATCAACCATCCAGCCAGTGACTATAAGCGCGCCGCCAATGAACATCCCAGGTAAATATGGGGTACCAGGTTGTGCGGCAGTAGCTTCCAGTGATGGAAAGTCCGCCTACTGCAACTGTGGTGGCACGCCCGCTCCCACCCTCAGTCCCACAGCGGACGGGCTCTTGAACTGTGCTTACACCGTCCAACCTACCAGCTCCTACAATCCACAGCAATCAACTGCTACTCCTCCGCCGCCGCCCTCACTCCCGTACACTCCTGGGCAGTGCAATGTGCATATCTGGGAAGCCCTTGGGCAGGAAATAAGCGATCCCCAGGTCATCATCAACGTCATAATCACAGATGCGGACGGCAACAGTATTGGTAATAACTCCGGCTCCTTGGACTGGGGTCAAACCCTGGAGACCAACAGTGAGCTCCCATGGACCCTGCAGGTGACTCCGCAAAAGAAATATAGCAGCCGGAGGCGCTTGTTTGGGACATTTCTTAGAAAGAGAGTGGGTGGACCTATCCCGATGAGGCCGATATACAAGCATGGTCCAGTTGATTTCGCGTACGCCTCGCAAAAGTGGGACACCAGTTCATCCCAATGCTCTGTTGGAGACTGGGATGATGGCAATGCCAATGACATCTTTGGAACCCTAATATTTGGGGATAAATTTCTCCCCAATCGCCAGATGGATTGCAAATTTGAGTGCTCGGCATTGGCTGCCAGTAGTGGAAAACGGGACATGCACGGCGATGACGACAAAATAGGCCGAGAAGATGTGAAAAGTAATCCTTCACCGACGACTGCCAATTATAATCCGACTCCGATTGACGAGCATCTCTTTAAGATGCAAGGAGCATTGAGCCGTCGCATCAATCACGGTGCAGCCTGGGTCAAGTATGCGCCGAGCGGAGCCCGATATTACAAAGCCTGGCAAGACAAGGCGGGTGAGGACACTGTCTACCAATGCAACTTTGATAATGACTTCGAATTACATTCACCCGTAAAACGTGTACAACCAGTAAGGGGCATTCGACCCGTACTGGAAGGTGCAGGATACAGCATCGGCCGGGAGTACTACGCCGTCTCGGCGTATGGTCCTAAGGATAACCCCATTTCCGACTTCACTAACACCATCAGCGCCAGCCAGGGCGTCTTTCTAGCCAACGCGAACAACCGTGGTGCCCTACCCTCGGACCCGGCCGACCCTCGCTACATTAGCACATTCCCGAATGGCCGGGATCCCATCCCCTGGCAGTTCTCCTCGGTCGCCTGGGAAATGTGGAAGAGAACTGTGCTAGCGGAGAATCCAAACTGGGTGGCAGATCCATCACAAGCAGATTATTCCGGTATTAAGTCTTTCTGGCGTCGTGAGATTGACAATTCCGACACTGTATCTATCCTAACTGAGGCCTTTGCTGGCAAGGATATTACCTCCATCCAGACATGGTACCCCACTGATTCTAACCAGGACTCAAATCCTTTCTGGGCACTACTAGGGAGCCCGAATGGAAATGGAATACAACACTTCTTAACGGACAACAAGGTAGCCCTCAAAGGAAAGGGGATTATTAGTATTAGTGCGACGACAATAGGGGATGACTTTGGGCGTTCATTTACTATGTGGGCTACCTTTGGATAAAAGCTTCATGGCAGTACAGTATTGGATTTTTTCACTATTAACCATTCAACCATCCTACATGCACAGATGTCAGGAACAGGTTCATATAAATTTACTACTTCATAGACTCATAAAGTCAATACAGATTTGATGATTTGACTTCGACGATATGAGAAACTAATACATATGCCTCAGAATAAAACTTCGACAGAAACTCAGCTCACAGATTTTAAATTGTTTGGAGGTGCTCCTTCTGCTCGCCGTCATTAACTTCACCAAGGTTTTCCTCGAAAACTTCGTTGTATTCCACCTGTTGTTTCGCCCTCTCTGGGTCTGTTGAGACGATCAGCTGCATCGCGCGCTTCAGTGGACACCGGAATACACAGGCTTGGCCTAAATTACCACCATTATTATATCCCGTGATTTCTCGATCTTCGTTGCAATTATATTTTAACGCATCATCCTGGCTTCTCCATACAAGCAGGACACCCTGCTCCTGCCACCCAGCATCCAGTACAATGAAAACCAATGAAAACGACTCTCGCAGTTTATACTCAGCCACCCTAGGCTTCGGCTGGCCCACAAAAACATGACATGGATTAATTGGCAGTGTGGGGGGCATCTCCCTTTCCAGCTCGCGCAACTTCTCGCAGAGCACCTGATGAAAATGCAGGATGTCCTGGAGTGTCCCAGCCGTGTCTTGTGCGAAATACATGTATTTAGCAAAAAAACTCCCATCACTGACATCGTTGTCTGCCGCCCGATGTGGGAACCACTCCCGGTATATATTATCCAGCAGTGAGAGACTGTCAGACAACGGCAGCTTATTTTTGCTATAAATAGCGCAGTCCTTCCAGCAAAAAAGACGACAGTCATCTGGTGTGAGCTGGGTGAGTTGCCGAACTCTACGTTGATGGAAGAGATCGAGAAATTCGAAGACGCATGCAGTATCAGTAGAGGCGGGTTGGATGCGGAGCGGCATAGCAAAGTGTCTTTGTAGGCTCTCGTAGTGGTTTTCTTCGGCACAACCGCGGAGGTACGAGGGGTTGTCCATATTGTGCTACCTTTCGGCCGGACCGCTCTGAGGCATAGGAAGAGAGGATTGTACGTGAAGTCAACTTATAAATAATATAATAGGTTGGTAAAGAGAAGGCTACAAAGTAAATAGATACCTCTCATGCACAAAGAATATAGTGTAGATTTGCTGTTTATCTGGGGCACTCCATGTTTTATATACAGCGAGCTGTGGGGTTTACCGGTAAGTCTGCGCCACAAACAGCACTGCCGCTTCGAGGCAACCCACTTAAACTTGTGGGTTATTCTGGGTCTAACCCTCCACAATCTGGCTCTAGTTAGATTAACTGAGATGCATAAGGCCATGTAGATAGTTCTAAATTTTATTAATACCAACTCCACGTTCAACGAGCTTGCTGGTAATTTCACTCAGTAATATTGTCGGGGACTGAACCCGTAGAACCTATACGATAGGTTATGTACAAAGAGGAATCGTTGTAGGGGAAAACGGAAAAGGAAAATGAGCGGCAAACAAACAAGGCTGTTCGCGAGGCACAATTCTCTTCAATTCAGGGGGCTTGGGCCCCCCCCGAGCTGACTAACTTTTATGTAGATGGGTGACTAAGTAAGGCCACGTGACCTTACCGAATATGGTAGGTCCCTAACATCGAGGCCGATGGGCCGATGGGCCAATAGGGCCAATAGGGACAACAGGGACAACTGGGGTAATGAGGACATTGGCTCGAGAGGTCAAACGGGCTCTAGCCCTTTACAATTTTATCGATATAATATTTTTTTCCAACCAAGGCTCGCTGCTTCCTGTGGGGGGAGGTAAATCGCTGCCTGTGCGCTGTAATTTTTGTTATTTTGTGCGACCATTAGATATGACATCATGTACTTTTGGTAATTTAACGCCACGCTCAACATTCGTTGGCCTTATTTAATAGTGTGTGCTTTGTAATATACACGAGCTGTTGCCGATCAAGGGTCTGTGGGCATTACCACTTCCTTGAAAACAACAAATATAACGTCATGTAATTTTGGTACTTTTTCATGGATATAATATCCCTCTACATGGTAAATAATCTAATTTGGTGATTATAGTCTAAGGTAAGTTGGTAATTTTCCACCCAGTACTTAATGCTGTGCTAGTATAGTGCATCCTTCGGCGATCAAGGCCCCACACGTATGGTAAATTGCTTATCGAGCTGGGCATTGTTATTTTACCGGATAAGCAAAGTTTCCTGTAATCAGCATCCTCGGATAAACCCCAATGACATGACAGAGAGGGATCATCGCTGGAATGATGCATGGCTCGTCGATCCATGGATCGATCCACTTTCCGACTTCCCGGCCTGAAAGACTGAGGTGATAGACATAACCTTATTGCACCAGAAAAAATGCCCCACAATCTTAGAGGACCCTGGTGAATTAGGTTATCGTCCAGACTAGATGGAAATACCGTAATTTTATCATGGATCAGATGGACCACATCTATTACATCGGCCAGTGCTAGAATCCTTGTTTTAATTTTACTATCATTATTAATCTACCCGTGATGGTTTATTTACTACATACTTTAATAAGATTATTACATACATTGTTAATGTTCCTGCATCTTTGCGTGAGGGGTACCCTGTTAATTACAGCACTTGGACAGATAAATCTCCTTTACCGCCAGTGGGTCAAAGAAATGTTTATGTTGTTTATGACATGGACTGGATGCGTGGTTATCTGTTTATTATTCTTTATTATCCGAGGTAAAGGATGGTGTGTATTCCACTGTTTTATAACTTATAGTTACTGCGTTAAACAAACAATCTGATATTCTTTCCTTTGGCCGGACCAAAGGACCACCGAGTAACTTACGGTGGCTGCGTATTTCATCCCTTATTTATTTTTTTTTTTTTTTGGACATCTCGGGTTAAGGTTTTATTGCATGAACAAAATAGCTGGGGATATGATTTGAAAGAATATGTAAATATTGATACTGTAGGAACTTTCTGCATTCGGCTGCGGTTACGCATGCCACGCAAACTCGAGGTATTAAATGGACTGTACAAAGTCTAAGCGCAAATTTAGATTACTCCGGTTTTCAGATTCGTCCTTGGTGCAGGTGTTCCTGATCTGACAAACAATGCGCGTCATCAACGTGACCGCGCTCATTCATGTAATGCTACATGAGTCTTGCGATCTAGCCGAGGAAGCGAAAGGCTGTTAGTTGGCATTCAGCACCGTTTACCTGTATTTTGACCGTGTTCATGTATATCTGTATTTATCATACGGCATCGCTTCAAAGAAGGGTCTGTTCTCAGCTGCATCCAAAAGACAGAAACGTAGTTCGCGTCGATTCAACCCTAATGAAACAACACTAGGGGCACGGAACAATAAAAGTGGTAAGACAATAGAACACTGTATGTACAGCGGGGATGCGCTAACAATATCCCTGCTAATCAATGACAACACGCTTAGATATATCCAGCACAACCATTCTCACCGTCAGGTCGCCACTATTACACTGCTACTTCTTGTGCCACGTCTCGTGCTGTTATAGACCTTGAGTTATAACTGTTGCTATGAATCACCCTAAGACTTTGAAGAACTCCAACTACCGCGATACTATACTCCCTCATACCTTGCAGGGTCAAGAGACTCAATCTGAAGACGGAGAAGCGCTGGAGAAATCACAGGCGCAGCAAATTAATCATGTGCCACTGGCAAGACCGAATACCCTACAAAAAACAAAGCACCATTTCGAGGCAGGGCAGGGAAGAGTTGGTGACTCTAAGCTTAGAAACCTTCGATTCCCTGTCATCCCAAGTCCCAGTGAAACCGGTTCTCCAGTGGAAATTTTATGGCAAAAGTATCATCTGATTTTCTCATCAGATCAAGCTGGTACTGGCATAATCGCACACGACAACACGATCGATCACAACATCGTCGTGGTAAAAAAGCTTAAGGTTCAGGTCAGTTCAGTCCAGCGCCGTCAGCTCTCACAGATACTCCAAGACAACCCGACCAATGTTGTTCGTCTGCTGGACATATTCACTGGAACTTTTTCCACGCGTCCGGTCTATGAATATCTAGAAACTTCCCTGTACCATGTAAAGGCGGCTAGTCGAGAAGAAATCACCGAGATAGAGCTTGCAATTATAAGCAAAGAGGTGTTAATTGTTCCCTACATGCTTCATATGCAAGGCGTATGCTGACACGGTTTGTACAGGTTTTGCAGGGACTCCAGTACATCCACAATCAGCTTGGGATAGTCTATGGGCAACTGAATGCTAGGAATCTGCTTCTCTCATTCTATACAGGTGACTTGAAATTAGGTGATTAAATAAATCCGAGTCGAAGTATTTGCTCTGATACCTTCTTAGCCAATATTGCGGACTCTGTGCTTCAACCCACGTCAATGAGTTTTGATGATGATATCCGCGCTGTTGGTATACTTCTAGTAGATATAAAAGAGCCAGGTACTCACGGTCAAAACCCCCAGAGCCTCCAACTTACTCGTGAAGAGGATGTTAGCGAACTCTGCAGAGACTTTATCAAAATGACAGGAAAATCCTCAGTTGCTGAGTTGCTTGAAGTGGGTCAATGTGACTTGTATGTATACGGGAACAGGCTGACAATTTCAGAATGACTTCCTCCTGAAGTCTCCAGGCGTTGGTCGTCTACGCGTTTTTGTATGCCGGGCAATGGAATATGCTGCAAAATTTAAAGGATAGATAGTTAAAGCAAACTATGAGCTCACAATAGATTTCACTGGAAATTATCAGTACGATTAGCTGAAACTATGTCGTTCGGAATACCCGTAGTTTGATTGTCCTGTCATCACGACAGAATCACGGCCGGAGAGGGTTCGCTAGGACTGCTGTCAGTGTAGGGCTGCGGCAAGAAATCGACTACAGTCACATTATGACTGCCGTCAGAGTAGGACTGCCGTCAGAGTAGGACTGCCGTCAGAGTAAGACTGCCGTCAAAGTAGGACTAATTTCAAAGTAGGACTGCCGTCAAAGTAGGACTGCCGTCAAAGTAGGACTGCCGTCAAAGTAGGACTGTAGTCAGTGAAGGGCTGCGGTCAGAGTAGGGCTGCGGTCACGAAATGACCGCGGTCAGTAAAAGACTGCAGTCACATTACGACTGCCGTCAGAACAGGACTGCCGCCAAAGCAGGACTGCGGTCACGAAACGACCGCGGTCAGAAAAAGACTGTAGCTTCATTACGACTGCCGTCAGAACAGGACTGCCGTCACAAATGGACCGCAGTCACGAAACGCCTGCCCCGCCGGAGGCCAGGGTGGCACCGTCGTCTCAACGACGCGAGGGGTAACGGCAGTCTCATGATAGTCATTCAGATATGCCAACATTCTTAGCTCCATTGTAGTCTCAAGCCTTCGCTTGTAATAGGAGAGCTGAGTCATGACAGCTTTTGTCTCAAGACAGTAGACCTGAGACAATAGAAGGCCCGTGACAGAAGGCACAGCCCAATGGGTACACGAGCCTTGGCTTGGGTAATTTGCCTTAAGCCAATCCACCCATGACAATAAGGCCAAGACTGGATTCTTGGATCCATGTCTATCTCGAGAATGGAGTAGTCTCGTGACGGATATTGTCTGGAGACACGAGGGATGACGCAGGTATAAATAAATGCGAATTCACGCCTCTTTCCTTCTCTAACACTGGTCAATAACTCATGGCCAACGAGCTATCTCATTTTTTCCGTGGATATGCAAAAGTCGAGCTCAGACATCTTGAATTCCAATTTTCACTCTTTGGAAAGAGAGTGTTTGATCCTTCAAATTTCAAAATTCTACAGGAGAAATTTGAAAACTACGAATGCGCTCGCGAGGAACCCCAAAATTTTATCGCAGCGGTGGTCAGTGATGATCTGCTGGAACAAGTCATCACACAGTCTAATACCAGCCCTGGCATTTTGAAGGACGAGACAAAGTTGCCGTGGCTTACTTTTCCGGATGACATTCGACTTCTGTGTTTGTACGGAAAACATCGTGTGGAGGCTGCCCGACACGCCCTTCTTCCCGGTGATCGTTGGTGGTCTCTTGCTCTTTATTCAGAAGGTATGTCTATTAAGACGGCAAGACGCTTCGTGAACTAAGGAATTGAAGACATCTCAGATGAGCTCCGATCCCAGCTCTGCATTCATAGAGATCCGCAGTTCAGCCCTGGGGATATCTTTCGTAACTGGAGGCACTGTGAGCTTACTGGGAATGCCGACACCACTTTCTGGCAATCATTGATATCTCCTCGTTCTCGCAAAGATATCAAAAGGCTGAAAGAAAATAATGCGGAGATCGTGCGCTGTCTTGACCAGTTAATCGTGTTCCCGGGGCTCTGGGTGGACTTTTGCTTCACTTTCATTCGACGAATCTTACAAATCAGTTGCCCAAAGGTTAGTCCAAGGAAAAATAAAGAGAAAAATTACTTGTTTTACTTACTAATGCTGGCTGTGCAGGAAGTCGCACACTATTTGAATCGCATATATCAGATATGGTCGAGCTTATTTCATGACACCCCTGGATCTGTTGATGTACGGTCGATTCGTTCGATCGAAAACTTGATGCCTCGACAATCGAGCATGGATCGTTCTCTAATAACCCAATTGATGGATGATGGCTTTCTTTTTCCATCGATATCAAGGGCCGCAGATCGAGAAATATTAGGTGAAAATATAACCAATATTTCCGGTAGGATCTTGACCCTCCATTCAATGATTCAAGATACGTTATTATGGCATCCCTGTTCTAGGGCTCTTAGTCTATTAGTTCCGGGAAGGGTCAAGGATTTGCGCCATGCGATCCTATCCCGATTCCACTACAGTGGGATGGACTGGCCTGTCCAAGTTTCCGAAAGTGTAGTGGAACACATAGACGCCAGCAATATTGAGAAAAACCAACTACAATCAGAGAGATTAAACTCAGCGTACGTGCAACTTTGGTGTTTCGCCATACGACACATCGAGAGCCTCACCAATACCAAGCTGGCCGGACATCAAGAACACGAAAACGAAGCGCATGTGTTCAGAGCAACCCAGAGGGAAGCAAATCATCGGCTCGGCCTACTTGCAAGGCGGTTAGGGTTTCAATCGATCCCAATCGAATCTCTTTGCAGTGATACTACCCTAAGACCTAACGTTAAGGCATATCTGCTTGGCCGTCGTCCCGCAGACATATACAACCTCCCTGCTCGCTGGGAGGAAAGAGTTTCCAGCCGAGTTCTAGATTATATAAGACCATTGGAGGAGAAAACAGACTATCAAGTAACTGTCCCAAGTTTCACGTCAGACAGTCTGGTGTTGAGAAAACCAAAAAGATGCGGATTACCTTACTTCAAATCACACCAGATTAACCGTCAATCACTGTTTCTCCCCCATATATACAGCCCCAATCAACCCATAGGGGAGTGTCCGTCTTCATTTGCCATTCTACGAGACATGATTTTCAGCTTTCTAGGCCATGATATGACCACAATCGATTTCCATTCGCTTTGGGACGCGTCATCGCCCGTGCCAATGGAGCCCCATCCGCCAGGAACACCTACAAACGACGTTTGCGAGGTCGCCGCCATAGAAGAGGACCCTAATACGCAACCGCAGAGAAGCCGATCTATTAGCCACGAAGACGCCCCTAATATGCAGTTACAGACAACGTTATCCGCTAGCCACGAGATGATTATCCGCCCACCAATTGCACCGGGCTTCGAGGATGAAAGCTTTATTGCACCATTGAATCGGATGGCCAATATATCTCATCACCGGGGGGCAAATGACATTTTAGAGACCTGGTTCCGCTCCCCCAACGCGGGACTGGCTGTTTTTTATTTCTTTAAAGCACGGCAATATATCAAATTTAGACTTGAAGATCCCCATTCCCGTCCACAGATTACTGAGTTTTTACTTTCCATTGCGAACGACCACTTCTTTGCGGATATCCATACAGGCTTGCTTAATTGGGAGGATGTTATTGAGAACATCAACGAAACAAACCTCCTACTTGTTTTCACAAACCTCGAACACGATCCGCCCGTCGCTAAAAACTTCTGGGCATATGTCTGCTCATTTGACGTCAAAACAGGTAAGCGACACAGCCGAGATTTTGACGAGGATAACGATGATTCAGCCCAGGGGAGAAGGAAGCGCACTGAAAAGTCACCATCCGGACGTACTGAGGAAAGTGAGTACTAAGGATGGTTCTACGCGCTAGACTTTAGTACAGCACAGGGGGTCTTTAATATTGGATCCCACGCTCTGTGCAAAACCTTTTCTGCCTTTGAGACCGACCTTATTGCACAAAGAGATTTTCGCCCTTTTTTAAAACTTTTGGACCATTATATGGAGAAGCTTGTTATATTAAAATGTTTCCTTCGGCAGAGGTTTCCTGGCTCTCTTAGACTATGTCTGTTTCTCAGTTTCAAGTAGGAAAGTAATTTGGCTAAGCGTAAACACCGATCAGATTCAGCCCGTCAATATTTATTAAATGCTACTGTTATTTCTTTATCAGAAAAGGCTATAAGGCGATACATGCCCGATCTTTCAAACAAGAAGTACTAACTCAGTCGAGACGTCGTTACTGACAAAATTCACCGGAGCAAATAGCGCTATCGTCCTCCAGGCAATCCATTTTAAAATGAGTCACTTCACTGAATGACATATAGGGACCCCATCGTTGTAAAGATACAAGAAAAGAATAAAAGAAAAAAGAAAAAAAAAAGAGAGAGAAGAAAAAAGACCCCATAGCCCATTACGAGTCAGTATATAATGGAGAAACCTTGGTTTTTTACTACATTGTTTTTGCTGCTTCTCTTATATAAAGTTGCAAATATGTTGCTTCATGTATCCTTAGTACGTATGAAAATTTACTATTGTAACAAAATAACATAGTTCTCTAGCTATATAGTCAACATCACGAGCAAAAGGGAACAGGTGCATTCGAGTATCTAGTCATCTTCGCGCATCAATCTATATCGAGGCCCGAAAGGGAGGGCTTCAAAATAGTGTTTCTTGAGGCTCCACGACCCGCCGGGAGTAGCCAAATCTATGAACTCGTCCTGCATTTCGGATAAGCTAAATATTTCTCGATAAGCATTGACAGTGTCTCACCTGAAGAAGCTCAGCGACGTACATTCTCCTGTACATTCGATGAAATCCTGGGCACAGGAAGATAGGTTCGACTCGGCCCTGAAGCTTTCAGGGGACTTCCTCGATAACGAACTGCGTCGGTCATAAAGGTTAAGTACTATTAACCCGACTGCCACAATATCTCGACGTTGATATTCCAACGCCGTTTCCTGCAGCATGCTTTCACCAATATTTGCTAAGCATCTGATTAGAATAATTCTATAATTTGAGGCCGATCCAACGTACCTATTTTTACTTCACCAGCCCAAGTGAGTAGTAGGTTATCCACATTGATGGATCCATGGGATGTCTTCAGCTCTGAGTGTATATATTGTAGTCCCTCAAGGACCTCCCTGCAAACAGTGGCAATGTCAGCCTCACAGAATGGCACTGTGCTTGCCACTACACCTAGCGACATCGCTAGGTGTTCGTATTCATAAACAAGATATCTCTTGTTGTCAATTTCACAGTACTCCCGAAGGGACACGATATTCTTGTGTTCAACAGGCCTCAGGCTCCGGAGACTCTTTCTTATATGGATCTCCTTGATCACACAAGGCTGGAGGCGACGGACATTATCCAGGGCGCAGATTCCGCGCCCTCCTTGGTCTACTGCCAAGAAGTTTTCCAAGTGAGACATAGATTTCTGTAGAGTGTCCTGCTTTGATAAACCTGAGGTCGTCCATGCGAAAGAGTTTGGGCTGCCAAGCACCTTTTTGGGATTAGCCTGCGGGTCATCCGATTGGTCGGTTTCAAGATGCTTTGGTGGGCGATGGTGAATAGGAGCAAAAATTTCTCGGGGAAGAACCGTATGACGTTCACCAAGTGTCATTCTGGATACAGTAAGCGAAGAAAGTGATGTTGTATATTCGATTACTCTCCAGGCCCTTTGGGGGGGGGGGGCCGTTAATAAATAGAATCGCCGGTCAGTTTCACCATCTTCAACCCCAAGATATACCTCCACTAATTGTGACTAGATATAGAATGTCTCTATCACCCCACGTACCAATAATTAAATCTGGTTATACCGCGTAATTTACGCTATTCCTATACCCCTCCAGGGATAAGAAAATCTATATCCTTTCCGGAGTAACATCTGTATTTAAATAGACCCACATATAGAGAAGCGTTTTATTCTACTCTCGTATACTTACAAGAAAACTTACAATGCCTCTAGTCCACCTAATATAATTAATCTCTTTACCCACGAAACAAAATTACACCTAACTTCCCCTAAGTAGTGTACCAAATGTGGCTTCCAGTTGTGTGCTCGGACTACCGAAAACTAAACAGTCCCACCAGATAAGCCAAACCCAAGAAATGGCGCCGACCATCTAGAATCATATTTTTTTTCAACATTCCTTAATAGACTTTGATTAATTAGTTGCCTTTGTTAGCGGAGCAAGTTAGTAGAATGATTCCACGATAACTAAAAACTTGTTCAAGTACAGTGCAATTGGACTCTCGATACACCTTCATATGAGGGTCTTTTGTGGATAAACGAGCCCATAAGACCAGGACATGCCATTCCTAGAGTGAGGGTTCAACATCACGTCCATGATGCCTAGTTTACGTACGATAAAAGTGGACCGTGAGAAAAATGGAGGCTGCCCGACTGATGCAGTATCATATTCCCAGATTTAATGGTAAATTTTTTTTTTTTTCAAAAAAAAGAAAAAAAAGTGCAACTCAAACTCTTACGCAGTTGCCAAAAACCCTCTTTTCATCCAAGGAAAGCTGCTTTTACAGCTATCATACATTGAGAGTAGATCTTACGAGCATTTACCTATTTAAGAGAGAACGGTATAATGTATTTCTCTTTCAGGTAGCTATCGGATTCGGGTTCCAAACCAAATCCCGTGGCAACAGGGCTTCTAGAACATGCATAGCAAGCCTCACTGCACCCAAACTATATAACCGTCCCAAATACACCTAGGATAAAGTTTATTATGGTATAGGAACAACCGATATAACATACACAAACTTTATGTCGCAGGTGTAATATATTTATCCTGTAGGTATTTAATGAAATGCTAATTAAGTTCCTCTAATGTATCTATTATCCGCGACCCACTGGTGAAAGTTACAACTACTTTTATGAATTCCTGTAACATTTGCGGCCTATGCGATCCACCGATAAAAATTAATAAATATTATCGGCAGTTGAAAGCGGTACATGTTCAATTTCCATGACCAGCTGATAAAAATTATTTCTAGCTTTATGGAAAATGGAGCTAATACAGATGTGCTATCCATGCAAGCCACAAAGAAAACAGCATTTAATTGGCGTACTAAATCCAAATTCGTCGTGCAACTTGGCAGCCAAAAATACAAAAATACAAGGAAAAAAAAAAGTGGGGGTAAGAAATAAAGACAGAGGAACAATATATTGGACCTCTACAGAATAAAATACGTCTTTCTAAGTTGGCAAAATCCTATATGCCGATCCCGTCGAGCCGTAGCTCGGAGACAAGACCACTCTGAAGTTTAACCAATGGTATTCTGTCTTCGTCCGGATTGCTTCCCCCTAACCGTGTGTGGCACAACTGTGTCTATTGGCATTATAGGCTATTGTCATTATATAATGAAACAGGAATAAACATGCAGTGACGACAGCCCCAATTCGAAACACTGTTTCTAACCATGGATACATCCAAGTCCCTAGCATCTCCAATTGAACTGCCTCATCGGAGCACTCCCCCAGGCTTCCTGACTGGCGAAACAATAGACACGGTCCAAAAAGGGTCTGGCTTTGTCCAATATGGCCATCCTTACGCAGCACTCGACCGTTTCTTTGTTGGCCTAAAGCCCCAGTGGAGTGGGATCAACGCCATTGAGTTCACAGAGAATTCGCCGGTTACCTATGTCAAGAAATTCAGAAAGGCAGAAGCTAACGTAAGGGTGAATTATTTGAAGGCCACGTCGCATCGAAATCTAGTCAACCTCAGAGAGGTCTTTGTCACGGACGACTCCATTTTCTTTGTATACGAAAGATGGGGGATTTCCTTGAAAGAGATTTGCCAGCTTTGGCCTGTTTTTCAGCTTGGTGAAGTAGAAGTAGCCACTCTTTGTAATGAGGTGGGAACAACTGTGCGGTCCATATTTAGCCAGTAGAGACTGACTTTTCTTACAGATACTCAATGGTTTGAAGTATATTCATGACGAGCTCGGCGTGAGCCACGGCGATCTGCGCGAAGAGAATATCTTCATCATGGAAAATGGAGACGTTAGGATCGGTTAGTCAAGGCCATGTCATACAAAACTACTAGACAGCTGATTGTGCCTAGGGAATATCGGTGAAAGCATGGTCCGTGTGCCGAAACCTCAAGGAAAGGATAAAGATTTGCAGGCCGTGTGCAACATTGTGCAGTGCCTACTGGGTCTAGATAAGGCTGAAAGTGCTGGTGGGACTATGAGATTACTTGCCGGAGATTTTGCCGGTGCACCGTGCTCGGCCACGATAGATGAACTGCTTCAAGTATGTTTTTAAAAACAGCAAACCATTTCCCCTGGAATAAAGGTCAACAGAGCTAATGCCCCTTGTTTACTGTAAAGCATCCTTTCCTTAAGTTTAAATCGGGGAGTTGGTGTCTCCGGCCCATTAATATCCTATGTACAATCGCACAGAAAGGAAGGATGGGAGTATAAATTCCGCCGCCCTTGCCATTTTATGACAAGTGTCTTAATCATTTGGAATTGACTACTATTTCCTTGCCATGCTATTAGTTGTATGCCATCTGTCTCATCATTCTCTTCCTATAACAAATGTTTTCCTGCTGTTCGCATTTAGTAGTGGATAATAAGCCTTCGTGCTCACAAAGCGTTATACAGTTGGCAGTAGTTCTCAGCAAACAGAATAACAAAAGTACAGAAGACAAAAAACCACCAAAAAGTACAACCAGTCACCCAGCTTCTCATCTTTCAAATACAGATAATAATATGCCGAGGACAGCTGTACTTCAGTAACGCTTATATAATCTGTTAGTTCAGGCTGGGCCTTCATAAAATGAGCGGTCTTGCTGCGAGAAAATGAAAGATGTCTCCAACCACTCTACTGTAATGTGATGATCCTATACACCTTGGTAAAATGGATGGATTCTATCTAAGGTGGCGATCTAACGAAACATCAAACGTAGAGAAGGAAGGAAGAGTTCTATCGTACAGGAAATGTGGGAAATCTCTACATTGTGGGATTAATAGTGAATAAAGTAGACTTGGTGCCTTAGGTAGGGTTCGACCTAGGCCCTGACATCTAAGGCATTGCATTGTAGAATTTGCCCTCTACAGTATGGAGATAATAATGAATCTTGTATAGTAATGATGGGCGGATATTACATTAGTATGGGTTAACGTTGTCGCCCCAACTATGTAAGGCCATTCATTCAACCAGAATCTAGGGCCCAGAATTGAAGGTCTTTTAAATAATATATGGAGAACCCAAAACCAAAGATGGCCTTACCTGTTTCACATAGAAATGGTTTGGAAATTAATGGTATAAATTTTGTGCTTCGCCCCAGGGGATGGTGACCATTACTAGTTCCTAAAATAACTGGACTATTCGCGTGCTACCAGTCCCTCAATATCTGAACCATTAAGCTGAGATTCTATCCCAGTGAGACGTCTTCAGTTGCTATCATGACATCTCTTGACAATGCGAATTCAAACGTATCCCTGCCTGAGGCACCTCCTCGGATATCTCGCAATGAAACCAACTTGACAGTTGATACGGAGTACATACATATGCTTTTAGAGCTAGATTCTATCCACTGGTCCTATAATTTCCTATCCAGCCTTGCTGGCTGGATCCTCTTGGCTGGCTATCTTGTGGTTCCCGGCACCTTTACCTCTATCCAGAACTCCGAGTCACTGCAGAAGGAGCTTAGCCATGATCATTCAAAAAACGCCCTCCTAAGTACAGTGCAGAATCCGCCGCTGATAGCCATCGCATGCACTTTCCTCGTTCTTGGGGTGGTAATCACGGTCCTTCTTTTTTATAGGTGGAGATACAACTACATATGGTTGATTAATCGACTGTTTTTGTGAGAATACCACTTCAACACATGCGTCTCTCCTGTTCTGAGAGTACATATGCTGACTATTGTAGGCCGACTGTTCTAAATGGGTGTGCTGGACTTCTTACCACGCTAATCAATATCTACACTGCCAGAGATGGAGACTGGTCAATTATGGCTCTTCTCACAGTCATTGCGACCGGACTGTCAGCCACTATCTCACTGCTATTGGCCGGTTTCTACAAATTCTGGAAATTAAACATTGTCCAGCAAGAACACGAGCGACAAACTAGAGTCGGATGGGAGAGAGTGTATCCTTGATTTCTACCCACAAATGTCGAGTACCAGCACCTCCGTCAGGATTGCTACATGGACATGAAGAGTGGGGCATGGTGGCTGAAATACAGCTGGGACAATAAGTTGCTACCTGGCGTAACCCAATAATACGCTATGTAGATGTGACTAGAGCGATAGCTACGAAATATTACCGAAGAATTTATGCAGGGCATTTTCATGTTGCATTGAATACTGGTCCAGAGCTCATCTGAAACGAGACAGCGAGGATTATGGAGACTAGATACCCACCACAACGAAGGCAGGGGAAAATTACACATTGCAAGGTGTTGAGGTAGACTTGTGTGGAGTGATTTGCGCACTATAGATTAGGAACGCACGAGCTCCAGCTATAGTAAATGGCGGGGGTATAGTAAACTTTCGTTATTTACGCCAGTGGCCGCCAGTATCCTAGCCAGGCTTAGATAAAGACTTGTAAAATAAATAAATTCACGTGCAAATGCAGTGCAGAACCTGGTATGAAGAAAAATACAACCAATATAGAGGTAATCTATCTTTACTGTATAATTTACCACCCCAACTTTAGCAGTTGTAATAATAATCAAGCCCTGTAATTTTCGCAGTCCCCAGAGGGTGTTCGTCTGTGTATCTTGGCGGCTGATCTCCGAGGTACTCAGAGTCCTGGTGATCTCCAAAAGCTCTTGCCCCAAATAGCTTACAGTACAAGGGCATGGTATTTGACACTAAGGACTGTTTAAGGAGCCCTGCCAGTCAACCTGAAACAACTAAGAAAGGTAACCGCAGGTTTATCTTTGCCAAGGGAAACAAATAAAATTTTTTTTTTTAAAAAAAAAAAAAAAAACGAAGGCGATGGGCAAGAGGAACAGGTGCAAAGTAATGACGCGGCTCAGGATGGACCACTAGATACAATGGATTATACTTACTTCGGTGAAGTATTGTGTCGGATTCTTCTGGTGCATTTCCCTCGTAGCTCAATGTCTGTTACACCTCCCACAGACATATAAACTCGCGGCCTCTTGGACAATTATCAAACTAAACAGTCTTCGCTTCAATTTTTTCAGTAGACAGCAATAGATCCAAGGAAATCTCTTATTATTCTATCGTCCAGGAATTCTTTTCAAAATGCCCGAATCATCCAACCCAAATTCTACTACCATTCCAGCTGGCACTGGCACAGGTGGTAGCAAGAAGAGAGCTGGCTCTCCTCTTGAAGCCTCCAATGCGTGGGTGGCTGACATCATTCGGGAGGCGACCACTAGGCAAGTGCACGAAGAACTGAAAGCTATTTTTCTCAATGGTGCACCCGACATGGCGGCAGCCACTGCATTCTTCAAGGAAATCAACCAAAAGATCCGCAACGCAAATACTGAGCATAACACCGACTCCGAGAACGGAATCATCCCTGAATATATCTATCAGGAATTCTATAGCACCTGGCTAAACATACTGGACAAGGCAAAGGCTGAGAACAATGCTGAAGCTGCATGGCAAGGGTACGACCATACCTATCAGAAATTTCAGACCTTTAATCGAGAATACTCTTTACCAGAGGAATGGAATATCGGCACGGCGTTTGTAGAGCAACACTTTGGGCCCAGAGTTATCCAGTCTGTTGAACACAACGACAATAATCCGCTTCCGGAAGGCAATTTGCCGGAGCATATTGACGACAACGATAGCGATGTGACCGAGTTAGATGAACTGGAAGCCAATACAAGACAGGACATGTCCTTTTCGGATGGTGAGGTACTGTTTTGGTGGAAGAGGGGAACAGGATCCCAAGTCTACGTACGCTACGGATCGGGGTCCAAGAGCATATATCGCATTCGTGCGGGATCCTACGAAGCGTATGACCCAGACGGGGTTCCCTGCCTTTTCTCAACGAGCAAGCGAGGGCAAGAGAGAGAGATGTTTACAAACTCACAGGGCAGGTTGGAAGAACGTCTAAAGTACAAGCGGGAGGATGTTCATGGGATCATTGGTGTGGGATGGAAGATAGAGGATGATGACGAAGAGGGTCTCGAGCCACTGGACCTGATATGGCCAGAGCCATATGCCAAATATCCTCACACCAGGGTTTTGGTCCAATGGAAGGACAAAGAAGTTACCCTCGAAGACCGAACATTCATCCGCCGCATTACCAGAGGATCAAGTCTTCAAGGAGACCGAGTCATCTATCAGAAAGCGCTCACCCAGGAAGTTCGTTTCCGCCGAGACCAAGGGTTGCCCTATGAGCATCTGCTTGACCGAATTCCGGGGATGAGGCAAACTTCATTATCTGGAGATGAGGATCTAGAAAACGAAGTCATCGGAGATGAGTCACCAGAGGTTGACCATGCGGAACCTGGCACCGCAGATCGAGTTTCTGTGCGCCCTGGCAGCGTTCGGCCCGCCTCCCACCGAGAACGTTCCAAGGCTAGCGAGGTTCGATTTGTCGAGCAACCGCGGGAACCTTCAACTCGAGCCACGCCCAGGAGAGGAAGTATTAGACCTACCCCCAACCGGGCCTACAGCAAATCGGCCGAGAGGGACGACGCACGTGCTGCAGAGATAAATTTCCTGCGAAGGCAGATCGAAACGATGCAGAAAGCGGCCAATAGCCGCTCTGCTGGCAGGCGTGCGTCGAAGTGGGCATATGACGACAGATATGACGATGGTGAGTCAGACATAGAGTACGCACCGGAGCCATCGCAGCGCCAACGCCGAGCGCAAAGGGGAAAGGTCTGGGACAACTGGGCCGGCAGATGGTTTCCCGCAGGTCGCACTTACTGAAAGGTGCCATGTCATCTTGATTAAGCCACACCTGGAGCACATTTAGTTCATCATCATGGTCATCTTCAGCTTTTGTCCTTTTGCGTTTCCTCGTGTGCTTGACCGCTAATTGTTTGCCTTTGTTTTCACAATGCGTGGCTGGCCATGTCCTGTTCAATGGTTGTCTATGTTGTTGACATCCAGATTGATAACTCTGCAATTCGCTTTGTAGTGTGCAATTTTACCTAGTTTATTGAAATTTTGTAAATTCATCATCATCGAGCTTATACGGTTCTAGTACACTCTGAGACAGAGGATGTAGTAGTCGAAACTAGGGATTACAGGTAAGACAGTTCAAGCGGATGATGGAAGTCCTACCCAAAATAACCATCTCACCCGGAAGCTAGAGGCCTTCAAAAACTACTATAGGCGAGGCTCAAAATTCGCTCGTAGAAAATGGGTCCTCGTGATCTTTTTAGACACAAGGAAGTTGCAGCTAGACTACATATCTCTTGTTTGCCAGAGGGTTGGGAAACGAGGCCATCTATCTATACATTCATATAAGTGTAGACAGCGCCAGTGATTTTCATTCTCTTAGTCGGTCGGAAGAGGCCATCCGTCTTCCACAGTTTCTATAACTTCAGACTGGCGAACTTTGTCTCTCGATATCCGTTCTACCCGCGTAGAACCGTATTGGTACCTGTTCAACACCGCCAACTGGATCAAGTTCAACGATATTATAGTATGAGCTTGGCCCACCATCATATAAGCGCGTGATATCTCGCTCTAAGAACAACTCAGACTGCATTTTATTCGGAGTATTCGTAAAACATCGCTCGAAATTGACACAGTTCTCCTTTTCTTGCTTTTCGTTAGAGCAAGGACATCTTTTAGCGTAAGCGCTTTCGGCAGTAGACTGAATTGTGATGCCTGGACTTAGTACCTGAAGCCTTCGTTGTATATATGCAGACGCAATATGGGGAATCTCTCTTCCAGAACAGAGTCAGCTTCGAACACAGTCCTCTACTGTCGGATGTGATGATGGATATAATGGACACATACTCCTGTTCTTTTATACCTGGGACCGGGTAAGATCCGACTGTCGCGGTGCAATCTTCCCAAACATCTGGAACATCTTCAGTGGTATGTCTCTTAAACTGTATATCCCAAGAAGTCTCGGATGAGACTCTCTTAGCGTTGGAACGTTGCAGTTGTTGTGGCATTGTATTTAAGAGTCCTCCGCATCTTTGCAATCGTAATTCACTTGACAGAATATTGTTCGAAGTGGTTACAGTAAAACTGTGCGTAATAATTGAATGGCGAGTAGCCGCTTTTCCATCAATTCTTTTGTCCCAGACAGAGCTTTCCTGCTGCGAACGCGGGGCCGTATGGGCTAGTCGTGGCTGCAACATGCCTAATGATCAAGGAAAGTCCGTAGTAACGAGTTTTTTTATGTTAGAGTTTGTGGGACAAACAGTGACATGGCAGTTCAGATCTTGGTGAAGCTTTGTATTTATGTCCTTAGTTCTGGTTCGTCGAGATTGGAAACCTGGGCATAGTACGCCGATGTTAATGAGTGGCTATAAAGTCTTTGAGCCTGTTGTTTACATTACGGATAGGGTAAAAATATCATCCCTTGCTTCGTACGAATATCAATTTAAGGCTTGATACCTAGGAATGATAATAGATTTTCTGCATTAAACTCTTATAGGCTCAATTATTAAAGGGAATGCAAGTAAATTTTTACCCGATCGCCATTATCGGCTCGTTCGTCTAATTTTCAAGAAATGGGAATGGGAATGCGATGGAATTCTTGCTACAAAAATTTTAATACAGTGTTTTTTTTTTTTGTTTTTTTGTTTTTTATTGGTTTTCCTAGGCTTATTCGATTCTAACCGGCCCTTCCTACTACGCCCGGTCCTGCCGGTTCAACGATCAGGACGGCCCAACAATCTTTTTTTTGATACAAATTGAAGTCTTACACTTTTATTCAACCACCAAACTATCGACTGATTACCATATTATTGAGGACCAGAGGCCTCAAATGATCGAAAAATGTGCAAATTCAATATTGAAGGAAGCTCATATTGATCCAGCTACACCACCACCTACAGTGGGGCCAAAATGGCTTAATCAATGGCTGGCTCGTCATCCAAAGTATAATAAGCAGCATACAAAAGCAATAGAACTTGACCGGTAAAAATCTCATAATGGTGAGCTTCTTACAAGCTGGTTTGATCGCTTTAGCGATATTGTTCGCAAGTACGGCATTGCTAATGAAGATATATAGAATTTTGACGAGACAGGATTCCAAATTGGTATTGGAAAGGACCACAGAATTGTTACCCGAGATACACAAAAGAAGAGCTATATTGGTAGTAATACCAGCCGGGAATATGTGACTGTTGTTGAAGCTATAAGCGCAACTGGGTCTCTTGGTCCTCCGCTGATTATTCTACCTGGAAAGTGTATACTAAAAGGGTGGTTTGATCAGGTAGAGGATAACTACCATATTGGTGTATTTGAATCAGGCTATATGACTGATTCAATTGCTTACCAGTGGGTTCAGATGTTCCATACCGCAACCATGAAGTCAAGAAAGGGCCAATATGTTACTTATTTGCGACAGATATGAATTACATCTCACGTATGAATTTGTACGGTTTTGTGGGAAGAATAAGACTATTATATTCTTTCTACCTCTGCATTCAAGTCACCTGCTTCAACCGCTTGATATTGGTGTTTTTCATGCCTATAAGCACTGGCATAGTGAAGCTGTTGCTAATGCAACTTATACTGGATGCAGCCAGTTTACCAAGATTGAATTTCTTGCAGCACTTTCAGCTACACGGCAGAAAACCTTTAAAAAACGTACAATTGAGCATGGATTCCATCTTGCTGGACTTGTTCCTTTTTGATCCCAGTATTGTAATTAATAATCTTTAATTTTTTTTTTTTTTTGAGATTTTCATGCGGTGCGGTGTCGTCCTCCTGGGACACCCCATTAACCATGGGATTGAACAGCCTACCAAAGGGGGCATTTCACGGATGCTCACGTAGTCGACATCCCTATTAGCCAATAATTTATTGAGAACCACGCTTGAATCTCCCAGGTTTCGCGGGAAGTGGCAAAAAGCTGCTTCTATATCGTCATAAAAAGCTCAAGTGTCTTGGTACTGTATACTCTAACACGGATATATATTATTTCCTCTATCGGCTCTTCAATTAGACAATTAAGATATCTCTGAACATTCCAGTCACTTGCAGTTACCTCGGAAACTCCAAACCGTGCGTGATTAAGGCAACCCGACCATGATCACTAGAGAAGCAGGTGTTGTTATTAAGACATTGATGTTTGGGATAATATTTGGCTTTCCAAGGCTTTTTATAATTACTATTCTGAAGATTTTCGGTTTCGGAGCCTTGGGCCCATATGCTGGTCAGTGGCCATTTACCGCCATATTCTATTAGCACTCGAGCTAATTAATAAAGGTTCGCATGCTGCGTTTGTACAATCATGCTTTAGAAACATTCCTAGGCATGGAATCTTTGCTATCCTACAAAGTGCAGCCATGGGAGGATACGGCTTTGATTGGGTGGCACAATATGTTCGCCTTGGAATCCTTCTAAAACTCAAAAGCTTCTTGTTTCCATCACGATCCATACATATGGTACAGAAAGCGTGTTGCTTAGGACTCTAGTAAATAAAAAAGGCTTGTAGATCATTGTGAAGAAATGTGTGAAACAACTTAAAATGGTCGCCTGCATTGTACTGCTGGTTAAGTAGTAAGATCCACAAGTTCTAAAGTTACATTGGCGGGTCCCTGAATAGCGAGGATAATTTGAAGCAGGCTCCAGATAATTAGTGCAGCGCTTGAACCAAGTATACGAAAGTTAGATAGCAGTAACTCCGCCCTATAGGTACTTAGACAAGCTGAAAACAAAAATAGGATGATGTTAGATCATCGTTGACAAGGCAAATTGAACGAGACGGTGTCGGATTATGAGAGACAACCCAAGGGGGAAATGGCAATTAAGAGCTCACGCTGGGTGGAGTTTTGAGCATGGTAAATTTTGAGCATCAAGGATATTATCGCATCGTAATGTACAAGGCATGTTGAAATTCCTGATGGAGCGAATTGTAAAAATTTTCTCTTGCAATTTCAGATAGCTTAACCCTAGGGATAAGATGCTGTATAGGAAAATCGCTGTCAGCTTTAGCATAGACCATCTGTATTTTTTTTTAAATTTTTTTTTTTTCAAAATCAACTCATACATGCCGTGGGTTTTCAAATTGTGCATGTCATAAAATGTTGATGGTCGCTTCTTACTCAAACCTAGCAAAAGCCTGTCAAACTCTGAGAGAGCGTGGCTGCCAAAGCCGTACCTAACGTGGGTAGATCTGAAGTTTATCCATTACAGACTGCACTTCAGAAATATTTTGCGTTGCATCAAGCCATACTGCTCCAAGAATGGCCTCGATCGAGGTCGCAAGAACATGGTTTGGTATTTCCCTTTTTATATCCTGCCTTGGATGGATGAACCTGGCAAGTCCAATAGATTGAGCCCTTGATGCTAATTTCTTGTTACAGGCGAAATCCTGCAGGAGGTGAGTGCCATCAGCTATAGTCAGTTAGCATACGTTGTAGTCCTTTCGGGGCTATACCTGCCAGTGCTGTTGCCTGTCTGATACCAATTTTGCAATAACATCAGCGCCAACACCTTATCTCCGATTAATGCTAATCGTTCGTTCCCAGGAGTGCCTGCACCGGCTTCCTGTAAGGCTTCTTCCATCAAGTCCTCGTGTCTGAAGCTATGCCCAATGAGGTCCTCGAATTCTGAAGTGTTGGTTGGCATTTTTGGAAGGAGATTATATACACTGATGCACCAGTTGCGAACTTTTAGCATATTTCCTTGATAGTTTCCATAATATAGAGATAACATACGGACCTTTTGACCGCCTGTTATAATTAACAGTTATGGTGCTCGGTAATTTGGAGCTTGTCAAATACTAATCTTCACAGTCAGTGTCTTATGAGAATTCTAATTAGCTTATGGATCCATCAGTTCAAGTTGCGGCTCACAGGTGCGCTCGTTATTTCCACCCATGTGGCGGAAGTGCGCCTGAAGGAACTGAAGTCATGGTTACCTCTATCTCACAGTTGTACACTGACGCACCCTCAATGCTTTCGGACAATCTGGTAGATACAATGTTAGAACAACAGGTAAGTTTGAACTTTCGATAGATTTGATTTGACCTCATCATGATGTATAGTTGTTCAAAAAACTCAAATTTAGTCATCGGATTGCCATGAAAAATACACGGATCTGGAGGATATATTTGTCTCAGATGGTGGCCAAGCATATAGTATCCCATATCCCACCGTGGGTTCTCAGATATTGAGGCCGTTGTTTTTCGAGGGGTCCCGCTGACCTCCGTCGAGATGATATGTTGGAGTTGTTCGCCCCCAGCTCGGCGCTCCGCTTCAAGCTAAACAGTAAGTTAGACGAATCCGGCGCAGGTCTTTCTTCAGGCCGTCGCTAGCAGCAAACAGAAGCTTTCTCTCGCTTGACTGTACAAAATTAGGTTCTGATGAATATATCAGGGACGTCATAATAAGCCTCAGGTTTGCCACCATCAAAACACATAGGGTACTCACAGTTGACCCTTATTCATCCACGCCGTATGAGTTCTACCCTCCCAAATACATAGCCATGACTCCAGTTGCCGCGCAGGAGGCGGCCCAAATCGTTGTCCATAATGTGCCCATGACGTCCCCATTTGACGTGCAGCAACCCATGCAACAACAATACGACCAAGGCCGCCCTGGCTACGTACCACTGGAGTTCCACCCATTTGCGTCGACAATAAAAGTATAGTATTATGCCGTCATGGAGTCTTTTTAGTGCAGTAGTACTGTTGACCGCCACCCGCTGTATTCCATATAAAATAGCACTTTTATAATCCCCAGCTAGGCGGCCACTATCCAACAAGCGCAAATAGAATATAATGATCAAATATCCGAAGATACACTTTATTAGGAAGGCGAGCATTCCGGGGCTTGAGGAAAACCGTTAATTAAGAGTGACTATAGAGACATGCTATATAGTTGGTACGACATCAACACATATACCCATCAGACAATCTGATATTAATAACAGACTAGAGAGCACTCCTGCTAATATACAGCGTATAAAAAAATTGTTTTCTCCTAACCCTATCCAGATTAGCAAGAGGCTCATAACAGAAAAACCATCTCTCTTCTTGCTTAAGCGTCTGTTTGTAGATCTGAAGACGTGGGAAAAGATTGAGTTAGCCTTCTCCCTTTTAATATGCATTGGTAGATCCCTACCTGAGCCCAATAGTCTATCCTTTTAGTGATGTGGGCAGCAGGCACCAATGCAGCACTGGTGCTTAACTTCACAGGCAACGTGGCTCGGGACAAATTTGAACCCTGGATGACAGTTGTCACAATTATTTTCCTTGAGTCCGAAATTTTCGATCTTGTAGCAACCGTCCTTGCCGGCAATTGCGCTGCTAAACAGTGCTGCACTGACAATTGAGAAGAAAAGAGTATTAAGTTGCATTGTGGAAGTAGTAGCGTGTGAAAATAGCGCGTAGAACTGGTAATAGTCAACAGAATAAATGTGGATAGGCATATAGTTATATTTGGACTCTCTAGGTGCATGCCACAGCTTTATATATCCTCAGCCCGTCATGGCGAGTAAAGTTCATGTTACATTAATTTTAAGAGCGCAGACGCTATGTTCGGAAACGGAGCAGATACTCTGAAAGAACGGTTTAATTTTAACTAATGGGAATGGTCTACAGCCTTCTTAATCTGTAACTAGTAGAGCTCAGATAGGGTTACATTGTGATGTTTCGTCAAGAAAGGTTGCATCCCAATTCCTTGCTGGGGATATTTGCAGCAGTGTAGCAGTATGAATTTCCAGAGCTACAGCGGGAAGCATTATCTCTGTGTTTATAACTTTGGGTGCCATTAGGACTTTCTGTTGGTTATAGAGGAAGGGATATGTGCATGTCGCAAAGTTAGATAATTGTGCCATAAAATGCCCTAATATCCTACACAGGAATCTGAAGCCTGCACGGCTTCACTTAGTGCTAGTGCTAGTGCTCCTTATAAATAGCCAATAAAAATAGAAAATCCAGCGAATTCAAGCCACGATAATAGTCTTAAACAGAAATACAACGACTGGTTCAAAATGGGAGGTGCTACGATCACACCGCGGGCTTCCCCACTATACCAGCCAGGCTACTGCAACATCTGATATTCCTAGTTCGGACTAGCAATCACCGAAATTAGTATAGGTCAAATACCAGCCAGGTTGTTGGAACCACGCTATATTAGTGCCTCCTTCAGTATCTATCCAAAAACCTCACTTTCTTGTTGGCTGCCACTGCTGCATCTGGCAATGTAGTATTTATCCCTGAGGGCGTGGGTGACGGTTGGGCGCTTTCTTCCACTGCTTATTAGCCTTCTTTTCCCTTAAAGCTTCTTTTTCTCTCTGTCCTTTATTGATCGATTGGCATCTTTTGTACTGAGTATACCGGGTCGTTCGGCTTTGGAATCTTCCTCTTGGTGATTACACGCTTCCGGGGTGCTTGTATCTGTCTTATTCGTCTGAGTGTATCGCTCATCGTCGCAAGCTCCTCTGCTTGTCTTTTTAATGGTAAACGCAGTTGTAGGCCTCGATGGAGCTTCGAGTAAGCCTTCGTAGTAAAGATCCTCGAGAGCTTCTTTTGGTTCTTTTCGAGGTCCTGGCACTCTTTGGAGCGTATTTTCCACGTTGGAAGAGGGAATTTGGAGGGGTTGGGTCCTCCGTAGCACGAAGATCGGGCCAGAGAGACTTGTTATTTTGGGTGTCTTTTTTAGCAAGGATGTTATATATTACCGACCCCAGAAACACCCGGTCAGTCGGGCTACTTTAGAAGCCGCATTGTTGTTTGTCCTGGAAATTCTGGCATAGTAACCATGAGCCATGCCCTTCCGCCGTGTTATACCCACAAAGAGATGCTGGAACTCTGGTGGTGCATAGCCTGGACGGCATTGGTCGTATCGTTGTTGCATGAGTTGCTGCATGTATTATTGCGAACATGCTGCACGTCAACTGGGAGGTATGGGCACATTATTGGCAACGACTGGCGGCGCCTCCTCCACGGCAGCTGGTGTTGTCATGGGTATGTTTTTGGAAGGGTAGAACTTGTGCGTCGGCGCGGATGAGTGAGTAGTAGGGTTGCTGGGCAAGGACACTCTGGTTATTCGCTATAGAAGTGCTAATGGGGTTCTGGTACGAATGCTCGGATATTGTATCTTCTAAAGTTGGTCGGGTCGTCGTGCTGAGTGGGTGCGAGCGGTGATGTTTAGCCAAGGCGGATTTACTACAAAAGCTGCGGCGTGACGGCATTAGCAATACCGGGTCTCCACATCCACACTCCAATCTCACCTTCGTTTGCATGTAGGTTCCTGGCAGATATAAGGCTGCTTCCCGGTGTGAATCCTTCGGTGGCGCGCTAGACTTGATGGCTGGAGGGAGCTGTTAGCAATTAAATAAAGGTTAGGAACTATAACAAAGAGAGTCACATACATCGGAGAATGCCTTGCGACATCCTTCGTAGTCACAGACATGAGGCTTTTCCCCGGTGTGGGTTCGGGAATGGACAGTCAATGCGCTCCGATGAATAAAGCTCTTGTTACAGTCCTTGACCTTGCAATGATAGGGTCTTTCATTGGTGTGTGTTCGATAGTGCCTGCAGAGGTCAGATTTGCGGTTGAAAGACTATTTATTAAGATACTATTAGATAGGCCACTTTCGAAGGAACGTATAAGACGGTAAAGTACCTTGCCACAATAGTCCCATGAACAATTAAAATCGCGTCCATTGCCAGGTGCCATGGCCGCGGGAGAGGCGTGTGTGGATATGTCGGGGAGAAATGGGACTACAGAATAAGGAGAGAAGAACCCGATGAAGGTATCGGGAATAATAGGACAGTTGAGGGGAGACTTTAAGATAAAGTAAAAAGTGAAGTAAGATGGCATGGAATATCAAAGGCACCCAAGAGATATGGAGAGCGGACTAATAATAAATAAGAGCGACGAACGGTTCGGGTGGACCCCAGTCATGGGTATGAGGGTTATTCTGGTGGAGGCCACTTATCTTTGTATGAAAATTGGATGGTTGTCCACTGGGGTAGGATAAGTATGAAAACGTCCACTTTTCAGGGGGTAATTAAGCCGTAGGTATGGACAGGATAGGAATGGATCCACGTACTTGTCCCTACTGTAGGCTAAGGCAGTACTAGGGGGTTGTAACGCCACCATGTAACTAAGTCCGTATAGTAGGCATGATAAATTGGGCTCCGGACTAATAGACGACTGCTACGGATAAGAAAGTATCGACGGACTATAGTAAGCGGACTAGCATATTCGAGAAAAGAGATTAAACGAGACGTCGTTGTATGCCGAGTAAGAACTATCCACGGCCCGATGGCGGCACCACCCGAGAGGGATCCTGGGCCGAATCAACACATACTCATAAAATCCATCGTGTTCAAAAATTCTTGTACCCGTGTTTCGTTCCACCACCAAACTTCGTGCGTGCAAGTTGCAAACACAATGTTACGGAAACACCATAATCCGCCTGACTTGGCGGTGCGGAGTATCTGACGATCCATTCTACCCCTGAATCCCTTAGATAGTCGAGCACCTTGAGGTCGAGCACCGAAGACCTCTAGACAGGAATGCAAGAGACTCAGTTGGTTGAGATACTGTGATTCCTGGTGTTTCCACAGACAACATCTGCTTCCTAATTAGGCAAAGGGTTGGCCTGAAGCTGATCTCTAGCTCCCTGTGTATTCTTCCCTGAACTCCACAACATGCATTAAGTGTGGTGGCTAGTAATACTTACTGATGTCAACGCTAGCTGAAACTTAAGGAGGTCGATCATTCTTGGGACAATTTAGTTTTGTAGAATTAATTCTGCGAACCTCTTTGGTTCCGCAAGCGCCAAGCCTTCCTAGGTCCAGGGACAGTGTACAGATGAAGTGAATTCACACTTTACAGATATATAAATAATACGTGCATTAAGTGAAAATTGTCAGGGACGGGATGGCTACAAACCAGGTAAGCCTGCTATTTGTGAGGTGCGTGAAGTACATATATATATATATGCGAAGAGATATCCTTTGCTTGTTGACACCCCTGTATTCTAATCGCTTGATATGTCTAGTGGTGGACGATAGAAACGGGTGAGCCCTACGTAGGAAACCAAATAAAATATAAGAACGTTACATACTATAGCAACCGCCCTGTGTTGATGTTGTATCAACCGTTTAGCGCGACTTTAACAGTAGGCTACTGGCATCTCGCGTAACCACAGAAAGTGTACGCTTTAGGATAATACATGATGCCGTATTTAATGTCCCAAGGAACATGGTACATTTGGCCATCCCTTTGGGCTATGGAAGTTATAAGTGGCCCTCTTGCTTAATTATTTGGTCCTCCCAAACGGTTATGTAGGGCGATATTTGCCATTCCCCAACCCTGCCAATTTGGGTATAAATCTCGACCGCAGCAATCTACAAAACAGTGCCCCACGTGCCCCGGTCATCTCCCTGAATGCTCTGGCCATTCACTTCAAACTCCTTAATAATTTTGCCTTGTACAGAAGCTGAAGACAGGAACAACAATTTCAACGGAACATAGAACCTCCTTACTGAATTCGCATCAGATTTCAAGGGCAAACAGCAATTAGTTATTCAAGGGATAGACTTAACAGATATTAAGTGGTAATAAAACGGTCACACTGCCTTTTGTACTAATCAATACCTATCCCTCCTAGCTTCAAAGGATGAAGAATGTGATGGTCTAACAGAACCACTCTGAGCGAATATCCTCTTCTTGGCAGCATTCTTATCGCAAAACAATATCTCGGCAATATTTGTTTATTTCCCATGCCCAGCATACTTTAGTATGCCAGTAAAGCATCTGAAGCATTATAAAAGCTGCCCAGGGTTGTCTCTTTTTATGAGACTGCAACCTTGAGTGTCTTTTGGCACCCAGTATTGATTCATTCCTTTTACAACCTTTATTTTTTTGGCCCCTATACTTTTAAAGACCAGTAGGTCCTTCTTCTGACTTTAATATACAACATCAGCTAATTACGTAAATCCGAGCCAAGCCCACCAACATGAAGGGACTTCACGGCGGAACTCTCATCGCCATACTGGCCGCAGTAGCGCGAGCCCAATCCCACAAAGTATCAGTTGCCCAGGTGGGGTTGACGTCGGAAACAGCGCGTCTGTGCCCTCCACAAATGAATTCGCATCCTTGTATAATGAAAAGGACCAGGATGACCACTCGGTTGATATTGACAAAACATTTAACTATGAAGTGCATGACCGCCCTGTTCTAGTTCCGGTTAAGGAGAAAAAGCCTGCGCCGAAGCCACACCACCATCACCAGCCACCCTATTATCCACATCAGCCCCATAATACCCTGATCGACGGTTCAGGAGGTGTTGACGCTGGAAACAGTGCATCAGTCTCAACAAATAACGAGTTTGCTTCGTTGTATAACGAAGATAAAAAGATGATCACTCGGTTGACATCGAAGAAAACTTTGACTATGACTATGAAGAACATGACCGCCCTGCTAAAGTCCCAGTTAAGGAGCATAAGCCAGATCCAAAATCCTATCAAAAGTCTTAGTTATAATGTTAACCTCTTCTACACCACCCTTGGCTAGCCCTTAATAAAACTGCATCTTCTATTCCTACAATTATCAGTTGCTGCATGTATTATTACCGAATATGCCGCACTTCAATAGGGGGCTCCATGAGCAAATTATGGGCAGCGATTGGGGCGCCTCCTGGACGGCAACTGGTGTCATGGGTATGTTCTCTGGAGGGGGTAGAACTCGAGCGTCGGCGTGGATAAGTAAGGGTAGTAGGATTGCCGGGCAAGGATATACTGGTCATTCGCTAGGGAAGTACTAATGGGGGTCTGGTACGAGTGCTCTAACGTTGCATCTTCGGAGGGTGGTCAAGTCATCATGCCGGTGTGTGCAAGCGATGGCGGATCCTTTTCAGCCATTGACCACTCGTTTTCTGCTATGTCAAAATGTTTATCGGTGCTCTGTCTATCCCGTATGAAGCTACTCCTCCTGGTAAAAGGAAGCATAACATCCAATATTTTCCGTTTAAGATAATTAATCAGGTAACGGACGCCTTGTATACTGTGTGCTAGTGCACTTGCTTCACTGTGATGATGCTATATTTCAGGTATATCCACTGGTACTGCTTTTTAGCTTTTGATTTCCTCATAGGTTCTAGAAACTGGGGGCCGTCGAAGCCTGATGGATACTGGTGACATAGTACCGCTAGGAGGTGGGATGGATCTGCTCGACTAGTCTCGGTATTTCTTTTACATCTTCAACCTCGATGATCTCAAATGCAGTGTTCACGTGGATTTTCTGACCGAGTTCAGTATCCTTCCTTAGCTGTCTTCTCCAGGTAGAAATATTAAAGATAGGCTTGATGCACGGAGCATTAATAGCTAAAATAGCAACAACCTAATTAGGAGCCATGTTAGTAACTGCAAGTCTATATTATGCGAAATTGTTAACTGACACCCTCCCGGTTTGCCCAAACTGTGCTCTCGTTGATGCTGTTCAGATTCTTCAATGACATTATACAGCGCATTAGGGCAGCACTTATAATGAAAATTCCGGAGCAAAGCAAGGCAGCAACTGCCAGTTTTCTAAGTAATGATAGAAAATAGTATATAAGCAAATATTCTCCAAATATTTCTTGGATTGAATTGTATATATAGACATACCGTAACAGACTAACTTTAAGTTGGGCTATTAAAGGAATAGGAATGTAGACAAGGATTACATCAGTCCTGCGAGTTTTAGTATATTTTAACAGGAAATATAGATAAGGGAAGATGTACACTACATTCGTCGCTGCAACAATAATATAATTCGTGAAATCAGTTGTGCATTCAACTAGATAGCTTCAGCATGGCAACCTAGGTATGCATTGATAAACTTTAAAAATATACGTACCACCCGGGTCTGGATAGATCTGCCAGTGTTTGTAAAAAGGCCGGCAGTGCACGAATATTGTTATAATTACAGATATATATGTGCAAGCACACAAAATTGCACTGCACTTAACAAGTTTTATCTGGATAAGTCCTTGACTTTAAATAGTTAGCAGAAGAAGAATAGTGGCATTTATGGCAACAATAGGATACAGACGTAATGCGATGGTACAAAAACAGCATGCATGCCTTCAGGCACCAGATCATTGTAACATAGAAGCACCAGCCAGCAAGTAAGCACTTCGACCCTATCTGAAGACGGTAGATCTCAGTATCACTAAATAATGCGCGTTGGTCAGCAGACCACCCAATATTAGATCCATAGCGACCTGATTTTGAAAATTAGTCACTTAATCTGTCAGATATTATAGGTGATCTATTATACCAATAAGCTCCAACATAACTAACTGTGCCTGTTAACTAGTTAGATTAGTGAGAGTTATAGTGTCTGTGGGTACTTACAGTCCAAAATAGAAGCACAAGAATAGTGAAATAATCATCGCCATCCCATATCCCAAATCTGGTTGTCATCAATCGGGCGAAAATTCTGAGGAGCAGGATGAGAACACCGATTCCGTACTCTATCCAAACCTCCACCTGAAAAGGAGTCGCAGGTCCAGCCATTCCAGTAGCTGTGTGGTATGCTAACTACACATTAATCAATTTTTCTATACATCCCATAGACGGTAAACTTGAAGAGCATGAAGACCGGTAAGTCAGATTCTTAGGGCCGACGACAGTCTTTAAATGTCCACACTACCAAAATATGGACAATATTATATAGCTGGCACTAGTATCCAAGGTTCCTATTTCTTTAAATTAAACTTCTACCATGGCTGTTGTTTTGAGATTTTTTATTTTTACTTTATTTTCTCTTTTGCCTTCTTGGCCGCACTGTAATAATAGTATTCCATTACTACACTTGTAGTTGTGCACCTACGCTTTTGATAAAATAAGACCTTGAACAAGCAGAAATTGTATGAACAATAAACTAGTAACCTCAGGTGGCAACCGACCTAGAAAGCTTCGTTGTCCCAGCATTGACGGCTGATTATGGCCTAGAGCTACGACTAAGCTTAAATATGAATGAAGATAAGGTTATAATAAATCTGATTCGTTTTATGGGCCGACTTGATAATGAGATCGTTGCCTTTTGAATTTGAGAAAGTGGTATTGTGGCGACAGGTGTCTCGATTACAGTATTGCCAAGGACAGGTATAGTTTTCTATGACGTTTACACCTCCAGTAAATGCCGACCGGGGGGAACAGCGTAAAGGGGGGCCAGCCATATGGATGGATGAAGCGATGACCTTCCAACCATGGTTGGGTTGGAAGGTCGATCATGGTTGGAAGGTCGTCGACCTCTCCCAGTTTAGGGTGACGGATCATATAATATGAGTACTATGAGGGAGCCGGGACCACATTAAGTTAGAAAACTTCGTTTTCTTTTCCTCAAATGCTGTTGGTGAGATACAAATGGCTCGTGTCCGGAGCAGAGGGACAACTCGACGTTTCAACATTAGTCACCCATGTAGATTTGCCACTGGCCTCAGGCTCCGGCCCTGCGGCGTCGGAACAGAGTCCATCAAATTATATCGCCCCATCACCAGAAGCTGACAATTTTTGACTAGCTCCAGGAAAAGATACAAAAAAATATCACCCTCTCGAATGTTGGGTATAGCTGGTACGGCTATCTAGAGAGCAGGGATACCATGCCTACTATCAACGCGATATTTCTTTCATAATATTTCGAATCCCATTTACAACCTATATAGCAACCCATGCTAGTCCAGTAACTGCTTGGCAATTCCCCCGGGAATCCCATTCTTCTGTCAAGCGCCTCAACTTGGACAATCGTTCCTCCCATTTCGCATACTTTTCAGTGGTGAGGTTGCCATTATGTCCATAAGCATGAAGCCGTTGGAACGATGGGGTACTCCATATCCGGCATTGTACTTCCGCTGGCATTTTGTATAAAACGCGGTTCCCTCATCAATGGCCCGAGATAATTTCACTTTCTGTACGAAAGCAATCCTATACTCGTGACCTCGATTGTTTTGAACCGATCCTCGCATGTATTTTATCTCAGCAACCGAGATTGCACACACTGTCACTAATATGTGCTTTACAGGGTCTCTTTTGATCCATATTTTCTAACGCTACACCATTGCAGGATTCCTCCTCTAATGGCCAGCGTCGTTTTCGAGTAACGCAGTTCGAACGAGGTTCTGTAAGAGAGTGCACATCGAAAAAGTGCCGCCGAAGGCCTGTTATTCCGTCATACTCCTTTGTCTGACACAACGGATGTGGGCACTGGATTGTTTTTCCCGATTGATGCGACCTCATATGGTCATCAATGTGGTTTAAAAGCGTCGCTTTGGCCAGCCACTGCTTGAATCTTTCAGCCGGACCCTTGCTCTCATCACCTAAGCAAAACGGGCAAAGCCCGGCGGCTACCAATGTGTATCGAAATGTCAGGATCCCGCATCGCGGCTGCAAGTTCTGTAAATGGTAATGACAGTGATTGTTCCACTCTTCTTCGCTGTGAAATAGCTCGGCACAAATATAACAAAATTGAACAAAGGTGCGTCGAATGCGGCGATGAGCTCTCTTGCCATTTCGGTAGCTTTGCTGATAGGGAGCAGCATTTAAGGATTTCCTTCGACATTGCAGAAGATGTTTCGCACGGTCTTGTAGAGCAAAGCTATGTAAAATTAGCGCCAAAGGTTTTAGCCGTAGAAGTAGGAGCCAAACCTCTCCATTTGTCTCTGGCAAACTGGACATCGCCCTTCTGTAGGTGTCAGTCCAGGATAATATGCTACCCTCTCAGTTGACGTGCATAATGCGACCATGTCGTGTAAGCATTGCCTTCCCTTATCACTATCAAGGGGCACCTCTTTGAAGAGGTTGTCACTAAGGCGGGATCTTTCTGGCATATATTTCTTATATATATCAAACAAACATGTCGTATCGCGCTCTGTGAAGTCGTTTCCGGCAATATACTCATCATAAGAAGCATCCCACCATTGTGCAATGAACTCCGACCGTTTAGTCTCAAGCTTCTTTGCTTTCTTACTGTAGAGTCTGTTTCTTTCGACGACAAGGGTTTTATGCAACTCGGGATGTCCCGCAATTTGTTTGGTAAGTTCTGCGATTCTCTCATTCAGAGATACAACCTCTTCATCACGCTCAAACTCAGCAAGGGCGGCGGCGTTAAGGTGTTGTGGAACGTTTGGATCTCGATGATGGGCCATACTCTGTTCCATGTCGCGACACTCATAATCCGGGTCCAGATCGTAGAACAAAGCTTGTACGTCCAGAGACTTCAGTGCCGACTGGTACTTAAGATAAGTGTCATGGTTTTGATGGTCAAGCGCCTGGCCTCGTGTAGCCTCGGATGCCTTGGCTGGACACAAAAGTTAGCATTAGGAAAAAGCATTCCTTGATTAGATCATACGGTCAATTTTGTTAGCAACATTGCCCCTAATACCGTGGACTCGTAGCACATCTTTGAATCCGTCTCGCTCAGCCAGCTCGGTGTAGTTATGATGTAGGGACGAAAACGTCAACGCTTTGTCTGCTTTAGGCCCTTTGGGAGAGACCATGCGGAAGAATGGAAGATCTCTTGCCGATTCAGACCATTGCAGGGTCCACGACTCTCTTCCCACAGGCGGTCGCTTTCCCAAGAGATCGTCGACTGACGAGATTCCCTTAAATGCGCCATCTGCAATACCATGAACAATTACCCAGAATACAAAATTCATTCCCAGCACAGGATGTTCTCGGAACCAATTTTTGGGCCTAGGTTCGGCCGGGTAAGCTATCGAGAAAAATAATAGGACTCTTCTATAACTTACAACGTGGTATCGTCTCGGTAACGCCATCCTTTTAAGAATTCGGGATCAATGGTCACCCACCGTTTAATGAGCCCATTCTTACTCCATTTCAAATTAAAAGTCAGGTGCTAAATTGTACGGTCAGCCACACTTTTCACACGTCGCCGGGTAGAAACTTACCCTGTAATAGAGGCACTCATTTGAGTTTCGATAGGAACTTGACTCAACGATAGCACCTGCCCGGGCTCCCGAGCCGGCAAAGAGGGAGAGTGAAGATCCTGTCTGGACTCTGGCTCGTTCGTGTATATAGTCATGGTTGTCTTTCTCAAACAGGTGGCGAAGCAGATACTCAATGTCCTGGGCCGTTACTAAGGCTCGTTCCCTCGGTTTGGTAGGGAGCCCATATTTCGCTGTGAGTACGTTCCGTATATACTAAAATTCGAGTCAGCGCTAGGCTTATGTCCAAGAGGCATAGGACAATACATTCAAGACGTCCTTTTTTACGTCAAGAGGCAAGGTTCGCGATGTTTCGCGTTCCCAACGTGAAGTAAAGCTGGTCAGATTATGGCATGCTGACTTCCGGGACGGAAGTTTTCTGCGAGTAGCAATATAGTATTCGGCAAACGATTTTAGGATTTGAGGTGAAGGGTCTGGCTCGTCCTTGGAAAAGTTCTTTTCCCTCGACTCATTCCGTGAGAGTCTCCAGCTATAATCGGTGAGAAAGGGAATAGACAGCTCTCTGAGTGTACTTACAGTGTCCAGTTTTCTACTGCCCGGTCATATTTCTCGTGGGTAGTAGGTGCAAGCTCTTTGTGACAAATAACATTTTCCTGGCTTTCTTGCACTTGCTGGTAATCAATAGTAAAACCACGAGAAGCAGCAAGGCGACGTTGTTCCTCGACAAGTTGAAGGCGGCGTTCTTCGGCTATCATGGTCATGTGATATCACGTGGTGATTGAGGGGAAGAATAACTCCAGTCCCTCCAGGAGGCTGTTGAACAGACCGACGAATTCAGAAAATACAACCACAGACTGAATGGACTCAAGGGCTCTCGACCTATTTATTATTATATTTACGACAATCAGCCTAACTTCGGATCTCTACTTTCCTACCTGTCCCGCAACACCCCCTGGTGCTCCTCACTTTCCTTTCCGGTGTTAGCAGCAGCACCACCTGGTGCTCCTGGTGCTACTTGTTATAGAGGGAGCACCCATATCACCAGCACCCAGTCCAAGACTCGTTTCACAATTATATTGGAGCCAAGGGCTCTTCGAGGATTGACCGTGCGGATTCATCTGGCTTAAGTACGGCTGAGCGGACGGGAAGCCCTGTTTTCCACACCCTGTGGTCGTATGTGCCTGACTTAACTGCACATCAGCCTATATCACGCGTTCCCCACGGCGGCAATCACTTCTCTGCTGAAGTGTACCGCTAATACGTAGTATTTGTGGGGGCTGGGAGCAGGGGGAGGGGCGCGGGGTCCTATCAAAGTGAGTCAGGTGTATGCTTGCCAGCCTCCATCTAACCAGAAATTCCAGGTCGGAGACGGAGTGATTGTCTGTAACTGTGGGTGTGACATTGTAAATTCCAATTCCGCACGCTGTAGCTTAATATAGTGAAAGCAGGACCCCAATTTATTACTCAAGGACATCTAGTTGTGATATTATTTTTGCACTCTATCTCTATAATCTGGATTTTTATTTTGGACAAGGAAGCATTCGAGGCGCACC
Organism: Aspergillus tanneri; assembly: GCF_003426965.1. NCBI lineage: Eukaryota > Fungi > Ascomycota > Eurotiomycetes > Eurotiales > Aspergillaceae > Aspergillus > Aspergillus tanneri. Next base: position 3,508,937 of record NW_022984633.1, read on the forward strand.
AGTTAGTGGTCATTTATCAGGACGGAAAGCAGAATGTTACTGTTCAGGGGTGTGTCGAAGTTGAAAAGGAGTTTTTGGATAATTAAGATTATGCTTAGTTGGGAGGATGGTCCTCCTGGACCGGTATTTGACAAGGTGATCCCTGGGAGAAATATCTGTTGGACAGTGAGTCGGGCAGGAAATTCTTCCAGTTAACACACTCTGATCTGGTGGATAAAGAAGATTCGGACTAAACTAACTCTAATATTTGAAGGAAGAATTCGGATGGCACTTTTAATAATTACTCAAACTCTAGTACAAAATCTGCTCTACCGCATTAGTTCCAAATTCAACCTAGACCTTACTAATCCTAGGAAAGTGCAAAAGAGAGACAGCTCTTGATTATTTGAACTTATAAAGGATTACTAGTCAATAATCCCTTAGTCATCTAACAAACTGTGCGAAATGTCGTCCAAAAGTGTCACATCTAGGATAACGTCAGCCCCCGAAGATGAACAAACGGACATCGTAAGAAAGGGAGAGTAAAAGAAAACCTACTCATAACCATCCAATCTCTTTTAGTAGTACCCCCTAATGTACTTGGGGGCAAAGTCTACCTTGCACCAGGTATAGCTGCCTCGCTCCGAGAATGCATGTTGTTGTGTCGCACGTATATCATGGCTGGTTCACTTTGTAGTACCGATGGCCGGTTGGGTCCCATGTGACCACAGTCACGTGCAACAAAATTTTCTGCGTTCGATTATTCAACCTTTCATCCACCCGCATCATCCGCGACAGGGCATGGTGGGGGAATTCAAGGAGCTACCCATTGAGCCACGGGGTATCCTCTGGCAAGATGACTTTGTCGACCCAGACCACGAGCAACGGCTCATCTCCATCTTTCTCAACGAGCTAGAATGGCCCGCTCGCGCTGGCCGACTGTCCCTTCACTACGGCTACACCTTCGACTATAAAACATTTGGAATCGACCCCGATATCCCGTACAAGGAGTTCCCAGACTGGCTCCAGCCACTCATTCCAACCACTGAGGCACGACCACCGGACCAGGTCTGTCTACAACACTATCCTCCGGGTTCTGGGATCCCACCGCATGTAGATACGCACAAGGCCTATGATCAGCTGTACGCCCTGTCTTTGGGTGCCCCGGTCGTTATGCAGTTCCGCAAGGGCAAGAGCGGCCAGCAGGTCGACGTTGATTTAACCCCGCGGAGTATGATGCAGATGACGGGTGACGCGAGACTGCATTGGACTCATGGCATCAGGAAGCGAAAGACTGATACCTTGGTGGATGGAACGGTGAGGGCACGGGCCGACCGGTGGAGCATCACATACCGATGGCTCAGGAAAGGGGAGTGTGAGTGTGGGAACCTTGAGCTGTGTGACGTAGCGCAGCAACGCATTGGGGTCGAGAAGGAGATGAGGTCCGTGAAGGAGTTAACAGGGAAGGCCCCTGCTGAGCAATGCCGGGGAGGTAATAGTGATTAACTTAGTTGCAGTGGGTGTAGAAGAGGCGTCCAGAAAGCAAAGAATGATATATTGAAAGACAATCGACCGGGTAGACTATGGCTGAGAAGAGCGTCCGAAGTTGCATCCCTCCTATGATAACACTACGCTAGCGTTCAATATACAATATACCCCTTTTATATCTGAACTGCACCAGCTATTCTTATCTTTTAAGGCAACCGTTTGGTGTGTAGTGATGTTCTATATCCGTATCCTGTCGAATCCCACTGAGCGCTAAATCTCTTTGATACATACATTATCAGTTAGGTTAGTGCATGACTGCGATTGACAGCTGACTTCAATTCCTGGCTTGGCAACCTGTGGAATCCAAGTTTTGTCAAGATATTATCTTGACAAGAATTGAAGGTATCGCCTAGGGAAATAGGATGGAATCCCCTGTTTTGGAATGGTTTTTTTTCATGCGACCGGATAAGGATGAACACGCTCTAATGATGCTAGCTGTGATGGTAACTGAAGGAAATTTGACAGTCGAGATCGAATTTTATTGAGGAAGTTTTCTTGCATTTATAGTCTTGGCAGATGACGATACGCTCTGTGGGGAAAGGCCGGGAATAAAGCCACTGAGGTGAAGTGGTAGCCAATAAGAATGGCGGCCAAGTCAGATGATTGACTGGAGCCAATTTATAGTTAAATGGCTCCTTATTATTAGATGAACGTGCCGATAGACACGCACAATTGTTCGATCGATTTTGTGGGGGTTCTGAATTGATTGTATTCAGAAGGATGTTCTGCCCAAACCCTCTATGAGAGATATTGAGTATATATATTTCACATGACGTCCCGATCTAGACTAGCTTATTCTGACAATAATAAATAATAGACTGATAAAATATATGGGTAGTAAATGTTGAGATCTCGGGGGAAGAAGCTATGTTGTGAGGTGCTTGGATAGCGGTGACTGGATAGTATATTAAAACTATCGTGCTATCTAGTATCGCTTGGTGAGTATATTTTCTCTATCTACGAGAGAGAGCGTAGACAAACGCTTCCTCATGTCTACGTGTCCCTTAGCCCCTGAATGTGATATATCACATCGCTGCGGGACTAGGATATACAAATGTGCCTTAGGCATCCTGATTTCCAACAGTAAATATAAAATACGGCTTAAAATTCAGTATTCAGATTAGACTACTGCGCTTTTATATTGGTTATAAAAATAATAAGACTAAAATAAAGACCCACAGATTAATAAAGATGTCACGGCGTGGGTCTGATGATTAAATAGATTCCATTTTAACGAAGGACATCGCTTGAAGAACTAGACAAGGGGCGACACCAGGTTGAAGCTGTGCTATCTACAGGGGGTTAGAGCAGCTACGACTCGGAGTCCTTGACAAAAGATACCAGAATCAGATTCTAAATATAGTCACGACTCTAAATTCTTATAGAAGATTTTCACTGGCAAGGCTTTATCTTGAAGCAATTCGCCACCTAACTTATCCCCCGACGTATTTGTCAGCTGAAACATCTCACGTGTAGTAAGATATAATCTCCCTCAGCCTCACGGATTCACATTCCCACATGTCTAGACAAACCATGGAGAGCGATTTAGCATCGATGAATAGTGATGTCCACGCTGCCAAGCAGCGCCAGTCGAAACGAATGTCGCTTGCATGCGAAAAATGCCGTGTTCTGAAAGTGAAATGTATTCGACTTGAGGAAGGACAGCCTTGTACCAAGTAAGTCGGTGTGTCGGTCGCTAGCATCTTCCTATACCGATCATTGGAGATGAACAGTACTGTGGTGCAGATTATGAACTTGACATCTTGTCGAGAAGATCAACGTGCGAATTTGTAACTGACACTCCGTATGAATAGATGCGCAAGATCTCAGTCTCAATGCATAGTTCCGGAGTCGAAACGGCCTCCTCGACCCCCGCAACGGAAGACACCGTGAGTTCTTATCATCTACGGGGATCTTAGCGTCACTAATAGTAAGAATAAAAGGCGACTGGTCGATCTCGAGTCTAAACTTACTTATATCCTCGGTCGACTTGACGCACCTGCTAACGTCGCAAATTCTATCACCCCAAGCTCTAAGCCCTCAGCAATTGCAGAATATGTTGAAAACCAAAGCCAAGTTCACCTAACAACAGAAGGAATAGGTCAGGAACGCTTGACAGATAATTTTATCGAAACTTTTAGGCCCAGCAAAAACCTCAATGCTACCGAGATGGCATGGGAGCTTTCGGATAGTGTGGAAAACGCGTGGATCACTGATCTGGGGCTTAGTTCATCCGTGCTACAGCATCATCTTGACAACTTCCGCGGAATAAAATCTTATTTCCCGTTTGTGCTGCTCCCAGAGGGTATGAGAGCCACTTCAATGGCCGAGGATAGGCCGTTTCTATTGCTTGCAGTTGTCGCAAGCTCCTCGTCCAAATATCCTCACTTACAAAATGCCCTAATTGGGAAAATAAAAGAAATCATTAGTCATCGGGTCGTCATAGCTGGTGAGAAAGATATTGATCTACTCCAAGGATTACTAGTACACCTTGCCTGGTATACTTTAATGCCCCCAACGCATTGCCTCTGTTTAATATCGGACCTGACCAATCTAAGGTTTCATTTCCACTTAATCCCACGAAGCCAGCAAACCTATCGATATTTGCAAATTGCGATCAGTATGGCTATTGAGCTTCGTTTAGATCAAAGGACTGCTGATGTCCTCGACCAACGAACTGGCACCCATTTGCAAGGTTCCCCTTCGAGCTCCCAACAACCAGGACAGAGTGAACTTTGCAGCCGAGAAGCATGCCGTACATATTTAGGCTGCTACTATCTTTCTACCATGTAAGGCGATACGTGTCGTTCTTATGGAGCAGCAACGTGCTGATGTCTTGAACAAGTATTTCACTAGCCACGGGAAAGCCGAACAATTTTCAGTTCTCTGAGTGCATGCTGCAATGCGCTTTGATGCTGCAACAAGAGCGGGAATTTGAAACTGACCAATTAATATACCCGTTGATCAAGCTTCAGAGCTTTTCCGAGGAAGTCTACAAAACCTATCAATTAGACAGTTTTCAACTTCATCGGCCTTTGATGCACACACATACTGATAGATTGATCACACGTTTGGAAGAATGGTGGTCTGGTCTAACGATAAGCCTTCAACGTTCTGGTATAAGTGTTTCATGCCTTTGAAACTCCTGGTTAGCTGACTATTTTTAGCCCTTCTAATAGATGGTTACCATGCTGTCAAGATCAGAATTCACGAAATGGGTCTGGTCTATCAATACGGTCAGAGAAGACCACTGTTTTCGAGAGGTTCAAAGGATTCAGAAATGCCATCTGCGCCTCCGATGGTCATTGATAACTTGGTGAAATGTGTCAGTTCTACCAAAGAATATCTGGATAATTTCCTTGCAATTCCCACCAAAGAGTACAGCGTCTTGCCAATTGCAATTTGGTACCAGGTTATTTTGGCACTATTTGTGCTATACAGGCTATCTGTTGGACTCTCAGAAGTGCCTGAATGGAACACAGATATCGCTCAAGTAACCGTGGACCTCGAAGTATATCTCACTTTGCTGACTTCTCGCCTGAAGTCCATTCAACCAGACGGGCTGTCGCAAAGTAGTTGCCTCTTTGCAATGTTTCCTAAAATTATGGAATCTGTAAAAGCTTCGTACACGTCAGCAAAGGGTCATCCTGCTCCGGTTCGCGATGGTATCCGTGCACATCAAAATTTTGATGAACCAGGTGGCAAAGCCTTCTCTGGTCGAGAAAATGGGCAGTCCCGCTGCCCTGGATTCCAGAACTTGAACAGGAACCCTTCCATTGCTCCGGGGCCCATTAGCTCTACTGACCATTGTGCACAACTAAGCTCTATCGCCGTGGAAATTGAGGGCATCGAAAACGACATGCTCTGGAGTGATCTCTTAATAAATAATGCTCTCTATGACATACCTAGTACATGATACAAACTCCAGGTGTGACGATCCTGTACACCTTGGTAAAATGTATGATTGCATCTAAGGTGGCAACCAACAAAACATCACACGTAGAGAAGGAAGGAAGAAACGAAGAATTCTATCGTACAGGAACTGTGGGAAATCTCTACTTTGTGGGATCAATGGTGAATAAAGCCGTCCTTGTGCCTCAGGCAGGGTTCGGCCTAGGCCTGACACCAGGGCTGTACATATATCCTCCAGGCCTCAAGCTCTCGCTCGTGGACCTGGGCATTAAGCTCATGTATAAATTTAAGATTCGTCTCTCAACAAGAACTCGACCTGGCTCAAATATTGACCCACGCCACAATTATGGAAATACGTGCGTGGAGATTTCCTTCCCTGTCGAGTCATACCGTTGTGGCAGCACATTGAATAGTCCATCACTGTCACGGGGTTCATAGTCCAGCGCCCTTGATGCTTGTATGAGAACGTCCAAACCAAAATTCTCTTCCAGCCAGTGGGCGAACATATCCATTCCAGCAACCGCCCCACTACCTGTCCAGATATTTCCAGCAACAATCCACTTCTTATCCTTTGTCCATTTGACTTTGGGATACTGTTTTGTGACCCAATCATACTCTAGGTTATTGACTGTAGCCATTTTCCCATCCAGAACTCCAGTGGCCGCAACGACTGCGGCCCCAGTGCAGGTTGCGAAAAGTAGTTTTCCGGCAGCAACATGACGGCGAATGAACTCGATATACTTCAGCGGTACTTTAAACTTGGCCGGGTTGGGCCCGCCAACCAAGAGACAGTCCAGCTCTGGACAGTCATCGACCGTGGTGGTCGGCATAAGCGTTACAGCACTTGTAAGTAGAGCGACCGGCTCCAGGGTTTCCCCGACATGGTGAAACACGAACTCGGGTGCTCGTGCAATGGTTTCCTCGTCGACTGGACTAAAGAAATTCATTGCAGTCATGAGATGTTTGGTGGCAGAGTTAAGCAAGTCGCATGGCCCTATGACATCAATTGCTTGATAGTCGAATAGCAGGCAGCCGAAGTGGATGGGTGCCATGTTGTGCAGAAAGTACGCAGGAAGATCTGTAACGGTCTTGAAAAAGAAAAGAAAAAAATAAATGAATAAAGGATGTTGTGATAAATTGGAACTGCAGCAGCGTTTTCCTTGAAATTATATAGTTACTGTCGGTGTGAACTGACAGCACCACGGAACGGCCATTCAACATTATTCCGTGCCCGGCCCAACTATGGCACGGACAGCCTTCGCAAGCCGTTCCAGGGGTGCTGATGTCAAACCAACAAAGCCAGCATCCCCACTCCTATTTTTGCTGATTTCCTGCAAGCGCGTCAATGTCTAGTGTACCGGTAGCCCTACGAGCAAAAGGTCCCGGGGCCCTTCTTAGAACGACCGGAGAATCCCCCAGAACCCGCCTAAGTACTACAGCACTGCCCGGTTCGCACAGTGCTGTCCTAGCCTCGTGTACAACATCACGTCACCGACAAGCCCCGATAGTCCAGCTTACCCAAGCAGATTGGTCAAGCTCTGGACGAGTTCAACCATAAAAATGAGCTGAAATCGGATTCGACGGTAAAATGGGTGTGGACAATTGTCAGAATAAAGCTAGTCCATAGTGGGACATTATGTGAAGTAATAAAGTGACGTAGCTATATCAGCCGTGTCTCCAGAAAAAGAGGGGTAATGTCAACACACATCACAACGAACTCAGAGAATATTCAAGCCTACATAGAATTACACCAATAATTCTGACAACAATTTACGTCCACGGAGCGCTCATCGCTGCGCCTCCCCCAAACTATTATTAAGGGCTGGCACCAAATTATATTAGCTGTCAGGGGCTGAACCCGGAGAACCTATATAATAGGCTAACTAATCATGTTAGTGTAGTAAGCGAGAATGCTGCCTAGCTATTTCGTTGTATTGTAAAGACCAGGTGCTTAAAAATATTTATATGAGCATTAGAATTTGTCTCTGGTTGTGCTCACTTTCAAGCTTAAAAAAATTTGCAACTGGAACTCCCTCCACAATGGCACTGAAGTTATCGCACCTGGCGGGTGCGATAGTAATCCCCTATTTTCTTTTAAAATTAATTTCATTTCTCAGGCATTACATCCACGGTCGCCTTACCGGGTTTCCCGTCTATATTTCTCCAGTTCCCTCAAAAAACCCGGCGTGGATAGTGCTGGCGCCTCTCCTGCAACCGCATTTGAGAACGCATCTTCCAGGATGGATTTACGAGCGGATTAACTTGGCGACGCACGGGTGGGAATTCCGCAAGAAAGGGGAAATCCATCGTCGTCTAGGAAAGACATTCGTACTGGTTACTCTTGATGAGTGCTCATTATGGTATGTCGTTCTCTTTCACATGTCCTTATTATCAAGTATAGCGGTAATTTTGCTCATTTGGGTTCGCCGGCATAGGGTGGCTGAGCCTGCCCTTGGGACTACGATATTGCAGAGAAGAAAAGATTTCGTGCAGCCTGCTGTGGTAGCGCGAGTGGTTGGAATTTTTGGATCTAACGTTCTTCAGGTGAGCTATTCCATCGAGACAAGAATGTAGCATAGCTATCGTGCTAATCGAAAGCAGTCCAATGGTGATGACTGGTAGGTAACTCGTATATTGCAGCCCATTCAAGCCTATACTGTAACTGAGTAAGCGTCATAGGCAACGTCAGCGAAGAATCGTTGCTCCCAACCTGAATGAACGTATCAGCGAAACAGTATGGAACGAAAGTTGTCAGCAGGCACAAGTCATGATAGACTATCTGCTCAAGCATCCCGGTAATCAAACATTAAGTGGCCTTCGATGTCTGGCCATCAACGTTATCGGCGCTGCTGGCTACGGACAACATGCCCCCTGGCGTCCTGACGTTCAAGAGCTTGCCCAGGGCTGGAAAGATGGAAGTGGAAGAGGCGCCTACTTCAACACAATTGGATTGGTGGCAGATATGTTCTTGGAGGCTGCCATTGTGCCGACCAAGCTGATGAAGATGTGGTTCATGCCTGCCTGTTGGCAACTTCTTGGGAAGTGTAAAGAGAAAATGCCAGAATATACAAAGCAGGTACTGGATGAAGAGCGAAAAGCAGCCAAGGAAGGGTCTGAGACTCACAGTAACTTGCTCAGTATGCTTGTGCGGTTCTCCGACGACAGAAAGAGCGCGGGGTCATCTGGGCTTTCTTTGACGGATGATGAGATCAGTGGGAATCTTTTTGTGTTCAGCGCTGCAGGGTTTGACACCACTGCAAATACGATGGGCTACGCTGTTATGCTGTTGGCGGCATACCCTAAATGGCAGGATTGGTTGCGCGAAGAACTTCTGGGCCTTGATTCTGATGCCTCCACCTGGCAGTACGAGGAGAGTTTCCCAAAGTGCACGCGCACACTGGCTCTAATGGTAAGATGAGTGCCTGCTCGTTTGTTTCATTCGTTGACACTAGATTATAGTTTGAAACCCTCCGTCTTTTCACCCCTGTAGCGCACGCTACACGATCCGTCGCCGGGCCTCAGCAACTTGCAGACGATACCAGAACCCATCTGCTACTTCCACCCATGGATGTGTTTGTCTCATCCCAAAGTCTGCATGCTGATGTCGACATATGGGGCCCTGATTTTCTGGAATTTAATCCCTCGAGATGGATCGATGCCAACGGTCAGATGATCACCCCTATGAAAGGGGCATTCCTGCCATGGTCTGGTGGCCCAAGAGTTTGCCCTGGAATGAAGATGTCCCAAGTAGAGTTTGTATCAACAATCGCAACGCTCTTTCGATTATCGCGATGTGAGCCTATGACAGCCGGGTCGGGCAGCATAGAGGATTCCTGCAAGAGGCTGAAGGCCATAATGAACGATTCTAATCCCAAGTTGACCCTCCAGGTCCACGATCCCGCCCAGGTGAATTTGCGATGGATTCTACAGGCATAGGAAGTCAAGATCCACGTTTTACAGCGCGTAAATAGATATGTTAAGGCAGAGTCAGTTAAATTGCACCAAGCCTAATTTATATCCAATCTTAGTACAATCATGTGTGTATTTTATTAAGATAATTTGCTAGCGTTACACTATATATATATATATATATATATTTAATTTTTAGGAGGGACACATCAGCAAGGGCAGCGAGACGAGAGGAAAGGATATAAGTATATGGTGTAAGTAAGTTAAATGGAAACTAGACCTGTTTTTTCTAGCTTCCAGCCTTCCTGGATAAAGTAAAAACAGCAGAGACGGTTAGCTTGGATAACTGCTGTGTTCACTAATCTCTAAATTTTTATATAGTGTTTTTTTAGTTGGGAGATTAGAGTATGGATAACGGTATAAGGATGCTGATGAAATATCTAGTATTGGTACCATTACAGAAATTTACCTCATATCTACAAAATACATAACATCCCTATTTCATTCTCCCTCACCGGTTACTTGCTGTCTTCAGCAGAATAAGTGCCGCCACTTTTCACATTAACACCTTTAAACCATGGAGCCCCTGCATCGATTCATTCCTCTCACGCAGTTCCTTGAATCCCCCTAATACCCAACCCTTGTCTCTATCATGAACATGTTTTAAAAGCCCTCGAACGAGGCAAACAACAGTAGTACTCTCTCCCTACACAGCCACCAGCTAAGGTGTGTGTATAGCAATGCTGGACCAAGCAAACCACTGAGCTCCGGCCACGCTAAGAGAAATCGGCGTTAATGTCTGGCAAATCGTGTGTTGATAACTCCACCTCCCCTACACGAGCGCAAGTACATAACAGTTCGCAAGTTCCATGCCCAGATTCTTTGGTAATCTCCGGGATGTCGAGGATGGCTCTATTACTTCGCCGTCTTCCATCCAGGGTACTGTAGAGAATACTTTGCCTTTAAATAGTATAATAGCCTGGAAGAGTTCTTTATATTTTCAGACAAACCAAACAGCATTCCTATTGATCCAATCCTTTTGTAGTTATAAGGATCCCTTGGAAGCCAGCAAGACGCCCTAAATTTTATATTTAAGCGACAGCGCTGGATCTGTTTGCTAAATGGCAGCTTGTCTATATCCCGAGTCCCTTTTATACCATAAATCACACCTTATCATATTGACTTGGGTTCCCGCGAAGGACTAATTAGCCAGATTGGCTCGCTCTACATACTCAAGCCTTCTCGTTGTTACGGATACAGTTAACAACTGGGCCTCACGAATAATGTTATGGAACCAAAGTGATTTGCCCTGAAGTACAAAGGAAACGCAACCACGGAGATGGCAGTAATTAGCCTCGACTTGCAGCTATGCCTTAGCTAAGTAAAGGTTTTTATACCACCCTTTGCTGTTACCTTTTATCTCTACCTACTGATAACCGTTTACAGTTTCTTTCATGGCTACTTCAAGAGGCACTACCACAATATATTTCTAACCCTGAAAGTACCATCCCCCATGACATGGGATGCCGAAGGCAGATACGTGTGGAATGCCCCCTCGTGGAGTCAGCCCTATAAAGCCGCAAAAGCTCCGGATGGCAGCGATGTACCACAACAGAACTCTAGGAATGGTATGCCATGTCTATCAGAGGAGGGTCTTTTAGTAGAGTTAAGAAGTGACCGGAGACTACCATGGTCGGATGTGACAAGACTATTCTCTGATCAATATCCAGGACGAAGCCAGGGTTCTATTCAAGTATATTGGATTACGAATCTCAAGAGGAGGTTTTACGAGGATGGTACTGGTTCCTTGAGTCGTTGTGTGCCGTATGGAGGCGAAAAAAGCTTGTTGGATACTCCTTGATCGAAGACTCACTCCGCTCACCACAAGTCGCTCCCGGCCATGGTTGCATTATTATCTATACTTTGATGATTATGTATTATCGTCCGTGATTTTCTCGCGTCATCTCCCATGAATTCCGTGTGTTCACACTTGCACCGCACTCGCCATTGATCTCGGTGTAGGTGTGCGCCGGTCGTGCTGCCAGCTTGGAGCCCAGCATTGACGGCTGCCGCGAATGGCTGACCCTGTTCATTTCCCAGGGTTGATCATGCGACACCAGCGCGCGGTCCCGCGACGAGTGCGGGCCTGACGAAGTCGCAGTTGCTCTGGATCGTGACTCCTCACGGTGTCCATGATAGAAGCCGTATAGCACGGGCGCATTTGCCACGATGGCGGCAGCCAGCAGCTCGACGGAGGCCCAGGTAGTGCGGTTGACCTGTTTGGTGGAATTTTGGGCGTTTTGTGGGAGGCGGATGATGGTGATGGCGACGATAAAGAAGCCAATGGCAAACAGCGCAGTCAACTGTAGTTTTCTGCCACGCAGAGAGAGAGACCATCAGTATGCTATGTAGGCCCGAACAGGATGGACTGTAATCGACTTACTCCATCATACTGCGTTTGACCATGATCAGAACCGGTAGGGGTAGTGCAATTAGCATAGCATCGGTGACAACGTTCAAGACGCCCACCACAATTAACTGCAGCTGGGCCCGACTGCAGGTACCTATTTGAGTTGGATCAGCAACATGTTATTTATGGAGGAGAAGATGAATGGAAAGCCTCCGACGCACCGGGATCGGGCAGTACCTGCCAGTAGTGATTGAAGGGATCACATTCGGTGAAGGTCACCACCTGGACGGTCACATAAGTGGCTGCAAAGAGCCCCATATACACCAGCAAGGTCGGACGCTCCCAAGGAAGGTTCCGAATCAAGAGTCGGTACGTATCGAGCAGGACGAGCTTTTGCAGCCAGAGACTCCGCGAGTCAGTTTTGTTTGCCCTGTGCTTTAGAGAGGAATGGGATCCATACTAGGAGTTGTAGAAGATCCGATTGACTAGGGTAAGCTTGCTGCCGATCTCACGCTGGTAGATCTCCTGCGCCGTGAAGGGATACTCCGAGCGCATCTTCGGTGCCATGTTATTCGTCCCCCAGAGTATGATAACATGCACCAGCGCCAGTCGAATCAGCGCACACAGGATGGCCGCCATGGACAGGTAGTCCCCGGCAACGAAGGCCTTGCGGCGTACCTTGCGCAATAGCAGGCGCGTCGCGATCAGCGCCACCGTCACCCAGGTAAAGGCCCAGAGTAGGGCCAGTGTCGCTTGCACCATGGTGGTAAACGGACAGAAACCATTTCGGCCGTGCGGCAAGGAAGGACGAGGGGATAATAAAAGGCCTTTTTTTTTTTTTTTTTTTTGGGAAGGATTCGCGCTACGACGACTCTACATAGTATACATTTGCCCCATCCGCTAACAATTAGGTTAGTGGGCTCCAGTTCCATGGAACCCTCGTGTCCAGATATGACGATCGGCTGTCCAGTGGAGATACACTTCGATTGCCTGCGTCTTTGTGTACATTGTTGCATCGGCACGACAGTCGGACCGAGCTTTAGGGACTTTTCGAGAATTGAGTCCCAGTTCTGATCCCTGTCCATTCCTTTCGCATCCCTAATATTACAAGCTTAGCCAGCAAAAAATAAAATAAATGTGGTCCAAAAATATACTGACGGGGCTGATCGCCCTAGCGAGTGTCACTTCCCCCCTCGCATCTTCCGCAGAGATCACCTATCACCGAGAGTACCTCTACGTGGGAGGCCAATACGTGCAAAATGCAGACGGCGATCATTTATTCTCCGATCAGATGTACGTGGAGAAGCTAACGCCCTCCGGGGGAGTATCAAAGCCACACCCGGTCGTGTTTATCCATGGCCAGGCGCAGACCGGTACCGTATGCTGATTCCTAGTATCCGATCTTGCGAGCGACCACTGACCAGCTTGTAGAACTGGCTCAATAAACCCGACGGCGGTCGCGGATGGGCCTCGTACTTCCTCGAACAGGGGTATGAATGCTACCTGCTGGACCAGACCTTCCGAGGCCGCAGTCCTCGGCTGCCTGACAATGGCATTATGAAGACCTACAGCGCAGAAAATCTGCAGCAGCTGTTCACGGCGCCCAAACGGTACATGCAATGGCCCCAGGCAGCGCTGCACACGCAGTGGCCCGGCGCCGGGGTCATGGGGGACCGGATCTTTGACACCTACTACGCCTCGACTGTCGACTTCTTCGGCTCGGCAGTTGGCCAGCAGACCTCCGTGCAGCGCGCCGGGGCGGCCTTGCTCGACCTCATCGGTAAAAAAGTGATCTTGTTCTCGCACTCGCAGGGTGGCATCATGCCCTGGATCCTCACTGATGTGCGGCCCCATCTCGTGCATGCCATCATGTCGCTGGAACCGTCAGGGCCGCCCTTTAGCGGGGTCAGCGTCAACCGCACCGCGCTGGCGTATGGCCTGTCCGACATCCCTATCACCTACTCTCCTCCGGTCTCCAATCCCGAAACCGACTTTGTGTTGAAGACGTTACCCAGCGATTCGCCGGATAACCGCACCTGCGTTCTGCAAGCCGACGACCCGGCGCCCCGCAAACTCACCAACCTGCAGAAGGTGCCCGTGGCGGTGTTGACTACCGAGTCCTCCTATCATGCACCCTACGACTGGTGTACGGTCCGCTTCCTGCAACAGGCGGGCGTGAACGTCGAGCATCTGGAGCTAGGAGAGCTCGGTATCCATGGTAATGGCCACATGGTCTTTCTGGAGAAGAACAGCGACGAAGTGGCGGGTCTGATCCAGAGGTGGATCGAGAAGCATTGAAGTAATATACAAGTTCTATGGGCGGGCTTTGTTGCATGGCTGGAGCGTGAAGCATATTTTGTTCATTTCGGGCTATATAATCCTCAGGTTAGAAGAATTTTAGATGTTCCTAATAGCATGGCCCATCGTGCTCGGTTTCACCCTGCGCACGTCTTTCGTGTATATCCCCAACACCGAAGAAAAAAATCCCAGACCTAAAATCGGTTGTTAATTAGTTTCTGAATAGATGGGGGACACAATGTAGAACAGGGATGAGACATTCTGAAAGTCAATTCGACGGGGCGGATCCCATTGGCGTTGGCAGCGCCACAGTCTCGGCGCTGGACTGTTTCTTCTTGTTGTATGGAAAACAGTGCGACGGTGGGTCCTCTGCAACCAAACTTTGTTATAATCTCCTCTATTCCCTCATGGAATGAAAGCGAAAGAGTGGGCGGGGCGACCCACGAAGGATAACTGGATACGAGAGTGGCCCACGCAGGATATTGGCGGAAGGAAGAACCTCCGGAACGCGACAGTTGTGTACGTATTGGACGTTGAGACTATGCAACGCCAAGCTTGGCTATGAAACTCTACACAAGTGAGGCTGGGACGTATCTCGAAGTACTAGAGGTCTCATGAGGACGGCTCTAATCCACATTCAGGCTACTGGGCACTGACTTAGTCAAGGAACCAGCAACTTAAATGCGGCTTCACTCATGGCCCTCGAATGGCCCACAGAATAGTCTTTGAGTTGATGTGGAGATGCCCATGTCGGACCTCTATATTTTTAGTCCATATATTCCTCGTATTGCGAGGGATCATTAGCGACGAGAGTGGCATCCCGACTAACCTGTCAAGACCAAAAGAGAGTTCCAATCAACACAGCGGCTACTCTTGTATGTCGATGTCGTCGGACTAGGCATCACGGGGCTCCAGCAAAACGCGACAACGGTGCAGATCACGTGGATATATCGAACACAGAATCATAGATGACAACTAGCAATTGACAAGCCCTGCGGTGTGGATAATGGACAGCACCTAAACATACATGTCTTCGGAGTTGACAGAACCTGCATATTTGCTCGCGGTATTCTGGTACCATCTACATCGTCTATTAGTATTCGACTTTGTGCGTGTCAGCATTCATGCAATACAGGAATACATATTCTTATGCATCTAGTAAACATGCATTAGCTGGGTGATTGTGGCGGTATCATAACAGGATAGTGGCTGGATTAGGATAGATACTCCGCATGGCGGCGCGTACTGTACGGACGTCAACAGTGGATGGAAGCCTCGGACAAGATGATGTGGATGAAGGTGCAAATCAGGATAAGGAGACAGAGGAAGATGGCAGTTGGACGATTAGCGGCCTCCTTTATGCCCAATCAGGCAAACCCAGAATTCGAAAGAATTATTAAGCAACGTGAAAAACATCATGCAGGTCACAAACGACAAATTATCCAGTCCTGCAATTAGTAGTTACAATAGTAATTCATCCCAATTGGACTGACCCCAATACCCTCTAAGGTAGCTTGTTGACTGCTCCGACAGCGCCTTCGACGAGGGCAGAGAGTGTTGATTTACCCCTTGTTTTGACAAAGTCTCGAGTAGTTCTCTCACGTCGTTCGCGTCCCAGTGGCTCTTTTCGCTGTTGACCGAGGGCCACAGATTGCCTTCAAGGCTGCCAAGTCTCAGGTTTAACGAATGGCAAATTACCCAGGTTAATATCCAGAATAAGAATAAGCTCAGGTGGGCTATAGGGAAGCCAATGTTATGCGAGATGTCAACTTTTCGGCTCAGAATAGCCAGGCCAGTGTAGGCGCCTACTACTTACAATATTGACCGGCGCAAAATCGACCTGTACAGCCCCATTTGCAGTTTCCATTAAGAATTTTTCCGCAGAGTATCAAAGTTGCCCCAGGAGTGCCTGGACAATAGCATACTTGACCGGCCTTGAGCCAGATGGGAGGAGAAATGGCGAGGTTGATGTCCTTCATTGGTGGCCAACTTAGGAGATACAATACCAGATTGGGCTACTTCTTATTCGCTCATACCTCTGTCTCTCGGTGCAAGGAACGACTGCAGACGGCGACGGCCCCGATAATTGCATGTTCAACCGCGCTGTACCCCGTATCTCTCGCAAGCGAGCGGTATTCCGTAGGATATCAAATAAGCTGCTCAGTGACTACTACCAAAAGCATCGGTGCGAGGTATTCCTTTATGGGAGACCGGACAGATGGTGTGAGAGGACAAGGGGTGCTTGTATGAGTATAGATTTAGGGAAGGGTAAAGAAGCTAGGTATTGGATATGACAGAAGGTGGATTTTTAGGATAGATGTTGCAGGGAATTTCCCTGCTCAAGCGCAGCGAGACACACTTGGCGGCCATATCGCATTCAATATAATGAATGTTGAGACTTTGCTATCAAGTGCAATAGCGGGCAGCAGAACAATCGTTATGTCTTTCTCACATATATAGGACGTGTTTATCAAGAGCACACCTCTACCTTGTATTGCTTAAAAAGGCAATCAAAGGCAATAATTAGAGGTGCATTTAGAGCATTATTAATCCCGCCTTGCTTTTTGTAACCTGCACGAACAAAGAAGATATGAAGCATGGAATGGCGGTGGGTGCTAAAGATATCTCACGCAGGACCGAAGCAGTGAAAGTAATCCAGGCTGGTTACACTATGAGTCTCATTACAATCCAGGTCCATAACGCTAGCTTAGTCGGCTGATTCCTGGGCTAGATCATTCATGGCATGGGATGAGAGACCTGCCAGCTTGATTATTCCTGAATGTTCTTTCCTCGTGGCAACGTGTCCCAGACGAATAGGAAACTGATGGACAAAGAATGGAACGAGACCTTGAATCACATTGATTCTACATCCCCAGTCCATAGAAGCTGGCAAAACAAAGAAAGCAACCTGAACTATGCTGGTTGGAATGGGAGCTTGTGTAAGCAGAGAGTGATGGGTGCATAGCAAGCAATGGAATAGGCAACAACACGAAGGCGACTCTGAAAAGCTCTATAGGCAATTTGGACGTATGGTTCTCAGATCCAGCATAACCACGGAAGAGAAGCAAACCAACAACTGAAAAAAATAAGCTCAAGTATAAAAGGCAAAGACAACATACGGAGCTGGGAGCAAACCACCGAAAGACGGATTCAAGGTGAGTTTAGTTGTCCCGCCCATCGATCTATGACCACCTCACGGCTCCAGCCGGAGCAGGTCAAATGGAATCCCCCACTCACGGAGACGCCGTCAGTGGTTTGGTGTTGACCGCAATCAAGCGGTCCTTGTGAGGCGGCAGCTCATTCTGGCTTTTCATGTCGACGTAGAGTAGATACTTATCTCTGAATCCCTGACATCATCCTTCTGCCTGCCGTTCTCCTCACCCTAATTCAGTCCCACGTACTTGCGGAACGGCCCTCCGAGATCCTCGAACCGGAGAGCTGGTTCTCCTCGCCCTCCATCACGTCGCCCAGCAGATAGTTCAGCGCCACCTCCCAGTGGGTGTATGTGGCCTGCCTGGCAATATCGCGAAGGCTGAGAAGGAACATAGCCTTGGTATATTGCGCAGGCTGTGGCATCTTCACAGGGTAACCCTCGGCTAGGGCACAGCCGCGTGTGGTGATACGGCCCTCCTTAATCCGGAGATCGGAGGTGAGCCAGTAACACGGATCCTCCAGGCCTGACACCCCAGGGTAGGTTCCCGGAAAGTCCAAAACAGACGCGACTTGTGGTACAGAAAGACTCTGCACTCTATGGCCGGTTCCTCGGGGTAGCAAATATCGGTGTGGTAATGGCAGTCGGGATAGGGATGAGTTCGACGATTCCAGAAGTTCGAGCAATTGCAGCACTACCTGCGGGGATGGAGTTGGGCCGGCCAAGGGCTCGCGCAGCCGTTTCGACGCGGTAGTCCGGGATCACCCGTCTGGAGAACAGCCTCTCCTTCATTATCCGTGTTACTCATGGGTTGGGATGGGACTCGTACAAAATCCGCACTTGGGACGCCGAGAATCATCCGCACCGACTCGGCCCAGAGGAAACTCAGGGCGCCAGTCCGTCAAGTCTGTTCTAATTACTCCCGCCAGGCAAACGCAGACTGATGGTAATTCTTCCCCACCTCAGACGGAAGAGATCCGCAGAGACAAAATACTAGTGTTCCTCGAGAGTATTATTTTGTCCAGCCAATCCACACCAGGGCCCTTGTGTGCGGAAACGGACTCCATCATGGACTTAACTCTCCATGCTGCGCGTACCATTCATCCGCTCAGCAGATATCTGGATGGCGCTCCCAGGGACGTACACATAAGAATCCTTTAGGTATTTCAAGGGGACAATCCTGAAGCAATCACGGCCGCCGGCGGCAACCAATAGTTTGATAGATCAATGTTGCTACAGGTGCTTGAAATTGGAATGTCCCAACAGACTGAAGTGGCTATCCTGAACATGCTGGAGCATATAGGAGCCTGGCAATGGTATAATGGCCATGTGAGACTTGCGTAAGCAACTATCTAGACAAAAAAAGAAAGTGAAGATGGAGCACCGCGGAGCGGTAATCCCTGTTCTGGACAAGATGTATGACGGTCAAATGCGAGTTGTAGGAAGCGGGAGATGGATCAGCGGAGTCGGAATAGTAACATTGGAAGAAGATAATTCTAGTATTCTGCTGTAGCCTGGCCAGTATCACCGCGTGTGAGAGATATTCGCAGAGAAAACATATCAGCATGCAGCTCAATCGAGGCCAGAAGTTAGGCACGAAATTTGTACAAAACTTGGATTAGGGATATTGTTCCACCACAAGATTTGGTAAGTGCAAAAGTACATTTAACGTTATTCCTCTACTAACGGGTGGCAGGACAAAGAGTTGTTGAGATATTATCTCAAAGAAGGGTTCCTCTGGAAGATCAGGGTCTCAAGTATGGTTGTGGTATACCTATAGAAAGAAGTAGGATGGAAAGCTGCTATTTATTTTTGGAACCTCGTGAGGGAGCCATTTTCGCTCCCTTCTGAAACTGCAGCGCAGTGGACAACATGTGAAACTGTTAACATAAGTAGGCGACTGAGGATATAGTTGCTGGGCTTGCTGCGGTCCTGAGTTGGTGCCATGGTGGTGCGTGGATGCAAGTGCTGAGTGAGTGGCAGAAGTGTTGGCAAATGGACGCTAAATATAGATATTTTGCCAAGCCCTAATAGAAGCTAACCCGAACGAACGCACCGCGATAGCGCTCAAGTCCGAAGCTCACCCCCCTGTATTGATTTACACTTCACAACACCATGCTGTCGGTTCCATTCAGTCATTCTACTGTTGAATTATAGATGGTATTCGCCGCTATCTGCGGAGTGCCATTTATTTAATCTTAGAGCTCTCTTTAATTCCCTCGTCTTTGCATCCACAAGTTATATGTTGAAACTCCCTATATGACTCACGATTATGGCTCACTAAGAGCCCGCATTTTTAGTTAGTCGAATGGTTCGGTCTTGACATTATGTCACCATGGCTGCGAGACATACACAGAAGTATTTATCCCATATGCATACCTCTGCAACACAACTCCGTGCTACAAGGGTACCACTAGCATTTGAATTACACCGCCCTCAACACGCCGGTAGTAGACAGCTGGATCCAGCAAATAGGTCTCCCGTGATCTTGTTGCATGGGTTCCTAGGATCGAAGCGAGAAAATCGGCGAGTAAGCAAGTATGTGTCGATTTCCTTGACCATATTTTGCAGTGCTGTTTGCAATTGCTGATTAATTTTCCATGAAGATTTTTGGCACAAGATTTGTCGCGACAGGTGTTTTGCCTGGTATGATATTTGTCCATCCGTTGTATTGAATTGACAATTAGTAGGATCTTCGGAACCATGGCGATTCAGCCCACCATCCAACACACAACTATATGGAGATGGCTCTGGACGTTGAGCTCTTTGTCAGGAGTCATCGACTCGTGAGACCGATATTAATTGGTCATTCTATGTAATATTATGCCCTTGTATTGGGAAATTAGCATTCAACTAATACATCAGCATAGGGGCGCGAAAACCGCTTTAACTCTTGCTCTGCATTTACCAGATTTGATATCCAAAGTCATTGCCGTTGATAATGGACCGGTACACCTGCCATTGTCCGAGGATTTCCCAAGATATCTGAAAGGAATGGCTGAGATCAAGAATGCTCAGGTCAAGACGCATCTTGAGGCAGATATGATTTTGCGGAACTACGCGGAGGCACGTTCTCCATTTCTTCTCCTATTTACACGAGGCTTTGTTCTAATTGCATAGGCTAGTCCTTGGCTGTGAGACTATGGCTCCTCAGCAATTTTATTCAGGATCGCAATTCATTGCAATTGAAAAGCCGTGTTCCTTTAGATATATTGGAAAAAGCCATCGGCCCATTGGGCGAGTTCCCGCACAAGAATATGCCTGTGGCTTTTCAGAAACCTACGCTATTCCTTCGAGCACTCCGGAGCCAATACATACCGGAGGTCTCGCTCCCAATTATTTCCTCCTTTTTCCCGCTTTCTCGTATTGTGAACATGGACTGTGGACATTGGATTATTCAAGAACGGCCCATGGAATTTAGGCGGGGTAAGCTCTGTATCCCTTACCTATCAAATCTCACTGACGCCGACGGCAGCTGTTGTTGAATTTCTGCAGGAGAATGCCTGATTCAGCATGTTTGAAGTTGAAACTTGAATAAAAATCATTGACATAGATTTTCAGTCCCCACATTATTTATCAAGCCATAGAATTAGACTATCACTGACCTGTCTGAAGGTCTTATTTACAAATAGAGTGTGATGACCTGTGAAATTGACGCTGAAAATGACTGCTATTAGGGCAATTTACAGCTGCATTTCCAACTGCACCTCCCAACGGCAAGCGGCTGCTTTAATGTCCTACCATGTGCTTCACACCACCGTTCCCTTGGTGTAGGCGCTCAACCCCAGCGAGCGTCTCATTTCAACTCATGATCAAAGCGACGCCGAAAATGGCCTCCTCTGTAGCTAAATACATCTCCCATCTAATTCCAACAACTCTGGTCAGACGCTGTATGTTTAAGCGTTGTACGAGTACCAAATGGAGACGAATTTAGTGTTGGTTTTTCTCACTGGCTCTACGTTTTACTTTGATATCTAATCAAGCAATATTGGACGAGAACGAGCACCTGTGATAAGATAGCTGGATTCCGTGTATCCTATTGCTTTCTATACACTGAGCTGCTCTTGTATTTCTTCTAGGGCTCCTATTTTCGGCGCACCAAAGTTTTGATAAAAACAGCCATAGTATGCGAGAGTTTAAATAATACCCCAGACAATACAGCTGGACGGAGTTTTGTTCATGTCTTGATAGAGACATTGCTTCCGTCGATTTGATCTGTAATTAGTTTAACTTTTATAAAACTAACACGCTCGAAAAATGTTTATATGACATTTTAAAGATCTGTAGACTATATTCTTCTATTATCATGAAAATTTGTAGAGAGTTTAGACCAAAATAATATTAAAAGAATCAACACTTGAATGGCCGTTCAGGAGGTGTTCTTCAGTGTCCTCTTCAAGGTAGACAATTTCATCGCAGCTCCTCCATTCTTATATTACCAAAGCTGTATAGGAGCTCGCTTAAATAAACTGATTAAGTGCTCGAGATGTGCTAAACAATTTCTCTAGGGCTGTGGAATCGGATAATTCAGCAGTAAACTAGATGGACACATCCTCATTGGATATCAAAGGCGAAACAGCAACACTCAGGCAACCGCAGTATGCTTGCAGAGCCTCAGGAGAGTTAAAAATTCTAGATCGTAACGACACCTTCTTTACCCTCGGATCCTGATATTTCCCCAGACACCGCCTGTCCCGACTCTAATGCTAACTCCCTGAACCTCTCGACCTCCAATATTTTCATTTTCACAACAACAAATGCCCAGCAGATATCGACCGCTGCAGCTGGATAAAATCATTATCTGTAAACCAACATTGCATACGAAGCAGATAGAGGCTGTGATTCAGCCAGATATCTTCCAGGTAGGCCATTTCCGGTGACAATCTTGGCCCCGCATCGTAAAGGGCGCGGATCCGGTCCATAATGTTGCTTTCACCGGAGTAACATAGGTATCCCCACGGGCAGATCGTCATTCCCAGGTTCCTATCTTTCACCCTCTGTAGGAGGACAGAGTCATCAACGGCATGTAGGCCATAGTCGATCCGATGCGCTCCTGTACCGCCGAGTTTCTCAACGACCTGACCGATATTGCGAGGAGTGCCCTTGTCGCCTACGTCGCAGTGGCAGGTGATTTTAAAGCCGTCTGCTGGAGCCCGTCGGAACAAGTATTCGAATAAGTGTGGCGGACGATCTGTTTCCAGTGACTCCAACCTGATTCTCACAATCGTGTTCCGATAAGGGAGGGCAGCGACGTAATGCTCTATTGCGGACTTTGGGGACATGTCGCGCAGAATGCACATGATCCATTGAGACTCGACCTTCCATATTCATTAACTTTAGCAGCATACTTTCCAAGAGAAAACGTCTTAACGTTACGGTCAGCTCCCGAGCAGCTTCAACCTAGGCTCTCAAAAACCCCTTCATCATTGCCTCCCAAGACACACCCCTACGCGTATAACGTTGAGGGTCGGAAAATGTCTCGCGGTAGCGAATGTTCATGGCCGCAGTGCGTTGAAAGTAGTTCATAGCAAGACGGTAAAAGTCCTCCTCATCTCGTAATACCTCGAAACCGCCGTAGTAGAGCTCAAAGAATCGGAGCGTTCTGCCATCTACGCCCCTTCCTCCAGGCCAAGGAGAAGTTCGTATAATCCTTTGAGTTCCTGGAGAGTCCGGTATGTTTCCCAGGTTGGGAATTGACATGCCATATCGCTGAGAGAGAGACCATCGAAGTTCGTTCGATATGTACGTGCATTTCCACTTTGGGCATTTTCATGATGAAACTGTCACCATGGTTTCGGATTGTGTGTCGATACTGTCGAAGAGTGGCGTTCGTTACCGTCATAGTACCTTACAAAAATAAATGAAATAATGAAACAAAATAAAAAGGCAAAAAAAGAGACAAATGCCTTCGAAGCAGGCAATGTTGCCCTAGAGTGGAGAGTTGATATGTTGGATAGCAGCAAAAGACGCAGGGTTCGTATTATGTAGGAAGAGAAAGTCCACCTTAGTGTTGAGGGTGTTAACGTGTTGCAGATAGTGTAGCGTTATACTTGTCTTATAGGGGGGTATACTTCTCCTACCTAATCCACCCATCTCACATACATCAGATCCCCAACCTGTTCAATTGGGACAGTCAGCTACAATACGTTAATGTAATTCCAGAGTGCAAAACATGCGGATAGTGCTGTTAAGAGTCGCAGTTGGGCCTAAACTGCGCGGATGACTGGGGGGCCACCTGGCGAAAATCCCCGAGACCAGTAAAGAGTTCCCCCCCGAATAGCATGTCTTTCCACATAATATCTTGCAGCGGTTGGCCTGCACGTTCCAGGACCGCCTCTTTTTAACATGGGTAATCAGTACCTCAGTTCCACCACTAGAAATAGGGGTTAAAGAGCAACAGATTAAACTTCACGACAAGCAGCAGCGGGTAGAGGAAGAACGGCGGAGCGTAGAATCCACTTCAGCAGAGAATGGTGAGGTAAATTTCCTAAAAGCAATAGTAAGAATAAAAAGCTAAACGGTTGTAGCACACAAGCGTAATTTCTATGATCATACCGTGCTGTTCAAATGGAATGTGTAATTGACTGAGAGTTATTGTGATAATAGGATAATAGGCAAACCAACTACGTGAAGGCCTGAGGCCCGTCGTTTCTTTGAGCAGCTAGCAGCTTTGCCAGCCAGGCGACACATACCTAGGTAATTGAATGAGTAAGAAACAAATCAACAATAAGGGATCGCAATGTGGGCTATATATATTGTTAAACTTACTACTTCATTAGAGTATGAATTGTGTTGTAGATAACCGACTCTTGGTCATGCATTCCCTCTCTTCTCCCCCTTTCTTATATGTATACATATAGGTGAAAAAAAAAGAGAAAAATCCGCTGCGTTCAAAGATATACATATATACATATTCATCTGATAGTAATATTTTATGGCCGAGGAAGTTTTAGATCCAGCAAGTTAGTATTTCATAACAGTAATCCGTCTGGAAGAGAAAGACTTTAACTCTCCTCATTTTGATAAGTGAGAGACTTCTACTACAGTAGCCTCAGAGCAAGCTATGTAACAAGGGCGAAATTATCAAAAATCAGACTCGCCATCCCACAGATTCAAATCGGTTCAATACCTAAGAGTAGGGAATAAACAGCACTGATGTGAGTAATTTCTTGATGGGTATATATTGATGTGATTATTCTTGTTACCCCGTCATTAAGGTGTCCCATAACTAGTATACTAAGGTTCTGGATTTCCAGCATGCTCTCGATCCGAATTACATACAATGCCTTTGATATTAAGATATATATCTTTTTGGATTAAAGAAACAATTTTTGTACGTTCTTTCAAATTTCCAGAAGAGAGAAAGATAAGGGTTGTTAGAACAGAAAAGTGAATCTGAATTTCGGAGCTATTTAACCCTGAACCGATATAAGAGCCATAGAAGATTTGGAAAGACATGGATGCTTCTACACTAAACAAAACTCTCACTGGTGCCGCTGGCAAAGCTCGAAAAATCTAGGCTCGCAGCATTCATTCTTTTCTATCGTCAATAATAGTCTACGGGGGGATTCTAGAAAAAGGCGCGAGCTAACCATCCAATGAAGTATGGTAGTTATCGTGGTCTAGGATATCAATGATATATCGTTCCCTATATTAGGCAACTGGTTGCGTGCAGCTGTTCGATGAGCTTACTGCCTTCTTTCCCCCCGAGTCATATCAAATTCTAACAAGACACGGCCGTCCTACCATATCACATCTACTACATACTACATAGCATACACTAATCCTTCCTGAGTACCCACAGACCCCTGATACAGCCTGCTCCATCCCTTCTCGATCCCTTCATCGCCGGATACATCCCGACCAAGCGTAACCTGGATATCAGGCATGATCTCGTGGCTGACACGCATCCAATCCTCTCACACAGGCTTGACGTGGCCGTAATAATCTTGCGCCTGGTCTGTTCGACGGCGGAATCGCGCACCCCAGAGGTGTTGAACTGGATCTTGCCCATTATTTGCATGGACTCGCGGTTTTCTTTGGTGTCGTCGGCAGAGTAGATCTGCTCGTGAGGTAATTTCTTAGTATCCGCATCTAGTGGAAATATTTTTTTTTTTTTTTAATGCTCACCTGCTCCGAGCCAACCTGGACAATCGGCGAATGACCCTTAATACACTCAACCAACTGCGCAAGCGTCCCCGCCCGCGCGCCAAAATCTACAAGCACAATCCTCTCCGGCCTTAACCCGCCAATCCTCTCCACCGACTCACCCACCTGGTCATACCTCACAGCCTTGGCAGTGACCTCAGCGCCCAGTTTCCCCGGAACGGGTTCCAACAGCTCCAGCGTCTGCGAGATCTGGAGAAAACCTATGGGTCCCTCCTCTGCAGCACTCCGCCGGAACACGTGGTACGCGAACGATCGGGCTGGAGTCTGAGCGAGACGGGGGATGTTCGTGGTCGGCCAGAAAACCCATAGGAGCAAAGAGACTTCCGTCACCGGCCTTGACAGACTAACAGACTAAATGTTCAGTCGCAGAAGCATGTCGAGACTGGGGGTCACATCATTACACTCTGCTTATAGTATCTTATGTCTGCTATATAATTGTAATTGAGTTTCGTGAATATGGTTGGATTCGACAGGAGTATCTTTTAATAGCTCGTCCACGTCAGCGCTACATGGGTGCTGTATTGTTGGCTATTGATATCCCCGCAGAAAGCTGTCTGAACAATCCGTTGCAAAAGAATATTCGGTATTTGGTGTCAAACTGTCCATGTTCCCCATAAACCAAGACGTTACCAGCTTAGCAGACCTAATAGAAGAACGCCGAAAGCTAAAAAGAGTTTTTTGAGGGACGATTTTGCCTTATCGAACGAGAACAACTGGAAAGATGCGCAAGAAAGTTGACTAATGTTCAATCACTTAGATCTTCACATGATTAGTGAGCGTGCTATGTTCAATACCAGATAGTAGATTGCTTACAGTAAAATAGGGAACTAGGTTCAGCAAGTTACACAAAAATTATTATCAGCTGTAACGCTGGTCGTCAACTAGTTTATGCACCTAAATCTACCCCTGCGCCGGAACAGGAGCATCCGAGCCGCGACTTTGTTGGCGTGGCTGCGTCTGACAAGATGGGGGGCCAGTAGAATCCTTACTTTCTTGGATCGGGGGAGCTCGGGGGCTTACGTATATAAGATGGGTACCTGGTGGCGTGCTGGGTGGTACACAACTTATTTGTTGACATCTGACCAAACAATTGCCAATCTGGAGGACCACACGTATCTTTACTTTATAAATCGGGGAAGCTCGGAGACTTATGTACGCACGGTAGGTACTTGCTAGTGGTATTGGTGTTATATCCGGACCGGATGCGGCTTGAGGCCTCGTTTTACCAATGCCTTAAGAACTTCTCCCAGGCTGTTTCTTTTTCTGCTCAGTCGCATATGCCCTCCAAAACGTGTGGATACCACTAAGATACTTTGATTTCCAGAATATCTTGCTCTGACCAAGATGGCGGACACTTTAGCTCACCCATTTTACCCCCCCGATATCAATCTTATTGGTTATGTTTCCAATACCATGAACATCCCGGCGCTTCTCAGCACCTTCGTTATTGGGGGCATTGCCGTTATCAGCTTCACCTCGGTTGTTCTAAAAAGACTAAAGCCGACGTTATCGCGTCAGGACAAGGTGCTAGCAGGATGGTTCGTCTTCAGTAAGCACCACCATCATATTATTTTAGGAATTCTTACTGCTAAGCTGATAAAAATTTGCTTAGCTGGGTGTATACACTTCCTTTTAGAAGGATATTTTGTGTACAACCACAAGACAATGCCTCGCATGCTAGATCTCTTTGGCCAGCTGTGGAAGGAATATGCTAAAGCTGATTCTCGGTATTTGACCATGGAGCCATTTGTGCTTTGTATGGAGTCGATAACAGCCGTACGTATATATACGTTTGGTCTCGTCCAGGATTATGCATGGCTAAAATATCATGCAGTTTGCATGGGGACCACTATCCTACTTTACAGCATGGATGATTGTCGCGCAGTCCGCATACCGCCATCCAACACAGATGCTTGTCTCTGTAGGCCAGTTCTACGGCGATGTCCTGTATTACGCAACGAGCATTATGGAGGACTATTATCATGGAATATCTTACTCCCGCCCTGAGACGTATTACTATTGGGGATACTTTATTTTCCTGAATTCTTTTTGGATTTTTATTCCAGCCTGTAAAAGATCCTACTTCACTGACATTGTACTACCTGTCTGTTGCCTGCTAACTGTCGCTATAGTATGTATCTACCAAAGCTACTCGGCAATGGTTGGAGCTTTTCGACAATCTGCCGGTAACTCTGTTAAAAAGACTTTGTAAAAGGAAGGGAGTACTTTCTATGAGACATTAGAATAGAACTTGTTCCCGTCTTATTCGGCCCTAGCGTGTCTGGCGGAATCAAAAATGGAGCCCGGGATGAAATAGTTACCTATGGGAAAGGGAGAAGGGCTGATGTGGGGATTTAATGTCGGGTCGCAATGATGTCGAGCAGGGATGAGACGAGAGAAATTGATAATTAACTGTCGTAAGCAGCATCTTACGGCCGGAGAAGACTAATAATTGATAATAAAATTCAAAAACCATAACTATCGTATAAAACGTACATCGAGCTAGCCACCTTGAAGATATGCGCTCTGCTTGCATGCTACTATATACCTCCGCCCGTCACCACTATCTAATTATCTTGCTAGCATTGAGGATGAGGGATTCCGGGCGTCGGTCACTGGCAACGGCTGACATAGGTTTCGGCTTTTCCCAAGAGCGTATTCAACGTCATCATACATGGAAGAGACTATCGGGAATTGCTGAATGCCCAAGCCCAATTATACAAGGAGTTCCCACACTGTGAAACTCGAGCCCTTTTGTTTGATGCCTCTGGATCCACCGCTACGTTGGCAGAAGTAGTCAACCCGGTCCTGTAGGGTGTGCGTCTCAGGCTGCTCATAACAACGTGGGAGGCCAAAGGGCCAGACAAGGCAGACATATCAGAGACTGCATGATTTCTTAACCCAAGAAGTGAAGCGTGTCATGGATGTCAAGGTACATTTCGCGACCCAGCTCACGAGGGTCCTCTTCCCGACCATGTTCGCCAGTCAACAGTCCCTTGTAATGAACATTTCATCCCTGTCTGCGACTGGACTGCCTTACCTCATCATCTACGCGGCGTCAAAATCTTACATCGATTCGTTCACGAGAGCATTGCATGCCGAGATACAGGCCGAGAGGGCAGGGATTAACGTCAGGGGTGTCATCTGTGGGAATGTCCATAGTGAGGGCCACAAAATCATCCCCAGTTTATTTGTGCCAGCATTTCAAACAATGGCACCTGAGGCGCTTGAGCGAGTAAGTTGTCATAGGATAATTGTAACAACCTACTGGCCACACGCGTTTCAGGCTTAGGCAATCGGCATCCCGCATGAAACAGCTTGGGAGTGGATTTCCATTAGGATCTCGAAGCGACTAAAAGCTGATATGGATAGAAAGGAGATGCAGGAAAGTGAAGTTGAGCTAGGGCTTAGAGGAGTCGATGAAGGAGTTTGATGGAGGAATTGAGGAAGAAATCGAACGAATAGGGGTAGATTACAATGGCGTAGATGGCCAAACTATTTTGGGTGAGTGACTGTGCTCAACGGAACAAAATAGATTACTAGCGTACACAAGGATATATGTTCCACAGTCCCATACGTTTGTAGCATATCATAGCTACATCGCCCTCTTTCCAAAGGCCCTCCTTTTGTTATGAATTTGCAAAGCATCCAGAAAAATCTGTCTACTTTGCCGCTCATGATGGCTTCGAACATGCTGAAGATGCGTGCCTTGGGCATGGAAAACATCTCTGAGAGTCTCAGCACTTTTCGGAAACTTAATCATGTATTCCTCCTATTGCACTAATCTCAGCTTGAGTTTGTTAACAAACAAGCCTATTTTCACTTCTAGGACACTACCTCTTTTCCTATGAAACACCTCACATTATTGTATTCTACTTCTTTTCAATTCACGGTCCTCGCCTTGTTGGTACTTTTCATTTCGACATATGCGTTGTCCTTGTCTTGCTTTCTCTGGACTCGGCACAGCCAGAAGCCCGGGAAAGCAGCACCAATCCTACCATACTACATTCCTGGATTGTGTCATGCATTCGGCCTAGAATGGAGCATGGCCAACTTCCTGACCACAACAGTGTGAGAGACCCGATGCTTGGAATTTGTCCATTGCTAAAGAACGTTTCAGTAAACGCTGGGGTTATCTTTCACCAATAAAAGTTCGCGCTGCATCCTTCCAATTTACCATGGTCGTCAATCCAAGTCACATCAGGAACGTGCTTCGGTCTTCGAGAATCCTGACCAACAGGCCTATGATGGTGTTTGTCATGAGGAACTGGTTCTATACGCCCAAGGAATCTTTGCACTACTACGCTACCCATAATCCAAGCAGGTCATCGTCAGGAGTGAAAATCGAGCATATCCATGATTTGCAAGCGAGCATCAGCATCAAATATTTGTCGGGCAAATATCTCGTGGCAATGTCGGAAAGATACCTTGCGATCCTCAAGGTTAGACTAGTCAAGCTCGAACTCCCAGCCGATAGCTGGACGGAAATTCCGGACTTCTATACGTGGCTTCAGAGTCAAGTTACTCCCTCAGTTATTGAAGCCATGATGGGTTCCCGAATTTTGCAAATGTACCCTGGCATTGTGGGAGATTTTTGGGAGTTTGACCGTCAGATCGCAAATTATTCCCGTGGCTTCCCTCGCTGGCTGATCCCCTCTGCGTATCAAACTCGGGATCGTTTGTTAACAAAGATCAAGGCATGGAACCAAGTTGCACATCGCAACTCAGATTGCACACAGTATGGGGAAGAGGGCCCCGAGTGGGATGAATTCTTCGGATCCAAATTTATTAAGGCTCGTGAAGATGCTCTGAAGAACCATGGTCTGGATGACGACGCAATTGCGTCTGAGCATTTGGGACTTCTCTTTGGGTACGTGCTCTATTTTCAGGACGAACTGCAACCTGATATTAAATATTGACAGGTCCAATGCAAACGCCGTTCGCGCCGTTTTCTGGTATATTTTCGAATCTCTCAAGGATTTGGATTTGCAGAAATGCCTGAAGGTGGAGCTCCAAGATTGCTTGAAGCCGGATGCTGGCGACTTCGATGTCGCTAAATTTTCCACCAAACCATTACTGCAGTCCACCTACGCAGAAGTGTTGCGCCTTCGGGTCACAACCACCATGACACGCACAAACGAGAACGCCGACTTTAAGCTGGGCCCAGATTATACTATTTCTAAGAACATGACTATGACAATATTCTCGTCCATCACGGCGCATAACAAAGAAGCCTGGGGAGCCATGAGACCGGAGAGTGTTACCAAGCCTTTAGAAGAATTCTGGCCAGAAAGGTTCCTTGTTCAAAAGTATAACAACAAAAATCCAGCCTTCAGTGTCGAAGGCTTGACTGAATGCTGGATGCCTTACGGCGGAGGCCAACGCATGTGTCCCGGGCGCCATTTCGCCAAGAATGAAATCATTGGTACGCTGGGATTGCTTTTGGACTTGTTCGAATGTGAACTGGTTGATATCCAGGAAGCTCAACGGGTCAAAGCTGACAAACGATGGGTACCGTACGGGACGTTGCCGCCGACCAGAAAGGTGGCCGTGAGAATGCGAAGGCGTGGAATATGAAGTCGCATGTATAGGTGACGGGATTTATTTTCGCATCATACTTTGTGTCCCTGTAGTATACCAGAAAAATAAAATGTAGCTCTTTTACGTCCAATATTTCTCTGCAAAAAGCCCCTTGTTTAGCTGAATATGCATGGATATCCGTCATCCCACTTACACTACGCATTACTGGCAAACAACTATCCCCTCGTCTGTAAATTCGTGCCCAATTAGCGTGGTTTCGCTAGGTGTATACTAATTGGAACCGGCTCTTTTTCTCAACGAATAGGTTCGGACAGAAATTGTGCACTTTGCTATTGGTCACCAGAAACTCCCTTGTTAGTTGTTATTAACTCAATATGTGATAAGATTTTAGCGTACAAATTAATTGCGCCGATCGACCCCTTGGATATGACACCAAGTAGTCCGACGAGACTCCAATGCACGTTCATATAGAATTGAAATGGTATAAAAAAAAAGTAGAATGGTTTCAGCAACCCTCCAAGATGTAGAAGAAAGTATCAATCAGTATGTCGTGAGCACACGTGCACAGTCCATATCCGCACTCTGATGTAATACCAAACACGCTACCAGGTACCTACCGTACATACAGGTCTCCTAGCCTCTCCGATCCAATAAAGTAAAGATACTGTGATCCCCCAGGTTGGCAACGGCCCGGTTAGATGTATCCACGCGAGCAGGTAAGTGCATGTGTACTACCAAGTACACCACCAGGTATCCACCCTATGTACGTATGTCCCGAGCTCTCCCGATTTAATAAGTAAGGATGCAGGGGGTCCTTGGCAACGGTCTGGTCAGATGCATCCACGCTAACGGGATGTGAGTTATGCATGCATCAGGTTATCACGCTGTAAATAAGGCTGAGCCTGGATCACTCTCTGGCCCCGGTGAACGCGTTTTTTCAACCACATCCCTGATGAGGCCGTATTATGTACTGAAATCGTCTTTATTACTGGTTACGCAATTAGTGCTTAAGAATTTCGCTTCAATGGTGGAGACCTGCTTGACTAAATGATGCTAAAAATCACCGGCGTCAGCGCTGGGATTTGGTTGCTCGTCGGCATCTGGTCCGGTAACACGTTTCTTAATAGTGATTTGATCCATCAGCGGTGATAAGGCCTGCATCTCATATTTCCAGGTTCTTGACCTAATGGGCACTGTTTTTTTTTTTTGGTCCTTTCACAAGATAAGACCATTTCCTCTGGTTCTTGTTGAAAATCGAGCAAAGTCCGTATACCTGGTTGAATCACAGCTGATAGTCACTCACATACGTGTGGATAACAGTCTGGTTAGAAAGAAATGTGACGGGCCTTTGAGACATTAGAAAGGCCCTTTTAAATACTCCAGTGTCATACGTTCTTACAGTATTCTATGCATGCCCTGTGGCGTGCCAGGGCTTGGTTCCATTTCGCAGGGACATGGAGAACGGCCTGGCCATCAAACCATCCAGCTTGCGGGAATATTAGGGAAGATCCTCATTATTTGGGTAGCCAGCTCCGTAAAGTACCATATCAATTCCGTCAGGGTAATAGCGGAAGCTCGAAAAGTAATGACTGTTGTATACTTTAGCTCTCGGATCTATCAGTCTGCAGCAGAATAAGAACAAGCTCAGCCAGTTTGAGCGCATCGTTGAGTTACAAGCATATCTTGGGCGGTTATCTAAATTTTTTCTAAGAACATGGACCCCGAGAGGCCCCACGAGAACCATTTGGGCTTCAAACCCCTTGTCTATTTTGCAACATCCGGTGTGACGGAATGTTCTTGGATAACATTATCTCATAAGTTGAGGACGGTGTTCTGGGATAATGTCCTTCTCCTTGCATGCATTTCCGCAATTTTGGCTGTTTGTTTGACCAAAAGGCTGTCATGCAGATGAATTTCAATTCAATTTCACAGCAAAAGTCATCGAATAAGCAGCCGCCGTTTGTTCCTCAATGGATTCCCGTGGTCGGATTTTTGCCGTCGATGCTCGCCTATTTGTGCAGTAACCCCATGAAATTCTTCATGTCTTCAAAGTAAGAGAACCCCTCTAAGATTCGTCAGCGGAAAGGCTTCTGACAATCATGGTAGGATATTTTGGATGCCCCATCCAATCCGTCTCTCTGTCTTCTTGAGGGATATATATATTGTTCAAGGAGCAGAGAATATCAAGGATGTATTTAGGAACTCTTGGACGTCCACATCGACCTTTCTCCATCATTTTAGCCTTCGAAATGCCTTTGGTATGTCCGAAAAGGCGCTCGAGATCTATGAGAAAGACGATTCAGGGGGAAGCAATCGGCCATATCCTGGAAGCACAGTGGAGGCCAGAAACCGTGTTGACTACCGATCGTATCAGACCATTACACAACTTCTCGCAGGCAACGGTCTGAAGCCCTTCTGGCGACGGTATCAGGCCAATGTGACTAAGCGTCTGAAAGATCATGAACTTGGCTCGCAGTGGGAGCACTGGCCGGACTTTATGCACTTCTTTGAAACAGAAATATCAACTGCAACTGTGGATGCTCTCTGTGGCGAGTACCTCCTCAAGCGTAGACCTGGTTTCCTCAAAGACCTCTGGAAACTTGATCGCGAACTCGACGTGCTGTTCAGGGGTACGCCTAGGATCTTCGCACCCAGGATTTACGCAACCCGCGACCGGCTTCTTGATGCGATCAAAGACTGGCAAGCATTCGCAAGAAAAAATTTTCACCCTTCTTTCATTGAGCCAAGTGGAGACGACCCTTTCTGGGGCAGCAAATTTTTCAGGGATCGGCAAGATGTCTTTCTTGACATGGACGGCATGGACTATGATGCAATTGCATCTGAGGACTTCGGTGCTATTTGGGCGTACGTTTCCCTTGTCAATCTACGTATCTCCCAAGACATTTGCCTGATAAGCTTACCAACAGATCCACACGCAACTCCATTGTGGCGGCGTTTTGGACTGTGTTGGAAATCTTCCAAGACCCTGCCCTGCTTGCCAAAGTAAGGGAAGAGATTAAAACCTGCACAACTGACGATCCCGACACATCCTTCGATATCGATCGGTTATTGCAGTCACCACTTCTGCAATCTATTTATGCAGAGACTTTGCGACTGCGTGTGCACATCTTCATTGTACGCGCGCCCAAGAAGTACAATCTACAAATCCGAGATTGGTTTATACCAGTAGGAAAGACACTCCTCATGAGTTCTACTCCCGCGCATATGGACTCGAATGTCTGGAATACGGGAGCGAGGGACGAGCATCCCCTCGACAGCTTTTGGGCTGCGAGATTTCTGAGAATGCCTGGTAATGAATGCAGCGGACCCAGAAAGTGTATAGGAGTGACCAACTCGCCTTCGACTGAATTGAAAAGCCCGTCGAAGACATCTCAGACAACGTTCGCCCCGGAGGATGTTGAAGGATCGTGGATTCCTTATGGTGGAGGTCCTCGCATGTGCCCAGGTCGGCATTTCGCAAAACGTGAGATTATTCTGACGGCGGCAATGATGATTTCCTTGTTTGATTGTGAAGTCCTAACAGACGTTCGGTCTTTGAAAATGGACATGAGGGGGTTCGGATTTGGGACCTTAAATGTTGTCGGCAAAGTTCCGGTGCGAATCAGGCGTAGAAACATATGGACTTGATTGCCAACTTCGGAAAAGTGATAGAATTTGAGATATTTAACTGGTCAAAGATAAAGTAGTGTAACTACTGCCGCCTCATAGTGCTAATTTTACAACGTATGGAGGGGCTGGACGCTGTTAGAATCGAGGCTCGATCAAGTAAACTGTACGGCCTTGGGTTATTGGACGTTCTTGAAGCCTAGACTTCGATAAATTTTTCCAACTGCCCCAGCCACTAACGAAGTTACCTGCGTCGCTAAACAGAAAGACTGTCGCATCAGCTATCACTTTCTTGCGACTCCACCGACCAAGCGGCACCCGTTGCGCTTTATTCTCACCATTCTCAGCAGCCAGACGATTCATGCCTTCGGTATCGGCGATAGGACTCGGCTCAATAACGTTAGAAGTAATCCCCATTGGGCTGTACCCAAGAAGTATATTGGCTGATAGCGCATTAAGGCCGGATTTTCCTACTCCGACATTGGCTTGGAAGGGAGTTCGGAGGAGCTTACGTAGTTCAATGTCGCAGAAAAGAAGACTATACGGCCGCCTGTGCCGAGAGGATGAGATATTTTCTGTTCAGTATTGGTCATATCGAGACATATAGTTTATCGTGGCATACAGGAATATCCTTCCGAGTTTTACTTCGCAGCAGATTCTAGCAGATAAGGCACCGTCACCTTGAAGGGATTATATGAGCCAAGAAAATCAATGCCAATGACCGACTTGAACGCATTGACGGACAACTGCGATATAGGAGCGATGCGCCATTATTCTTAGTCTTGTGACGCCCGGTTGTTGTCCGATATGATAACACAAGGCATTTGGCATCCTGATATTCAGTTTTTGTCGCACGGACATTTTGAGTCGGGGTTTTTCGTCTACTCTGGTGTAGAGTAGAATCATCAATTGTGCCGCTTGTTCGGTGAGTTTGAGAGGGACCATATATCCACATCGTGCAAAGACCCTGGCAGTGATCCAGAAGGCGCTACTTCGACTAGTTGGTATGTATTTGCCCCAGGATAATCCACGAGGAATGAGATGTGTCAGGTGGCTATCAAGTCGTTCATATCAATCGAAGTTAAAAAGTTCGGTGCAGAGCCATCTAAGATTTAGAGAAAAGCTTGACAGAGTTCCCCAAGACACAGAGTGTAGTTCCAAGGCACAGACTGTAGGAGGGTTGGTGGATGTTGTAATTGAGCATCTGAAAAGCAGCTATAAATATGGTGCAGTAAGTTGAATCTAAATGTCATGTCTGCATTGAAGATACTGATAAAGAAGAATATTTCTATAGCAGTATACTCCTTACTTAAATCTGCTTTGCCTTTCTCTCCACCAATATCTGACTGACCGGGTGAGACATTTTGCCATTAGAAATACTCAATTACTCCTATGATATACCATATAGAGGAAGCAATTTTGACTTCTCATGCTCTAGTGCAGGATGACGCAGCTCTTTCGGAGTCTCACCGACATAGCGCACTGTATGTAACTTACAGAATTGCACCAATACAGCCAAACAT
Source organism: Aspergillus tanneri (assembly GCF_003426965.1). Taxonomy (NCBI): domain Eukaryota; kingdom Fungi; phylum Ascomycota; class Eurotiomycetes; order Eurotiales; family Aspergillaceae; genus Aspergillus; species Aspergillus tanneri. The sequence goes on from NW_022984633.1 coordinate 3,545,004, forward strand.
CCACCATTTGCTCCCTAGCGTCCATCTTCAATCAACTCCAGTCCACTGTATTTTCTAGCCAGTGGTTTCTTCTCGTACTTGTCAGCTGACCTCTCCGGAAGAAATAAAAATAGCGCCCGCGGCCCGCGGCAAACTGGACAACTTCCGCTCCTGCATCTAGCCATCTCCTTATCATCACTTAGACCTATCTTTCTCAGTTAGCTATTCATACCATTGATCTCCACCAGAATGAATGGTTCACTAGAATATTTCCTCTGCGACGACCAAATAATCACAAACCACCCATCCCGCGATGGTACGCTCGCTTCCCGAGCGGCTTAGACAAAGTATTCACCGCGTATATCGGGGTCCAGCGACACTACGGCCTTGACGATGGGTTTAACCAGTGTGCCAAGGCGATTGAGACTTGGCTTTATGAGAACCGAGGTACCACTCCGTCTTCGATAGAGCGTTTTCGAGTCATCGACGGGGACGATGCTCCGAAGTCGCTCGTATTTGTTTGCTACTGGGATGACGAGCGGAAGTACGACGAGGGAATCAGGAAATTAAATCTCCGTCACCTGTACAGACAGCTTGATACACAGAAGCAGCAATCAGTGGGTCTCTGGTGTGAGAGGTTCACCAGTGACATCTCCCGTCTGGAGACAAACTACACTGGACTAGATTATCTCCCAGGTCTAGCTCGGATACCAGGCACGAGCACCGTAGACCATACATATACCGCGTATTGGGGTGCTGCCCGGGACCGAATCCCTGATTCTGCCTTTGACCTCTTTGAACAGGAGAAGGACTCTGTGACAGCGGTCCCTCCGGATCCAGTCCCGTCATCCTTGGGAAAGTACCTGATAGGTACCAACTACCACAACATGGTACATATACGATCGGGCCAGTTCTGGAAAAACTGCGACGAGGATGAGAAACGTTCGTATGAAGAAGGACTAGAGCCGACTCTCCGCGAGGGACTCTCCTATTTATGGAAGAATCCGGTCGACTCTGGTTCCATGGGACTGAGGTATTTGCTCAATGTTCCCAGTTCTTCTTCCCAGTCCGAAAAGACCTATGAGTCCTGTGTGACGGGATTCTTCCGAAGTCTTGCAGATCTGGAAACCTGGGCAAAACGGCATTCATCGCACCTGGCAATATATACTGGCGCTATTAAACATGCGAAGAATTTTGGTGATAAACGAAAGTTCCGCACTTGGCATGAGGTTTCGGTATTGAGGAGCGGTAGTGGGCAGTTTGAGTATCTTAACTGTCTGCCGGAGACTGGGGTGATAAAGAGAATATCTCTCACTAGTGTTAGTGATTAGTGTCGTTATGAAATGAGATATCCTTGCTTCTACTACAACCTGTATTTGGAATAAGAGAAGTTTTACACTTAAAAGACGAGGACAGTATCCTAAATCTATAGCAGCCGAGCTGCCTGCCTACAGCAGAATGTAAATCATCCATGACTTTTATTGTTTACGAAAAAAGAACACTTCAACTCTATATAACAGAGCCTAACATGGTCTCAGTCCGTCGTACTATTCCTCGGTTCGTGTTCGCAATTTCTTTGTAGATATTATAGGCTAGAATATCACAGCATCGAGGATGGAAATAAAGGTGAAGTCTAAGTACCTGCGGCAGACAGCGACCTTGTCCTGCTATTGTTGAAGAGTATGTAGTGTAGCAGCTCTCTCTCTCCTCTTCCATCTCAACTTTCGTCGAAGAATGGGAAATATCAAAAAACAAAACATATTCACTATTCCCTGAAAAAGGGTTTGGATTAATTCAATTACATCTCTCGTGTCCGATTATCAATTCTTGTTTGGACAATTTCATGGCACGAAAAATTTAATTTGTCGGTCAACTTTCTATATTCGTATATTTCGTATTTATTTCCAGGCTAAACCTTGGAGTATAAAAGAGAGAAAAGATTATAGACAAGCCAAGCGTGCTGTCTGGCCAACTATAAAGATTAATTGCCAGTAGAGCCATATAAAATATGCATTGAAAATGAATGACTAGTATAATTTAATCTAGTATGTCTACCACGGAGTAGTTTGTATCTACTATATTTACTCTTACTGCTGATTCTTCAGGCTTTTCTTGAGCCAATGTTTAAAACTTCCTTAAAAGTATTCTGATAGGTTACCATTATGGCGAATCCTGCTACCTTGTTAACAATATGTCAATACCGAGTTCGTTAGTGGAATGCTCTTAAGGTGACTTTAATTGTCAACCTAATATATGAGGAACTTATCCTCCGAGTCTTGAAACCACAAAACGAACTGCATCTTTTCCATACTCCCTTACATATCCGACGTGTACCTGCATGTCACTTCCACGATCACAGAATCTATCATCCGCATCACAGTACGACCGGAGAATATTTGTGTATGGCTTGCATTCAGTGTTCTCCAGACGAGGAAACCACTAAATTAATTATGCATTAGTAAATACGTCTTACGTTATCCGAATAATTCGACATACTCCCTCATTTGTACTGTTCCCTACTGCATATGGAGCATCAGGGACATGGCTCACATCGCCCATCAGGATCGCAGCCTTGACTACAGAATACATTAGGAATTATATCGCATGTTTCACAGACTCCGAGACTGACCTTGTTTACCAAACTCCCAAGGTAGGGGGTCGGTCTTCGAAAACAATAGTTCACTCGTGCCACACAGTACATCTCCTACGACTTGAGCACCCTATGTAATCTCCGTAAGTGTACGATGCGGTTATGGTTGGAAAATACTAGCACATACCTGGGAATAGCCCAAGAGAACAATATCTGTCTTGGGACATTGGGATGTGAAGCTCTTGATTGCTAGTGTAGTGTTCTTCACACCTTCAGCCTCAGATGTAAAGTAGATAGGACCGATCGCTGTTGCTGGATACTCGATATCATGTATGTCGGAACCTGGAAGCGCATACTGTGCAAGATCCGCTAGCTGTCTTACTAGACCTTCATTGGGAGATGCGCTGGTCTCGCGTACGGTGATAATATGTGGACCTGCCGGGCAGGGGTCTTGCGCAGCAAGCGCTGAAATAAGAAACGGTAAGGGGGGAATCAGCAAGTGCATTTCTACAGGTCAATTAGATGAAGAAAACAAATGAGAAATGGGGAACTTTGATGTCATTACGGACGTAGTGGGTCGAGGATTGAAAAGCTCTAAATATATTCAGGCTATCAACAAGATCGAGATCCTCGGCAATACAACTGTAGCATCAGAGGGAGGCTTTAAGGTGCTGAAAGTGATAGTTTCCCAAGTAGGTACTAGAATTTGTTGCTGAGTAACTGCCATTCCGCGGAAATTATGCTCCCTATCTTTTCAACTTTTCTATAGGACACGACACCAAAAAAGTTGTAGCTCTAGAAAATTGTTTTTCATGTTTATCTATACAAAAAATTTTCTGGAGGCCACTTTGATCTGTACAGGAATTGGAAGGTTACATTGACCCCGCTATTTATATTCAGTGGGAGTGTCAACACCTCTCGCATATCTGCTGTTCTCATTCCCTGAGAGCTTTGTTAGGAATGTATTTTAATATAATGACTGTAGTTTGATAATTTACAGAGGAGCAGTATAGAAGCTTTAAGTGCAGTAGAAATCACGTGATTTGGCTCAACGGGCAGTGGCATAAATATCCTGTATCGACTTAGACTACCTCCTATTCCTTTATCTCTTTCCTATTCACCGAATGCGATAAATTATTGTTGCAATTTTTATTGATTTAGATTCCATCCTCCCCACCATGTGCTCCTTTCCCTGCATCTTTCTTCCACAAGTCATCGGCTATGATATCTCCGAGTCTTACCATTTATCATCCTACGAACACGATCTCGGGTTTTTGGCACCATCACCAGAAACATTATTTGGTGGGCGTACTATTCATCAAATACATACCACACACACCACTCCTTCATATTCCTCGTGTCTCATACCAGGTACCGATGAGCCTATCCAACTTCGTGCAATAACTATTCGTTTATACACTGTTGAATGGAGTGCAATTCGGATCGCCTAGCTGACCTGATCACGAATGTGTCGATACCAAATCTAAAGGCTTCCTTTTGCACTTCGACGCCATCTAATACAGCTAGGGTGGCAAAACTGCCCACCACCACCCCTCTCGCGCAGATTCGCTCATCTGAGACCAATGCTCCTTTTCACTGTTACGGATCTGTCGCAGAGGGGGCTACAAACCGTTCATATCTGTCATGGAGAGTCTACCATACCAGCATTGGGACAAGAGAGAGAGGGGGCAGGGGAAAATACCAATTACAACAACTCAAATCAGGTCGGGAAGCGACACACACATCTTGACTGCCTCTAGCCCATTTGTACTGTGAAGTACTCAAAGCCATCCCTCTGAGCGCCAGTTGGTGAATGCTGAGATGCTTTTCATCTACCAGTAAGATATCTTTGCCCTCAATTGGGTCTTCTATCCCTTCCTTGAACGTTGAGAGATGTTGACGATTGGGTAGTTCGAGACTCTATATAATACTTGTTGGTGTTAGAGAAAGTTTGGTAAAGGTCGGTTATTGCAGGTGCAACAGTCCAGGAGCTATGGCTTGAAGAGAGCCCGGCCATGTTGGAGTTTTTCACTACGGCACCCCTGCCTCGTCTTCGACGCTTTAAGCTAGGGAGAATCTAGATGTCAGTTCCAGAGCTGGAGAAATTTCTCTACGGCTATACAGATACTCTCAGATACCTCCACCTGGAGGATATTTGGCTTTTGCACAAGAGGTGTGAGAATAACTACATTCATTTATCCCTAGCGAATACGGAGGCAATTCTTACTCGCATAAGCCATATTCGGGGTTCAGGTATTCTGCGAGAGCTTACAATGAATCGATAGACTGTCGGACGGTACGAGATACGGGAGTTATTTGACATAGAATGGGGAACTACGCGTTCGAAAGTATATTGTCATATATGGAATGCTAGTTCGTACTGGCCAGCTATCGTTGTTTGGCCATATGTATCGGGTGTTGCTTTTGCATCTGGACCAAATGTGAAGCCTTCTATTACAGACTTAGGAATGTATATGTATGTCATAAAATACTAATCCGCGCCCGATCACCTACACTTCAGAGAGCTCTTAGTCTTCTGTGTGTATACAGAGCCAGCCATTACTTAAGCCTATGCTCTAGAACCGGCAGGCAGTTTTTTCTCCGTTTCATCGCGACGATCGCTTCTACTTCGAGGCTGGGAAACCGACAGACGTACTAATAGAGATAAAAAAGAAGGTAGGCAAAATGCTGAACATAAGCTGGAGATCTAGATATTGCGGAGGATTTCAACATCGGGTTCAATTGACATGTACAAGAATACAGAGCTTGCATGGAGCCGACTAGCTCAAAACATCGCCATTGGATCCATGTGCCTTCAAGAATATCCTCGCTTATTGTAAAGCTGAATTTAAGAAGCCCTTAGCAATCCAAAATTCAAATCTGGCTCCAGGAGATGCCTGCTCAAAGTTTCCAGAATCTTGGGAGCAACTTCTTCCTGATGTTAAGTGTTTTCTGTACGCTAAGACAGCCTCTGAGTGCCGGGAATCCTGGGATTATTTTATAGCAAAATGGTCTCCAATCTACCCCAGGATTCCGAAGTATATCCTGACCACGTGGCTGTAGAGGTATAGTACAATGATATTACCGCATGGACAACTCACATCCCTCACTTTGGTAACACGGCAACGTCTCGCGCCGAAAGAGCTCATCTTGTGATCAAATATGCCATCACGAAATATATGGATGGTACAGTCGGCCATACCGCGTGGGTAAAGCATACAATAGTCTCATATTTTGGTGGGGAAAAAAATTTAGTGATCTAGCCTCTAAGCCTCTGATTAATCCAGGCAAAAAATCCTAAAGAAAAATTCAAACACAATGTGATTTTTGAAAAGGGGGGGCCAAATATATCGTTCTTTCAACAACACCTTTCCACCAAAATTGCATAATAACTCAGACTCCTAGATAGGGGAATCAACCACTTTCTCCGCATTCTACACCTCTGACGTATTATACGTCCAAGTATACTCCTCTTCCTATAATCATCTACAAGAATTGCGCTATCTCTCTACAGATGTTCACACTCTCATAGTTCAGCCCAAAGCCCTAGACTTCAGGAATAATGCGAAAGTAAACGTAAAACCGCTTCTGCGCTACTGACTTATCCGTGGCTGCGAGATCTTCGGCCCACGGGAGAGTCTCGAAGTCGCCGGCGAGAGGAAAGTTGAGGTTTCCGTTATCGTATTAGTTAAACGCGATGTGTATGCGCTGCTGCTACTCTCGTCGTCGGCCCTCATGTTTTGAGCAGTCAAGCGTGACACCAGGGAGGACTCTACATCGCGCTTTTTAAAATTCAACCCAGGCACAGTAATGAAATCCAAGGAGTCATAGCTGAAGCCCGATTCCTGGAGAGCAGATCCCAGGCTTTGTGTAAAATAATTGAACCCTGAGCCAAGGTCTCGGCGGACGGCTCCAGGCTCGAAGGACGATTGTTCGTTTGACGAGGATTCAGCCACAGCTCCATGGCCGAATCCAATTGCCACGAAGAGAATGTTGATGCCTCTCTGGATATAGCCAGTATACTTGACACAGTTTGGTGCACCTTGATCTTCACAGATTTGCTTCGGAAAGTCTGTGCCTTCTTTAATTAAGGCATTGCTAACAATGCCAGTTGAGCCATCCAGTATAAGCAGTACACTAGTAGTAGTAGTAGTAGTATTCATACGCTGATCCCTCGCCTAAGGCGATATGCAGGATACCCCTATCGCTACTCTATATGTGCATCTATTTACTGCAAACTATTACTTCCCGACGAACTTGGAGCCTCGTCAAGGCCTTTGTTGGCCGATGCCTGGTGTTCTGTTCTGCAGCCCTTGTGGCGCGCGACTTCGAAATCTCTAAGATACCTCTGCAAAGTCCAGTACTGTATTTAAAATGCTACTACCTTGCGTGATATTTTTTAACCTACCCTTCTTACCTTGCCCTGCTCCTCCCAGTATATTTAAAATATTATTAAATACTCTTCCAATCTTCCCCCGTAGCTCTTGTTATAGCCCGCTTAGCCGCGGGCAATTAATTAATATATAAACTATAGTTTCTGGTGCACTATATTTATATTATTTATTATCTCGGAAGCTGTGTCGCATACCATGCGTCGCAAGCTATAAGTGGCCTATTTAGAGTCGCGTAAGCAGATAGGCTTAATTCCAGGGGAGCAAGCCGTAAAGCCGGCGCGTATAGTTTAAGGGTAGGGCTGTGTTAATATAGTAAAGGTACCCCCCTTTTTTTAAGGCCCTCTATTCTTATTCCTACTCCTTAGTAATTCTGTCTCAGATATGCGCTTTTTCGCGTGACAAGAGGTATTAAAAGGGATGCCTTTTATCTAGACTAACTGTTTCTTTTACCAGGCGGTCTGCTGTATTATTTCCGGGATTATCACAGTGTCCCGGAATTTATTAAAGCTGTAGGGGGATTCCACATGCTTTTAGCTCTCCAGCAGACTAATAAATAGCCTGGATAATTTACTAACCAGACTTATTTTATATATTTACTATCACCTGTAATGCAGACATGCTATTACTAAGAATTGTTACCAGTTCCTAATTGGAGCTTAGGACGTGTTGGTTTTTTTTAAGCTAGTTAAAAAACCAAGCTAATTATATAATATATTACTATAAGCTCAGCGGTATATAACGTATTCGGTAAGCGAACCGGCCACGTAAGCGAGTCGGCCACTTCTCCCGATCGTTAAAAAGAAGGCCAGTCAAAACACTCAAAAATCTGCATTTCTATATAAAAACTAATTACTACTGCGATTAGGACATGTATTAATTTTATGACCCTGAATACCGCAGCCAGAACACTTTGGTGGCGCCCATACGCGTGGTCCAACCGTAGATGGTCCTGCCTCTACTAGTATAGTATCTTGAGCTTCTTGGACCGCATTCCGATGCAGTACATACTCCTGAGCCTTTTCTGTAGAGAGACCCTCTGTAGCAGCTATCTGTTGCTTGGATTGCTTTTTTTTCGACGTCTCTTCTTATTTACCGCCCGTACATCCTTGCTGTCTTTAAGTGCTAAAGCCGTCTCATTTATAGCCATTGCGTATCCTTTAGCAATCTTGCCCAACCGTACTTGAGAAGTAGATAAAGAGCTTTAGTCTGGCCCTTCCAGCATCTCTTTAATTGCAGCTATCTGTTTGTTGAACCGTGTAATGTTATAAGGCGTTTTAGATGCTGAATTTGTTAATCGACTGCCTGGAGGTGTTGGAGTTTTTAGCTGTATATTAAGCTGCTTAAGCACACGCTCGGCATTAAGAGGGACCAGACCAGCTGCTGCAAAGCTATTTTTAATAGTATCTGGCTTGTATATCTCTGTACGTGCTTGTTAAAAGGCTTCTAAAAAGTTAATCTTATTAATATAATTAAAGCCCAGCCGTGCCTGATTTTCCACCAGGCGCCCGTATGCGCGCTTTAGGGGTGCAAAACAGCTAATATTAAGAGGTTGTAAAAGATGTGATGAATGTGCAGGCATATAAATAGGAATAATATTATTCTCACTGCATATCTAGTTAAACCGAGGCGTAAAATAACTACCATGGCTATTAAGAACAAGCAGGCAATACCGTCTAGTTGTACGATTAGATATTGCTGGAATAAAAAGCTTTTCAAGCCAGCGTAGTCCAATCTTATCTGTAGTCTATCTATTTTCACTAAGTTTAATTCTCTATCCAGGTAGTAAGTCTTTAAACCAACACTCCATATACCGTTTTCCCTTAAAAATAATACAAGGTGGGAGTGCCCATCCGGTAGAGTTAACACACTTAATAGAGGTAACCCATTCTCGATTGCCTAGCTATATAAGAAGTGGCTTTCCATACATATCAGCTCTTGTAACTACTTTAGCAGTAGATATTAGGCCCATTGCAAAACCAGTTTCATCAAAATTGTAGATATCTTCTTGTGCAATCCCATGCTGTATTATAGTGATTTGTACGCGATTAAACCACTCTCTAAGAAGCTTAGGATCCTCATATTTGGCACGTTTATAATTGTACTGTCGAGAATATCTTGACTTAAGCTCATCACGCCGTTTGATAAAGTTGTATACCCATTTATTGCTAACAGTTGGAGTAGGTGTAGTACCACGCTTCGCAAGAAGAATATTAGCCATTTCTTGCACATGTGATGGTCGGGGAGCAGCGCCACGTTGGTCTAATAATAATATCTATTGTACAAGCGATTCCTCTTTATATTCAGTTAGTTTATGGGAGTTGGCGCGTGTTTTGAGGCGTGTGGATATACCGCGTAGTCGATCCTGCAGAGTTAAACATGCTATATTATAATGGCGAGCCGCTTGGCGAATATTGTCGATCTGCTTATTTTTCAGAGCTTCTATTGCAAGTTGGATCCTTTTCTCTTTCTCCATTGAATCATTTAATTTTGTATGCGTTTTTGGTGGCATGGTGGGTGGTTGAATTGCTTCAAATAATGTGACGCGTTGAAATCGGGAGAGGTGGCCGACTCGCTTACATGGCCGGTTCGCTTACCGAATACGTTACTAACCAGTATTTTATTAAGCCGATGCAAATCTGTCGCGATCCTATAATTAAAAGACTCTAGTACAGGGCTACTGCCGCCGCTCCTAGTTAGTTATATTGCCCTAAAGTGTCTAAGAAAACAGTAATACTATTTGTTATTTGCCTAGCTAAGGCCTTGGCCTTGGCTTTCTCTCGGCCCTTAGTTAAGGATGTTTTCGAAATAATCCATAATCAGGAAAATTATTAGGGCCTTGATAAATACCTTCCCCGCCTAAATGGTTTCGCCATTTACCAAGGCAGATCTCTTTTAAAGAGGTATATCAACCACTGCTTATGCCAGCTAAATAAACCTAAGTGTCACTATTCTTATAGGGCTTTATAGCCAATTCACACGCCTGCAGGGCTATTCCACACCATAACTATGGACTTTATTGTTAATCTATCTTTATCTTCGTTATCGAACAATCAGTTGCTTGTTATTGTCGACAAGTTTACAAAGTATATTAGTTTAATTCCCGGGAAATCCACTTGGTCAGCTCGTAAGTGGGGAATAGCTTTAGTTAACTACCTCCGGGGATATAACTGGGGCTTTCCAAAGCGCATAATTACCGACCGTGATTCTAGATTTATAAGCTCCTTCTGGAAGGGTATATTCGTGGCTATGGGAGCTAAGTAGTTTTATTTTATTATATACTATCCCCAAACAGATGGACAAACTAAAAGGCTTATCTAAACACTTAAGATTATGTTTCGACATTAATTAATAAAGAACCTAAATATAGATTGGAAAGACTTTATACCTTTATTTATATTAATTATAAATACCTCTCTGAACACCTTCACCAACGCCTCCCCGCATCGATTAATGTTCGGCTTGGAGTTGCGTTAACTATAGAGCATTCTAAAGGAGTATCTTAGAAAGATCACGCAGGAGTTCTTATATCGAATTAATACTAAAGAAGCTCTAGCTTTCGCCTTGTTAAGAATAAAGGAATTTTATAACCGAAATTATAAAAACCCTCCTGTCTTCAAGCCTGGCGATAAGGTATTACTCCGGCTATAAAAAAAATATTCTATCCCTATATTAAAGCGGCTAGGGAAATTGTTGCAGAGATACTCGGAGCCCTATAAGATTAAAAAGGCCATTGGATGTTTATCCTATCGATTAAAGTTACCTTTAAAATAGAAGATTTATCCGGTAGTTTTAGTTACAAAACTTAAGCCCGCGAAAACTGGCCATCTATTTAGGAGAACCCTGCCAAAACTACCACCTGTGTCCGATGAACGTTTCCCTAAACAGACAGATTATTATAAGGTAAAAAGGGTCCTAGACAAGCGCACTGTTAGGAGAGGCCGGCTGCAACTGCGGCCTATAACTTAGGGGTAGATAGGGTCTGTACTTTGATTTGGGATTAAAGGGTTTGTATTTCTTCCTGTAGCTTTGCATTTTTATTCTGCAGGTCTTGCTGTCCTGTTTTAATCTCTTGTATTTCTGCTCTGGTTGATTTAATAGTAATGTTTTGGTGAGTAATAGTTTTCTTTAGGTTAATAATTAGCACCCAGACTATCTATCTAGTTAGTGATCTAGTTACTGGTGTTATCTAGCATATTAAAATCCAGAGGTGGGATCACTGTGTTTTGTGTGTGTGTTCTCCTTGTCCTAACCCTTTAGGCTGGTACCAGCGTCAGTTTGTTATTATTCCTTACAAAATTTTCAGGCGTCTTTGGGGTATTTTTGGGATCCCCGACGGGTGGAATCGCCATCGGGCCGTGTTTAGCTTCCGCTCGGCAACACAACCACAACCACAAATTGGATATCCGGTGATAAATTCAAGTTTCGTCTGCTCGCTTAAGTTTACACTCCAAGACATACAGTCCACTCCCTTTGGCAGTATACAGTGCTTTTCGGCCCTTAAATATACTGTCACCTAAGCAGTACACTAAATAGCAAAACCGCCGCAAGCATCTTATACTCTCGGATTGTATTTCAAACCCTAATGCCAAGGCGGACTAAACTATATTAGGAATATTAGGGAAAAGCTATTTTCCGGAAGTATGACATGTATTGTACAAAACTGTTAGATAACAGTAAATTATGATAGTTGTGTATAGTGCTTGTATTGGCAAACCATGGTATCTAGAAGCTTCTTTGATGCAAACTAGCCAAACCCCCAGAAGTAGGCGCCTCGAGGATCTGGCATTCTGTTAACATGACCTCTCTTTGTCTCCTACAGAATCTGTCCCGATCAAAGTGGCAATTTGGAGCCTTGTCCCAGATTACTTGATACGGATAGTGCTCTGCAATACCCGTTTTAGTGGTCCAATATCCATGACCCTGCTTATTATTTTACTCGGCCTGTTAGCTGCAGCTTCCCCTCTCCTTGACTCCTTGGTAAACACCACGTGGTGCTAGCTAACATCCAATATCTTATATACTAGACTCCTCTGTGGCATTAATTGCCTTTGGGGGATAGCGTTCCGTTTTTACAACAATAATAATAGCTCTTAAATTAACCCGCCTGATTTATAGACTCAAACTCTACTATATACCCCCACCCCTGGCGACTTCGGCCCTGAACATACACCATCTGTATTTTGCCTATCTCCTAAGCATGTACTTGATAAACCTTATACCCCCTTATATCAGTCCCAGCCTGAGCCTCCTTACTCCATCGCAGAAAAGATCGGAAAATGGACCAAAAACTTGCGCCCCATATCAAATTCTCAGACAAAGATAGGAAGTACGTAATAGATTCATTTCCTTTCTTACCCCTGCGTGTAAAATACGCGAGCATAACTAAATACTTACTATCCAACTCCCAGCTCCGAAGCACCACATCTCGAACTTAAACTAGAACTCACGCCGCTCGTGTCGTGTACCCTCCATCGACAAGCGGAGGATAATGACTTGAGGTCCTTTGTGCTTAAATAGTCCCCACTTGATGACAGCTACTATTAAAAGGGGTTTTTGCTGCTGCGATACACTTCGTCTGGTGCCCTAGAAAAGGTATCCGTGCCATGTTCAATTGAAGATACCGGAGTGCAGCAAGGCAAGGTCTATGTAAGGTATCCATTTGATGTTATAAAGCTAAAGCCTGGCGGATCCATCTCGTTTTGCGCGAGTCTTCCCGACCGGTATAGGCAGCAGTTGGTACCTGGTGGAAAGTACGAGTTTCTTTGGTCTGGAGCCAAAATACCCCTATGGGATTGGGGAACTCCAAACGACCATCTTGGGTCCAAGATACCACCTAATCTGCAGCGGTCGGATTTAATCTTACCAGGGGGTGTAAGTGTTACATTTACCTATGAGCAGATTAAGTCTCCTGTTTTTACACGCCGAATTTCTACTCCACCAGTTTCTCCGTCTTCACTCGTGTAAGCTCCCCACCTTCCAAAATTTCTCCTAAAACAGTTGTATATCCTAATACAAACCTCTCTAATATAGACCTGGTGCACCAGTTCTAAGCGTGGAGCTAACCGGGCCAAGTACTATTACCCCTGGACAAGAGGCTTTAGCATCTATCCATGTTTGGTACCATGGGAATCACACCGACCGGTCAATTATATACCGTGATCAGATCCTCTGGGAACAGCTCCAGTCCTATCGCCTTGAAAATGACCACTGGGAGCTTTGGGAGGTTAGATGCGCTGGTATATGGCTTGATAGTCCCAATATCATAGTAAATATGACTCAAGACGAACACTTTGTTAGCTTGAAGCCTGGAGAATATTGGACCTGCTCGTGGGACATCCTGGAGGATTTAGAATCTTGGAAGGTTGGAGATACATTCCGTTATAGGTTCAAGGGTGGCACTGTCGACTGGTAGGATTATGAAAGTCGAGACGAACATGCCTACACAACAGTTAAGCTGCCAGCGAATATGCGCACGGAGGTTACAGACCCAGCGGACAATGGGGGTCGGCCAAAGCTAGTAATACCTGCATCTAATGCTCTAGAATTTTGCATTGTAGAACATGAATAATCAGCATGTCTAGCAGATATCTTAAATATATAAAGATACTGCTTGATATTTCTGCTTTTACTTTACGCGCTCTCATCTTATGTCTCCGTGTCCTCAACCTGGTCTCTGAGTAAGGGTTCCGTCTCGCCTTCCAACTGCCGTGCCTTATGACGTGCCTTGAAAAACAAGCCAGCCTGGATAGTAGCAAATACCATGTTATCCACCGCCGCCCACCACATATATCTATACCAGTCCATGAAGGTGCTCCACAAAGGAAGCTTCGTGAGGACATCATCGTATAGTTTAACCCTAACAGTCCATGAAATAGCAACAATGGTAAAGGTAATGGCCTGTATAGCCAGGCCTGTCTTGCTAAGAGCGTGCAGCCTGGTCCGAGAGTCAAGTTCGTGAGCCTGGGGAAAAAAGGAATATATTCCCACGAGAGTTATAATCGGGTGGACATAAAACAAGTGGAATCCATAAAATAAACCAAGTCCAAAAGCCCGGTCATGACTGTCCCAGGGTCCGAAGATATCATGATCAACAACATCAATAAAGAGGGGGATAATAGAAATAAGCATGAAACTAAGGTAGATCATTGCCATAAAGATCTTTAGTGTGCAACTGTGACGGTCGGACGGATAGTAGAGACCCTTAAAAAATCTATGGCATGTTAACTTTTGCCTAAAAACTGAAAGTTGTTTTGACCATACAAGAGAAGACAGGGGACAAAAACAGCCGCCAACTGGGCGAGATTAATCCAATCCCCAGCAGTTTTTGAAAATTCATTAGATCGCTTGTTATTATTAACAAGATCAAAGAACATTAGGGTAAATTGTTCCGTGGCACTCAATAAGTTGCAAAGGACATATGCAAGCGAGAGGCCCTTAAACTCTTTCCTGCGCCATATTCGAAGCAACTGAGGCAGAAATGAGACCGCACTTATTATTATAAGGATACTTTATTCTGTGTCAGTAAATAGGTTTATTCATAATACCTGAGAAACATACATTCTAATCCAGTTGGGAAGAATGTCGAAGTTCATTATAAAAGGTACATATAGTGATAGAAGATGACAGTGGGAAACTGGCAGCTATTCTAACTGATAGACAACTTATACTGTAAGTTGCTACAGTATGTAATAAAAGCTCATTCAGCTCTCTCCACCGTGTCTTGTACCCATTGGTTGATTCTTGCAATGGCATGTTTCACAGTCTTTGGATTCGCTAATCCGTACTATCGAACAACTAAGCTAGTTAATACATGTATTACTCATACGAGGCCAATGGTCAATGGTTCAAGATTATCGCCTGTCACGCTAAGGTGAATATTTCTCCAGACTGGGTTTAGGGCTCCGAAGTTAGTGTTTGGTCCAAGGGTCCGCTAACTTCATTACCACTATTAATTGTCTCAGTTTCTCAAGTTTATTAGCTATTCCTGGATCGGCACCACGTCCATGAAAATTCTGAGAAGCAGCCAAAAACACCAACGACAAATAGCCAAGACGCTCCTCTCCCATTTTGCCTCGCTATAATCAATGAACTGAAGAAGTTTTCCGATCTTTTATCTATGGTGACTAGATATATTAGTATTGACGAGGATATACCCTTATTGTCACTGGGAATCTTTTAGAAGTCGCCCTATCAATTTGAGCCTCTATCCAGAGTGTTCTGTTCTGGGCGACAGCAAACGCGACAATATATTAGTAAGCTCTTTGAGCACGTGACATTCAGAATTGTACGAAATTTAGTGGAGTCTCTGTCAAGTCTATCTTACACTACAGTATCGTCCATGATGCCTTTGCGTCAACACCAGCATCAACATCGACATCAGTCGTCTTTGGAGGAGGTCTTGAACTTCTCGCAACCTTTCTTTTTAATGCATCAACTGTTGAAGAAGTGGTATTCGGACCGATTCCTTCCTAGCGCCTTGGCTACGCACAACGGTGTCAACCCCCGAATCCTCTATCCCAGTTAAGATAAGGGAACAGTGTGGTATCTAGATGAGACGTTGGATATATATCTAGTTGAATATATACGCTCCTTAGTAGGCTACGTGCGTGTAGCTGGTATAGCTTCTGCTCTATTCCCTATTTCCCCTGTGCACTGTGGACCGTATCGAGGTTTTCACAACATCAACAAAGCAAGACGGCAGCAACCCTCCTTAATACCCTTGTCAAGCACTATGATCTGGAACAAACCACACAAAAAGGTTACAAATCTGCGGCGCTTCCCAGGCCACATTTGAACACGTTGTATCCAGGGATGCATTTTTTATTCTTTTTATATATATGCAATATCGCTCATCACACGGCCGGTGAGGTAGGGGACTGGACGAGGTAGTACGACACTATGAGCCGTAGGGACCGTCGAATATGGGAAGGGGGCCCCAGGGGCCGCCCTGATGGCGGCCCGGGGGGAGGACTGAGGGAGTTCTATTGAGTCTTCTGAAGGAATGTATTGCCTAAGCTATCTGCTTGAGGTCCCTCCCTCTGTGTGGTCTGCTACCTTCAGTAGCAGACCGCTATTTAACCTAGTATCTACCAAGGTGTTCCAGTGCACTGCCTGGGGATGCCATATCATACGATGTGGGATCGTATGATGTGGGATCATGTCTTCGGAGTGTCTACGTGTTGTGGCCATATTCGTCAGGCACTATACGTCTTAGTCATCCGGGATGACATAACGTGACCGGACACTGAGCTGCGCGGTCCCCACCAAACTGGGCGCTTACCGCGAAGCTTTTAAATTATTATTATCATTATTACAACCACAGAGCCATGGCTGATAATTCGAAAGAAGGCCGTTTACAATTAGCTATAGATGCTTATAAGCGAGGCCTTTTTGCATCTAAAACTGCTGCAGCTAAGGTATTTAATCCCTCCAAGAACCTTAATAACGCGTCTAATGGATACTGCTGCAAGGAATTAGTTGCAAATAGTCGAAAATTATCAAACACAGAGGAGTTAACTCTTATTTCATGGATTATTAATATGGATCGTCGCGGCCTGTCCCCCGGGATATTAAAAGTACGCTACCTAGCTTAGCTACTTTTCTCTGTGCGAATTCCATCTGCTCCAGCTATTAGAGAGCGCTGGGTATTAAGATTTGTTAAATACCACCCAGAAATCCGCTTAAAATACACCAGACGGTATAATTATTAACGGGCAAAGTGTGAAAGTCCAGAGCTTATCTAGGAGTGGTTCCAGCGGTTCCGGGATACCATACAAAAATATGAGATCTGTACTGAAGATATTTATAATATAGATAAAACAGGGTTTTAAATAGGTGTTATATCAACTGCAAAAGTAGTCTATGGTTTAGAGACAAGATAAAGCAAAGCCAAAGCAGTTTAGCCTGGAAATAGGGAGTGGGTTACTGCTATTATTATAATTAATATATCTGGATGGGTACTACCACCGCAGATTATTCTTACTGGCGAGAATTATTAATCTTAGTAGTATAATAATATACCAAAGGACTATCACATCTCTGTGAGTAATAATAGATGGACAAATAATAATATAGGCTTGGATTAGCTACAAAATTGCTTTAATATTTATACAGCACCATGTACAGTTGGGAGATACTGTTTATTAATTTTAAATAGGCACAGCAGCCACACCACTGCAGAGTTTAACAAATTCTGTATAAATAGGAGAATTATTTTTTTTTATTTACCTTTTTATTCTTCACATCATTTACAGCTACTAGATGTGAGCTGCTTCTCGCCACTTAAATATCTCTACGGCCAAAAGATTGCGGATATAATGCGAAAAGGAATCTACTCTATTAAAAAGCAAGACTTTTTAGCAATCTATCCTTCTGTTTATCTCGAAGCTTTATTATTATTAAATATTTAAAGTGGCTTTGAAGTAACTGGTCTTGTGCTACTAAACCCGGAGATTGTTTTTTTAAAGCTTGATATTTAGTTTAAAACACTATCTCTACCGTCCACAGCACATAGCAATAAGTTTTTTAGAACTGGAAAAACTCCTGCAAATCTATATTAACTAGAGCAGCAAAAGAAACAGATTCAGCGACTTCGAAACAAGTTATTTATATCTCCAACTGTTATGCAGCATGCCATGGATAAGATTATTAAAAGTGCAGAGATTACAATGCAAAATACTCTCCTAGCAAAATATAAAATATGTCAGCTCCAGGAAGGTAATAATTATTAAAATAAAATTCGAGCAGCACCGCGAATATTTATATAAAGTGGAGGAAGCCTAACAGGGGAAAAAGGGCAGCAAAAAGCTCGGGAGCAGGAGGAAATGCAAAGGCAGCAGTTAAAAGCACCACAAAGGCCACCAACCTGCAGTAATTGCAACAAACAGGGATATAATAGACTTAATTGCCCTAGTAAATAATGCTGTCTTAATTATATAATAAAATTGCTTTATTTCGTTGAGATATTGGTCAATTTAAAAGGCTGCTTTGTATGGGTGCGGAGTTTGGCGGGGACCGCGCAGCTCGGTGTCCGGTCACATTATATCTACAGTTATCTATGTCCAGAATAGAATGTTTAGATAGCTTTAATCTCACAGTTGCTTTATCCTACTTTGATAATTTCCCTTGTTGGAGTTCAGATCAAAGGAGCAAAATTAAGGTTGCTATTAAAAAAGGGCGTTGCTTAATCGACACCCCCCTATATCTACATCGACACCCTCATAAGATAGACCGACACCCCCACGTGATCCACTAGTGCAAATAGGGGTTCCAGCCTTCAGCGCTTTACAAGCTATTTGGTTTCCTTATAAAATAAGTATTCAACATACCATTTTAAAACACTACATCTAAGCTACTCTAACTTCACTATTTACTGACCAATAGAGACCGCCATTCAGAATTCAACCTCAGTTATCCCTAGCCAGGCCGCCGGCCGGCCACGTTGCTTCGCCGGCTTGTCGGAGACCTTCCTGCATATTCCCACCTTATTCTATATTATCCCTTATATCTTCCCAGTATCTTTCTGTTCACTGACATTTGTATGGGTAGATTCAACCACAGCCAATCCATGTCCACGTCCACCACAAACCCGGCCCTTCTGCGGACCTTCCAGACGTCCCTGCCGACGGCCTCCACGCTGGCCTCTATATTCATGGCGACGGCCACGTCCACAGCCACGTTCAGGGCCACGTACTGGCTCATCTTTGGCTTAAACAATTTCAAAGGCAGAGAGGTCCCGCTGTGTTGAGATATCTTCGGCTTCTGGCTGGCTTGTTGGCTTACTAGCTTATGGCCGATTAATTACTCCCACTGGCCGGCCCCGTTGTCTCACGACGTGTGGCTCCAGCACCAACTCCCGTGGGTCAATTAGTGGAAGTTCTCTCTAAGGATAGAGATGCTACTGTTGGTGGAATTTATGGAGACTAATAGGCATTTTACCATTATAGGATTTCTTAATTGTATAAATACATGGGAACCCCATTGTCGTGTAGTAAGACCTGTGCATTCCCCTGGAATAGGTGTTTTCCCTTTAGTGCCAGATAGAAGATAGCGATCACATATCTCCTTAACCTTAAATAGTGCGTACCGTGATACTTTATTTAAGGTGTACTGGAATAAAGGTATTAAAAGTAAGAGTGGTTTTTTAACACAGTTATCTTTAATTTCTTCCTATGCCTGCCGAGTTGAGTGGACAATAACTTTGTTAATAATTCTAAGCCGAATTCAAGAGGTCCTCTCGGGATATATAGAGTGTATTTTTAATAATTTAATATGCTAATTTATTCCGGGAAGTAGTTCTCTAACTGAAGTAATAGTATGTATTAGTGTAGTAATATATAAATGTTTTTGCAGTTTCCTCCGAAAGCTATTTATTTTTAATATAGCGTAGAACTGGTTGCCAGATATTATTATTGTAATCACAGCTAATTTAGTGTGACCGCGGAGACAGTAGATAAGTGAATTGGGAGCCAGACTTGGTATTACCAAGTCTAGTTGACCTTTTTGCAGTGGCGTGGCAATTGGGTGTACCCTGTAACCTAGTCTTACCCTTTTCGGACTAAGGAGATTACATTATTATATTCCGCGCAGAAATTAGCCCACTGATAATCCTTTTCTTCTCTAGTATTTGCGTTGACAACCTTTATAAATAACTTAAACATTTGCTCCCATTTTGTCTTGATCTTATCGTTGAATTCGGGATCCCTAGCTGCAGATTAAAAGTTATTATATTCTGTACAGACCACCTCTGTACGCAGGATAGGCCAAGCCTCCTTTATAATATTCTTCTGGATGTGCCACACACAGAGAAGGTGGTCTGTAAAAGGAAAGGTATCTTGAATTATATTTATAAGGGCCTGGTCCTTATTAGTAAGGATTGTTTTGGGATAACTAGTCCCACAGCCAGCCAAAACCTCCTTTAAGCTGCAAAGAATAAAGGTAAAGGTCTCCTCCTTATTATGCATAAAGCCAAATCCAATATAAAAGGTGCGATTGGTTGCCGTACAGCCCACAATATCCAAGAGGGGCATTTTGTATTTATTAGTTTTATATTATATCTATAAATAAGACTGCTGTAAAGGGCTGGAGCCCGTTTGACCTCTCGGGCCAATGTCCCTGTTGTCCCTATTGTCCCTGTTGTCCCTATTGTCCCTACTGGCCCTTTTGGCCCTGTTGGCCCCTTTGGCCCATCAGCCCATTGGCCCTCGATCCATGCCACGTGACTCACCTTGTTCGTTTACCGCTCATTTTCCTTTTCCTTTTTTTTTTTTTCCCCTTCTTCAACGATTCCTTTTTATACATAACCTATCCTATAGGTTCTACGGGTTCAGCCCCTGACATAATCTATTATTTCCAGTTACTTGCACGCTAACTCTTAGCCCGAGCCGTACTATTGATCCTCCTTATTTTCGGCTTCTAAGTTCTCGGTGTCTATCGTGCCATCGCACGTATTATACATCTTAGCGGTGTAGGCGAATATATAGAGACTATTATTCGAGACATGGAGGAGGTTGACGTGAGAGTAGACAGGTTAACAAATTTAGGACATTTAATAAGCTTACGACTCGGTGGATAATTAAACACTTTAGCTGTATTTTAAGTCTAATCTGTTGGAAATCTGGATGCCTAAGGCACCTTAGTATATCCTAGTCCAGCAGCGATCTGATATATCACATTCAGGGGCTAAGGGACACGTAGACATGAGGAAGCGTTTGTCAACGCTCACCCTCACAGATAGAAGAACATACTCACCATGCGATACTAGATCGCACGATAGTTTTCAATATACTATCTAGTCACCACTATCCTAGCACCTCACAACGTACCCTTCCCCCAAGGTTTTCAACGCAAATCTGTATTCCTCTTTTTTACTTTTTGCTTGGCTGTCTTTTTCGACTAACTATTATATTTAAGGGCACGGCTAATAATGTAGGTTATGACTTGTTCCTGGAACTTATCCCATAGAAATATTGCCATTTTGTTAAGATATAGATAAGGTTTTTCAAGAAGGTGATCACAAAGACCTTAAATTATAAGTGGCATGAGACGTCGCGGTCTTCCGCCTCTATTTAAAGGCGCCTTGATACATCTAAACAAGCGCATGTTTAAGCGATGCCTACTAATAGTACTTAGAAAGCAGCCAGCAGCTTCAGCAATCTGTGGATCTGTAAGCTTATTGCTTATTAGCATATCCTGGATAAATTCCAGGGTTGACTGTGCTAGATTGGGTGCCATTGTGCAATTGTGATCGACAGGATCCGGGAGGATCTCCCGGCAGGGTAAAAGGAATACATGGCGGGGTAAAAAATTAGCGCTGTATATCCGGTACAAGTAATATAAAACAGCTAGAAGTATGACAGTCAGTACAATAAATACCGGATCCAGAATCAGGAATATCCTAATGTAGTTTAGCTCATCTTGGCATTAGGGTTCGGAGAGTATAAGACTCTTGCGGCAGTTTTGCAATTTAGTGTACAGGAGAAGTTACTCACATGGCGGCGCTTGTGCCGATAGTTAGGATAATTCTGCCGATCTTCTTGCAGGTCGCAGAAATTGCTCGCCCCTGGCACATGGTTATTCTCTTTTAGAGTGCGCGATTCCAGACCCAGGTTGGCTCTATTGCTGTTGAAGGCATGGAAGTGTGCTGCTAGCAAGCAGGAAGCACAGAGAGGTGGAGAATTTCATAGAACAATAGAAACGAAAGAGAGAAGTACAGCCAAGTGATTATTGGAATTAATAGATAAGGCTGACAGAATGGGAAGAAGATCAAGCCTTTATATCCTCTCAAGAGAGGACACTAAAGGAAAATATCCCTTAGCTTATTGTCTATCATGTCAGCTATGATTATAAATACCCCAGCACAACCGAACCTTTCATAATCCGTGCCTAATATGATTCCTGACATGTTAGCAATAGTGGTAAACTACTCTAGTTCGACATTGGTGTCAAGCAAAAGTCAGGTTAGTTTAGCGGTTCTGATTCGGATTTTAGATTGGTTCGGCTAAGGATCCCTGGACATAACAGACAGGGACAGGTTCCATTCTACTACCAAGTATCAAGGGTCCATAGAGCCAAAAGCCCAGATAGTATATAAGTAAAAATGCCTCAGTGGAGGGGACTATCATGAGCCAGTGGGCCATCACACGTCAAATTACAGAGTAACATTATTAGGCAAGCGCAGATTCGGCTCTTAACGTAACTGGAAAGCAAATGATCCACGAAAGTGGATGCATTAAGAATGGAGTAGTTTATGTAATATAAATCTTAGATTGGAATTCTTCCTTACCATAGCTCTAGAGGTATTTAGCCCTATTTAAAGTGGGACTCTCGCCTCACCTTGATCTCCAGCCTTCTTTCTATCTTCCCATTAAAGTTTCTTGCTGCAACATCTCCTACGATTTCTATTTACAACTTACAGTCCTCAGAATGGCTCAATCTACACTCGCCAAGGGACCAGACCAATCCCTGTTACAAGCCTCATCCAACCGTCCATCCATTATCAGTCAACATCCTCAAAATCCTGTTGTTCAGTACATCATCGCCCCAATCTCACAGAATATTTTTAAGTAGGGATTAGCTCATTATCATACATTTTACTGTATTCTTGCTAATAAAACGTTCGATAGGACACTGCTGGTCTTATTCAGTTTCTTCATCCTATACCATCACACCTGCAGCTACTGGAGCTCAAGTGCAATTTGTGACCGCCAGGTTAATTACTTAATGACTCTGGCCGAGGTTGGGTTTGTAGTGCTAACGTGTTATGTGTACTACCTCAGACGAAACTGAGACATTATCCACAAATTCAGGCCATCCTATTTCTACTAGTATTTACTGTGCTTCTCTTGTAATATCGCAGTAATTCTCAGCTAGCATAATTTACTTCTTCATAAATAGTCTAGGGTAAATAGTCTATCTAAGATTACTCTAGATACCTTTTACCACGGACCTAGCTGCCGAAACCTGTAGCTAAAGATTCCGCTATATAATACATTGTCATCTATAAAATGAGAGTCCTAGTAGATCTTAACATTGACTTAGGATTTCACGTTTTCTCCTGACAGACTGTCTGTTTTTGTGTACCTCGGTTACTTGCCAATGACTCTGATAACTCCACCTTGACTGGAGCTTTTAATAAGGACCCCAGAAATTTTTGAGTTAGGGATTGTGATGCTATAAACTGCTGCCCAATCTTTATCTAGCGAGAGACCCCCCGCCACTAAGAGATTATTGTTAGCAATAAATTACAACTATTTCCAAGGTCGTATTACTAATATGCCCTTCTCAACTCTGCTTCCCTTAGTACAATCTGGTCATCCAAATTTGAGACATCGACTCAGGGATCTTCGACTTTGTGGGATTCTATATTAATGTAAAAAGTATATAATAGGATTTTGAGTAAATAACTTTGTCAATTACCTCTAGATTAGTGGCTTTGACCACTTCGCTTTTTAGGTAGGCTTGGAGTTAAAACCTGAGCCTGGAATCTCTTTCTGCGCCAATCATATTTTGAAATTCTGTCACCAAAATAAGCCGGATTCGGCTCAGAATTTGACCGGTTACTCATATCTCCAGTAGCTATCGATCGATGTCCATTTGACTTGGTCTATCAGTATTAATGGTAAGGGATACGATAATTCCTCCTCGTACGGAAGGGCGGGAGCCTCCCGACGGCGTCCCAAGAAAACCAAGTGTTCAGTATACGACCATGGACGTTGGGATGCCAGCTGAACAGGTGCTTGAACATATTGAAAGGAACCCGCAGCTAAGGGACAATTTAGTGCTGGGATTTATCCGAAACGAACAAGAAATTTCCCTCAAGGGCACTGACACACTGGTCTTAACGAGGTGAGGGACCCCACATAGAGGCTGGAGAACAACACCAAGCAGATTCACAAAGGAGTCACCAAAACGGCCTCGAGGGAGGCTAACGAAACCCGTCTCTTCGACGCGAGACAACAGCCGGCCCGAGATGCAGCAGATCGAACGGGCCATCCGGGCGATTACGACCACGCAGACGACCCGGTCAACCCGCTCGCAGCGGCTCGGGGATCCTGTCCCAATTATAACAGATCCTGGCCGACTAATACGCCCTTAGAAGAGAAGGCGCATAGAAGATATGCCCACAGGTTTTGTAATAATCTAAAAAGACACACTCGGCTCTGCTAACACGGTCCTACGCAAGGCGCCTATTGCCAGCACCGCCGGCCAGTACGCCACACCTCGAGGAGAACGAGGATGTGGAAACAGAGAGGTCAGCCACAGAGTTAATTGACACCAACATGGATCTTACCAATAATGAGTAAGCTCGAAATCCTGCAGGAACAACGCGCGAAAATCCCGGGAGGAGGTTATGTTGACTTTTCTACAGGACAGGAAGTCCTAGAGGCAGACGTTATCACTATCAAAGAGCCATGGACGAATTAAATAACCGAAACAACACATCAACCAGCAAAAGTAACACAACAACTCATCTACCCCCAGAGCAAGGGACTAGGAGGAGGAAGGGCGCGCCCGGGTGTGCATGTTTATATCCAAAGAGATTAACCCTGCGAGCTGGACAGTGAGGACGGTCTTCAAGGACTGTCAACTATTAGGAATGACGTAACAAACAGGGGAGGAAAGGCGTAATATGCATATACACATATATATAACGAGCCACGGAGTGGTACGGTAGAGAGACTACGCCAGCAGCTGCAGAATCTTTACCGGTATGATCAAGAGCCGAGCAGGTAGTCCTGGGGGAACTTAACGCGCATTTATCCTGCGTGGGGAGGTCCCGGCACGAAATTGACACGGAGGCAGAGATTCTTGAGAATATAGATAAATACAACCTGGTGCAGGCCACCGAGGAGGGGCCGGTGACCTGGGAAAAAACGGACCAGTCCTCTATGATTGATCTAACTTTTATATCAAGCAGTTTATTCCATCGATTAGAATACACGCAGCGAGCCAATGAGATACAACGTGACTGAGACCACTGGCCTATGCGAACGGTGCTCAACATCATGACGCCGGCCCACATGCAACCAAAGCGCCGAAATTGGAAGGCTACAAATTAAGGTTCTCAGAGAAACCCTACTGCTCCTGATGAGAAATAGCTGTAAATGATATACTACGATAGTATTAACCCTATGTAAAAGGAATAAGGAGAAGAAGAAGACAGTGAAGAAGAAGCAGAACAACAACGGCAAAGGAGGAGGGAATTTGAAGGAAAGAAAGATATGTAGATTATTGCTAAACAGAGATATCAATTAGATTTGGACGAAGGCGAAAACATTCTCTTCGCTCAGCTGCTCAGAGGCTTCTTGTACCAGAAAAGAGTCCATGGTTTGAAGATATCTGTATTAAGAGAAAATATGGCAGAAGTCAAGAGGTTCGATTGAGGATTAAAGTCAGCAGTATCGATGAGGACCTGGCCTGCTGTCATATTGTTCATGGTATTAATAGGCTGGCAATATTCACTACACGCAGTCTATTACAGAACAGTATAAGATAAATTGGATGCCTCTGTTAGTGAATAGCGCTAATAATCCTGGCAGATTTTCGTGGGATCTGGAATATGGTAAGAAGACAATGTAGGCTTCATTTTCTTTTTTTATATATCTATTGTGCCTCCGTGAATCTGTAGTTTGCTCTAGAGATAATGTGGATTAGTACTTTAGGTTAAATTGCCAACCAGGAAGATTCGTCAGGAATTTTATTACAATATGGCACTCGTTGTAAGGATATTATAGGACAACGTCATTTAAGGCTACCTATACTTTATCCGTAGAGCCCAGAAGTTGTTGCTGGGTTGGACACCTCGCCCCCATTCCGAATCAGGTAAGACCGTTAACTCCTTGGTGAATGGGAATAGAGGTTAAGGCCGATATATCCACCCCATTTGTGTATTACTGGATACCGACCTGAAAAGGGGTTCAGCTATATGTGCTGGCATACTATACCTCAATATAAGTACCATCTATTGTCAAGAATATTGCAGCTCAAATCAATAAAGAAAGGCTATATCGTCAGCCAGTCTCCTCGTCGCACACAGGACCATGACCAAGAAGTACGCCAAAGATCAACCCACGGGATTCTCCAACTGTATTGAGAAGGTAGCAGTTGTCGGGGTATGTTGACATTCCATTCTATAAGATAGAAGCTTACCCCTAACTGCATGAAAGGCCAGCGGCCAAATAGGCAAGCATGTGACAGAGCAGCTACTTAAGGCCGGAAAGCATATTGTGACTGCCATTGCACGATCCACTAGTACTTACAAGCTCCCTGAAGTCGTCCAGGTTACACATGTTGATTACAGCGACAGCACGACATTAGTGGAGGCGCTCCGTGACCAACAGGTTCTTTCAATGAGTCGTTGTTCGCTTCCTTGCATGAGCTAGCAATCACAATGGAATTCATATATCCACCCAACTTGATGTTTTTCTCTAGACCTATATCAAGTTTTGATTCGATAAACCTGTTAAATAACAATAAATGATTGTTCCAACTTCTTGGATAACCGAGGCTTGGTATATATATACTATGGTTAGTTCCTATGTGCAGGCTTCTCATCTATCTACGGTGGTTTTTATTTATATAGAGCCAGGGCAAAAGGTCCCTGCAGGTTTTTATTATTGTGCTCACATGACGTCTAATATAACAACCGCTCATGAGGAATAAGCCTCATATTCTGTTAGCCTATCAATATGAAGTACCATTCATCTCCTAAGGAAGCTCGGCCTCAATAATTCCCAGCGCATCTCCCCCACGGGTCCAGAATTTATTCACCCGCAGCCCAGCGGATTGTAGCAGATTCAGCCATCGTTGGCGAGTGCGTTCCAGCCCCGAACAGAAAACCATGACTGCCATGTCGGTCATGCCGTTTACAGCGCGTGCGTTGCTATCCGGGAGAATGTACTCCTCAATCAGGACCTTGGAGTATCCACGTTCCATCGCCTGCTTTAGATGGTCGAAGATAATGTACGCTTTCTCATCTGACCAATCATGCAAGACATATTTGAAATAATACACACGTGCCCCTATCGTATCGTCAGTTTGTATATCATCATTCCAGTAGAGGGAATTTTAGACAATACCTTTGACCGGTTGTACATCCTGAAAGAAATCGTATCCAACCGTCTCAATCCCCGCACTTTCCAAATCACTTGCCCCTTTGACCTCATCTATCACAGAGGGTAAATCTTCAAGAATCAACTTCCCCTGTGCATCAGGGAACCGCTCCTTAAACGCAATCAGATCATGGCCACGACCACCCCCGATATCCACAAGGAGAGGCCGCTTGGTATTCACACCGGGATCATTGAGGATCTGCTCCCGAACCGGGAACCAGTCACCCCAGAAAGCACGGTTCGCGCGTTGCCCTTCCATGAAACTATTAAATCGGGATAGAGCGGCGGGGTCCTTGCATAGCCAACTGAATCCATCTTCTTTTATGTTGTTTGTGTATTGTAGCGGTGCATAGAGCGGGTCTTCCGGGTTCTTGTATCCGGTTGCTTGGAGATATTCCGGTGTTTTTTGGATTGAGGGGAGGAATTCAAGGAATCTGTTCGGTTGGTGTATGAGTTTTGCATGCCAAGAGGTTGGGTGTAATATTCAGGATCATACAGTGATTCTATGACCCCGATGGAGGTTCGTTGGGTCATCTCCTTGGATAGCGGGGTTGGTAAGTACTTGCAGGGTTCCGGCTCTTCAGCAAAGCCATGGGACACGAGAAGACGCATCATCCGTTCTATCATCAAGATAATCAACGTTAGACGGAGCCCTGAAAGGGATAGTAGGAGCTCACCAACTAGTAACGGATCCGCCGGTTTAGAGGCAGCCAACTCTTCTACCGACACCGGAGTCGTGGCATTCGCAAGCACCGGGAAGATATTCATGTCATGGGCGACCTTGACGGCCATGAGCACTGTGGGCTACGTATAATTAGAATTTTTTATAATCAATAGGTATAAACCTGAGAAGCTCACCGAAAATCCAAGCTTCAAAATGGCATCTCGAGGCTTTTCCAATGCCCTTGCGAGTCGCAACACTTTTTCGTGCGCTTGGAGACGTAACTCCTCCTGTCCATTAGATTGAAATGCTTCTAATGAGGACTGAACCTCTGCAATGAGATCGGTAATCTCCACAAAAGTCATTATCTCTCGCTGAGGGTGAGTGTTTAGAAGATCATATGGATGCGAGGCACAAATATGTGAGACACATATCGGGATCTCTATTATAAGGCATGTTTAGGAATTCTGCCCCCATCTGGGGGTCTCTAGCCCTCTATCGAATATTTTCTCAATTTGGGTCATATAGCCATTTCTTTCATTTCCAAAACGGACCTAATGCATGATACCCCTCACTAGAGTTAACTGGACCCACTGCATTGGTTAGAAAGGGGAGAGCAATGAGGTTCTTAGGTAGGTACTTGGTTAGTACTGGAGTGGGAAGTACGTGGATTAACGGTATTTCCATAAATTTTATATATGCCGCGAATAGCTCCCAGTATGGGATTCACGGTAGTTATGTCCTGTTAAGAATGTACATACAGAGAGTACATAAAACAAGTAGGCTAGATAGAGTGAGTCAGGGTTTGCTCGGAAGGATGTGCCCCGTGGACCCACCACTAAAACACAATAATAGTACGAAGTATGCTATGTCAAGGCTGGCATGCTGACATGATAATGCTGTTAAAAGATTTGACGGCATCCTAGACTACACCGGAGTATCAGATGCAACTTTTAAGACGCAAATATGTATGCCAAGATAGACTGACACAGCCTGGCAGGCTCCCACGGTAGGGTACCTCTCTTCTGGACGCCGAGCAACTTTCCTTAAGTGGCATTTAGAATGGCACGAAACAGGCGGGATAGTACCCACCGGTCTTATGATTATGGGTTGACTGTGGATGCTACTAAGTCTTAGTGGCCACAGATAGGGTATACTAGTAGCATTTAGTGTCGGACCTTGGGACATAGTGTTGAGGACCCAGTAGAACCTCTACGCCGTAAAATAGTGCGATCCAGGACACACAATAGTTCATTAGCTTTACCGATCCTCACCTGTTACCTCTACTATCCCGCCTGTGTGTTTAAGAATATCAACACGAAGTGGCCCCTTCTGCATTCTTACTAGGCAGAAAAATAACACAGATCCAATCCCTAAAGGGCTTTATCGGACCCTGACCTAACTTCAACGAGCTATCCCTGAAATGGAGCAAATTTGACGGACGAACCCACCGATTGACGGTCCATTCAGAACCAGGATTTAGTATGTGGCATAGTTAGGCTGGAGTGGGCCCGCCAAGGCGCCAAACCCGGCAGGAAAGCCTTTCCGCCGCCACTCTCGGGATCTTGTTGGAATCGCTCGTGCTTGTTTCCGTAGTAAGGGCCTGTGAACTCTGTGTTCCACTGGGGCCGTTTCTACAGACGATCTGAGCTCGTATCCTGTGGATGCTCAAAAATCTAATTTTTTTTTCTTATAGAGTAAGTAATATTTGCTGATCTTCCTCCGTATCGATCTTCTGTTTACCCCGTAATTCTGATTGGAAGTAACTTTAGTGTGCATGACAAACGAAAACAGTTTCTAACTTAAAAAAGATCAACAGTGCATTGCAGTGTGTAATAAATTTATGCGGATCGGAAATAGCCTTTTTAGCATTAAGTACTGACTGTTCCGATGGCCAGTTCAAAGAGTTCTACCTCGGTCTGCCTCTATACTCGGTAGTCGTATACATGGGTCTAAGCGTACCGGAGTGTCTATACCCACTAGTGGAGGTATCGTGTTGTCACCCCTAAAGGCCCCGGATGTTTACGGAGATACTCTGGTCTCAACTGAATATCATAATCAGATCATTCTGTGGTCCTGCTTCGATCCCTAGAACCAAATATTAGCTTGGCGTCTGCCACCCTCAGGGTTTGGCAGGGGACAGGATACCAAACTCTGAAATAGGATTGATCTGCGATGTAGGCTGCATTAGCGTTTCCGGAATGAAAACCAGGGATTGCTTTAGTGTTGATCGGGAGGTTTTTTTTTTCTTTTCTTGTCTTTTCTTTTTCTCTTCTGCCCAGACTATCTTTACTCCTTTTTACAGTTGCCAGAGACGTGGACTGTTCCGTTGTAGTCCTTGTTTTTCAGTTTAATATATATTGCCCGATAGTAACCTTCGTGCCTGGCAAAAGTTCTACATCTTGATGAGCCGCCTCATTCAGAATGGGCTACAATGGTTCTGCAGAGCTCTTTGCTGAATGGGCCATCGGCTTGGTGGTTATAGCTGTTCGCTTTTATGCGCGATGGAATGTTGGGAAAAGAAGTTTTTACTGGGATGATCTATGTCTAGGTTTTGCCACGGTATTCCTCTAGATAGGCTCTCTCTTTTTTATAGGCATTCTGGGCGCTAACTTCAGGTGCAGGTCTTCTGGACTTTCCACACAATCTTCTTATATTACTGCACTGGTATGTCTATTCAGACTGTACAGTGGCATACTTGAATTGTAAAACTAACTGCGCCTAGATGTCTATGGCTCAAACATCGGTCTAACAGAAAAGACTGCAATGGAGGTGCCTGATGATATGGCAGCAAAGTTGAGGAAAGGCTCAATATTTGCATTCATTGCTTGGTTATCATACATATTCATGGTATGGTCATTCAAGGGTGTCCTCATGTTCCTCTACAGTCGACTAACGTAAGTTTCTTTCCCTGACTCTATTCAAATACTTACATCGACTAGAATGGGACTGTGGCAACACCGTCTGGCCCAGATAGTAGGGGTAGCCTGTGTCTGCACCTTTCTCACCTCGCTATTTTTCCACCTGTTCATATGCTACCCCGTCCACCGGAGCTGGCAGGTGAAGCCCTACGCCGGAGGTAGATCCACCAGACCTAACTTTAAGCTCATCCCAACCCATCAACTAACAGATATATACAGACAACTGCACCATCCGTCCATTAAATTACATTGTCATCGAAACCCTCAGCATCGTGTATGTCCCATTTAACACTCACTAAATCCCATCCTTACATACTACAGGACCGACCTTGGTATAATGAGCGTTCCCATCCCTCTCGTCCTGGCAGCCCGGATCCCCACTTCGCAGAAGATTTTCCTCTGCGCACTCTTCTCCTCCGGCGTATTCGTCATGGTCGCCGCCTTTCTCCGCGCCTACTACTCCGTCAAGGACATTAATACCTTATCGACTGCATTGGGCTGGGCATCCCGCGAGGCACTGGTGTCGGTCTTTATTGTCTGCGCACCGGGTATAAAGCCTCTTTTTGCCAAGTTTGGCTGGTTCGGCTCGTATGCGTCACATGGGTATGGGTATAAGTATGGGGCTAGTAATACGCCAAGGAGGCGGAGTGGGATGTTTAATTCTATGGGGACGGCTAAGGATGGACATCCGTATGAAATGTCGCTTTCGATGGGTAGGAAGAAGAGGGAATCGTCTGCGGAAAGTCAGGAACGCATTGTAGGTTCCGGAGTGGAGAGAGACCATATGGATGTGAATAAGAGGGAGGGTATTATGGTTACTACGGATGTGACGCTTGCTCATGAGGACTCTGACGAACAAGTGGGGAGAAGATAGTTTGAGGGGGATAGTTTGCCGTTTGACAGGTCTTTGGGTATACGATTCTTGGTGAGTAATGGTTACGGTACTGTTAATATATTATTTCATATATTTTAGACTAGGCAGTACGTACAGGACATATTCCTGGGGATGTATGTCTCCAGTCATCTGTGCATACATTATAGCATGATAAACGCAAGCCAGTATTTATATGTCAACCTGAAATGAGCTCCTTACATGGGTAAATATACCATGTTATTGCTTGATAGCTATAGCCAATTTTACTCGTCGAACAGCTCTTGTTCACATGCATAGCTGAATTACTATCCGGCTTCATGGTCACACTCTAACTACACAACATTACATCGGTTCTTGTGATGCATACCCTCCCTCATAAGGAACAGGCCTATTCTCTCTACTCCAAATCTTTTCCTCCTCACTCCTAAACGGCGGAGGAATGATACCATTAATCTTCCACAATCGCCGATCGGTCTCATCAACATGGTACTCAAAGTCCCATCCCTTGTCGATGATGTGAGGCTTGAGAGCCTGGTCAATTCTGGACGTCATCTGAAGAAAGGCGGCATCCTCATCCGGTAATTTCACAGCAATATGTGTGATAACAAGGCGGATGAAGAGTTTCTCTGTTTTCGTTTTTTGCTTGCCGCCAACGAAAATATCCTGATGGTCGAGTTTGATGAAATTGATGACGACGTAGAAGGCTGGTAGACCATGGCTAGTGTATATCTTCGTGATGTCTTCGGCGAATGCTGCCCTTGAGGAATCGTCCTCGAAGGAGCCGGGTGGGTGGTAGATTTGCCAGAGGGGCATTGTATGAATATATGTATAAAAGCTTAGTTATGAGGGTGCTAATTCTCCCATTCAATGAAGGGGGAGACAAAGATTTTAAAGACAAGTAGGGAACTAATAAATATATAAACCACGTATCCAGCCTCTGACTCATCTTGACGGTAGAATAATCAAAGTCATAATTGTGATTACTGATCAGAATACGCTGAATCAGGTAGGTGGCGCATAGGGAATGTCGGACAAAATAGTCAATACGAGGATTCATTGTTTCAGGGACAATCTCGGCCAATATACTTTGTAACATAGGAAATAAGCATAAACTCGCCCGCTAGGGAGTTGAACACGGCCTGTGGTGGTGAATTTAGTGCTGACTTATATTCTATAGGCAATGAGGACGCCATATTAAAAGTTAGATTGAAATACATACGTAATAACAAAACAAGAATAGCATACCTTTCCATACGAAAGTATATTTCACAATTTTATAATTCTACCTTAGTCTAATATTATGAAATGATACGCGGGACTGCATATAATAAGGGCAAGACTAATGGTCTAGACTTAATAAGTGACAGACAAAACTGACAATCCTCCTCTATAGTTGATCTTTACATTCCCATTAACAGAGGCTCCTACTTACCAACAAGATGAAGAATAACTTCAGCAACATCCTGCTAAGTGCCCTTACGTCCAGCAAGGACCTCGTATAAGCACCCTTCGAGCCACAGTCATATCAGATGGATCAACCGGAAGATTATGTCGGTATCAATAGATATAGGGTAACAAAAAAATACACCTTCCCAACTTACCACCAGGATTAATAACACTGCATCGAATTCCCCATGGGGCCAGCAAGTGGGCCAACATCCTACTCAGATGAATAGCTTCTGCTTTATTCCCATTCCCATCATAAGTAAGCTCCGCAGTTATATTTTGATTGAATGCTGCAATGCTTGCCACCGTGATAATCTGGCTTCTTGTGCGTTGATCGTCCGCATCTACGCCAGCCAGATTCTCTCCGTCTCTAACCCTGGGTTAGTCCGCAGGTACAGGGATCTGCCAACCAGCACCGACGTCTATTCCCCTCATCTAGAAGTTTCAGGGAAGCAGCAGACACAGCGACCACTGCGCTCACGTCCACATCAAAGGTAAATAGCGTAACAGCATTGTTGATCAAGACATCGATGTAGCCGACATCCTTTTCAATGCGGGACGGAGCTGGGGTTTGTGACGTCACATTCAAGCGGGGTCATAGTGTCTCGTACACTCTTTGGGGAGTTCTGGAGAGGAGCCCCCGCCATCCAAGAATCTATACTCGGGTTGCACCGGTTTTCACAAGAGAAGAGACAATAAGGAGGCAAATTCCTGGTATAGATTAGCTTGCGTCTTCGGCGGAAAAGCGGTCTATGGATTGAAGTTCAGTTGAGATATCCGTGGTTGGTCTATACTGGTTGATAAGGAGCATATACGTGAAGATTAAAGGTCAGCACTCTGGTTTAATCTAGCCTCACCAACCGGTGTCAGAATATATGGATGATTCTATGAGGGCTTGAATAATCATTGTGTTCACGATTGTGTTCTGGAGCCACTGGCTTATATAGCCACGTCACTTTATTAAGTCATATGCTGTCCCATATGGACTAGCTTTATTCTGACAACAGGATGAGTAACAACTTTCTGATGCGTCAGAATCTGGGGATGGGAAGTGGAACTCTTCGGAATCCTTTCATATCATTTTTCGTATTCGTTCCTCTCAGCCGTGAAATCGCTGTAGGAGTCGTTTATGGTCTTGGCAGGATTGAACAGCGTTCTATGGAGCTGTTCGTCTGTTTTCACCTCGGCATGTGGCAGCGTCCATACAGCTAGGTATTAGGGCTAGATAGTTTATTGATGAATTATCGGGGTTTATGGGTATATTTAGGGCAATCTAAAAGAGCTGGATTTGCAAATACCAGCTTTTTTGGGCCAAGAATCGTAGGACACTCCCAATTAATAAAACAAGAGCGGGTGATGGGTGTCTATCGTTCTTAGTGAGCAGTTCTCATTGTCGACCTTGAGTGTTGGTATTAGTTGGTATAATATACTTCCACAGTACGGAGGTATTGCACAATTTATTGCGTCCATCTATTGCTTTTGATGCCGTATATATGTAATAAATCCAGTATGTGGGAGGAAATAAAAACAAGCGCAACAGTGGCTGCTATACAGTTGTGGCGAATTCCTTCAAATAAGCCACCAGTTTCTGAACGCCCGACTCAGGGATTGCGTTATAATTTGATGCCCGGATGCCTACCATTTGATTAGTATGCTTCGAGAGCAATAAACAGCATCCTCTTACCTCCGACACTTCTGTGGCCCTTCAATCCCAGCAGCCCCCGATCCGTTGCACCCTTCAGGAACGCTTTCTCAGCCTCGTCGACATTACCACCCTATTCGAATCAGCCTCTCGTCAATCAACCTCTACTTATGGAAAGCCTACCTTGATAACCCGGAAGCAAACGTTCATCCGCGAGCGGACACTCTTCTCTGGAACGACTTTGTACACATCAGGATGCGCGTCAAGAGCATCATAGAGTAGGTTGGCCTTTTTACCGGCCACAGCCTCCTGCCCCTGCACTTTGTCTGGGAACGTGGAAAGCAGCTTCTTAAGAACTTGTCCAGCCACATACACGCTTATTACGGTTAGTATGGGTTGACATACGGAACACAGCACGCAGAAGGGACAGGCTCACTCAAAAATGCTGAGAGTGTTGTAAAGACTGTTGTTCTTGGCGGCCACAGTATAGTCGAGAATCACGGGTGGAACTGGCAATCCTACACGACGAAGTAGGTCGGGCTTGGACTGGCTCAAGATCGAAAGCAGACTCTTTTTGATGATAACCGGTGTGATACCAGGAATACCCAGGTTCTTCTGTGCTCCAAAGAAGACAATTGAGAAGTGTTCAAATGGGATTCTCCGAGACAGAATGGTCGAGGAGAAGTCACCGACAACGACGGTTTGGTCGTCCGCTGTCCTCGACTCCAGTACCTTGGGGAAACTGGGCCACTCGACACCATCCACTGTCTCGTTTTCGCACAGATATACCATGGCAGGTTTCTCGCTCAAGCTCCAGCTTGACTCCTCGGGGATTTTGCCAAACTTGCCATCGTTGATCTTCCGGGCATCGGTAGCAACATTGACGTTATTCGCACCCAGTAATCTCGCCGCTTCCTGGCTGGCTTTCGATGACCACGACCCAGTAACCAGATAGTCGAGCCGTAGCTCAGTTTGTACCTTCTGCTGTAGCACCTTGATCAGCTCTTCCTCGCTGAGTTCCCCATTTTGTAGGGTTTTCTGTCGCTGGTTCTCCACCCAAATGGCAACAGAGTTATATAAAGTCGCATCGAACTGTCCGGATCCACCACCTTTCGAGTGTCAGCTACGTGGTAATTCAGAGAGAGCGGTCGCAAGTACCTTGCATGACGAGGATTTCGTGCGTAGAGGGAATATCGAGAAATGTGGCCAGATCAGCCTTCATATTATTCAGGATATCTGCCGCCAGCTGACTCCGGTGACTATGCTCTGCCACACCTCTAACTGAGAGTTACCAAGTTTGTTGGATTAGCTACAGGAGGGGCATACACTCACAAACCGGTGTTGT
This sequence comes from Aspergillus tanneri, assembly GCF_003426965.1. Lineage (NCBI taxonomy): Eukaryota > Fungi > Ascomycota > Eurotiomycetes > Eurotiales > Aspergillaceae > Aspergillus > Aspergillus tanneri. Next base: position 3,580,967 of record NW_022984633.1, read on the forward strand.
CATAGTTCTGCAAAGCATCTGCCGCTTTGGCAAGAACGTCTGTAGGCAAGGCAGCAGGCCCTGCTCCGAAGAAAACAACGTCTTCTCGTTTCATTTTGGATATTCCTGGTTGTTGGCTGAGTTGAAAGAGAAGGTGGGGGGAGACTCTGAGTCACGTTTCTTCGAATGGAAATTTTGTCCGCCTTCCATTTTGAGTCTGGCCAGTTGACGTTTGGTACCCGTATTCCATTGATAGCTACATACCGCCTTCATCGGATGCTGATCATTGGCTTCTGTGCGATGACGCCATCTGAACTAACTGTATTTGTCTTATCTTACTGTTAGCTGTATTCTGATTACCATCTGTCACTTTTTCACCGCCTACATTGAGAGGTCATCAATTCCGATTACCTGTTCTAGAAGGTATACTACTCTGTACGAAGTAATGGGTTTAAAGAAGCGAAGCTTAGAGGCAGAAATAGGCAAGGGGCCGAGTGGTTAAGGCGACGGATGCATGTGCTATCTCCAATCTTATCTCCAATTCCCAAGTGGGCTAACACTTGATCCCCAGTATCGAAAGATGCAAGGCGAACCCCATCCTTGCCAAAATTTTAACGGCCTAGGATATCCAACTTTTGGCTATCTGCCCATTCATAAGAGACTCGTGTAATATATAATAAGTTACTCAAGCAATATAGCTATGGAGTAGTCATTTACTATACTAGTGTCATGGCTGTGGTAGGAACAACTCCTAAAGGGCATAGTTGTGGGCTTTCTTTCCAAGTTAAAATGACCCTTATTCCCCCGTAAGGCTCTCAGAGGAGAAGGAGATAGCTACAAGAATTATACAAGAGCCCCTGGTATTTCAGATTTTGTTTTATGTCGACAGGAAGAATTTAAAGTCGCTTGGTGGGAAGTAACTGCGAGGATATTTAAGATCAACACTTGAATTCAGCATACTTTGGTGATTGGAATGTATGCTTTTATACTTAAATTTAGGCATTATTAATCTTATAATTTTTATTCCTTCTATAGGTCCCTGCAGGAGGACCTTTTTGATTGACATATATATAAGTGATTTATTATATGTGGGTATAAAATGACAAGATACTGTAAAAACTAAGGCTCTCTGATACCCTGGCAGCTGTAGCATTAACCACAATAGTGCAATCCAGCTATCTATCAAGCTGTACTATGAAGCCTGAAAACATCTTGTTCTACCAGGAATATCTATCTCTCAAACTTTTTCATGTTCCACAGCCCTAATATTCTCTAATCGATTGTTCTGCGCTCGCAGAGAGATCAACCAGACTGAGATCCTGCGGCTTATTTTCTCGAAGCTGTAAGGTACTTGATCGAAATGCAGACTCTTGACGTAGAGTACCGAAGACTCAAATGATGATTGAAATACAAAAATGGCTCTGGATTTACGGGCCCATCAATAGCAGCGGCAACGTGTAGATGAGCGGTGTTCCGAAGTTGATGAACCATAGCTAAAGCTATGCCTGGAAGATAGATCATGCACTCACACGGAGCATGCAGACCAATCTCTGGATAAAAGAGCGAATACAAAGCTCATGTTGGATCAATTTGAAGGTGCAATATTCTACCAAATTATCTTCATAGATTACCAGGGAAAAAGATTGTCTAGGATGAGCTCACATTCATTCAGGCCGATAGTACTGAAGTCGAATTTGGGCTTGTTTGTAGTAATATATTGCCAAACATCGCGCTCTGCTTTGGTTTTAGATGCACGTACATGTGGCAGTTTGTAGGGATGGTAAGTCCCTAGGCACCTTCTATGGCGCTTATATCTCAGGGTTCTGGATATGTTAATAAAAGAAGGGTTTGATTTCAGGAGCCAATTCTAGCTAACGCTGATCCTCGTTGGAGCAAAGCTGTATTAATATACAAAGATAAACATAGCCTATCATTACTATACGACTAACATGACGTTATGTATTCCACCGCGTAGCGTATATCGACCTACTGCCCTGCATTCGAAATATGCATGCTAGATGCATATTCTTGGACAAATTATACATCAAGGTAGTAAAACATGAATACAACTAGCTATTCTACAAGTCTAAATTGCTTTAGCAGCCACAGGGTATTCAATTTGGAGGTTCTTTTAAATTTTCAAATGTCTCCGGAGTGGTCGTAAAGTCCATAAAATTCTAACATTCTCGGGGCACAGCTAATTTGCTGGAAAGTAGTCAGCTATCTAGAATCAAATAAATAAAAAAAAATACTAGTTTGTAATAAATGGAACTCTTGGAAATAAATACCTATAGTTATAAGCAGATCTACAATTCACGGGTACTCATTCGCATTCCTGCATCCATAGGATGATTCGACTTCCATCCAATGAAATGTATATATGGAGTATAAGGAGGCTCATACTACTAATGTTCATTAATGTGACTCATTGTATATCTATATTGGTATAATCCAGGAACAGAGATAGAGTTATCCGGGTCTGGGCACGGTCCATTCCGCTCGGAAACCCGAAACCCGAGACGAATGAAATGCGTTCCGCTTAGTCAAAAAGCCCATATTGGGCCTCCAGAACAGTACCTACCCTAAACCAATGGAGTCGGAAGTCGGAGACATACCCGGAGACATCTTCCTTCCCTGACACAATAGATGTTGGATATAGTATTAAACAGGGCTTTGTTCCGGGCAATATAAAAGCCCACCCTCGCCCTCGATTCGGTATTCTAATTCATCAATCCATCCAAATTCATTCTACAGTTTATACCTGACAAATGGCAACCCCCGCGAAAATCTACGACGTGCTCATCATCGGCGCTGGCCCAGCAGGCCTATCAACTGCTCTTGGTCTTGCTCGTCAAACCTATTCTGCCCTTGTCTTCGACTCGCAGCAGTATCGAAACTCCTACGCTCAGCACATGCACAACGTTGTGACCTGGGACCACCAGCATCCAGCAGAGTTTCGTGCCGCTGCGAGAGAGAACCTCCAATCTAGATATAAAAGCATTCACTTCAATAATGCTACTGCTGTATCGGCGATCAAGAAAGAAGACGGAACATTTGAAGTGACAGATCAGCTGCTGAACAAGTACCAGGGCAAGAAGCTTGCTCTTGCCACCGGTGTGACCGATTTATTTCCTGATATCAAGGGGTTTGGTAATTTATGGGGAAAATCAATGTAAGTTGCCCCATCTTGACTTCCGTTTCTGACTGGACCTAACTCAGTGATGATGACTAGATTCCACTGCTTGTTCTGTCATGGGTTTGAACTGCGCGGTGCCGCATCCGCTGGTGTCCTGGCTACCGGCCTCATTTCTCAGCCATCTATAATCCTGCATATGGCCCGTATGGCCGCTCCGCTGGCCGGCAAACTTACTGTCTACTGCAATGGCAACGGGGGACTGGCGGAAGAAGCGAAAAGGGAATTCGCAGACAAACCCCTTACTATTGAACCGAGAAAAATAGCCTCTTTAGACCCCAAGGGGGAGCATATCATTGTGCGCTTCGAAGACGGGGATAGTAAGGAGGAAGCCTTTATGGTAAGTAGTTATACTTACCGCACATCGATGATGAGAATCGAGATATATGTGGTAGCTAATGTACTTTTTAAATAGGTTTCTGTACCCTCGGTTAGCATTAATGGCCCATTCCATGAACAACTGGGCCTTGAACTTGATCCGATGGGATATATCAAGACGAGCTCCCCGCATAACGAGACTAGTGTCCAAGGTGTCTTTGCTGCCGGTGACTGCGGAACCTTGATTAAATCAGTCCCTCAAGCAATTGCTATGGGATCCTTTGCTGCTGGGGGATTAGTTGGTCAGCTTGGAGCTGCCAGGTTCTAATTGATCTGCATTTGTATGTAATTAGAACTGTTAATAGACTATAGAATAGAATTCAGACAATGATTTGGCAGCTGGGTTCAAATGACTAGTAAGTAAATTAACATTGAGCTGTACCATCTCGCAGTTGTTCGTAGAGAGATACGGAGAGAGAGTTATACATCATTCCAGCTCCGCAGATGGACTCTTCCAGAGCCGTTAATAAGAAAAGGGCTATTTAAATAGTAATCTCGTTGTCGGTAAACACTTTGCGATTAGCCTTTTTTGACTGATCCAGTATGGAGAGGTCGCAACAGCGTCATTCTACATTTGTTTTCTATTTGGGAAGGGAAAAACGAAAAGAAACGAAAAGAGACGAAAAGGGATAAAGGAACATATCCTACAAATCATTCTGGGACTGTTTTGTAATGTCCGAGTGACCGGAATTGTGTCCAGGCCATGTTTGGGAGGATTATGATCAATTGGCTGCGCCGACTGTGCGAACAGTTAATCGTGGATATCGTTGTCTAACATTTTTATGATCATTCGCTTACGGGAAGGAATGGTGGGCAGAAGAAATACTATACCAGCTACAAGCCAGTACGATCTTGAAGATAACAACAACTGTTTCAATCCGAACGTGCCCTTTTTCACCTTTAACTATCAATTGGAACGGATGCGCTAAGCACTCGCCTAGGCGCTAGGGATTATTGGATCCTGAATCCCTATATTACTATATCTGCCTTGTCAAACTCACAAGATTATAACGGAGTTCTTAGGAGGCCGGCTTGTTCTAGAAGTGTCAATTCGCTCCTGAAAGGGCCCTATACGATCCTAGGATAGTGCCCTGAGAGCTGGTCCATTCCGATGAAGTGCCCTTGCTGCTCTAAGAATAGTGTCCTCTAATGGTAAGTCTTTGCGTCTGTAGGCATTATTTATCGCGTTTCCGCTCCTTTTGTTCTTTCTTTCTTTCTTTTTATTGTTGTTATGGTAAGATATCTAAGTCTATCCTTCTCGCTCCCATAAGCTGTCAGCAATCCTGGCAAGGTTGGGCACCCTTGCTTTCCTCGTATTGTTTTACCGAGGAATTCTTCTCTCACATAGGGATGTTCCTTGCGAGAACTCTAGACTTCTGTAGCTATAACAGTGCTTCTTGGGAAATGATGAAATCACCTCTGGAGCAGGATTCTATATTTGATACGGTCTACATAGTATGGGTCCGTGCTATTTTGAAGCAGCAGTAATAAGTTGATTATCTATGGCTTATTTCTTAGAAGTCCTTCGGAAGAAACGGATCAGATGCGTGATCTCAGTCACATGCTGTCCAAGCCTGCCCAGTTGTTCATCCATATCACCCTGCGATCGATGATTTTATCTGTCAGATGTCAGTCATACATGTTGCGACATCATTAAGTAATGACAGTCCTGGGACAACATACGGGGTTCATATTCGAGTGGCTAGTGAATTCCGCGATCGATATTACGCTCTTCAATGTCCCTCTTGTAAGTGCCACGGTCAATGTTGCGTTTGTAGACATCAACATTATCCACCTCTCGGCGGTAGTTACCACGGTCAATGTTACGCTCGTCGAGCTCGTCTCTTCGGTAGGTACCTCTATCAATGTTACGCTCGTCAAGCTCGTCTCTTCGGTAGGTGCCTCTGTCGATGTTGCGCTCGTCGAGCTCGTCTCTGCGGTAGGTGCCTCTATCGATGTTGCGTTCGGCCAGCATTGCTCCATCCTCAAGTGCTACATTAGTAACACTCTTGGCTTCGATCGGAGTAACAGGCATAGCAATAACGTTGGCTCCCAGGAAGGCAAGCAGGACGACGCTAGGAATGAAACGCATTTTAAAGAAGCTCGGACAGGCACAAATTCTGGTGATCTAGAATACGCAATAGGATTGTGTTTATGGACAAATTATCAGGCAAACGGATGGGGATTCCGAGATATTTATGCCCCCTCTCCCTCCGGCTGCCTTCAAGAGCCGTGTATGGACTGCCACGTCAATAAAAACATCGGACATCTCAAAATCAAGTCCTCCAAATCGGAGGGGCACGTTGCATTACGACCAATGCAAACAGTGCCGCAAGTAGAAAGCAAAGATCACTACCCCTCATCTCCGAATGCTGGAACATAATGGTCCATCATAAGGGACCGACTTCCCCTCGGGAAGGTAGCATTTACTGTCTCAAGCATCCAATTAAATCCTTTTACATGGCGATGCTGGTGGGATCCATAGTCCTGCAGAAAACAAGAGGGATATCGGAACCTTAACAAATTTCCTACGATCCAATTGATGCGCTTTTTCAACCCTCCTATACGACGCATGTGTGGCTATACAACGATTTCCACTAGATCCCTTCTATCACTGGTTTCCGAATAACGTATCCTATTATTCATCCTATATCAGAGCTGTTCTTGTCGAGTAACGCCCATTAAAGGTGCCTAAAAAACGATGGGATCAATATCTTCTTTTTCCTTTGGTGCAAAATACATGCCCGTATGTAAAAATGAAGAAAACAGCAGTGACCTGAGTTCGGTCGAACAGATGGGCTTCCTTAACTCGGAACCATCCAAAAAGCCCTCAAAATCTCGACTAATCGGTTTGAATATATGTTTAAAGCTTCTATACATTTTGAACATTTGCCTTGCTATTTCCCTGACAATCATATTGTATTGGTTCCTTAAAAGGAATGCCATGACTCTGGCACCGCCGCCTCCTTACTGTGAGTAGGTCCTTTTAAAAAAATTTTGCTTCTCCATGACTTAACATAAGCTATGGCCATAAGCACCTCTACGAGAAGACGGAGCAGTCCGATATATTAACATGAAATACGAGCCCAATAAAATCTTTCAGTCTCCATCTTCTCCGGAGGTTGACGAGGCGTGGAAGAGTTGGATGTTCAGTAAGTGCTCACATTTTCGGAATACTCCTGTACAAAAGTGTACCAACACATATAACAGAAAACGACCACGCAATCATGATACCCAAAGAGCAGGCCAAGAAACACGGTCTTCCTGAGACTGTACAGTTATATAACGACCCCGGCTATCTCTTCTACGGCCTAGGCGTCTACCACCAGCTGCACTGTCTCAATCGGATCCGCAAGACATTCTACAAGGAGAAATTCTATGCTGACGAAGACCCGCATATGATCGAGGTTCATAAAAGTCAGTCTATCCATCCATACATACCTTCTTTTCGTGCCCGATTCACATGCTGATAGTATTATATCTTTTAGATCACTGCTTCGATGTCATTCGCCAAGCTCTAATGTGCCACGGTGACATCTCGCTCGTTTACTGGTGGAACGACACCTACAGTTACATTGACGAGACAGGGGCAAAGCAGTATTCTGATGATTATCTCCACAGGAATGGGGAAGAAAGAATGACAGGGTCCCGAACACACTGGAACACCGATGTGCAATGTCGTGATATCAGTGCCATCAATGACTGGGCGAGGCAGCATAAGGTCAATGCAGATAAGTATTGGGGTCGTGTTGATGATTGATTGGATGTGTGACGCCGATCAGCTGCGATTTTATACATGTGCAGACCATTGAGAGTATATGTGTCTCATTTAGTGTGAAATTTTATCCGTTTGCAAAAGTCCAGGTTCTGCATATTTTCCTTGGGACTAGATCCGTTTTTCCCCGCTGCTGATTATTCTTAGGCTTTTGGGAGGGTAGCAGTGATTAGGGCAAAAAAAGGATGTCTGGCAGAACCCCGCACTACATTCTCCGATGGCTGAGGTTTGTGGCGCTATCACGTTGAGTAGCTTGCTTTGGATTATGGTAACTTCTATTTCTATCACCGACGTGGTAGTGGAGTTTGGACCCTAGTTGACCTTTCAGCGATTAGTACAGGACAGGTCCTGTTGTCGAGTAGCTCCCGGCTCGTCTGTAAATCTATTAAAACAAGTACCGTTTGCTAGAGTCCAGGTAGATGGCTTCATTAAGAAAATTCATTCGTGGGTATTATGGGGCCCTCCGACGAACCGTATACTCTGGATTCGTTTGAATATGGGAGGATGAAAAAATAAATACAGTAGTAAAGACATAAGACAGACAGAGGGAGAGCTTATTCCTAGCAGAAATGCTATCAGACTATGTCTTTTGATAATCAGAAGACGCTATTTATATACACAATAATACTCCCCCTCGCTACGACCTAAGAACATGTCTCTGCAACCGCAGTGTCAGCCCAAATGCAATCATAAAGAAGACCGCAGCACCAAAGAAGTGCACCCCCTTTGGCAAGGCAATATTTCCATGAAGAGTTGCATAAAACAGCGAAGTCCATATAGGCGCTCCAATAAACCCGGCAATTTCCTGCACCATGCTGATTGCCATATAGAGCCTCTGGATGGATTTTTCGTCTTCTAGTCCGCTCGTCGCAAATGACCGGAGGCCATCCAGTAGACCCGATCCAAAAGCGTATGTCATTAAGAAAAGAAAGCATGTGTTTCCAGATGGAGCGAGGCCAATGCCCAGCTCGCCGACAATTTTGGCGATGCTGCTGCCCAATGTCACCCAGAGGTCGACTTGCTGTTTCGTCGCAGATAGGGAATTGACGAGGAAGGTAGACAGAGCAGGTAGGCCAAGGAGAACTGCCGCACTGATAATCAAGTCGAAAGATGAAACGGTGTTGACGTCTGCCAGCTCCCAGTGGAATAATGCAGATACAAACTGTTTGAATGTTACGTTGGCAGCCATTCCGATGTCGTTGCTAAGGAATATCAAGACGGTCATACGCGTCAGAGGGTCTTGGAGTGCTTCTGCAACAGGTGACAGAGATAAGAGAATGTCTACAGTCATGGCACGGAATATAGTTCTACATAGTCCACTAGGCTTTCGATCGCTGCCACTCGCAGTGTTGGCGGATTGGTAGGTTGTTCTCTGAATCTCATCATTTTGGGGTATTTCTGTGTAATCCGATATAGTCATCGTCGCCGCTTGATTCATCGACTGCCCCGAAAGACAGAAAACTGACAGGATTGTGAGACTGAATATGCATGTTCCAATCAACAGGGGCAACAATACATTGACTTTCATTGCCAGTGAGCCAAGGAATGACCCGAGGAAGGATGTTCCAAGCAGTAGCGTGCTTAGAAGATATAGTCGGTTGCTCCTGTTTTCAGTAGGTTAACATCATATTTGCTGTATATGCATGTAGGCAAAGGAAAAACAGTGCGTGGAAGAGGTTCCTTACAGAAGTTCAGGGTTGACCCTTTCCGCAATGTAAGTGTACAACAGAGTATTGCGAAGGGGAGTACCACCGCCTATAAAATCGAATATATTCGTAAAAATGATCATCCAAATATTAAAGACGTCATAAAAGTAGCCTGGGAATTGTAGACACGTGGAATGACTGGTCAATACGGCGTGCTCCACGTATAGCTACCAATTCGTTTTGCATATACTCACAAACCAAATTAAAGTAGCATAGACCCAACGTGAAACTACAAACATTAATCAGGAGCACCGTCTTAGTGCCCAGTTTGGAGGCCAGGCGAGTATAGATAGGAGCCGCTATTAAACCTGATAGTTTTATCAATATCAAGAGGTAAATTGTCGAAAGGCGAACCTTACCTGGGACCAAAGTACTGATATGGAAGCAGCCCACTAGAAGCGCTACCTTGGCTTGGATGGTGTCCAATTTACATTGTTCTTCCGGTACGCTACCGTCGGCTAATATTACCTCCGGATCGGATATTGAGTAGTATGCTCGACATAAGCCTTGCTCGATCATATAAATTCTCACGTTATTCACCATCGAGGTCCCCGTGGCTGCCAGTACCAGGATCAGGACCGCTGGCCAATATAACATTGCTTGGGGGCTCATGGTGATCTGCTGTCAAGGCAGTCAATGTAAATTGTATCTCTCTCTTCCCCGCTTTGTCGATTTATAGCAATCTTCTTATGGGCGGTGAAGGTGGTGCATGTGAACTAATGCAGATCAGCCGATGAAGGGAACAAGCCCTTGCGAACTAAATAAGGGCAGACTAGAAAGCTGGCATGACTGATAGAGCAGTATTGTCATTGTTAGTTGAAATGAGCTGTATTGTTAAAGAATTCTGTTTATGAGTAGTTGATGTTGAGTGTACTTTCGGTAGGATACAACCACTTTGTTTTTTCCGGTCAATATTCGTGACAAAGATAAGATATTGTCGTAATAAGCTAGTCCATATTGGGACATCGTGTGAAGTAATATAGTGACGTGGCTATATAGCCCATGCCTCCAGAAGAGAGGGGTTAAATCACAACACACGATCCTGAATACAATGACTATTCGAGCTCTCGTAGAAATCCATATAAATCTGACAGTTCGTAAACCCTATCTGATAAGATTATACACCAAGAATGTGCTATTTGGCATATGTTTTATACGGTATTTTCTTGTTCCCAGTAATAGCTGATCTTGTATTTTATGCTCACTTAGAGATGTTTGCTACAATCAGGATATCTGAGTGGGAGACTGTCCTGTAGGCATAATAACCCTGCCGGCAAGGGACTATTATGGAATGATCATCCAACTGGACATTTCCGGGTCAAGCTTGTCTCCCACATTCTGGTGCATTCCCGGATCTCTTTTATCTAACGTAGTCAACGGGTCACGCAACATTCTAAGTTATGCAACAGAATTCTCCGATCCGTAAGCCAAAACGAAAATTCATCTTGCATTCAACACAACACAACATTTTGAAATATTATATGATGTTACAAATATCTGCAAAAATAACTACAGAATCGATGTACCCCGCTTCTGCCTCAGAATTTGCCCAGGTGGCCTTGTGATTCGGCCGGATCAGAGACTGAGAAACTGTTCTCAACATTTCCCTGCGATTGCGTTGAACAACAGGGACTCCGTAAATCCTTTTCGATTCGTGCCCCGCGTAGTCATGCCTCGTATCACTCCGAGTTTTCAAACCGTTTCATGAACTACACAGCGCTGGAAAGGCCGGCTTTATCAACTCAGATTTCGGGACTCAGGCAAAAGACACAGAAATCATCGCATCCTGATTGGCCTGACTTGATGCATGAAATTGAGCTAGCTGAAATGGATAAAGTACGTCATGGAGCCTATATGCTTTGTAAACACAAGACCTTCGTCGGAAAAACAGAAGTGTAGGATAGAGCGAGAAGCTCGTGCACGTATTGGGACATGGACTTCTGGACAAAATAGACATTGTTCAACCACGAAAATGTCAGCTAGACTATAGACTATTTGTCTCAAGACTCCACGACACCCTCTGTCAGCCAACTCCAAAATGGGTCGACACAAGCCCTAAACGTTCCTGCAACAGTGCAATGCCATCCACCATTCTACCGCCGCGTACAGAATTATTATTAAATCCCCGTTCGTCAAAATCCTCGACTGCAGTCTACCGGGGTTTGCTCCCACAATCCGGCTTCTTTTCTGCCCCATAGCCTAAATCAGATTTCCGAGCTTCTGTCTCCTGTCTACCGAGAACACCTTTCTGGACAATCTCTACCAGTCGAGCAGCCCACTCTGAAGCCTTCCCGCTCTTTTCCAAAGAAAAACGACTGGCTGTGAGTATTTTCCAGCATACGTCCGCGAAGTCAGAAGCGCATAGAAAGTAGATAGCAACTGCCGTATACAGTGGCAAGCATGATCGCAATTCAGTGTGCCAGATTGTCAGGGTGGCGTCGGAACTAGTTGGTTCATTGACCATGATCTATGGACTTTTCTGGCACAGGAAATTGGATTTTATATATGAGAAGATATATACTTATATACACACAGATCTTTCTATATTAGCCCCAAGAGGGCCATGATTTTGCGAAGTGTGGCATTTGCAGTAATTTTTGGGGTGGCTTGCAATAATTGGACCTAGTCACATCAGGCAAGCTTGCTGTCCATGACCTAGGAGGCTGGGTAGCCACCGCTCCTTGACTAAGCCAAAATAGTTACCAGGTATGGCGTCGTCACTGACGCTTAATAGTCTAGCTATGGGCCTTATCTCGAGGTAATAGGGTCCCAGGCTTAGGCAAGGCAGGAAGACTACGTCTCGGGAACTCCTGGGGAGTTCAGAACATCGCATGACTTACATGTTCGTGCCGCAGATGTAGCGATTGTAGTTATGGAACTGTTATCAGATTGAGAGATCAGGGCTGGAATTTGATCCTGCCCTTCAACAAGGACAAGTGCCATGCCGCTCTGCAAAGGCAAAGAAAGAAGTGTTAGCGAGATCATCGGGGTTGATAGTGAATATGGAAGAGCAAAGTAAATGTACTTACCACCATGTGCCACTCTATGTGGCAGTGAAGGATCCATGCGCCGGGATTATCCGTAACATATCTGTTTTTAGAGATAAGCTACAGTCCTAGCCAGTAGGCTATTTGGGTGAGTTACCGGATCACAGTCCATCCTGAAGGAGGGAGATTTGTTGTATCGCGATAAGGAGGATTTCGAAGGTTTATCAGGGTCTCTGGCGCGTCCGTTGCGGAACCATAGGGGAAAGAGCCCGTATTGGACCCGAGCACCCAGAAATTATGGCCATGTAGGTGCATAGGATGACCCATCTGCCGTGTGTTCATCTACCGTTAGCTTCGGTTGTCCACCTCAATAAAGGAAGTCGTCGAATCGCTCGCGGCCGAGCTTACCGTATCCATCGAATCATTTGCAATCCTCATAATAATATCGATTGTTGAGTTAGATGGCATGTGGATGGTTGTATTCGCCTGCCACCCGTCCGATACATTGCCTTGGATAATTGGTATTCTTGGCTCAGAGTATGAAGCCTCATTCACAACCCATGTCACAATTCCGGTCTGGTTAATAGTAAACGCGTGTGTCTGATCTGCTGGCCCCGATGGTGGGCTGACAGGCGTGAAGGGAGAAAGCAGCTGAGGGTTAAGTATGCTGGTATCAGGTTTGGCTGATCCATTGATCAACATCCAAACGGTCGAGGGATGGACAGTAACGTTCATTGGAACTTTGCTGCACATCATGCTCATCTGGAAAAAGAAAATGAGAAGTCAGCGAGGGCTTGATAAGGTTGCGTGCCAATCTTCCTACATTATAGGACACAATAGCTTGGCCTTCAAGCACCTGTTGCATGTCACCATTGGGAAATGTTGCAAACCTGAGATAGTAATTCCCCGGTTCCTGGTCAAGTCGAATCATCACTGAATACCGTTGGCCGATCTCTATTTCTAGGACCTAAGATGATGTGTGATGAGCCTATGCCTGGAGGATATACTAGGATGCTCTGTAAAAGATATACCCACCTTCACTTCCTGCATCTCCACATACAATCCGTCAGCAGCATAGACAAACATGGAGTGCGCGTCCAGAGACACATGTAACTTGCTGACTGCGCCGGAGTTGACTAGATTCAGTGCGAGCCAACCACGCGCTTGATCCGCAGGGATGGTGAGCAAGGGTGAAGACGTCTTGGTGCAGGTCTCAGGTGGGAGGGAATCGACATTGAAGCCTTGCCTGAATATCATCGGCGGCATACAGCCGCGCGGACTCAATGAAATCATAGATGGTGACATTCCTGACATCGTCATTGTAGCTGGCATCGACGTTTCACTGCTGAAATGTGAGGGAGTCGTCGTTGCGGAAATGGAATTGCTAGGCATGGCCATTGTACCTGTTGACACCTGGGAAGAAGTGGAGGATGCGTCCATGTTCATGCCTATGTCCATTCGCCTTGCCATCGGCATTGTCATCATTGACGAGGAAGTCTGGTTCATTTCGCCTTGTCCCATTCCTGGTCCTGCATGGCGCATATATTCTGGTAGACACTCAACCCTCCCAAGTCCATTGGCAAGGATGCTGTCAACACAGCTCGGAAAAGCGCCTGTCTTAAAGTAGCGAGCGTAAATAGTGTCTGAAAGTTCATGTGTCCAATCATTCAAAAGAATAGATGTGGCATCCCTTTCAGTTTGTAGAAGGATATCACGCTCATGTTGGCTATGAGCAAGCTTCTCAAAAGGCCGCAATCTTACCGGGGACGGCCGTATTAAAAGTGGCCCTCTTATGCCGTCACTGTAGTATGCTCTGACGTGGGAGTGGTACCAGAAGAAGCCGTACTGATCTTTCACCGAGAATCTGTATGTAAAGTTACCACCAGGAGGTATGGGATACTGTAGCCTAGAATGAGCAACCAGGATGCGAATTGCCGTCGAAGCTTGTTTAATAACTGACCTGCGTGACACCAGGGACGCCGTCCATATCGGGACTTCCCCGTTGCAGGATACCTGTCGTAATACTATCAGTAACCATGTCTTTCCGTTTCAAAATAAATTAAAAATGAGCATATCTCTACTGACCGTGCCAATGAAGAGAAGTATCGACGGGCAGGTCATTCTTGACAAATATTTCCAGACTATCGCCCTCATCTGCCTCAATAAGGGGCCCTGGTTGCAGGCCATTGATCAGATACACTTCCCGGCTGACGCCATCTGCCTAACAATTAGCTCTGACATATCCATGTTTGGCTGTAGAAAGTCCACGTACCTGGGGCTCTAACGTCACTGTGCACCGTCAAATTATATGTGCGGAGAGCGGCATTTGAATGAGACACGAAGGAAGTAAGTGCAAGCCAGATTACGTATGAAGTCTGGTGGATGAACATCTTCGGAATGTGAGAAACGGATGCCACAGAAAACGAACATACTAATCAATCCCTGGTAAGTGTGAATACTTCGCCCCTATTTATATCGATCATCTTTCTTCTTTCTTTCGCAGTCTCTTGGAAACTCCAAGAGGATGGGGCTGCGATATTTTTGCGGATTTTAGCGTGGTTTCACCGTGTCGCACGATGCCAGGGGTATGGCGCATGGGTCAATTTCCAACCTTCTGGGGTGTGGTACGGCTATAGCTGACGGCAAAACCTAAAAGCATTTGAGCCAATGAGCATAGGGCCTTGTCGCAGGAAAGAACTGCTACTCCTGGTCCATTTATATAGTTTAGCGCCATGGACTATTCATAGTACCTTTGAAAACGGTATTACAGTGTGAACTTTTTGACTCTTTTCTTAGCAAGGCCTAAGCCTAATATACTAATATATTGCACACTAGACCACCGTTGAGACGGTTAACATGTCCAGGTGCATGCCCGAACAATGCTAGGCGATTTGTAAATACTTGGCCTAAGACTTCACTAATGCAGTACTTGCTTAGGACTTACATATTAAATTAATTATAACCCAGTACATACTACCGTAGGGTGTGGAAAATGTTAATACGTGACGTCCGCAAGTTTAAACTAATGTATTATTTCTTTCAATATAGGCCATTCCAGAGTGAATTTTAGCACATACGACCATAGGGTGTGGAAAACAGGGCTTCCCGTCCGCTCAGCCGTACTTAAGCCACACGCCGGCCGGTTAGTAGTTGGGTGGGTGACCACCAGCGAATCCCGGCTGTTGTATGTCAATCTTCATTATTTTTTTCTAATCGTCGGGTTTAGCACCGTATCTTCAGCTCTTCACCCGACTATCGTGCACGGCCGGAATAGCTGACATGTGCTCACTGTGTCCTTGTCGGAGAGCATGACGAATGAACAGTGATTCTTGGCTGACTGAAATCCCCGCTGACAGATTCGCTTTAATCTAGCCAGTAACGCCTTTCCCCGGACAGTGAAGCTTGTTAAGTTAACCGTAGTAAATTCTCTTTCCCTCCCATGGTTTTTCAATACATAGATGCTACTCCACAAAGCTCCCAGTTCTGCAAGACTCCATCCAATACTTTTATGAGGGAATTACAATGATCAGGGCCAAAGGTTTTAATTTGTTTATAATCTACAGCAGCTTTCCAGCACAAGCTTAACAAGGACACGGTTTGGGGTCCAAAATTGGGATTGGGATAATATGGAGTATTGTAAGGATAAGTAGTTTTATTGTAGCAGAGCTGACAGGTGGCCTTTCAACTAGTCGAACAGAAACTAGGACTAGCAGATTCTAGGGGCCTACTCGATGTTGGAGTTTAACAATAGCTTGGTAAACATGTAAATTTCCCACCCCTTTAGTTTCATTTGCTATTAGAGAAAGAGTAATCGTGGCTCAAGCAAGCATAGGACACTACTTGTGTTAAAAAAAGTAATTTCATGAACTATATATTCTTAATAGAGAACCCTTGGTGGCCACAGAGCTTTTTGCTTTTATTTAACTGACAGTTAATTACATATGTCCTTACTGACTCCAACGAGGAACGTTTGGATTGCGGAGGTCGAGGAGAGCACTTGCAAAACGATTACTAGAAATTTTGGCGGGCGGGCGATTTTCTGTAGAAACAGGGATTAAGTATATTTGCTCTTCATCGCTATCTTTCTCAACTCATGGTACGGCGCCATCATCATCACTATCGTTATCATCATCATCATCATAGGGATTGAGTAACTCATATTCTTCCTCGGACGCAGCGCTCATCGCCGCAAGACGCTGGAGAACCCACTGCATTTTTAGGAGGTCAACCGACGGCAAAAGGTATCTGTCTAGGTCATCGGGGAGCTCGGTTTGGCGAGGAGGTCGGTTTGAGCGGAAGGTGTTGTTGTCGGTATCCAGTAAAACCTCAGAGTTAAATTTTTTTTTAATCAGAGCTTAGACTGACTGGCTTTAAGGCAAACCGTGCATTACCCCATTATGCAAGCACTGTCGGTGCCAAGCATATCAAGTCCTTGCACTTTCGGTTCCCGCAGGACCAAGGACTTGGGCTTTCCAACTCATCTTCTCCTTAGTCCAGAACCAGCCCAGAAACTACCAGATGTTCTGCATGGAAAAGTCTTCATTGCGACTGTTCAAGGCGTAGGGGAAAATGTGCAACTTCAAAGGACCGTCAGCCCCAGTGATGACACATCTTTTTTTATCACGTGTCCTAGCCTAACATAAATTAGTACATTTTAAAGCTAAATCATGCGCTTTTAGTACTTACTTCTTCTTTTACCTTCTCGGATCGCAACTCTTCGATGTATCTGCAACAAGTTCAGTGGTTGGCGAACCCTGACCTGTCCCTGGGGGAGTTTTGGATGGTCTTGGCGAATTGGACACAGAGCTCCTGGTCGATATGTTACGCTTCTTTGTCCGTGTGAGCCCTGTACAACACGTATCACGGTCAGACAAACCTATACTTTTATAACAGAGGTGTTATACCAGTAAGGGGCACTCACACGTCGATGCGACTTTTGCTACGTTCAAGCCGTACAATATAAGCTGAATTGCGGAATACTGTCTGGCGCGTTGCACCTAGCTTACAGATATCCGCTAACTAGCCAGAGGCTAGCCCAAAAAGTGGTCGCTGTCTGCCCAGATGGTAGACAACTCTTGAGCTCTGTAAGCAGCTGAAGGCGCTCTGTATTGTCCAGTTCGGTTTGACTCATTTTAGTTTCTGTGGCCCACAGACTCCACTAAATGTCAAAATTATAATATCAAGCTGTAAGCCAGGAACAGAAGAGGCAAGAGTCAGAGAATCGTGTGATTGGAGACGGGAAAGCGGGTACACCGCAACAAAAAGTACTAACGAGAAATGTGTTAGAGACCTACCTTAGTCACCCATCTAGATAGACCCCTTGAATTGAAGAGAATTGTACCACGCTAACAAAATGACAATGACACGTGAGTGTCACGAGTCCACGTTTTTAGGTGGCATGATCTATGAACACCGCCTTGCGTATGCTCTCGTGGTCCTAGTGCCTAGTCGGACCACGATGAGTATCTTTCTGCTTCCGATGTCGAACCACTCCGAGCTGTAAGTCCTATCCGTTTTCCCGTGTTAAGAGAAGCAAACTTGTTTACTCCCTGCTTGTGTGTATCACGTAAGGTGCATTGCTGATATTTAACGTACGCAGAATCCTAGTAAGCCACTAAGGTGAACCATGACAGTTGGACCGTGGCCGAGAAGACAATGGGAAAAGTAACCAATAACTAGCTTCTGCTATGTATGGACCGTAAGACGAATGTGTCCTACAATTTCAACTATTTCTGATATATATAAACAGATATCTCTTCAATGCGTTCACTTCTTGGGAGGCAGAAAGTATCATAGCAATCGTGCCATTGGAGTCGGCTTTTAATACACCGAATAAAATAGGAAACATTAGACTCAAATAATTATCTGCCCGATATACCGGAATCTAGTGGCTTAGTATGGTGACCATCTCGGGACAAAAGGTCGGGGTGAAGTTTTCGTGGTTGAGCAGTGGTGTCTACTTTGTTCGGAAATCCATCTTCCGACATGAAGCTCTATCTTGTGCTCATGAAGCCTATATATTTTATAAATGCAAAGCCTTCTTCGGAAAAGGATCAAGCCGGGCTAATCAGGGAACTATGTATTTTGTGAGTATTTTGCCTGATATTCGCTCAGTTAGAAGAATCAGACCTTCATATAGGTATCTCTGGAGTTGATACTAGTTAATACACTTAGCGAGCAGGTCAACACATTCTAGTAACGATTTGTCAGATATTCGACTAGTACCGGATAGGAAAGTAAGATCTATTTGCAAAGAGGTCTTAAATAGATGATTTGTATGATTTCATGATAATGCTGATGATTCTGATGTGTGTTGTTCTGCATGTGTTGGTAATCTGTTAGGCCTTGTTGTCCCCCTTGTCGACAATACAAACATAAATTGTATAGTCTCGTTTCCTAATACATGAAAACAGCAACAAATTTATATCTAAAATTTCGTAATTTTAAATTAGAATACTTATGGATTCGTTTGATCCTATCTGATCTTTCTCATTGTAACTTCCTTAGGTGTTAAGCCTTATTTTGTTCAATAGAATTTGTTGAATCTTTGTACAAGCCCGAGGAATAAAAAATAAAATAAAAACAAAATAACTGCCTTTGCAGCTTCACACACTCTCAATTTATTCCGCATATGAAGCCCCACCAATTGCTGAAGTTGCGAATAAGGCAAGCCACAGACAATTCTTTCTCGAGTATGTCCATTATCATAGGTAAGCTTGCCTTCACCGTAGATGATGTTAGCTGCAACCACTGACCAGCGTACTTCTGCTGGCCAAGATAGTTGAGAAACGTGTTATAGGCATATGTTGCAATACCTCTAGCGTTTGCACCTCTGCGTCCATCTCCCTGCTGATCCAATTTCGCAGCTCAACTGCCACCAAAGAATCAGCTCCTAATTCGGTAATTGACTGTGACTGGGATATATCCTTGGACCCCATAGTGAGGAGTTGCTGTAAACGTAATACTAGAGTATCTGTGATGATCTTAACTGCGTCTTGTTTTGTCTTTGCACCTCG